>NW_022145598.1:25862347-26609650 GCF_000002235.5 Strongylocentrotus purpuratus
TGGGCCCCCTCCCCTAAGAAATCCTGGATCCGCGCCTGCCTTTCCCCCCTTCATTCAAACATGATCATTATCATCACTATCATCAATGTATTTCACTGGTAGAAGAGGTTTATCATCACTTTCAAGCAAAGGCAACAGGAATGGATAAAAAGTACGGGATAATATTCGATCATTCCCCCTCTATTGCACTGGCGTTACATTATGCTCAGCGCATGAATATGGTTTCTTCATCGAGCTGCCGATTTAGAAAATCTCCGCAGCGCGCGGGACTACTTCCTCAATGACAACAACATACAGTACAGTACATGTATAATAACATGCGTATAATTACAGAACGTGTACGTATTTTACATACACAACTTTATTGCGGAAATTATCATTGTGATAACCGTACCCCGTACATTTCCAGTGGTTTCCAGTTAAAATTATCATTAGTTTGTGATCGTTTATTTAGTATTTTATATACCGTTCGATCTAGAAATTCTGTATTTCTAGATGGTGTAGGCCATTTCCTTGCTTGTGACGTGACTTTTGAGCAATAATCATGAGAACAAGGTGGGGAACACCGAGTGCTCCGGCATGTTGTTTATGTTTGGACGTGAGAACGGGATCTATACTCATCGGATTATGGCACTTGGTAAGTTCATTTCACATCAAAGACAATATATAATAGGGTCTATTGTCTAGACCTAGATATGATGAACCTTTATTTTATTGAAAAGATGTGCTGAAGAGAATAACATTTATTTCACGTGGAGCTACTGATATATACAAGTATTTCACTGCTAATTTGTTCACAAATATTTTGGCATTATCCATGTTGCATACGTAGAGAGAGAGAGAGAGAGAGAGGAGAGAGAGAGAGAGAGAGAGAGGGAGAGGGAGAGAGGGAGAGGGAGGGAGGGAGGGAGGGAGGGAGGGAGGGAGGGAGGGAGGAGGGAGGGAGGGAGGGAGGGAGGGGCGCATGTGAACTGTGATTAATGTTTGGAAATGACGGAATGCCAAGTTGCCAACCAATAACCAGTTCACAAGAACAATCCCATCGACATGAATATGATTATGAATTTATTTAGGCATGACATTTTGATAATTTTATGATAGTCCTGAAGTTCGACCATTCGTTATGATTATAAGAAGTGAGACTCCGGACCATTTAAAGTGGATTTTGAATTTTGTGTGCGGTACTGCCTACTGCCAAACAGATATTAGGGGTGCCGAAGTCTGCTGCTGATGAGATTGTCTACCTGCTCACCAACCTCTTGCCAGTCTCAGTGCAAATTGATCTTGGTAGGCTCTTGCTTTTAGGTCAACTCATCAAGCTTGATCACAGCCGTTTTGAATTCAGAACATTCCTAGATGCCCTCAAAAACGCATACACCCTCAATACTGGTCCTTCAAGAGGCATTGAGGAAGTATGATCTTCCAGACCTCCAAAGCCTCGTCTCGAACCCACCCCTCTACTCAACATGGAAAAGGATGATCAACTACAAAGTCATCCTGGTGGTAAAACACAATACTCTACAAGGAATCCACTCTAAGTCCTCTCTCAAGTTTTGGATAAATATCACTCTACCCTCTGCAAATCTCCTATATCCAAAGATTGCATCATCTCCTCCCATCCGAAGAGCTCTTATACATTATAGTGAGAGCCCAATTACTCACATGCACCTTACTTGACACAATGCCGTCTTTTCACGCTTAAGAAATCGCCTATCTCTACATGCCCCCTTTGTAAAACCAACGATGAGACAGTGGAGCACTTTGTTGGAGTCTGCTCATGCCTGGCTCATCTCCGTCAGGATTTCATCAGCAAAGTCAAGGAATGCCTCGTGGATTATCCCATCTGTCTAAACCTATATGTTGTTGATGACCCACAGCAATTTACTCCTGCTACTCTGTTACCCCCGCATCCATGCTTGCCTTCCGAAATTCATAATAACTTACTTCTACTATCGCTCTTTTTCCTACACAAAATTGATGCTTCTCGTTCTAAGACTCTCCAAAGCTCCTAACGGTCGGATTATAAAACATTTACTTTATTTGGACTCCAGGAATCTCCAAAACAGTGGAGGGATCAACTAAGAAGAAGAAGGTGTACTTTTTGGTACTTGGTACTTTGTCTGTTGGTCCTCCAAAATAGTCATCTGAGTTTTACCTGGAGGTGCGGATAGGGTCACTTTAGGGTGGATTAATTGTAGATTGGGGGGGGGGGGGGCGTCAAGGTTATTTTGAATTTAACAGGGTGAGTGTGCCAGTGTGGGCAATATAATAAAGGTAGTCTACACTGTAAAGACCAGTATTGGAAATGCCCCAATTTCAAAAAATGAAATGGAAGCTCTTTATTACCAATCATGTGAAAGAATATGTTTTGACTAATACATGTTATGATAACAAATTTGCCGGGAAACCGCCTAGTAATTGATATATTTGGTAAATTAGTTTATCTATTGGTGTGTGAGAGATAAATGCATGTGTCGCGCACGTGTGCGTAGTCCCATATACATCTTTCTGTGTACAGTGCTTGTAACTTTACGAAGACTGGACCAAATCTCTTATCATTTTGATGATTCCAGAACCTTGCAGTATGCTAGATGGTCAACCTTTTCTGATCGATTCCACACTGTTTCTTTCACAATGCAATCGCATGACCATAACTGGTCTTTATCTTTAAGCTGGTTCCAATTGTTATTGTTATTCAAGACCTCTTACTCTTACAGTTACACGGTACTTACATGTACAGTGTACATGCAGATCTATGTGTCGTTTACTCTATTCCTAACTTTCTCCTTCCCCCATTTACAATTATTATTCTTCATTAATGTCAATTATAATTTAGCATGAATATTAGTGATATGATTTTAATTAATTAATTCTCTCTTCTTCAACTCTCACCAGATGGGTCAAATGTTCGCCATGCTCCTGATCGCATCCATGATCATGAGGGGAGGCGACAACGCAATGAACATCGACTTGGATGAACAGGACCCACCACAAACGCCACTCAGTCTTAACAGTCAGCATGATGCATGTGAGTTACATGTACGGATGATGTACCGGGGAAATACATTGGTCCTAATTCATAGAGATGGTTTTAATCTGAATTATATTCTGAGTAGCTGATTTACCCTGGGGCCTGGGCTGCCAAAAGGGGGAACATAAGACATGTATTAAAAACGGCTGATATGAGTCATTAAAAAAAACCCTTTGTTTTGCCATCTCTTTTAAAAAACCTGAAGAAGTATTTTGTTAGCCTATACCTTTCAAAAATGGTTACTGAAGAAGTGAAGAGAAAGGAGAAATTAATATTGTTCATCTGCAACACGTGGATCTACATGTACAAGTACATTGGCAGGTATTTGGCCTTGCCTGCCCAAAATGAATTGCTGTACCGGTAGTTTAGGTTGACTACATGTACATGAACATGTACAGAGTTGTATTTTGATTGTATCATTATATTACCAAACAAATAGCAACACCTGTGCTTCAACCAACTCAAGGGTGCATGAAAATCAATCCCAGAAGTACCAACAGATGTTCATCACAAAGTGTTTACTTGTGCAGTGTACATGTAATTCTTTCCATTTTCACCGAACACAGAGCAATTATGTAGATCAGACAGGAATGTACCCGGTACACCACTATTTGTACTTACCGGTAAACAAGTGGTTACAAAAAAAAATGTCATTTATAGATGAAGCAAAGTACATGGGAGGATTGGTGGGGTTTGGAAGATGAAGTGTAATGGGAATAGCACCTTGAACTCTTGTACCCACCCCCCCCTTCACCAGGCCTCTATACATGGTATATGAAGTGGCTTATTTTTTATTATTACTTTAATTTCTTGTGCTTTTGTTATGTTATTGCAAAGATTCATGTCATTCATAATACAGGCACTTTCTAATGTTAAGCTCTGTCATGTTATCTATTGGATTATATAAATATTGGAAGAAAAATTTGTCGCTGCAAACGATCCAGATCCCAAACCATTCTCACTTCTCATGAAGTGTTACCAGACACAGAAATATATATCGAGTGCCTCCTTCTTCAATGTTGTCATATTTTGCTTCATTGTTTGTTTTTTTGTTGTTGGGGGGGGGGGGGGGGGGGTGGTGGTACATAACATGTACATGTACACAAACTACACATGTACTGCATCATACGTGTGCATGTACATGTAAATGTAAACTTAAAAGTTAAATTTCCACATTTTAACAAATTTCCACAACCAACTCAGTGATTCACACGTCTTACGATTTTCATTTTTCACTTTGACTCTGTCTTCAGCCGACTACTGTGTTGGCCTGGTCATTGTCTTCTGTTTCCTCCTCATCACCACCATGATGATGAAGGGCATCATCCAGTACCGGTCCGGTTACATCCTCCCATTCTTCTGCCTCCAGCTCTTTGATTTCTTCATCACGTTCCTCACCTGCATCGGAGTCATGTCCTACTACCCAGACTTTGACTACGAGGATAGCCCCAAGTTCCCCTACAACCAGGCAAGTACCAAACTTAAAACCCCACTGCACTACTTATAGCTATTTGCGCCCTCTACATAGCAAACATTGCCTAATCGGTGCCTGTTGGTCCCCCATGATCCCCTTTTTCTTATGTAAATTGAGAGCTGATTTGATGAGATAACCACCTGTCAGTGACCTTGCAAGGAGGTCTAATCCCCCCTGGCCAAACTAGTACAGATGGGCTTTAACCAAAGCAAACATGAGAGTGAGATGTCAGTTGAAAAAAGTCTTTTTTTTTTATGTTCATTTTTATTCATTTTGCAAATATGATCGACTCTACTATGCTTCCTACATCTATAGGACCTTAAAAAATAGGAAGCAAGAAATTACTGTTATTTATTGTTGTTGGGAATAGCAGTTTGCTTATTCTTATACATCACATACATATATTTTACTGATCCAATAATATAAGAGGAACTTACATGTAGGAATGATATAAAATCTGAATTGATTTTTTTTTAAGAGCACAGTTTTCTTTTGATCTTGATGTTGTCACACTGAATCCCTTTATACTACATGTATTTAGAAAGTAGGAAATTAGGAATGGAGGGTACTTATTTTGAAAGTCCTTTCTTTCATCACATTATGCATGAAAATTTTTCAGTATAATACCCCCCCCCAAAAAAAAAAAAAAAAAAAATTGGGAGAAAAATGATTGTGTATTGTTTCCACACAAACTAATCCTAATAATTTACTCTTCTGTATTTAAATACATGTAGAAAAAAATAAAAAGAGGTGATGTACAGTAGATATGCCAAAATATTTCTTGGAGATACAATGTAAATTGCACTTCAGTAGGTTATGGTACTTATCTTGCTGCTTTTATAAACACCTTGAATTTGCGGCATTTTATGTTACATGTAACTATCACTTTAGTTAAATTATGGTACCTTTTCAAGTTCTAACATTTCAGCTTGCCTTTCATCTTTATATTTGACTACAGGAATTCATGCACTGGAAGGAGAACCTACCCGTCAGCAAGTATGACATTGAATCACCCGTCTTTACATTCATCGCTCTGGCACTATTCCTGGGGATTATGTTATTTAAGGTGAGCATCCATTATTAGAATATTCATAAGACAGTTTACATGTAGGTAAATGAAAATATGATAATGTGTAAGACCACAGGGAAATATATTCTAGTTCAGAAGGGATCCGGTAACTTTGTCTTAGATCCTTTTTAAAAAATCCTTGATTTAGCTCATGCTGCAATGATAATTACATGTATAAACCTTTAGGTCAATCAGGGACCCCATGACTTTTACAAGCCGATCGCCTGATGTCTGATTACCAAGATATTTATGATTGAAAATCGAAATCAAATTTTGCGTTTGCCAAACAGTTTTCATAGCACTACTGTCTATTGGGGAAAAACAAGCATGGTAAAACCGGTCACTCTAAGGTTTTCACTTTATTGAGGCACTTCTCGATCAGTTTGAAGCGCAATTTTTTAGGGCTTCAATATTACACCATATCACAGACACTGATATCATGTAGGGCCGTGCATCTCGGATTTAATATTGTTAAACAATCCCTTTAATATTAGCAGATTACATGGAAATAGACATTTTGTTCAGTTGTTCTAACAATTATTTATACAGGCTAATCACTTTGATCTGTTATGTACTGCCAGCAAACATTCTAGTTATGTGTGAAGCCTGTGTAAAGTAAGTATTTGAACCGTCATCTATCTTATTTAGGGAAGGTCGAGAGAATATAATTATCCCTTTTCATTAATGAAAACAAATAAGATGTGGCAGCTGATATTTTGTACAGGACTATTGAATTTGACCTACATGTGTATGTTTAATCTTATTTTATAATCTAGATTTTCTGATTAAAGCCATGCACATTTCTCTAAATTGTTTTTGCTCAGAGATTTAATCATTGCAATCTTATTTCTTTGGGGGACAGTTTTGCTAGAGATACCATTGTGGCTATCCATGTATTTATCTCTCACTATGTCGAAAGTTGTAATTTGAGAGATCATGACATATTGTGTAAAACGAGAACTCAAGAAGGTGTATTCTTTTCATTAAAAAAAAAATAAAAAAAATATATAGGCACAGCAAGATATTGTTTAAGCTCACTGTGTCACTAAACCATATTTATTAGGAGTTAATGAGCTTAACCTCTCAGACTAAATTTACAAATGTATAATGAGCTTAATTTTTGATCAAGTCCCCAAAATACTCAATTTTTTTTCTCCTTCATTTCTGCCTCTAAAAAGATGATCGATTTTCACCACTTCATAGTGATTTATAGTGAATCGCTGACCAATTGTTTTCTAATTTTTTTTTAAAATTCTTCTGATTTAATGTCACTAGAGGCTGATATTATGCTAAAAAGTAAAAACCATGTCATGTACAAGGCAACATATTTGCCCCTGACTCTCAAAATGATATTACTGCCCTGTTTGCTGTCAGCAGACGATATTGCCATACTACATTCACAATGTATTTGTAATTCCTTAATGAGGAATGCAAGGGGGTACTGACATCAGTTTTTAATATAATGGCACTTAAATCCTGACATAAATTTGAGTGACAGGAAGTTAGTAATTTAATTATCAGATCATCAGACTGCATAGATCTAGTGCTTATGAATGGGAAATGCTATTGTGGCTGTTTGATGCACCCATTGAAACCATACTGTATACTGCATAGTCACATTGTAGTAAATTTGAGTACCGGGTAGTTTTATGAATATGTGTGAATATATGAATAAAGCAGTTATACTGTGCCAGAATGTAAAAGAATTTGTCAAAGCAGTTTGGCATGACAGAAGGATGATCACCTTTTTTAATAATAGATTTTTGGTGATGTTCACTCATTGCCAGTAATTACTGTATGCAATCTGATCATAAAATCAGCTTTTTTCATTCTAGATTCATAAATGACCATCAAAATGGCCATTAACTGGTACAAGTCCAAGATTATTGCCCAATTATGATGCAATGATGTACATAATGACAATGACATTATCCACTCCTGATATTGATGTACAATGTACATGAACAAGGTACATGCACAGTAGTACAGTATCCGAATGTACAGGGTCCAGATCAATGAATAAATGGTTATGGCCTTGCCCTGTCCAACCTTATCATATTGATATTTCATTTAACCTGAATTGATTTTATGTTTGTGTCTCTCCCTCTCTCTCTCTCTCTCTCTCTGTCTCTCCGTGTCTCTCTATATCTCTCCGTCTCTCCTTGCCTCTCTCTGTCTCTCCTTGCCTCTCTCTCTCTCTCTCTCTCTCTCTATGTCTCTCTGTATCTCTGTCTCTCTCTCTCTGCCTCTCCTTGCCTCTCTCTCTCTCTGTCTCTCCATGTCTCTCTGTATCTCTCTCTCCTTGCCTCTCTCTCTTTATCTCTCTCTCTGTCTGTCTTTCCGTCTCTGTCTGTCTTCCCCTCTCTCTCTTTCTCTCTCCAACTGTACTAAATCTTCCTGTATGTAGTTCTACTGCATTGCATGTATCTGGGCCTGCTACAAACACACTGCAAGTATGGAGCTGAAGGAAATTGGTCAGTGTCCTGACACAGAGGTAAATATCTTTCAAACTTTCGTAATGTAGAATTATTCATGTGGATTAAAATTGGGAAAATCAATCATCTTTCTGCCCCTTGATAAAAGATGCCATTCTGCCACGAAATTGAACCACTGAAATTTGAATTAGAATTAGAAGAAAAACAAACTGGTAATATGGTCGGTCATACTTGTAAATTGATATTCAGACGTGCAAGAAACCTTTTGGGGGGGGGGGGGGACGTTTCACAAAACTTGTCATCGGTGACATATGACAGTGTTTGTGATAAGCTACTGAAATCCTTGCTTCTGATTGGTTACCAGCCGATTTGTAAGTGATTTTTTTCATTTGTCATTGAAAAAATGCTTTGTTAAACGGGTCCCTGATGTTTCATTTGGCTATGAATTATTTCTTCAGGATATAGTAGTGGATGCCAATATGTCAACTAGAAAATGCATTTCATTGTAAAATCAAAAATTGCAGTTAATTAGTGAAGAAGAAAATATATTAGTATTTTTTTTCTCAAATAAGCATCGCCTTGCATATATACACTTGTGATCGTAAATGATGAAAATAGGGGGAATACGATTCAATAATTTGCTTTTCATTTTCAATTTCCAGGCACTCCTTCCATCTTATGACGAAGCAATCAAAATAAAGATAGACAAGCCTCCACCACCACCAGCCTACCAGGAATAGGCAACATCAACAACACCTACCACTAGAGCAACCACACCTACCATTAGAGCAACCACACCTACCACTAGAGCAACAACACCTACCACTGGCAACAATCAAGCTCTTGATGTAGTAAAAAAAAATATGAAAAAAGTAAAAAAAAAGAAAGAATCCAAGGAAATCTTTCATATTTGGCGAAAAATAGGATACTAATGTCTAAAAAATTATAATCAAATTAATCATGTCTGATAAGAATAAAGAAAAATTGGGGGAAAATAATGATTATCTTTCATCCCATGTTAAAGCAGGTTTTCATGCATGAAATCAATGTAATAATAAAACAAATGCAAAAACACACCAACAAAAGAAAGGCTTTAGCTGGTAGGAAACTGCAAATTGCAAACAGATTCAGCTGTGAAACTAATAATAAATATGTAACAAATGCCTAACAACTGTATATTACTCGGATTGTATAGCGAGAGTAGATGTTGCTAAGATGTCATTCTAATTATATGTAAAAGGGTGAAACTTGCATTTTCTGAATAGAAGTTGAAACTGTACCCTCTTTTTTCAGAGTGGGGGGGGGGGGGGGGGGAATGTCTAATTAATGAAAACAGAGAGCTAAGTTGCTCGAAGAAGATAACAAAATTTGAGTTCATGCTTGAAGTGCATTTGGAAAACAATTGTGTTGATACTGCTATGGTACAAAATAAATGATTGATTAAGGAAAAAAAAAAAGGGTATTTGACTTCATTTTCAATCACAGGATTTTTTTCTTCTCGAAATCAATGGAATTGTCACATGTGTAAGAGTATCACCATAAAACAGATTTTGAAACTGATTAAATCCAATATAAAGGTCTGAAGCCTACAAATGCATGATTTTAGTAAGAGTTTCAACTTCTATTCAGACACTTGATTAGACCTATAAATTGATTTATATATTATTTGTAATTTATTGTTTAAGAGTTATATGATATGTCTTTGATATGTATTCCTTGTCTTCACAATTTTTTTTCTGATATTGGTAGCTGTTTTTTACAAGGGTGATATGCTTTTTACAGGAAATTAGGGTAATAAGTACTTAGTTTGCCTATGGAGTCAAAATATTGTGTACATCAAAAAGGTATTATGATATTGGTACTCATACTTTACTGATTATATTGCTGTGTGATTATTAATTGTTCCTATAAAAATCTCTTCTCATATACTGTATATGGAATATTCTTTTTAGATCTGTGTACCATCTAAAATTCCTCTGCACAGTAACGACAAGCAGCACATACATGTATTTCACATTGCACCGCAGATGAAATTAAGTGATTTGTACTTTAAAATGTCACCTGGACATCTATAATCAAACAATAACAAGTGTTGTTGCATGTACTTTATGTAAGAAATATCTAAAAGGGCTTTTTTTTACTAGCGATATAGTCTACATTTAGTTGCAATATACATGGCTCAATGATGTTGAATAGATTCGGCTTGTGTTTTTGTCAAATCATCATTTTGAAGTGATAAACCGACCGTTTGAAATTGTTTATAGATTTTCAATAACTTTGACAGAGCTACTCTAATATAATGGCAATGGATATGGGATTAGTGTGTTAAAGATAGAAAAAACTAATGTTATCTTGATACAAGCACGTTTTGTATAATTGTCCTATAGGTCACATTGTGTTTATCATGTAAGTAATTTTGATAGGTGCAGCAAAAAATGTTTAACTGGAAAAACGCTGACATGTAGGGAGAGGGGGGGGGGGGGGGGGGAAGGAACCAACATACAAAGAGTAGACAGACATTTATCATTCGAGAGGTGGAGTACATTGAAATGTATAGCTGTTCTTTTATCCCAGTACAAAAGGGGATACAATTGGTGAGGAGAGGAATGACTTTTTTGGGGGGGGGGGGGGGGGGGAATTGAAATGTCACTGAAATATGACCATGGTTCCATGCGCATACATCGTACCTGTGTAAAATGCAGTAAAAACGCTAGCAAACAATTGTTTGTTTTTTTCATTCTAAATTTTGCGCAAATTTTATTGTCACTTAATAAACATTTATCAATAATAACATTACCTTTCAATCATAGACATTTTGTGTTTCAGTTGTGTTTTGTCATACTTTTTTTTTAACATGTAGGTCAGTGAAAAAAATACAACGGGGGCTCGGGGCGAATTAGCCCCCGAAATGCCAAAAGAGCCCCCAATATTTGCAGAGTTCAATGCTAAATAAATTAAAGAGTGTTATTTTATTATTTTATTGCTACTTAATATATAGTAGCCCCCTAAATTTAAAGTATTTTTTCCATATTTGGTACACATCTCTCACAATATCAATTTTAAAAAAGGTATAGGAGTGGGGGCGGGGGGGAATGTTCACAGGAAGGATCTAGAATTATAGTCATCATTTTATACATAAAGAGTTTAGAGTACAAGACTTCAAATAATTATTTTCTGACTTTGTATTATTCCTGAGGAAGCAACAGAACATAAAGAAGTCTAGAATCTAGACCTTCTAGACCTATAGATCTAGTATTTCATTCATTTATTCTGGTCCAATGGAAACATATTTGATACACATTTATTACGACAAAAAAAACAAACAATAATAATTACATAAATAAAAAACGTAATTAAGCATCATTTTTTAGAGGTGGGGTAGGGGCCATCTCCTCCTTGACCAACTCGCTTAATTACCACTGAAGAATACAGATTTTAAAATAATGATTCAGAAGAACAAAACAAATATTAAAAGATGAAATAAATCAATTAAAAGTAAAAATTACATCCTTGCCAAATTAAATCTGATTAAAAACATAAATAGTATTGGGCAAAGTACGATTACCTCTTATTTCTTCTCCATATTTCAAAAAGGAAGGCGAGGGAGTCTGGATTGAAATTAAAAAATTGCATCTTAGTTTCTTGTCCAGATTTCAATTTTATTCAAGATAAATGATTTTGTTGCGATTAAATTTAAGGCATCAGCCTAGACCTATATAGGCCTAGATCTAGACCTAAATCTATCATCAACCATGATAGCTAGTCTAAAGTGGTTCAAATTTGACCCAAAAATTGCACAATTAGACTCAAGATCTAGACCTATATTCTGAATCGGGGCCAGACAGCGTTTTTTCCCCCTCAACCACGCCCCCCTCGAGTAAAAAAAAAAGAAAGAAAGAAGATGACTCGGGGGTAAAAAAAAAAAATGAAAAAAAAAGACATCCAACATCCCCCCCCCCCCTTTGAGTAACAAAACTGGAAACAAAATCGGGAAGAATAAAGAAAGGGGGGGGGGGGGAGGAAATAGTCGATTGAATGTGTAGATCTAGATCTAGATCTAGTAATATTACTCAAACTAAAGGCTCAAAAGAATGTTGAATTGCTTTCTGTATCGAGTGTAAAATGTGGAGACGTCGTTATTCTATTTGTCAGATTTCAACATAAAAAAAAAAACAGAACTTCAGACAGTCACGCAGCCCCTGGGCCCTAGAGAGAGGTCCATCTAGAATACTAGAACTTGGATCTAGATCTACTCGTCATCGTATAAAGAGACACTTCTAAATCTAAGTCGAGACTGGGCAAGCCAAGTCACAAGAGTTATTCTTTCGTTCTTTCTTGGAAATGTGGTGGCTCTGAGAAGAGCCGTTTGGTTTTGTTACAGCATGGCTGCACCGAGGATTTAACGGGAGGTGGGTGTACTTGGTCACGGCCTTGGTACCCTCAGACACGGCGTGCTTGGCCAGTTCTCCTGGGAGGAGAAGGCGAACAGCAGTCTGGATCTCGCGGCTGCTGATCGTGCTGCGTCGGTTGGCGCGAGTCAGACGGGAAGCCTCTCCGGCGATCCTCCCGAAGATATCATTGACGAAGCTGTTCATCACAGACATTCCACGGCTGGAGATGCCAGTGTCGGGGTGAACCTGCTTCAGCACTTTGTAGATGTAGATGCCGTAGCTCTCTCGGCGACGGCGGCGACGCCTGACGACATTCCTACGACGACCTCCCTTTCCAGCTCGCTTTGCTCCCTTGCCACCACGCTTGGGGCTAGCCTTGCGACTAGGGCTACCTCTGCGAGGGCTACCCTTCCTCGGGCTAGTCTTGGACGGACTTCTTGGCATTGTTGCGGTTAAGATGAAGCTGAATAGACAACTATGAGGTCAATGGAGAAAGTTTCGTATTTATTACATATGGTATGCAAATAAGGGATCGGATAATGCTCATGAGTTTCTTGCGCTGACCAATCACACGCTGATTATGACCTAGCGAAAACTTTGGACCAATCAGAGGATCTGGTTGGTTATGCAAACTAAGGACCGAACCGGCGAGCGCGTAGTTCAAGCCACGCCCAAATAGTGTACTGAACATGTATTTGCATAATACCGCAAGCGCGGTGAATTTGCATAAAACTGCTTCCAAGCTCGGTCCGTCCGATCCGTGCTTGTATTAACAGCGCTTGCTATTTTATTATCATGAAATTTTTTTGTCTTTGTCTCTTTTTTTTTAGAAGGGTGGGGGGAGGGGGTTCTTCTTCTTCTAATTCCTGACAAGTGCAGGCTTCATGAAATAAAGATTAACACGTCCAGGTTCTTTGGTTTGCTGTATGGGCAGAGTTACCAAAGCAACTGAGCGCACTAAAACACGATATACAACGAACGACCTCTAGAATTCGGCAATGTTACGTAGAAATGAAAAGCCGGGACAAAATAAATGTTGTATGACGTAATTCGAACAAGGGTGAAAAGGTTGGAAGGGACTTTCCCTTATTAAATATTAGTGCTCCTTGATCAGGGTCATTCGGAAAAGGTGCGATACGCCATTAATTAGGGTCCATTTCAGAAAAGGTGCAATACGCCATTAGGGTCCATTTCAGAGGTTGATGGACACGGTTGGGTAGCACCCGTGTAGAGTGACACCCCCCCCCCCCCCCCACGGGCTTATACCGTACCCGGACGCAAAGTATCAATATTAAAATGCAGCGCTAGGATGCCTCTGTTTAAAAAAAGACGCGTCCAGAACCTTGAACCATTTTGGTTTGAATTTTTAAGATCGGGTTTGATCGAGGCGCACTTTAAAGACCGTCACCACTACTGGGCAAGAAGGGATTAGAACCACACAGCGAGCCATCGAGGTCACCGTGACAGGTGGCTATCTCATTAACTCAGCTCTCATTTAACATAAGAAAAAGAGGATCATGGGGGACCAACAGGCACCGATTGGGGAAGTTTTCTATATAGAGGGGAGCAAGTAGCTACAAGTATGGCAATGTGCCTTTAAGGGAAACTAAGTTCTAGGATTTTCCTCCCTGTTGTTCAAGCTACATCATACAACATAATAATATTTTGTTTGTCCCAATAACATGACTCATTAGGCCCAGACTACGAGCAATGGCGGATCCAGGCAGTGGTGGATCCAGGGGGGGGGGGGGGGGGGGGGCCCTGGCGCTCAAGGGGGGGGGGGGGGGGGGGGCAAATTGAAATTTTTTTGAGGAAAAAAAAAAATGGGTCACTACCCCCACCCACCCCCCCCCCCCCCCCCCCCCCACCCCCCCCCCCCCCCCCCCCCCCCCCCCCCCCCCCCCCCCCCCCCCCCCCCCCCCCACCCCCCCCCCCCCCCCCCTCCCCTGAACCCCCCCCCCCCCCCCCGCCCCCCCCCCCCCCCCCCCCCCCCCCCCCCCCCCCCCCCCCCACCCCCACCCCCCCCCCCCCCCCCCCCCCCCCCCCCCCCCCCCCCCCCCCCCCCCCCCCCCCCCCCCCCCCCCCCCCCCCCCCCCCCCCCCCCCCCCCCCCCCCCCCCCCCCCCCCCCCCCCCCCCCCCCCCCCCCCCCCCCCCCCCCCCCCACTGGATCCGCGCCTGGATCCAGGATTCCTAAGGTAAACATTAACTCCCCCGTCCATTATTTTTCTTCAAGTTTTTTGTTCTTCTTTCCTGAATCTGCATGCCTCCAAGTTTCTTCTGACTTTGAAAGCCCTTCTCACCCTTTCACCCCACACTAGTCTTAGCCCCCACCCTACTCTCCTCTCTCTCTCTCTCTCTTTCTCACTCACCTACCCACTTTCTCTTTCTCCGGGGGGGGGGCGGATCAGAATATTATTGTATACTCATGACGCGTGACCACAGGTTTTCTAAACAATAGTAAACACATTTTATTCATCAATGATCATATTTATGAACACTTTCGAGTATTCCCCCCCCCTTACATTTTCTCGTATCTACCATGTAGACAAGCTTGACCCCCATATTCTCTAATCAAATTCTTAAACCTCTAGAAAAATATTACTTGCTAGAAATAACTATTGTTGAAATTAAAAGTCCAATTTATACAGTGTATGGAAAACAACAAGTCCAGGCAAGGTAAACCCTAAATGCATTCTAACAATTGTTTTCTGGTTGCGTTTGTAGGCCTACACAACAATAATATTTGAACCCCTTCACCCCCCCCCCCCCCGCCCCATTTCATATCTCGTTTTCTCTCTTTTTCCTCTCCCTCATTTTTAAGGAAATGATTGCTCATCTCTCTCTCTTTACCTGCTTTCTCTATAAACGTTTCTCTTCCGATCCATTTCTAAAAATAAAACTACTCCCGTTTTATAAAAATAAGAACACATGGGAATGACTACAAAATTTCATCGAATAAATTTATTTCACAATCTCATACAAAATATTTTATTGCATGTTATTCACACGAGTATTTTGTTTGGTAATTGTTTTAAAGGCTCAGAGCCGCAAGTATAGATATAAGCATTACTTATCATGATCACTATGAACTAAAAATGTAAAAGAGAAACTATGTTGGTCAACTACTTACCAATAATTATTTATGTGACGACAAGCAAAGTTGTTGTTTTTTCTTTCACTTTTTACGTAAATTGAACGCTTAATATATTCATGCATGGAAAACGCGCGAAAATGACAATTTCATGCATACAGGTGCAGTTAACAGAATCAAACTTTGTAGGCACTTATAGGCACTTATAGGCCTATAATTTCATCATAATTTCACTATTTTATACAAACAGAGCTATGTTTAATTAAACAAAAGGTAAATAAACATTTTGAAAGAACCGCCTTTGGGTCGCATATATTATTAATATCAATGAGCATGCCCTTAGATATTTAGTCTAACAAAACATTATCTCATAGGTCTTACCTGAAATAAGAACTATAGAGCCAATAAAATAATAACAAATCGGGAAGTAGTGCTCGAATAAAGATGGCGTCCTTTAACTTTGATAGATCGGCGAATTTGCCCCCCCCCTTCATTATCAATGCAGATACAATGTGACCAAATTTCATCATTTACATTTTACCCGAGTGTGTGATATCTTTACCTGTGACATGTTTACTTCTTGTAATTACCATGGGGGGGGGGGGGGGGGGGTGCCGAACATAATTATGAATACCAATATCTGAGATGTTTGCTGGTAATTTAAAGATGAAATAAATTGTAGAAAGATAAATATAATTTGTAGATAAATAGGATACTATAATAATATAGAAATTCTTGTTATCACTTAAAAGAAAATTAACTGTTAGCCATACTCCCTGTTAGATTAAACAAACAAAAACTATTTCACTCTTCGGGGAGTCATGCAAATGGCTATTTATTTTAGAGTGGTCTCAAACAAGAAAAGAGTGAATTTCACGACATAGTATTCTTACACACCGGGATACACTTCTGACTCATATCAATTTCATGGCAAAGTTAAGCGTTCACCCGTCCGTCCGGGTAAGAGGACACTTTTTTTTTTTTTTTTGGTCTCCAAGTTTGAAAATTTGAAATTTTGATCCGTTGGGGGGGGGGGGGGGGGTTTACACACATACAAATACCAAAGGGGGGTGTTACCCCCCCCCCCCCCCCCACCCCCTGTGTACGCGCCTGAGTGCTGGTATTTTCTACGTCGCGTTAACTGTCCAAATCGAGCAAAACTAATTCATATGCAGTAAGACACTGCATGCATGAGAAATCAGTAGGGTTCAGTCAGAGTCAATTATTCATTGCAGCGACTGTAAATGAGACTAGAAGTATAAGTAGTGATGAGCCATAAACAACATCTGTTTAAGAAAGAGATAGAAATAATAGATTAATTGAAATGCATTTTTTATCTTCAAAGGAATCTGGTTATAAATAAAGGTGAATACATTAAATTGCCGCAAGAAAATTCCACAATAATATTGATGGAACAACGAATCAAAGTGAGCCCCTCTACGGTGAACAAAATAGTATTTCTACACTGTAATAATAATGTCTAAACACTATACCAACACAATTAGGCCTACTCTTGTTACCATTCCCATGTCGTCATGCATACATAATAATAAACAAAAGAACTGTATCATCACTGGAGTCATCATGGGGGGGGGGGGGCTCCCAAAATAATAGGAGAACGAAATACGAGAGAACGAGACAAAAGAGTGATACTCGGGGGGGGGGGGGTTAGTATGTAGACCAACAATATTTTTCTCTGGGCTTTTAAACGAGCGGGGGCCGGGGGGGGGGGGGGAAGGGTGCCACCCATATACACCCCGAACCCCTTTTCCACATACGCTACCCCATATTGATCCCCTGTATATTGTATTAGAAAATAATTGTACTCACGTCCGCTACCGGTTGTAGGATCTGTTGTTGGACCCGACATATCACCTGCATAAATAAAAATGAAAAGTTGATAATGTTCCTATACACCCCAATTAAGTATGAAAAGGATATTGCTCGGAAGGTCGAATATCATTGAAACATTATGGCATTGATGGGAAATATGGATAGTCAAGCGCGGATCTAGGATTTCTCAGGGGGTAAGGCCCAAATTTGATATCAATTTTAAAAATTTAGTGTGCTGAAATTTGAAAATCATGCCGGCCGATATTTTTTTTTTTACTGAACACCTCTTCCCCCCACCCCCCTTCCCCTTTAACCAAAAAAAGGTAAATTTCTGGTCACAATTTTTTTTAAAGGGAAAGTCCACCCCCAAAATAAGTTTGTTTCGATAGAGGCAGAATAATAAGAAAATCAGGTTAGTGAAAGTTTGAGCAAATTCTGAATGAAAATAAGAAAGTTATGAATCATTGAAGTTGTGATCAATCAAATACAAATTGGCAACTCTGTGACTTATTATACGAGCTCTCCTTCATTTGCTTTGTGCATAATATTCCATAAAATCATGTTTTCTTCGTTATTGATGACGGAATATATATTTGTTCCTTGCAGGGGGAGTATAGAAACATATTTGCAATTATTATATTTAGGGTGCATGTATGGTTGAAATTTTTCTTGAGGGAAAATGGAAATTTTAGATTTTTTTAGTACTGAGCAAATGGAAGTTGAGCTCGCATGATACGTCATAGAGTTGCCAATTTGTGTTTGATTGATCACAACTTCAAAAATTCTAACTTCCTTATTTTTAATCGGAATTTGCTCAAACTTTCACTGACTTGTTTCTCTCATTTTTCTACTCCTATTAAAACTAACTTAATTTTAGGGTGGACTTCCCCTTTAAAAACTTTTTTTTCGCCGGGGGGAGGGGGGCCCGTCATTTTTTTTTTTTTGGGGGGGGGGGGGCGGGGCAGGGGGACCAATGCCCACTCACCCCCCCCCCTCCCCCACTGGATCCGCACCTAAAAACCATGACCATAACAAAAAAGTAGCTAGTGCTCTTCGTACTACCCCCCTGCAGGATTGGGCGATGCTACCATTCGTACCTGTGTCATCAGGTGGGGAGCCATAGGGCAGATTAGCTGAATAGACACCAGTCCAGTAGCGATCACTGCTTGGTCCTTGTACGATAGTAGCCCTAAAGGAAGATCAAGAAGAAAGAAGGAGAAGGAGAAGGAGAAGGAGAAGGAGAAGGAGAAGGAGAAGGAGAAGGAGAAGGAGAAGAAGAAGGAGAATGAGAATGAGGAGAAGGAGAAGGAGGAGGAGAAGAAGAAGAAAAAGAAGAAGAAGAAGAAGAAGAAGAAGAAGAAGAAGAAGAAGAAGAAGAAAAAGGAGGAGGAGGAACAGATGAAGGGGATATTGTCATTGAATCGATTTTGCTATTTTAATCAATAAAAAAACATGTAAATTTAATTATTTTGGTATTAATAACGGTGTAAGATGTATAAAGTTATATATTTATTTGAGACTTATAGAGACAGCGACTTTTTTTCTCATGTAATAATATTATATAACATTGATTGACTAACAAATTTGGTTAATTGATTGAAGTCTGAAAACTATGTCATCAAAGTTTGGGGTAAATGCATGTGGAGGTCTCAGGAAATTAGGCGCGTGGGGCATATCATTAATTCTTTCATTTTTTACTCGATATCAAAAGGTAATCTCAGACATTAAAACATATACAAGATTTGATTTTGCCCAGGAGGGTGGGGGGACGTGCTCCTAGTACTTCTTGGCCTGTCACTGTATTTTATACTTGGGGCGATTATTGTTGCAAGTACAGTACCTACCTAAAAGCTATCGTGCCTTTGTCGTCAGTTGGCGCTGTCCAAATTGCGGATTCGCTTGTTTTGGCAGCATTGGTCTTGTGTGACCAGGCGTTCTGTGAAGGATGCAAAAAAGCATTATTATCTGAGATAAATTAGAAAGTATTATTTCCTTGTGATTTTTTTAATAATATTTAACGAACCAGAAATCAATATTGCATTTTCTGTTAATACATGTCTAAAAATTATAAACTGTTCTAGAACAATGCATATTGTAAGCCTATTTGATTTATTTATAATTAAATAGAGTCACGTCAATTTTCAAATTTGTATGAGTGTCAAATGTAGTGTTATCGCCTCCATTTCTTTGTCTATTGATCGAAAATTTAAGTTCCGACGGGAGAAAGGGCACCATTTAGATAAGTTCAAGCCACATTTATTTTCTGACCAGGAGATAAAATGATCATCACAGGAACTGTTCCCTGATTTACTTTTGAAATAGGCCTACTGAAAGATTTATTGGGATTTTTCATTTCACCACAACCATCACTACAGACGGTGTCACACAGAGGCCGACCCATCTTGAATAAACCAGATTTTAGAAATCTAGTTTTTTCATTGAGTCGGTACGGAAGCGTTAAAGTGCCATTCTACTTGACGACATGACGAGATATTTCATCTTGTCAAGTCGACTTAATATCCATATCATGTCGACATGACGACATGAACTTTTTGTGAAGTTGACTTGGCAAGATAACTTATGTCGCCATGACGACATGAACTTTTTGTGAAGTCGACTTGGCAAGATAATTTATTTCGCCATGTCGACATTACTTTTTGGGTAGTCGACTTGGTAAGATAATATATGTCGCCATGACGACATGTATTTTTTTAGAAGTCGACTTGGTAAGATAACTTATGTCGCCATGACGACATGAACTTTTTGTGAAGTCGACTTGGCAAGATAATTTATTTCGCCATGTCGACTAATAAAAGTTGATAAGTCGACATAGTAGGTTAAATATCTTTTTATGTCGACATGATATGTATATTAAGTCGACTTGACAAGATGAAATATCTCGTCATGTCGTCAAGTAGAATGGCACTTTAACGCTTCCGTACCGACTCAATGAAAAAACTAGATTTCTAAAATCTGGTTTATTCAAGATGGGTCGGGATTTTTCTGTGTGACACCGCCTTGTAAGTACCACCTCCGAAAAAGGGTAATCCCCGGATTTTTGAGCGTGCGCAAGTTCACGTAAAGCGTCCCACTTTGTAACATTGTGACGTCACAATGCTACGCGCGGCATTGCTGCGAGCATTATACCCTTTCCACGCGTAACGTCACAATGGGGTTATGATTAAAATAAACAAAGGCATCACGTGAAAAAAATGGTAAATATTGTTATTGGATCGTCTCAAAACAATCTGCTTGCAATGTAACCCTTTTGGTTTGATCATGGCTTTTGTTGCCTCTTCGAATAAAATGAAATAAGAGTGGAAGGACTATGGAATCATACTTACGTCAGTGCCTCCGCCACAGTCAAGAGTCTTGCCAATGTTTGTATTGCCTGGTGTTATGGTGCCTACTGCAGTATTCGTATCGCTGCCAGAGTCCCGTCGTCGGGCTTGAACGAAGAACCCAACAAACCGTGCACCTGATATGGTCACTGCATGAAACATTAATAAGACAGGAAAATAAATGAATGTATATTCAATTGTCTCATCTTAGCGGCATATGTAAATGAGCATTTGTTGTTGTTAAGAGGGCTGGGAGAGGAGGTGCTCATACATTAATAATTGTTTCATTAACAAACAATGTTTCGGGTGTAATATCGTCGTTGAAATTGGAGTTATGTTAGATTTGGGCAGGGGTAAGGGCTATAGTATAGTTAGAAATAGTGTTTGGTCCAGGGTAGAGTTTTAAAAAAAATATTTAAAAAAACATCGGTTAGTGTGTGATTATTACTGCGGAGTAACTGTCGCCATAGCTGTGTGTTGGGGGCTAAATTACTTGAATGCTACCCCAATCAGCTGGCATCGCATACATGCATGTTTGATGAGCAGTGCTCACTAGAATCCCCCTTTTTTCATTATCTTCATTCGGCTATTTTTGGAATTGTCAATGTCTAATCATACGTTATTTCCGCCTAATATTAGGGACTTTTAGATTTGCGTGGACTGATACGTGTGACGTCCATTCAAGCCAGTGCATTAAAAGGACGTCGACCGTAGCAATCAACACTGTCTTCGTGCAAATCTATAAGTCCCTAGTAATAGACCTGTGTACTAACATATTTAAATTATCACCGGTACTGTTAGTATTGGCATGTTTTTTGATTTCCTCACATCTTCTCTAGATTACAGCTCTTCTTCTCTAGATAGTTTCCCTGTCTAGTAACATGAATAAAGAGCTGCGATGGATTCTGACTGATCCCAAGGCAATTAACCCTTCGCCTACTGGTTCCAGGTGGTCCATGTATTAAGCCTATGCGAATTAGAAAATTCAGTATTCAACGGATTAATCGGAAAGTTACAAGGGCCCATATCTCTAACTTAAAAACTCCTTTTACGGAGTTGCAATCGCAACGACTTGTAAGATGTCACCCCGGCATCTCTTCCCTCTTCCCTCTTCCCTAGACCCCCCCCCCCCCACAATATACACAAGTCATTACAAATGCGCTTGACCGCTGCATGGAGTTGAGGATAATCCTATCATAGATTCCAGCTGGGCATCAATTGAGACGAATTATCATCATAATAAACACCCAGCAATTGAATTATTCTGACAAACTCGATTTAGGAACCGCGCGACGGGGTACGCCGGAGCGACATTTAGCGAAACATTTATGCTGTCCAGTTCATACTTTCCTATCAAAGAATGTAGCTAGCATAACTTTCTCAGGCATGATGCGTGTGTTGGTTTTGTGTAGGCAGTGAGTCTTTAATTATACATTGAGTTGAATACGATCGCAAAGGATTTTGGAAATGTCAATATTTATTTATTTTATTTATTTATTTATTTATTTATTTATTTATTTATTTATTTATTAATTTTTTATTTTTTATTTATTTTTATTTATTTATTTTTATTTTTTTTTATTTATTTATTTATTTATTATTATTATTATTATTTTTTTTTTTTTTTGGGGGGGGGGGGTTAAACCAGACTGCTAGGGAAGCATGTGTATGCTTGTAAATAAGCAACATGGGGACCGACGGCTTTACGTCTTCTCCAAAGGACGTGGTAATGAGGATTTATGCCAAAGGGCACTACGGCACGTCGACTTGGTTTGAACCCGGAATTTCTCAGTTATTTCAAGTTCAAGTTCGTTTATTTACACTCATCATTAAAAATACAGAATATATACAATTAAATACGGAATAATCACACATAAAATATCATACATCCAACAGACAAAAAAAAAAAAAAAAATAACATAATGGGAGTGAAGCGAGGACCTAAAAAGGAGTATGGTCCTTATGCTAGAGCCCATCCCTCATAATATAATAATAAAAGGCAACTTAAATGTTGTACGATTGGAAGCATGACAAAAATGGGGGGAAACGGGGGGGGGGGGGGTAAAGAGCCTGGTGAGTTATAGGACGTAAGATTCAATTAAATACATTTTATATTTTCGTTTAAAAGTTTAAAGACTTTTGCAATTTTTTATATTTATTGGAATGGAATTCCAAATTTTTGGACCATCGAAAGATATTGACTTTTTCATTAAAGCTGTTTTAATTTGTGACCACTATTCTACCTCTTGGCCATTGCCCCTCGCAATTTATAAAATCTCACTGCCTACAACTCACTTCCTACAACACAAACACAAGAGCAATAAGGATCTGGAACCATCTGCCAGGCTCAGCAGTCAATGCAACAGGAATAACCAACTTCAAGGAGGCTGCCCTACCCTCCATCAGAATGATGCAAACCCCTGTTGGTTCTCACATCGTATAAGCTTACTAGCTTGGTTTTTACTTGCACTGGACTCAGTATATTTTACTGTAAATTGGCAATTGCTTTGTCCACACACCATTTCTGCACTTCCTGACACTCCTTGTAGTTACTCGCCTCACCTACCATCCCAGTATAGCTTCCTGAGTGAGCTGCCAGAGGGATTACCCAACCAAGTACCAAGTACGCATCATGTAGCCTTATGCGTCACCTATCATTGCCTATATTGAAATGTGAGAACATTACAACTACGTAATCCAAACATGATATTCTGAATACAGCGACAATACAATAGGGCATCGGAATTGAAATTTCATTTCTTGAAATTTCTTGTGTTCGAGGCTGTTTTTATTCTTTTATTCGCGTTAAAACGACAACGGATTTGAATATTACAGACATCAAGCACAGTGGTCAAGACATGTCGTTTTCTTCTTAAACTCTGATATCTAGTGAAAAACTGTAAATCACAACCCAACCATAATTATAACCATGCTTCTTTATGCTAATTAATAGGGGGTCGAGGTTATGTAGGAGAGAGAGAGGGAGGGAGGGAGAGAGAGAGAGAGAGAGAGAGAGAGGGGGGGGGGGCTGGCTCCAAGACTTTTTTCTGACTTGTTTTCGATTGGCCATTTTCGTAATGTAACCAAATTTAATGCATAGGTCTTTGTGAAGTGCCTCAATACATATTATTTCATTCACCTGAAAAGAATAATAGTATTTCACTAGAGAGAATCCGAACTGCATCATTAGTTGTTGCCAGGTTGGACAAACATTATGGCTTGGCCTACCTAGCAACACTTAATATATGCAGTTTGCATTCTGACTATTGAAATACTATTATTCTTATCAGGTGAATGAAATAACTTGTATTGAGGCACTTCACAAAGAACTATGCATTAAATTTGGTTCATTACGAGTATGGCCTATTACAAGATCGAGCTCGCGACCTTGATCTAATGGGATCGAACAAGCTAAACATTTCTTTACAATCGAAACCTCTCCCAGGAAGCCTAATATTCAATGCACTTTTCATGATCAGTGTCAAATATGACACAATTTCCGTTAAAGATAATGCTGACTCGACTCATATACCAGCATCCTTTTAACCAATTGCCTTTCGGAACCGGGTATTCCCTGTATTAAGCCTATGGGAATTAGAGGATTCAGTAGTCATCGAGTTAAACGGATAAGTTTCTAAATGATTGTTCTCAAGGTGTATCAGACCATATGGACCTAATAGGTCCATGATCAGACCATGGGCCTACTAAATGATCAGGCATGGATGACTATATCCATGTCTCTTCATGTCCATTGTCGTGAGGCTTATCAAAAATCGCTGTTTGAAACATAACAAAATTATGATTCGTGTATGTATTCCGGGAGCTGTACAATATATCCATAACAGGCTATAGCGTCCCTTTATTATGTAGTTATCATGAGGTTGTTGTGAAACTAAATCAGACCCATGAACTTTGTGTGGCTTTATTTTTGTGTCAAAAATTGGAGCAGAATTTCGCATATTGGGCCCTCATTGTAAATGTTTTTATGTTCCATTTCCTATCATGGCCTAAACTTGAGATATTACTTATGTTTCTCTCCAATGCAAACTCATTGAAATTTTGTACTAGAGGGGGGGGGGGGGAGAAAGAAGGAAAGGAAAAGAGAGAAGAAAGAAAGAAAGGAGGAAGAAAATATGAAGAAAGAAAGAAAAATATTTTAAGCGCCTTTTTTGGCGCTTGATGATTTAACTAATTAACTAATGGCGGAACTAGGATTATTCCGCAAGGGAAGGGGTCCAGCACAGTGCATGATCGAGGGAATCTCTGCTGGTCAAGGAAAAGGGGTTATTTTATTCAGGAGCTTAAGTTGTTACAGAGGGCTTAGGTCATTTCTAGGGGTACTAAATACATGTCATATTGGGTTCTGCTAAGGGTAGGGAGTTCTCGTGCCCCCTGGATCCGCCACTGCTAATATTTGATATAAGCAAATGCACCCACTGTGAGAAAATTGTCTATGAAAACACAGATACTAAGGCAACTGTCGTAGTGCTGAACAGTTGTTATGAAACACTTCCGACCAATAATTAGAACGTGAATTCCAAGATGCCATATGTGCGGCTTTGATGCGAAGAGCCGGCTGACTGCGTTCCGATGAATTATCTTGATCTAAGCTCTAGACTCTCACATAATGGTTTTGTCTTTGTTTTGTAATATTTGGTTATTTTAATTAATAAGGATAATACAAAGTAGCATTCGTTTAGAAGTGAGAAGAAGCTATAGGTAGCCAGGATTTATTCCCGTTCTTTTATTGATAATATACTCCTTTAATTCAAGACATTAACGCTGCTCTCTGTGGTTTAATCACTCTGTACAATGCGTCCCATAAGAACGAAACCGAGAAATATCGATGTTTTATCATAACTTAATCACAATTATAATCAATAAATTACACATATTTGTAAAGCTTAGATCCTCCTCTTTCATTGTTGCACCTCATCATATTTCACGCATGAGTGATTAAAAACAATTATGAAGAGAGGGTACCAAATAGTCATTTGGCGGGCGGTATCTGACTTTCAAAGAGAAAATCACATTTCTAGAAAGTTCATTTTCTGCTCTTTCATAATGACACCTCAATCAGGAAAATGAGCCAGGAATAACAAAATTCTGTTCGTTTAAATTCATGCTTGCATTTCCATAATTTGATTAAACGAATTCGTTTTCACTGGCTGCCTGCCGTAGCAACAAACAGAGTTGACAAAAGACTTAAATCCCTTTCGTTGACGATATCCATGCATCAAGTCTTTC
Source organism: Strongylocentrotus purpuratus (assembly GCF_000002235.5). NCBI lineage: Eukaryota > Metazoa > Echinodermata > Echinoidea > Camarodonta > Strongylocentrotidae > Strongylocentrotus > Strongylocentrotus purpuratus. Next base: position 25,888,261 of record NW_022145598.1, read on the forward strand.
GTCTTCTTTGTGCATGGCTAATCGTCAACGAAACGGAGTTAAGTCTATTGTCAACTCTGTTTGTTGCTACGGCAGGCAGCCAGTGGAAACGAATTCGTTTGATCAAATTATGGAAATAATGGAAGTAATGACAACCATTCAAGAATTTCCATTCATTTGTAATTATAGAGTTCTCGTGTCAGATACTTTGCTTGGAATTCGACCCCCCTTTTATAAACTTTTTTCCAGACTTTCTAGGAAATTGACGCCTATCTCTCTCTCTCTCTCTCTCTCTCCTTCATGGCGGTAAAATATGTTACTTCTACTAATAATGAATTAATAAAAACCAAGGAAAATGATTGAATAAGTGAAATTATTGTTAATTATCTTACCTTCGATATTTTCTCCGGCGGTATAGAAGGTTGTATTTGTCGTGATCGAGAAAGGGGTGGTTCCCGTCAGGGTACTGGCGCCATGGCCCGTAGGTACCATACTAATACAAGCCGAGAGCGGGGGACCGCCTGGGTACGCTTCCACCAGCATCTGCAATGCATTTAGCACCGCTACCACTAAAACAAACGGCGCCGCGTAAAGCATGATGATGTATAAGTGGCTGGAAACTTTGTTTTGAACGAGTAAAGTAGACGCTTAAAAGGGCAGATTCCTTCACAAGCGGCTCTAGCTGAAAGTGCTCTTCAAGCAGACCAAGAGAGTTCGCGAATAAGAGATACACACCACCCTGTCTTTACCACGAAGTATTCACGAAGGTTGCATGTGGCAGTCTTTTTTAATTTTGAGGATGCAGTCGTGATCGTCGTCGGCGAAGCTGAAAACACTGTTATGCAGACAAATTTAGGAAAGTATCCGTCATTTCCTAGAAAAAAACTTCAACTACAAGTATTGCAGAAAAGTCACAGCTTGTATTGTGGTGGATATATTTGAGCGTCATGAAAGGTCATGGGAGCACTGCAGATGTACCAATCATGTTCGAATAACGAATTTCCAAGCCACGAGTTCGGAGTTCCTGATGACAACAACTGTTCAAGTCATTACCAGACCTCTCGTCAGCTCTCAAAATGTCTACAACTTGCAGCGCCTATTCCAGTGCGTGCTACACAATTTTGCACGTGTTTTCAGTGTAAAAATTTGACAGGTTTCAAAGCAAGTTGACCCGGTCCGAGCTGAATAGGTGCGGTGCGTGCGTGCATTTACTTTCCTGGACGATTTCACTCCATCTCACGCGTGTGTCACTTAAAATATCGGTTTAACTTTAAGTCCTTTAGAAAAACACAGTTCTGACCAGAAAATGGCGGAGAGAGCTGCGGACAGGGACGGCTTGAACTGCAGATCGCCTTCTTCCTCCTTGTCCACTGATATATACAGTACACCTTGATAATCGTGCACCGGGTCGTGCACTGTCGTAAATAAACATACTTGTTGTTCACTCTGTGTACAGGAATGCGTGTATATGAGCACTCAAGCGTTCTTTTAATTCCTTTCTAACTCGATATAATAGCTGTTTGCTCGCTGTTTGTAGGGCTACAATGACCAACACAGAAAATCCGTCATTTCCGTCATTCTCTTTTAATCTAAATAGGCCATTTTCGTAATGCAACCGAATTTAATGCATAAGTCCTCGTGAAGTGCCTCAATACAAATTATTTCATTCACCTGATAAAAATAATAGTATTTCAATAGTCAGAATGCAAACTGCATATATTAAGTGTTGCTAGGTAGGTCAAGCCATAATTGTTGTCCTACCTGGCAACAACTAATGTATGCAGTTCGAATTCTGTCCATTGAAATACTATTATTCTTATCAGGTGAATGAAATAATTTGTATTGAGGCACTTCACAAAGACGTATGCATTAAATTTGGTTACATTACGAAAATGGCCTATTGGCATATGCAGATAATTTAGAAGCCGCCGCGCACCGGTGCATGAGTAATGATCCCATCGAGAATACTCGCATCTTCCTACTGAGCCGTGTCGAGTGCATAAATAGGTCGGCTGAAAATATTTCCTGTTCCAGGTATAACCAGGTATATTCAAATGGCGTGATTTCTTGTCATTATCCGGGGGGGGGGGGGGGAGGCACGTAGCCAAAGTTTGATGTTTGAGGGGGCACATAATTGTAATCAATCGACGTCCTGGGAGGGGTCGAGAAAAGTTCAACCGATCTTGGAAATATTTTGGGGGCACGTGCCCCCCGTGCCCCCCTTTCCCGTGGCTACGTGCCTGGGGGGGGGGGGGGGAATGACAACATACGAAATATCTCCGGTATGCATATCTTCTATAATACACTCTTATATTGTACTTTGATAGACCCTATATCGTGCGAGGGAGCATAGAGACCGAGCAAGAATATTTTTCTTTTATGAATATAGTCTAACACTAGATATTGCATTTGAACACTTCAGAGCCTAGAACTGTAGAACATGAGTTGAAGCATTTCCTACTCATATTGGGGGGGGGGGGGTGGAGGTGGAGGGGGGGGGGGGGGTTGGCACTTTCTCAAAATATCAGGGTAGATATACCCCTTTGTCCCTACCCCCCGATCGTTGCCCAATTTTATGGTTAAATGGATCATTAGTTCATGATATTTGCCAAATGAAAAAATAGAATCTACTAGTTGTAACGAAAAAGAAGAAAATGTAGGCTAAAGAGAGAGAGAGAGAGAGAGAGAGAGAGGGGAATGAGAGAGAGAGGCCATAGGAAAGTACTGAGAGAAAAGAAGACGCCTAAAGCCAATGTCAATATTTTCTCTTGTGATTGTGATGACCAAGGTTATAACTAAAAGTGTAAGAATGTGAAACACCCAATCTTCAGAAATCTTGATATAAGCGATAGAAACTTGAGAGTAGAGGGGTGGGAGAGAGAGAGAAAGAGAGAGAGAAAGGGGGAGAGAGAGAGAGAGAGAGAGAGAGAAAGACAGACAGACAGGCAGAGGGGGAGGGTATGGAGAGAAGAGGAAATTACTGAGAGACAAGAAGACGCCTAAAGCCAACGTAAATATTTCTCTTGTGATCGAGATGACCAAGGTTATAACTAATGTGTAAAAAACAAATTGTTCTGAAATCTTGATAAAATCTAAAAAGATTTGGAGAGGAGAGGATGGGGCTACAGGGATGGGGTAGAAAGAGAGAGAGAGAGAGAGAGAGAGACCAGAGACCAGATGAAAGTAATGAGAGAAAAGAAGACACTTGAAGCCAATGTAAATATTTTCTCTTGTGATTGTGACGACCAAAGTTATTTTGTTTTAAAAGGGGAAGAAAAAAAATCTTGATAGAACCGGTAAAAACGAGAGAGGAGAAGGAGGGGGAGAGAGATTGAGAGAGAGAGAGAGATAATGAAGCGAAAAAGATGGAGAGAGAGAGAGAGAGAGAATGAGAGAGATATATATAAGAGAGAGAGAAAGAGAGAGAGAGAGAGAGAGAGAGAGGAGTTGGAGAGAGCAGGGGAGAAAAGAGAGATGAGACACGAGGACGGGTGGAGGGTAAACGAAGTTGGATGCCAATGAAAAAGAGACAATTAATAGACTCCAATCAAAACAATGTGAAGGGAAAAGCAATACGACAAACTGGGAGAAAGACGGATGCAATCAACTTCCTATTCAATATGGCATCCGGGCTTAGTTCTCAGGAAGCAAAGTGACCCTAATTTTCGATAGGATTCCATTTTCCATCTGGAAATTATATATTCAAGTGGTTACATGTGCGTATTTGGATATTAAGAAGTATAATGGTGCCATCAAACGTTTCCTTAACCCATGAAACATACCGTTCGATGTCATTTTAGTTTCCATTTTGACTAGGTTAAGTGTTATGTCGTTTTGTTAGGCCTAAGGTAATACGTTTTGGTACGGAAGTTTATGGAAATCCGAAAATGGCCGCCATGTGCAATATTAAGATACTGGAATAACAAATGATGTCTCTAATGTTTTTCTCGATCCATAAAAAGCACAATCACTACAAGTTTCAATGGGTTTTCGCGGTTGATGAGAACCAGAGATGGAGCAAATTATGAATGTTATGGCAGTCATTTCGAGAAAATCCAGTTCTCAGGTTTACCGCTCTCTGGGATCCGGTAACTTTGTCTCAGATTCTGAAACAAAATCCTGGATTTAGTTCATGCTGCAATGATAATTAAAAACATTTAGGGTAGTCAGGAACCCCATGACTTTTACAAGCCGTTCGTCTGTGTGATTATCAAGATTTTGCGTTTTTCTAACGGTTTACGTTAACACTACAGACATGGGGAAAAACGCGTATGGTAAAACCGGTCACTCAATTTTTTTTTACTTTTTTGCATTTTGCTTTTTTTGTTATAGTTTTTTTTAGGGCTTCGATATTACACCATATCACAGACACTGATAACACGTAGGGCCTAGCTTCTCAGATTAAACATCGTTAAACGATGCCTTTAAAGGACATTCAATTCTTTTTAAATCTATACCACCTTTTAAAGGTTACGTGACGATTAGGTTGACAGTTCTCGGTCAAAATTATGTGTGTGTATGTCAATGCGTGTGTGTGTGCGTGTGTGTGTTTGTGTTTGCGTTTATGTTTTGTTTTTTGTTACTTTCTTTCCCCAAGAAATACGTATCGCTTCACTTTAAATATATCTCAATATTCATTCAAGACATTTTATTAGATAAAATGACTTAATTAATGCAAAAAGTAACAGTTCACACATTATTGTGTGTGTGTGTGTATGTTGTTTTTGTTTTTCGGTTAGTTTCTTTACCAAAGAAATACTCATTGCTTCACTATAAATATATCTCAATATTCATTCAAGTCATTATATTAGATAAAATGACTTAATTAATGCAAAAAAGGAACAGTTCACATTATTGGCCAATAGTCCCTACCTCATGCAGATGGTTAATTAGTTCAGGTAATACAAACGCAATCGAAATGACGCCTATTGTGGAACGGGCATTAACGACTGACTATAGTCTTTGTACTCGTACGCAAAATATGACACAAAAAAAACTGGATAATTCAAATCAATGTTTTAGTAAGTATATGCAAATTCACAACTTAAGACAGAACTACTTCATTTAGTATTTGCCTAGAATGTACACAGTTGGGACATTATACTCTTTATAATCCATTTTACGTGCAGAATCATCATAAATAAGGGAAAGGAGATCAGTTCTAGATTAATCATTTCAATACTTTCTGAGTACAATGATAACGATAGCGAAACTAAATCAGGAGTTGACAATAAAGACATCATTAGCGTTGTGCTTGTTAATATAGCCATAAGAATTGAGGAAAGAGAAAATGAGAAGAAAGAGGAAAAAATCAGGAGTTGACAATAAAGACATCATTAGCGTTGTGCTTGTTAATATAGCCATAAGAAATGAGGAAAGAGTGACATTGTAAATTTGGCAATTGAAATGTATGTTTATGAGTTCATTTCTGATCTGAACCATCAGCAGAGGTGCACTGTTAGAACGCTACTCGCCCACTTAAAGACCACGTCGATCTCATCCTTAACATATTCAAGACGCCCCTCTGTCGAAGGCGATTGATTTCCAGAAATATCCGGGTGAATAAGAAAACAGTCGATGTGTTGCAAGGAACAAAAGTCAATTAATACCCATCTATTGATTTAATTGCCTTTTAAGGGCCTACGAAGAAAATTAGAATATTAAATGATTAAGACAGAGACGTGACCTAGAACGGGATGGTCAAGATTTTAGTTATCATATTACAAGTTTTACATACACAAATTGTAATCCGACTACTCTGTACGCAGAGAAAAAAAAATATTATAGCAATATCCATTTCAAACATACTGTACATTGAATTACAGTGTATTATATATACTTAACTAAATCATGAATCCTTTGAAATAATTATTGCTAATTAGCCTAAACAGCTATTGCTATTCTACTATGCATTCTTCTTAGTACTCTACCACTGGCAACTAAGCTTCTAATTCTTTAGAAACATCAGCATTGTTTTTGTTATTCGCATCGTCAGCAATAACTACAGTAAACATCTTAGGCTATTATTATAATAATAATAATAATCTAATAGTCCACTCCAAATTTTATTAAACCGAAACGGAAATTCTTTTTGCCCAATTGATCGTGAGCCCGGCAGCCACTGAGCAGCGCCAGATCGACGTTGGTCTATCCCTTATTGTTGAACGCCAAACAAGGTAGCAACAACTCCCATCTTTTAACGTCTTTTGGTATGACGCGGCCGATTATTATTCTTTATGATAAAACTATTTCTTTAAAACCTTTTTTTAAGAAGAGGTGCACTGTTAGAACGCTACTTGCCCACTTAAAGCCCACACCGATCACATCCTTAACATATTCAAGACGCCCCTCTGTCGAAGGCGATTGATTTTCAGAAATATCCGGGTGAATAAGAAAACAATCAATGTGTTGCAAGGAACAAATTTTAAGTGAATTAATAAACATCTATTGATTTAATTGCTTTTTAAGGGCCTGCGAAGAAAAATAGAACATTAAATGATTAAGACAGAGACGTGACCTGGAACGGGATGGTCAATATTTTAGTTATCATATTACAAGTTTTACATACACAAATTGTAATCCGACTACTCTGTACGCAGAGAAAAAAAAAGTATTTCAAACAGTACAACTACATAATTACATTTAATTACAGTGTATTATATATATACTAAACTAAATCATGAATCCTTTGAAATAATTATTGCTAATTAGCCTAAACAGCTATTGCTATTCTACTATGCTTTCTTCATACGTCTCTACTACTGGCAACTAAGCTTTTATTTCTTTGAAAGTCAGCACTTCTTTATTCGAATAATCAGCTATGACTACAGAAAATCTCATAGGCTATTATTATCTGATTATTCTTAATGATAAAATTATATCTTTAACACCTCTTTTTTATAAGGAGAATAAACTACAATATCCAAAGTCTTTCCGGCTATAATTAATGCCCGGATTCCTGTGTTTAAGACACGTTAGTCGAGAATATATTTTGATATTTTTTTTACTTCTACATATGCAAATTTCAATCCGAATATATTGAATGAAAAAACAACCCAAAAAAGGCAAACAAACAATGTATGCATTATCCAGACAAAAGAACGTTGCAGAGTGCATAAATCATTAATTTGAGTGTACATCAATACATCAAATATTTTGATATCATGGCAAAACCTAAACAGTTTTTACCATTCTTCATCCATTCTATTTAAGGTTTCTTTCACTAGCGACTTAAATTCAGCTTCTCCATCAGAGAAGTCAGCATCCCTTTCTTGGAGTCGCCAGCCACAACTACAGAAACTGACGGTTTTTCAGGTTTCTCCTTTGGCTTCATGATCCCCTTGCTCTCTGGTTTTCCCTTCTGGGACCCCCTGGCAGGCCCCTTGGCAGCCCCGTTGGCAGACCCCTTGATAGGCACTTTGACAGATGCATCTTTTGCGGTGGGAAGACTCGGATACAACCCTCCAGATGCCTTGGCTGGTTGCGCGTAGCTCCCGTATTGGTTGGTTGTGTACACGTGACGCCTTGGCGGGCGCCGTTGAGGGAGTCGTAAGGATCTGTACCTGGAAGTTGATATGGGTAATAAAGGTATTTGATTAATTGCCAGAACACATTCGAACGAAGTATAAAATGCATTTTACATTTCGTAACAATGTTTAGGAATCGGGCAGTGTGAGGTAGGACAAAAGTGGTGACCTGACAAATATTGCTTCAGCTGCAGTCATTCCGCGTTTTATTTGTTAGAGTAACGGCTGCAAATCGGGGCTTTAGGTTACGTATTGGCCCATGAAGACTGTTTTGTCCAGCGTTAAAAAGTAAGAAGTCGGTTTAAAAAGGATATTGACCGTGGACAAGTTGTAGGTCCATATGGGGTATGGTAGAGTTAGTTTCTTGATGCCAAAATTTGCACAGCTTCCAACTATACCACACTGCCATGCACCTTGCCCCATTATAATAATATAATCAGAAAAATATTTTTGCATTTATCTATAAAAGGAAAAATCAAACAGAACCCGGGGAATATAGGCAAGGGGACTTGATTCTTGAAGGACACTACAACAGCCCGACATCCATGAACCTTCCAAACAGTTGTCAAAGGTAGAGACATCGCCATTATCGGTCTACTGTAGCCGATGATAATGATTAATTTTGACAAATCTTAAGTGGAAGATCATCTATATTTAAAAAAGATCTTTAGAATTCAATTCAAGATATCACTTCCTGACATTGACATATTTCATCATGAAACCCGATACTAGACATCCTGATATTGTTTGTTTTTCTTATTCTTGAAACAATAGTATTTACATAATTCAATGGGTTGCCACTTGAAATGATCTCTTCTGTTTATTCAAGCGATATCGGTTCCTGGATAAATAACATCACAACAAGGAAACAACAAATTTCATAACAACTCTCACGAGCTTCTTTGGATGTTGATTGAATTAAATAAAACATGACATATTATCCATTGATCATAATTATAAATCATATAAAATAATAGGTATATTTTGTTCTAGTAACCTCGAGGGGAGGGGGGAGGGGGGATGGGGATTGTAGTCCATTAACATGTTCTAAAAATGTTTTTCCTCCAGTTTGTTTATAACCAAGATAGAAACATTATAATATGATAGTAGCAAGTCAGAACTTTCAGAGACATCCCCCAAAGAATCATGGTTCTAGCAATGACAATCAAAAACTGAAATTTCATTTCAACTCAAGTTCTTTCCGCATTTTACCTGTAAGCGTTCATCTTGCTGACCAAATAGCAACATACTGCAAAGATGATGAGCAACAGGACACCGAGACCTCCAATCAAACCTTTAGAGTGAGAGTAGGAATGATTATGATACTAACAACATAAATGATGAAGACGATGGTGATGATGATGATGTTATAATGATGATAATACTCATTTTAATAATATTAACAATAATAGTGATAATAATAAATAATAATAGAAATAATGATAAAAATCATAACGATAATGATAATAATAATAATAGTAATACTGACAATTATCCGGTCCATTTGATAAAGCGTTCATTCATCACTACCGGCAGAGATATTTCATGTTTCTCTCTCTCTCTCTCTCTCTCTCTCTCCCTCTCTCGCTCTCTCCCTCTCTCTCTCTCCCCCTCTCTCTCTCTCTCTCTCTCTCTCTCAATACATACATTGTATAAGAATATAGACCAACATGAAGAACATTAACAAGGTCTTCAATTTGACCGTGTTTAAAGTGCATCTAATATCGACGATGGAACGGTATACAAGTAAATAGAAATCGTTTCATGTTCAGGGAATTAAAGGTAAAGACCAGTAATGGTCATGCGATTGCATTGTGAAAGAAACGTTGTGGAATCGATCAGAAAAGGTTGATCATCTAGCATCTAGCATCTGCAAGGTTCTGGAATCATCAAAATGATAAGAAATTTGGCCCATTCTTCGTAAAGTTACAAGCACTATACACAGAAAGATGTATATGGGACTACCCTATCTCTCTCACACGACCATGAGAAAAATAAATTTACCAAATATATGAATTAGTAGGCGGTTTCCCGGCAAATTTTTTATCATCATGTATTAGTCAAAACATATTCTTTCACATGATTGGTAATGAGAACTTCCATTTCATTTTTTGAAATTGGGGCGTTACCAATACTGGTCTTTACCTTTAAGAATATAATGTATGTGCCTACGCAAACAACATCCTTGTTAATAGGCCATTTAAACGTCTCATAGCTCGAAATAGTATGAATAATTGTTGAACCATTGTGTACTAATGCATTGGAAATTATGAATTTCCTGTAATCATTTTTCATGTCGCTTTATAACATCAGAGCGTTTTCTTTTTCTTTATGAAATTATTCAAACTATTAACTTATTCAAATCTGAATTGCATGCAAAATGAATTGGATTGGAAAAGATGCAAAGTTTGGTCGGGAAAACCTATACTAATAATGAAAATGATATAATGATAATGAAATGAAGTAATAGGCGTAACAAACGTGATGAAATAAGTATTGGATGACGCTCTTTTAAAGAAATAAAAAAAAGTTTAATGAAGCGTTTAACTCATTTATATAATCCAGCTGGGTTTCAAACATTCTATACAACTTGACAATATCGGAGAAAAGCCATTGTCGGTTTAAACAAATAATCTTATCAATATCTATACATGTAAAATGCATGCATCTTTTTTTAACGGGGTGATTCTACATTTCCTTACCATAAGTCAAAGTAAGAGAAAGTGGAGTTTTCCATGATGACCGATTCTCCAACGCGTTCGGGTCTGTAAGATGGAAGAATTACAAAACATAGGCATGGAAGATTATGGCACAGACACAAAAAGAGTTTTTTTTAACATTAGATTTCAAGTATTTGTTCGACTTCAGTATGACAAATGAGAAATATTGAAATATTAATTGAAATGGCATTTTCCTCATAGCAATTATAAACGCTTATGCTTGTCTCGAGATATGCCATTTTTTATTTATTTAAAAAGAAGAAGAACAGAATCTTGGTTTACATGGAAATTAAAGTCACCCTGTTATTCAATATTTTGATGATGTTTTATTTATTTCTTGTCATCCTAATTAAATATATTTTAATCAACTTAGAATTTTATGACAAACACATAAAATAAATCCTTATCAAAAATGGTTTGAAATTGTATATCTATACATCAAATCAAGTTTTCCATGCTAGGTAACTCGAAGATTTTAAAAAAAATAGTAATGAATTATGTTGAGCATCGACCTCCGATACAAATATCTATCGAGTTTGTAAATACGTAACTTGAGAAAAGAAAATGAAGATGGAAAGTAAGATCATGTCTTACCCTGCCCGGTACAAGTAACACCAACGTCTTCCAGATGGGTACAATCATGCACACCTAGGACATTCTTCATACAGTGGCCGAGGTTGGATTCAGTACCCTTACAATCGACTTCATCCAGAGCAATGGCGCCGAACCCCTCCCCAAAGGCGCCGCAGCAGGAGTAGTTGGAGGCCCGCTGGTACCCCAGCATTCTACAGACAACGTTGGCGTCGTTCAGATCAAAGTGGTCATCGCAAACTGTTCCCCAGGAACCCTCGAAGTTTACCTCGACCCGACCTTCATTGCTGGACTGCGATCCAACCAAACGTACTTGGAGATCGTCTTTGTAGTGATGAAATGAATCAAACATTCCATACAAGTAAATATTAATTGATTTGTTTGGCCTACGCCTATCAGAAATAATACTATAAAATATCTTATCTAGGGATCTTTCATGAACTGACTTAATGATTAAATAAATACATAGTTCACACATTTTATTGTTACGCATACAAAAAGCTAAGAATGAATTTTTTCCATACCGTCTAATGATTTAAGGTTTTAATCCGTATCCTAATTATGAGCTTAGAGGCACAATTTCTCCAAAGAATGACGTGTAATTGCTCCTTAAAGCCCCACTGTCCTACTTGTAGCTACTTGCTCTCTCTATATAGAAAACTTCCCCAATCCGTGCCTGTTGGTCCCCCATGATCCTCTTTTTCTTATGTTAGTTGAGAGCTGAGTTAATGGGATAGTCACCTGTCAGTGACCTCGCTGTGTGGTCTAATCCCTTCTGGCCTAGTATTGTTGACGGTCTTTAACGAATCGTCTAAATTACGCGAATACGGTAATAGCCACTAGGCCTAATGGTCATCAACATTGTATCCATTCATTTCCTCGATAGCGTACTGAAATATTACAATGAGAGAGCTTCCATGACAATACATGAAGTATTGCGGTACCAGTGAATCTTTAGCTACAGGACAAGGATGGGGAGGGGGGGGGGGGATGACCCCACCTCCTGTGTATCTACTTATTGTACTGCAAATGCAATGGTGATGTCTTACTCGGTCTCAAGCAGGTGACCCCTACTTCCGTTGAATGGTTACATCCTGTGATGCCAAGCGGATAAGCCGGGTTACAGTCCGCAAGACTCGATTCTTTACCCGAACACCTAGGCTGCCTTAGGAGCACGTCCCCGCTACCAGGACCGTACGAAGAGAAATAAGCCGTGTCCAACACACCCGGATAGCCCAGCATCTTGCACAGAACCAGAGAATCAGCCGAGGTCCATTCCAGATGGCAAGCTGTGCCCCATGCCCCGAAGTAGAACAATTCTACCCGCCCCTGGGCGGCATCGGGCCCGTCTGCTAGGCGAGCACCGAAATCCCCTGTAAAAGCAATAAGGAACATGATGACACTGATTGGAGGCCTAGTGGATTTAGAAGTGGGAACGAAACAGACCATATCCCTCTTATCAAAATAATCTATTGTGGTAGAAGAAGAAAACAAGGGGGGGGGGGGGTGCACCCTTTAAAATCGGGAAGTTTTCGACTCAAATGGCACTGTAATATATGAAAGGTTTGTTTCTAGTTTTTCGGAAACGGATCTACTTTGAGAATCTACAACTTCACAAATCTGGATCCTCCCGAGAGTTAATTGTTAATAAGGTCAATATGAGGATTTGTTATCTTACTTTTTCCGCCGCAGATCACTCCTGCATCTTCAGTGTGGTCACAACTGACTTGACGAAACCCTCTGTGGCCACACTTGCTGATGTGTGTCTCATCGCCGTTACACTGAACTTGATCCACAAGAACATCACCAAGAGGTACATCACCCCTTACCGGGAACGGAGCACCATAAAGTGCTTCAGTCGCGGTAGGATACCCAAGCATGCGGCATACGACCGTGGCGTCCTCCATGTCCCACTGGTCGTCGCAGATTGTTCCCCAGGAGCCCTCGTGATAGAGCTGGACACGACCCTCGTTAGGACTTGATGAACCGACTAGACGCACAGGTACTAATAGAGAAAGTAGCAACAATTAATTGAAACATGAAAAGAATAGCACGAGTATGCCATAAGATTGGAAAGACTTTCCGAATCAAGGTATTATGATTCTTATACGTTACAGTATGCTCCATAGAAATCGTGCTCGAATGAAGCAATTTGTTTAACAGGGCTTTTGAAAATGTCTTGCGTTGGTTTTCGAAAGTCTTCATGATCGTGTTATCGGGTTATGGACAAAAAATATCTACAGTGTAGTCGATGGTGATCTCTCTTTTTGGGCGAGCAATGACAATCTTTTACCTTGATTTCCATTTTGTCATCATGACAATTTTTTAATTACATTTGTGGAGGGAGCTGTGCTGAGCAGTCTGAATCGTTCTATATAAATGATTTGAATCAACATTTTATGCCTTTTAAAAAAACTTTTACAAAATATTTTCAAAGACGCTAACGGCCTTCCATAACTGTTAAGTCCAACTTAGAGATAAGTTCAACTTAAGATCTTTGTGAAACACCCCCTTGTTCTCAGTTCGGTTGATGTGGCTTAGGCATCACTTACGTTCAGCACACGTGACTCCTATGTCTTCATCGTGATTGCAGTTGTGTGTCCCTAGCTGCTTTTTACGACAATCCTGGATCCTCCCCTCTGTACCATCACAAGTCAGGTCATCCACCACGATCTCACCGGTTCCCGCGCCGAATTTGAGGGAAAAGGATTCCGCATGTGAGAAGCCAAGCATCCTACACACGACGTGGGCGTCGTTGAAATCAAACTCGTCGTCGCATACGGTGCCCCAGTGGCCGTTGTAGAGGACCTCCACTCTTCCCTCTCGGTTGCTATTTCCATCTTGTAAACGAACCGACACTGCAGAAGCATGAAGCACACAACACGTTTTCAGTTTGTTCACGAATTATCAACTCAAGGGCAATTTCAATATACAATTTGTACTGCCTATAAAAATCATGTTCGGATTTCACATTCACTATCCCACAGCAATCAAATTCAAATTTCAATCCTAGGCAAAGAAAATACCTAACAATAACCCTAACTCTGAGCTGAATCGCAACCCAACTGCAAAATTTGTATGTCTCTGAGAAATTTTCGCAGTATCAAACGTCGGATCACCAAAAAAGGAGGGAAAAAGAAGGATTTATGCATGTATGAATATTGCGTAATAATAATAATAATACTATTGGATTCTTATATAGCGCACGTATCGACCTTGTAAAGGTCCTCAAGGCGCTCCAACATTACCCGGCTATGCTAGGCTGCCGATTTCGACGCTTACAGCATTTGTAATGTGTGTCCTTCCCTTCATCGTGTAATTGATTCATTTTGCAAATGAAGCTGTCAACATGTTCTAGGATATGCAAGATCTCATAAAGAATGGAAGGTGATTGGTTATTAATTATTGAAGAAACTCACGATATATAATCTCGAAGTTAATTTTGTTACCTGTAAAAGGATCTCGAGGCTAATGGAACATCGAAACTAGCTGTATTCGACAGTTAAGGTAATTTTAATTTGTAAAGCTCCAGATCGTTGACAACACACTTCACTCAATTTCATTTCATTTCATGATAAGTACATATAGGATTTCCCGGCCAAATTCGCGAGTTTGTCATTCAAATTAATTTGTCTTGCGTTCAAATTCGACGGTTTTAGTGCAGTCAGGTATATCTCGGGCTTATATTCCCTTTTCTAGTTATCAAATCTATGGAATTTTCGTTAGAATCTACGTATGTTTTATTCAAATTAATGAATAATGTGCTTCTTTCGCTATTTGGTCATTCGATTTGGCGCAACACGATTTTCTGACAACGCGACGATGTACTTCTAGCATTCTAATTCATTTGTAGCATTCAAATTAGCACTTTGTGCACTTAAATTGATGGTCAATATACATTTCTTGTTTATTACACACTTTTTATAGCTCATTCTTTTTCTTTCAATATTGTTTTTTCATGTGTATTTCATCATATTTCATTTTCTTGCCTTTATACACTTATACTTATTACATTTATCTGATATTCATCAGGATTTAAGTTTGATTGTTAAGAAGGAAAAAACGACTTGCATCTACGGACCTGATGGTCTCAGTATATTTGTAAATGTTCATGTAAGGAAGTTGTTTGTCTTATGTTTCATCATAAATTTATCATAATTTCATCATAATTTCATTATGGAAGAAGGGTACAATATTGTGACTGGGGTAGGGACTAGAGTCAACAATTTGAACATGATTCATTATTTAGCCATCGATCTGCTGGCGGGCAAGTTAACTATGAAACTCTTTAAGAAAAACAGAGGGGTGTCCTGGGTAAAAGAGACGATGTGAATTACTTTTGTAAAATTCCGAGTCTGTAGTAAAAAGGGGCGATTGAGGGTACCCCCACCTTTCCCGGGTATATGAACATGTCCGTGCAGAAATGCCACATCCCTTGATTTCACCCCTTCTTTACTTTATGTCTGACTACACCCATCTGCATTGTCCTGAAAATAAATAAATGGAATAACAGCTTAGACCCCAATGGCAAATCATGCATTTTAACTGCAATATTTAAAAACTGTAAAAGTTTGTTGCAATACTTCCCCCTAACATTCCTAACTTGAATAAAAATATTACGAATACGAATGACAGGTGTTAATTTGAATGATAAAAATTACGTTTCGACAAGTGAATATTAATTTGAATGCTAGTTGAGCAGTTTCTGAATTGAATGACAGATCTATGAAACCCTTCAACCAAAATCCTAAATTAAATACAAAAACTGGAAAATTGAATGATAATTGGCATGGCAAAGCCGATCTGCGCTAACTTAAATGCAAAGTAAATGAATTCGAATGTCAAACACGCAAATTTTGCCGGGAAATCCTATATTAAAAAAATATAGAAGGAGGTAAACTCGGTAAGCAAAGATTGTGCTATAGGGTCATCCTGGCTTCATTATATTAATCAAGAATAGGTTTATTGGCCATGGTGGTATCCACGAATTTAAAGTAAGACGAGGGAAGGGAAGGAATACATCGTAAATATCATTGAGCATTAATACAATAATCTAAATCGTTAATGATACTCACCGAGTCCTTCACATATGACACCAGCATCCTCGTCATGTTCGCAATTATGAGCTTTGTAACCATCGTCATTATACTGGCAAAAAGCGAGGTTTGGTTCTGTTCCAATGCAAAACACATCATCCAGAATAATCTCACCGGTCCCCTGTCCGAAAGCTGCACTCAGGTTGTGAGCCGAGGCGCGTGCATAACCCATGGTGCGACACACGACATGGGCGTCATTGATGTCCCAGCCGTCATCGCACACGGTGCCCCAAGCAGAATCGTAAAAGACCTCGACGCGGCCCTCGTGGGGTCCGCTGCCGCCCACTAGACGGGTAGGAAGTGGGTCTGGAAATAAAGAGGGTGAGATAGGGAGGTGAATAGGCAGCCTCAGATATAGGATTTCTGTTATCATCATTATTATTATTATTATTATTACTCTATTAAAATCATTGGAGGGGGGGGGGGGTGCATCCATTTTCTACTTGTGCCTCAATTAAATTCATTTTTGTTTTGGGGGTGGCTTGAGCCGCCAAGCCCCTCCCGGAAAATTGCTACTTTAAACAGAAAGGATGTGGGAAGGGAAAAATGTCCCTAATTCTTTTAGGAAAAGGCCCACATGACAAATTTCTTTCTATATTCCTTTCTTCTGCAGGGAGAAATTACTATATTTCAAATCAAATGAATTAATGTGTCTCATAATAAATGCCTGTTTACGATTAGTTCTTTTTCAGTTAATTCATTCAAATAACAGATTTGGATTATTATATCAATATCTGAAAAATAGAGAAATATTCTTTGGTAGATACTTATGCTGTAAAGGAAAACTAAGTGATTGTTGAGCAGATGAAGCTTGATGTGCTTGAGGCCGTAATTACCAGCAAATATCAAAATAAATATAGGTGTTTTTTCATCGGTAAAGAACATAGAATATAACATACCCGCTCCTACGCAGACAACCCCTGCATCTTCAAGGTGCGTACAGGTGTGCGTCAGGTACCCACTGTGCGTGCAATAGGCTAGGTTGGTATCCGCACTGCTGCAGTGGACTTCAGAGAGTACGATGTTCCCCGATCCCTGACCGAATGCGGCCCTGTGGTTATATGTCGAGGCACGTGCGAACCCTAAACTTCGGCACACCACGTCGGCATCGGCGCTGTCCCATCCGTCGTCGCAGACCGTACCCCAGGCTCCGTCGTAGAGGACTTCGACCCGGCCCTCGTGAGATCCGCTCCCACCGACCAGACGAGTTTTCAAGGGTTCTAAAAAGAATGGATGGGGGAAAAAGCGAAGTGAAGTACCGATCTACCTCAACATTTCTATCATCAAAAGCGCATATTTCCGACTCTTTCGATCAAGGCGCGTCAACAACTAGTCATACAAATTACACTCATGAAAAATAGTTCGACAGATAATTTTGGCACAGGTGGTCACGAATAGAATATTAGATAAATGAGAGTTTTCTGATCATCCAGTTTCAGTCCCATTTCATTGGGTCTTGATTTTGAAGGGAGCAACAAGACAATGGAGGAATGCATATTATTTTGTCCTATGTAGGTCTTAATTGGATATTTAAACATTTGAAATGTGGTGTTTCCGCAGAATGCTAAGAATCAGCTGGGTGATGAAAATAAGCAACAAAGAATTCCTGAATAGAGCAAACAAGAGAAAGAGAACTGATTAACACAGTGCAGAAGAGAAAACTAGTGTATGTTGGTCATGTGATGAGAGGAGGAGGATGGTAGAAGATCTTGCTGGGAGGAATGGTAGAGGGTAAACGAGAAAGGGGTAGACAGCGAATCACTTGGTTTGATGATGTCAAGAAATGGACTGGTCTTAACTACGGAGAGGTTAGAACAAGAGTACATGACAGAAAGCGATAGAGGTGCATAGCCGCCAACCCCTTCGGAAGGGACGACACTAGATGATGCTGATGATGATTTGGATTTTGATAAGTGTTGAAAGATAAGTCATAGGCATTTTCGTGTGTGTACGTGTGTGTGTGTGTGTGTGTAGGTTCTGAAGGTATGCCAATTGAGTTTTGACAAGCTCACCTGTTGTACTCCACTCCCCCTCCCCAAACAAAAAAAATAATATATATATATATATATATATATATATATATATATATATATGGTACCTTCTTCTTCTTCTTCAAGATAATCTGCCTCCTTCAATACTGAAGATTCTTGAAGATGCCGTATACTCGGCCTGATTGGGGTGTGCAGATGGACCATTACACCGGGGTTTCCCCCTTCTCTTATACGAATAGTGCAATGGGTTCTTAACGTGCAATGGTGGTGACTCTCCTGTACACGGGGCCTCCATTTAACGTCCTATCCGAGGGACGGAGTGTTTTCCACTTGACATAACCGGGGATTGTAGATAGCTTTAATGATGATAATGTGACCAGCCTATGTTTACCATTTATGCCTGCAGCAAATTTGTCAATGGTTTCATGGGAGTGGAGATGGTACATACTTGCTTTGAAGCAACAAGTAGTATTCTTGTAAAGGAGCAAACAAAACCTAGGTATGGCGCCTTAACGATGCAACGTATTATTACTGTTAATCATTATAATTATAGTGAGATTATTAATAAATCCTAGTTCATGTGCACGCACGGCCTCTGAAAAAGATCATTAGACCAATTTCTTATCATAGCGACATTTGCATAAAAACTGGGGAAACTGACTACCTTTGTATTTTATTGAATGATTATCATTGTGCAGCAAGTGTGTTTGCAGTGATGTCGTTTCTTTCCTTTTTTAAACCTGAGATATAAAGTTATTAGTAAACTTCTTTGGTGTAATAAATTTCCATGAATATATTATATGCATATCCAAACCGCTGCTGCACAAACTTTATAACAATCACGACATAAAACTATTAGTGAAATAACAGAAAAGACCTGAGACTTACCGACAGCGAAAGAACATGTGAATGTCGAAATGAAGAGAAAAGCAATAGCTCCTGTATATTCCAGTTTATACATTTTCAGCAATCTTGTTGTGACCATCTTGTTGTACTATGTGACCAAAGCCGAGTCAAACATCAGAATGACTCCCTGTGCCAAGTTGGACTGCGTTGAAAAGACGCAGCAGTCTTGTGATTTGTGGAGGAAATGCAGTATATTTATGCAAATATTGTTTTACATTTGTAATAATAAACGCAATACTCAAAAAGGATATAAACAAGGAAATTGAAATTCAAGAACGAATTTCAAATGAATCCTCGTTGACTTAATATTTCATATTATAGCAGAAACACTTATAAGAGAGAAAGAGAGAGAGAGAGAGAGAGAAAGGGGGGGGGGGGGGGGGGTTGGGGCGGATGCGGGGCTCCTGGTACAAAGATAGTTGATAAAAGAGGTACGGTTGTCTCCGAATTTGATTTTTTGCTACATACGCCGACCCTTCCATGGTCCGAAGGTGGAAAGGCGCGGGCCGAGGGCGCGATGTTTTAGTCAATTAAATAATGAGTTATAATGTTTTGTCTCAATAGGGGTAGCCTCTTTGCCCCCTGGATTCATCCATGAGTACATTTTTCGGCCTATATCTACTCATTTAATATTCTCTGATCTCCGTTCCAACTTACCTACCTTCCCATTCTGAAAATTATCGTTCTCGCGCCAATAATTGGTCGACAAATAACGTGTTGACACATGTCATTTTACACCGAGCTAACGCCCTAATGGCTCTCAAGGGGTTAGCCACTCCACACTGCCGGAACTCTAAGTGCACTTGATTCAAGTCCTTTTTGAGATGATGCTTTTGTATCAGTAGAGCATTTAAAGGCCCACTGCACTACTTGTAGCTACTTGCGCCCTCTATATAACAAACAATGCCTAATCGGTGACCATTGGTCCCCCGTGATCCTCTTTTTCTTATGTTAACTGAGAGCTGAGTTGATGAGATAACCACCTGTCCAGTGACCTTGCAGGGCAGTCTAATCCCTCCTGTAAACTACGGCAGATAAGCCTTAAAGGAATATGAAGCAGATGCCTATAAAAGCCGGATAGTTCCTGTGCATGTATATGAGCCTGTGGGCAAAGTAGATTCGGTAGTCGATGGGTTCCTGGGCTATACATTAGGGACTTTTAGATTTGCGTGGACTAATACGTGTGACGTCCATTCAAGGCAGTGCATTAAAAGGACGTCGATCGTAGCAATCCCCATTGTCTTCGTGCGAATCTAAAAGTCCCTATTGTCATAGGAAGCAGACGATTAAATCAGAAAAGTGTTATAAGATGTTGCATTTAATCCTGTTCATTTGTAAAAAACTTTTATATCCTAGTATCGGAAGACGTACGAAGAGGGGAGGGGAGGCGGAGGGGCGCAGCCACGTTAAACAATATTCGTCCTCAATTGGGTTAACATCTTATTGGATATATTTCATTTAGAAAAGCGGCTATAAAAGTATATACTAAACCCCTCGCAAATCTAGAAACGGTTGAATCAGAAAGGTGTTATACGATGTTGCATGTAATCCTGTTCATTTATAAAAACGTTTGAATCCTAGTATCGGAAGACCAACGATGAGGGGAGGGGAGGCGGAGGGGCGCAGCCACGTTAAACAATATTCGTCCCCAATTGAGTTTACATCTTATTGGATATATTTCATTTAGAAAAGCGGCTATAAAAGTTTATACTAAACCCCTCGCAAATTTAGAAACGGTAGGCCCGATAAGTGAACCCCTGGTGTAATTATGCGCAGACGCTTATGTCCCCTCGATCTTCAATGATGACTCGGGAAAATGATCGCCCAATGCCATTATATATTTCCGTTCTGTTTTGATTACTGTTTATTACGCATTCTATCAAAAGAATTGACAATATTTACGCTTTTTTGGCCATTCTAACGAAAATACTGCCAAGCATGCCATGGCCGCAAAAAGAAAATAGGCCTTCGTCTGTAAATCGCAAACATGTTTTTTACAAGATGCTTGGCCACTTGGGATCTTCAAGATAGAATTGAAAGCCATACTAATAAGGAAACAAATATGATAGATTGGAAAAATATAAATGATGGAAGTAAACTTCCTTGTATTTAGGGCGCAATTCCTTCTTATATCTTCAAACTCGAGGCAGATAACATTTCAATCAACAAAATTTTAAGAGCAATTTGCAAAATGTTTTTATCGCCATAAATATGGCTAAAGCTTATTAAAATACACACTCTCTCCCTAAGTGCCATATCGTTTGACTTTGGTGATCATGCCGTTCCACAACCCTCAGCTCCTAGCCTTGTGTATTAATACCACTCCCTGTTCTTTCACTCCTCTCTCTTCCAACAATTTATGCAGACTGTCCATCCAAAGTATCCTCCTTCTTCACCCACTCCTTCTTCCCACAATTTTCCCTGTCAAAGCAAGATTCTCTAGGCCTTCTTTACGTGTAATGTGACCCATGAACTTCAACTGCCTAATCAACATCTCACGCATCACTTTCCTTTGCACTCCAGCTCGTGTAAGAACTTCCTCATTACTAACTTTGTCAGTCCAGGGGATTTTCATCATTCTTCTTAAAAACCACAATTCGCAACTTTCCAAACGCTTTCTAGTATCAGAGGCTAAAGTCCATGTTTCACCACCATACATAAGTACTGGGTAGATGAAACAATTCAATACTCTTATTCTGGTCCTCATACTCATTGTTCGATTTGTCAGAATTTTGCCTAACTTTGAAAATGCAGACTTAGCGAGAGCTATCCTTCTCTTGATCTCTGTCTCACATCTGGCATCCTCGGTGATCATGCTACTGAGGTAGTTAAATGAGGAGACTTGTTTAATAATCTGTTCTTTCAGTTTCAAATTACATTTTGGACTGCTCTTCTTGGAGACCACCTGGCACTTTGTCTTGGTGTATTTGATCTCTAGTCCCATTCTCTCACTTTCTTTTACAACTACATTTAGGAGCCTCTGGAGATCTTTCTCTGATTCAGAAAATAAGACAGTGTCATCAGCATATCTAATATTCGTGATTGAATGGCCACCCACTTGTATCCCATTTTCATCCTCCAACTCTCTTAAAATGATTTCACTATACATATTGAACAGGTCTGGCGACATAACACACCCTGTCTGACTCCCCGTCTGATGTTAATATATTCACTACACTCTCCTTCTACCCTGATGAATGCAAACTGATTCCAATATAGACTTTGTAGCAGTCTTAGATCTTTCCTATATATATCAAGCTTTTTCAGTTCTTCAAAAAGTTCTGAATGTTTTACTTTATTAAAAGCCTTTAAATAATCAATAAAACACATGTATACATCGTTTTGCATTTCGACTGCTCTCTCCGTTATATTTCTAACCACAAATATCGCATTTCTTGTGCCCGCATCCTTTACAAAACCAAACTGTTCCCTTCCAACCATGGGAGTTATTGTACTTCTTGCTCTAAAAGCAAAATCCTCAAAATAATCTTAGTGATATGGCAAATAATGCTGATTGTCATATATTGCTCACAATCCACGGCTCCCGGTTTCTTTGGGAGAGTAATGAAAATGGATCTGCCCAATTCATCTGGAAATTTTCCGTCATCATATATTTTGTTGATAATTTCTGTTAATCTATCAACACCATATTCCTCTAATGCTTCAAACATTTCAGTGCTGCTTTGTTCTTCTTCATCTTTGACATTGCCCAGCGGACTTCAGATTTAAGAATTTTTCTCCCCTTTGACTTCATCTGCAAAATTCGGTATTGCCTCCCTACTATCTTCAAGAAGTTCGCCAATGTATTGCGTCCACCTACTCATTTTGACCTTCATTTCAAACAGGATTGACCCATCTTTTCCTTTGATACAGCCAGAGTTTGAACCAGACTTTTTACCTGAAGTTTCATTTATTCTTTGGTAAACATTACTATTCTTATCGAATTGATTTTCAATTTCTGCACATTGTTCGTTTAGCAAACTCTCTTTTGCCTCATTACACTTTTGCCTCATTTGTTTGTCTATTTCCCTATATTTCTTGCATTGTCTATTTCCAATTTTCTGTCTATCTTTCATCATTAAAAGAATTTCCGGTGCCAGGTAAAAATGTCAGAGGAAAAAATGTCAGAGGTAAAAATGTCAGAGGAAAAAATGTCAGAGGTAAAAATGGCAGAGGAAAAAATGTCAGAGGAAAAAATGTCAGAGGTAAAAATGTCAGAGGAAAAAATAGTTAGCACAATTTTTTTTTTTTTGCTCCCGAAAATTTGAAAATCGCGCCGGCAGAAAAATCGCTCTTAGGGGGAGGGGGGGGGGGGGGGGGGGGGGGGAGTGAACCCTTTTTTTTGGGGGGGGGGGTCCTCGAAAATGTTTTCATTTGCACCCCCTCCTTGACCGCCAGAGGGGGGGGGGGGGGGGGTCCAACCCCCAAAAAGGTAAAAATCACGTGATTTTACATGATTTTTTTCTCAAGGGGGGGGGGGGGCGGGCCCCCGGGCCCCCCTGGATCCGCCACTGGACGAGCCCCCTTCACGCCTTTGTCTTTTGCTTTTGAGTTGTGGTTCATCATGATTGTTCTTGGAATAGTGAAGGGGTTTTCCGTTCCCTTCTTCATCGCAGTAGTTAGCCGTATCTGGGATTATCCAGCACGCCAGATATTATCAGAGGTTCAACCGTTGTCCTAAAGGATCTTCCGCCGAAACACTCCTACTGCATCGCTGCAGCCCAATGCAGAGCAAGCTAGGCCTAAACTCGCCTTCCCAATTCAACGTCTTGATATGCAGGTTTTTATCGGTCCTACTGGTGCCACCCAGTACCACCTCCGGCCCCCTGGTGCTGAATGGTCCCCCTTTAGTCGCCTTTCACGACACGCAGAGGATACGTGGGGGGTATTCTTAACAGGTCCCACCCCATACTGTAGATGGCCCTGGTTCTTACTTCGTAATACTGTATCAGGAAGGTTCTTTCATAAGTGATCTTCATTTGCAGTGCTGTCATTTAGTCATTATGACTTATATAAATTATGAACACACGACTTTCGCATCGTCATCCATTTCATTTCAAGTTAGAAACTATTATTGATTTTGATTAAAGATAGAGTTTAGTTCTGGTCATACGATTGCATTGTGAAAGAAGCTGCCTGGGAGCGATGTGATTGATTTTGTAAACACAAGTATTGGTGTCTACTGTGAGGTTTTGGAATGATCAAAACAATGGTAAAAAATTGAAACAGAACTATTCTAAAATGCTAAAATCATTGAGAACGCCCGTAGATTTAGGCAATAACCGTTCTGAATTTCAGTACATCAGCGGTCACCCCGCTGTTACTACAGTAGCTTCTCGATTTTGCACACGAACCGCAGATTTTCAGTCCGCGTTGAGCTTGCGAAAACTCCCTAATGTTTGTCAAACCCGGCAACTACTAATGTATGCAGTTTGGATTTTGTCTATTGAAATACTATTATTCTTATTAGGTGAATGAAGTTTATATCGAGGCACTAAATCACAGAGACGTATGCAATAAATTTGGTTACATTACGAAAATCGCCTATTGGCATTGCATTACAATCCCGGCCCCTCCACTCCGGGGTCGGAGGGACCGCATGCGTGTTACCAAATTGTCCGGTAAAGGGCTACTTTTCACGCACCAAAGTCCAGCTCGTAGTACACAAAAATCCGGCCCGTATTGAATTTACACACCGGACTTAGAGGGGTGTTTTAAAAAGGAGGGAACATGCATGTGCGTACCCTAAATTATACTAAGTGAGGGGGGGGGGGGGGATTGCACCTCCGTACTATACGTACGCGTTCACCGAAAAGCGAAACCGCTAATTGTAACGAGGGCGGTCTGTGTGCGACGTCCGTAACCCTGAGACGCTCCTGGCAGTCCTGCGTCGTAGAAGGTCTGTCCTTAGCTGAGCGAAAACTCGCTATTAACTGGAGAATGATTGGAGAAGCAAGATATTTTTACAAGTTATTTAAAGGGCCACTCTAACCCAATTGATGCCATGGTCACATTACCCCAAAATAGCCTGCTCGCCGGCCGAGCGGCGAGTTTTTAGCCAATTTTGCGCGGCCACCGAGCGGCGGCCGCCCAGGCACCGCTCGTTTTTAAGGCATCGCTCGGTCGCTGCTGAAGTTTTAGCGCGGAGTTAAAATTCACTCGCCGCCCAGCCTACGCTCGGTGGCCGGGCGGTCACCGCCCGGTCGCGGCCCGGTCGCCGACCTAATCGAGCGTTCACCGTCGGGCGATTTAGGTCAAAAATCGAAGCCGCTAGGTCAAAGGCTGTGGGGCAGTCGCCACCCGGTCGCTGCCCGGTCGTCGCTGGGAGATCAGTCGGTCACTGGGCGGCGAGTCCAAAATCGGTCGGTAGCCTTTGACCTAGCGGCTTCGATTTTTGAAAAAAGGTAATACGGTCACGTGGCTTGATGACGCATTTGACATCATTGCGGGCCGGGCATGTCCGATTTGTCCTACAACTATGGATCTTGCGATCTCATTGTAATTGCAAAAATGAAACGTACTGGGATTATCAAGTGCATATTTTTTATTCGGATAAATGTATTTTTTTCTCAAATTAATATCACAGTTTGCCCTTTTAAAGACATTTTAATGGCTAAATTACCCTCATTTTAAACCGGAGAGGCTCCTGCAGTGACGTCATATGCTATTGCGCAATACAGCTCCGAAACTGGGCTTGTTTCCGAGCGTTCTGAGTCATCATTTTTAAAGCTAGATTCCATTATTGTTTTCACGATATCGTCATGCATGAATGGGATCTCCGACACAGTTCGATGCAAACAATTCGGTCAAAAAATGCTCACCATTCGACTTTTGTTTACCTCATAAATGCAGTCATTCAAACGAGACCGTGACAAAAATTTGACATTACCACACATAGCCAAGAATTATTCGGTTAAAGGTTGGTTTGACGGTGGGACTGCGATATTATACTACTTTTAGGGCATCTTCTTCTTGCTTTGTGCTTTATGATAATATATATTTAATGATCATATGCTTCATTGTACTGCAGCGTACCGAATCTATTCAACAATGGTCGCAATATACTCACACGTTCCATCCGATCTACACACAGTTTGAGGCATAAACATATTACGCACTTGTGTACACGAGCAACCTTTTTTCTTCTCCTTCAAGCAAGTGATATGAGAACATAAAATGTGTTCACTGGATACTTCAAACCTTGAGTAAGTCATAAGTTTAACTGTATATTAATCATTGTTTTCTAGTTATTGTTATCCTGAGATTTTAAGGATTAGTATACAGTATATAAGAAGTGGTAGAGGTAGCGTAGTGGAGTGGTTCCAATACTTGAATGTGCATAGACTGCATACATTATGTTGTGTACTTGCAAGCCTGAATCCGGATACCGACTTAATGATAGTTGTAAAAGCACATTATAGACAGCGTAGATATTTTAAGCGTTTTATAAACCCAAAATATTATTCAGAATTTCTAGAGTAATGGACTTTTTTTTTTTTTTTTTTTTTTTTTTTTTTTTTTTTTGGCTGCGCGCGCTGGTGGCTGCCCGCCCACACTGCACTGCTCTCTGATTTATCACTGATTTTGTTGTTTTCATTTGTCATCTCCATTTCTATTTTTGATATTTCATTATACTTATATCCTGGATATTACTAGTCAAATTTGGAAGCATTTAGGTCAGTATTTTTGATGTACTTATTCTGTGAAGTTTTCGAGATTGCTTGAAGTTGTACTCACACATACAGTACACAGTAGAAGCCATGTTATACACATGTCATAGTGTAGTTGGTTTGTTCACTCATGCGTAAAGTCTGTGCTGACTTTCTTTCTTTGTTTGCTTTGAATAGACCTGTACTATTACAATGAATCTCACCACTTCAGTAGCTTTTGTGTGCTGTGTGGTCATGTTGTACTGTAAGTGTCATGTAATGCAACAATGGTGTCATGCTTCTGATCTGGTTTCTGATCCACATGTTCAAAATGTTCCCTACATGTATTTAGAAGCTAGACCTGATGTATATTCGTTGAAGTTGAAATTGAAGGGAAAACATTTTTGTGCTCCAGTACAGTTATACGCTAACAGTGTATCCACTTTTCAGATTTTGATATTGTTATCTGGCGATGTGAATCCGAACCCAGGCCCTGTCACACATAACTCGGCCTCCTCGGATAACGATAACAGTACAAGGTATTCTATATCATACAAGTATGACAGTAAAACACTTCACTCTTTTAATTCGCGTTCATGCTCGCTACTGTGGCGTGAACAGAATGAGAAATTATGTAATATGATTATGTCTTTAGGTATTAACAGACATGACATAGGGCGGAAGACACATCGAGGTATGAAGGGGGGCCGTGATCCTTTTAATAACAACCTCAAACTTGGTATGTTGAATTGCCGTTCTGTTCGTAATAAATCTACCTTATTAGAGGAATTTATTATTGACCATAGTTTAGATTTTACATGTGTTTGCGAAACTTGGCTAACTGCATCAGACGATGCAGTGATTGCTGATCTTTGCCCTCGTGGTTATCTGTTCAAGCACCATCCCAGAGCTGCTAAACGTGGCGGCGGGGTCGGCTTTCTCTACAGGGACAGTCTCCACGTCGATATTAGTCCAACAGGCAAATTCGAAACATTTGAATCAATGTCTGGAACTGTATCTGGCGGCTCTACACAGGTTGACATTATAGTCATATACAGACCACCAGGATACCAGTCTTTCACTCAGTTTCTTATCGACTTCTCTGCGCTTCTTGATGAGAGGTTGTGCAAACCATACCCACTTTTGATCACCGGAGATTTAAACATCCATCTAGATAACACTTCATCCCAGCATACACTCAGGTTTGTGGACTTTATTAACAGTCATGGCCTATCCCAATTGGTTACATCTCCGACTCACGACAAAGGTCACATTCTGGACGTCGTTCTGGTGCGCAATTCAGACAATTTGTCAATTTCGAAGCCAAGTATCGTTCCAGGTATATCAGATCATGCTGCTATCACTTGTGTACTTCGCTTCACTAAGCCTGCACGCAGCGACAGAACATTTGCTTCCCGTAATATTAAAGACATAAACAGGATAGCCTTCGCGAAGGATGTTGCTGAGAGCGACATTATGCCCTTAACGTCAGAGAGTGTCAACACAGCTACTAGTCGCTACAACACCATTCTTTCTTCGCTCCTCGATATTCATGCTCCTGCCAAGATCCGCAAGGTTCGAGACCGTCAGGACAATCCCTGGTACAACGGCGAGATTACTGCTGAGAAACGTAAACGTAGGCAGCTTGAGCGGAGATGGCGATCTAACGGCAAGCTTCACATTGACAAAGAGATGTTCCGTGCGCAACGAGATTTCATGAACTCTCTCGTCGAACGAGCCAAACGTTCGTACTTTGTCGGGCTAATCGATAAATGTGGACATGACTCTAAGAAACTCTTCTCTACGGCCAATCGTCTCTTGAATCGGAAACAGAACTCTCCACTTCCAAGACATTCTGATAGTAAAGAACTGGCTCAAAGATTTATTCAGTTCTTCCGCTCCAAGGTTCAGAAGATCCAGGACAGTCTCACTCCTGACTTAACTCCACCTGATCCTGTCACGTCAGCATCCCTCGAGACGATTCAACCTACCACCTCCGATGAGATACAATTACTGCTTCATAGATTGCCAGCTAAGTCGTGTAAACTAGACCCTGTCTATACTGTTCTCATTAAGGATTGCTCCTCTTCATTTGCATCTGTTATCTCACAGATTGTCAACTTAAGTATTGTTCAGGCATGCGTACCTTCTGTTCTTAAAACGGCACACATTCTTCCTTTACTGAAGAAACCCAATCTTGATTCTGAATTACTAAGTAATTACCGTCCAGTTTCTAATCTCCCGTTTTTATTTAAAATACTTGAGAGGGTGGTGTTCTCTAGATTAAATGATTACTGTCTCGATAATGACCTCCTTGACCCATTTCAATCTGCATACCGTCCCCACCACAGTGTAGAAACCCTCCTTGTTAATGTATCCAACTTTATACTCCAGGAGATGGATGGCGGAAAAGTAACTGCTATGGTACTCCTTGATTTGTCTTCCGCCTTTGACACTGTTAACCACACTGTTCTGGTGAATACCCTCATGTCACTCGGTATTAAAGGTCAAGCCCTGGAATGGTTTAAATCATACCTGTCATGCCATTCTCAAGCTGTCTTGATAAACGGCTACCTTTCAGATTTTGTACCACTTACATGCGGAGTTCCACAAGGCTCTGTGGGCGGGCCCACGCTTTTTTCGTTATATTTAACGGGTTTGAAGAGTATTTTCATCGCCATTCTCTCTCTTATCATGTTTATGCTGATGATATTCAAATATATACTTCTTTCAAACCCAATCAGAGCAATGCAGCCAGCGCTATCCATAACATTGAGACTTGTGTACAAGATGTTCATAATTGGTTAAACTCACATTCACTGAAATTAAATCTCGCCAAATGCGAATTTATAATGTATGGTTCTGAGACTCAGTTAGAGAAGATTTCTTCCATCACTTCAATTACTCTTGCTGGACATGAAATTACCCTATCTAATGTATGTCGCAACCTTGGTGTGTTTCTCGACTCAAACATGAAAATGTCTACTCAAATTCAATATGTCTCAAAATCAGTACGTTATCAGTTACGCAATTTGGGTTTTATTCGTAAATATCTTAACCGTGGTGCCACCGAGAAAATTACTCATGCTTTGATTTCTTCTCGCTTGGATTTTGGTAATGGCCTTTTGTTTAGTTCGCCTCACAACCTACTCGCAAAATTACAAAGATTACAGAATGTTGCTGCTCGTGTCGTGACCCTGTCCAACAAGTACAGTCACATCACACCAGTCCTCAAATCACTCCATTGGTTGCCCGTAGAAAAACGTGTTGTTTTCAAGATTATTTTGCTATTATTTCACTGTATACATGGCTCTGCTCCGCAGTATAACATCGGCTTGATTAAGCATTACTTTCCTTCTAGACAGCTACGTTCTCAAAACTCTGGCTTACTTGTTACTCCTAGGGTTAAAACAAAGTGGGGGGGGGGGGGGAACGAACCTTCGCTCATGCTGGGCCTTCGTTATGGAATACTCTCCCTCAATGGGTTAAGAATAGCAGTTCTGCTGAGGTGTTAAAAAACAATCTTAAGAAATATCTGTTTAATTTAGCTTATAATTGATTACCATTACCTTTCATGTCTGTACCTTTCCTATCGCACTTTGTATAAATGTATCATGTATGTATTTCATCTTTTGCACAAGCTGCGCCTTGAGCATTTGACTGTCAAGTGGATTTGGCGCCTTATAAATCATATGTATTATTATTATTATTATTATTACTACTAAGTCTAAGTTGGACAGTGGTCTAACTTCCTTTATCATCACCAGGGGCGTAAATCCGTACCGAGGAGTGGGGTGTTGATCGGCGATAGCCATCACATACTAGTACGAGCACACGCCCACACTAATTTACGCAAGCGCGCGCGATCGCACACGCACAAACACACAACCACTGACCACAGACCTCAGTGCCTCTGACCTCTACAGTGCACACAACACACCCACGCATACCCAAGCACATGTACATAAATTTATACATACATGCACGCACATGCCAAATTTGACAACCATAAAGTAAAAGAATTGGACATAATATATTTCGAAATACTGACAGCTGCAAACTGTAGTGTTTTATTATAATGAACTCCGAAATAAGACGACACACTTTCAAGTAGTAACATAAAGATTTAGTATTTCGTCGGGAAGATGTGAACTCTTTATTTTGAGTCCCATCACTTAGAAAATGATCTATAATGGTAAGGGGCGTCGCTAGACCTTTTTTTAGTGGGGGGGGGGGGGGGGGGGGGGGGGGGGGGGGGGGGGGGTGTAGAGGCCAACGATTACCGATAAAACTACCCCCAATTACCGACAAAATTAAATGTCCCAATATTTACAAATGTAACCCTATATACCCGGGGCCGATAGTACTTGCGTATGCGCAAATGGTCATTTTCCTCGACGACATAAATATACGAATTATTTCGTCAACTTAGTCAGCATCATAGCTATATATTTTAATGCAGGCGCGGAGCTAGGATCTCATTTTAGGGAGGGGCGGTAATGAGCAGGCGAATCACTCAAAGAGTGCGCGAAGCGCGCTCATTAGGGGGTGTGGGTGATAGGCCTACCGCGCGAAGCGCGGAAGCTTAGACGTTACCTTAAATTATTAGGAAAAGAAGACAATTTTTTGTACCGTTCTCTCCACTGTTAACCCTTGTCTGTATGAATTCCCCCGCCCCTCCCGCGCAAAGCGCGAAAGCTTTGGCGTTTCATTAAATTATTATAAAAAGAAGACGATTTGCTGTACCGTTCTCGACTGTAAATCCTTGTCTGAATTCAGGTCCCCCCGACCCCCCCCCCCCCCCCCCTCCCGCGCGGAAGTTGTGGCGTTTCATTTAATTATTAGAGAAAGTAGACAATTCGTTGAACCGTGCTTGACTCTTAATCCTTGTATGAATTTAGTTTCTCCCTCTCTCTCCCGCGCGAAGCGCGGAAGCTTTCACATTTCATTAAATTATTAGAGAAAGTAGACGATTTGTTAAACCGTGCTCGATTCTTAATCTTTCGGTTTACCCTTCCCGCGCAAAGCGCGGAAGTTTTGACGTTTCATTAAATTATTAGAGAAAGCAGACGATACGTTGTACCGTTTTCGACTCTTAATAAGCCCTATTTATCTGAATTCAGTTCCCCCCTTTCGTGCGAAGCGCGGAAGCTTTGACATTCGAGAAAGTAGACGAATGGTTAAACCGTGCTCGACTCTTAATCTTTGTCTGAATTCGGTTTACCCCTCCCGAGCAAAGCGCGGAAGTATTGACGTTTCATTAAATTATTAGAGAAAACAGACGATTGGGTGTACTGTTCTCGACTCTTAATTCTCGTCTGAATTAAGCTTCCCCTTCCCGCACAAAGCGCGCAAGTTTTGACGTATCATTAAATTATTAGAGAAAGCAGACGATTCGTTGTACCGTTTTCGACTCTTAATAAGCCCTATTTATCTGAATTCAGTTTCCCCCTCTCGCGCGAAGCGCGTAAGCCTTGACGTTTCCTTAAATCATTAGAGAAAGCAGACGATTGGGTGTACTGTTCTCGACTCTTAAATCTCGTCTGAATTCAGTTTCCCCTTCCCGCGCGAAAAGCCTAGACGCTTGATTTAATTATTATAGAAAGAAGACGAGAAGGCGAACTTTAGACCGTTCCTGAAACGGTCTAACCTGCAACGGCGCTTTATACTGACCGTTCGACCACACACGGCGGAATCAAGATCAGTGCAGTCGTCACGGTAACCTATTGGCCCCCTACCTCCCCTAGATCGCGCGGGCGGGGAAAATTGTTCTGCATTGCTAGCGCGAGAGAGCGGAGCATGCATGCGGTGCAATATGCAGAAGACTGCGTGGCCGGTGTGACGGCGTTTAGTGTGACTGGCGGATCGTGTTCGCGGAACAAAATCCGACGGCAGATATTGTTCCCGTCACAAAATCTGCCGGCAGATATTGTAACCCACCACGCAGAGTGGCTGGCAGATAGTGTTCCGTTTTGCAGCTATCGTTCCATTCTGAAGGTATCGTTTTTATGAGTGGTACGGTCTCCGCTTGCTGCATGCATGCATGCTGGCTAGGCTGCGTGCGATTGCAATTGCATGTGTACCGTAGTACTATACTGTATACCACCATGGATGCTGAGTGCGAGTACGAGTTCGAGCAAGAGGCCGCTCTTATTAAGAGTTTTCTCTTAAAAGAGGAATTAAGCCACCTAAGCGTAAAAAAGAAGAAAGCGATAAGGCGAAAAGCAATTAACGTTTCTATGGCTCTAAGTCCTCTCTCTTTGAAATTCAAAGGAACGGATTGGATTTGTTGAGTGCAAGGTTTAAAAAGAATGTAATAGATTTCCATCACCTCAGCCATTTTTTTGAATAAAATCCATTATGTAATTATCAGCGTATGCAGAGTACCCAACCACGGGGTGAACAACTTGTATTTAATGGCTTAGGCAGAGTAAGATTCAAAATATTAAGATTGTAAAGACATTGTTGGGAAATAAAAAGATCTTATTGCAAAGAGTCTCGTACGATTCTGTTAGTGTTTTCTTTGCTTTTTATGGATGGAGTGAGGGCCAAACAAAGGGCTCGGTGTAAAAATGTCAGAGAAAAAAAATGTCAGAGGAAAAAATGTCAGAGGTAAAAATGTCAGAGGTAAAAATGTCAGAGGTAAAAATGTCAGAGGTAAAAATGTCAGAGGTAAAAATGTCAGAGGTAAAAATGTCAGAGGAAAAAATGTCAGAGGTAAAAATGTCAGAGGTAAAAATGTCAGAGGTAAAAATGTCAGAGGTAAAAATGTCAGAGGTAAAAATGTCAGAGGTGAAAATGTCAGAGGTAAAAATGTCAGAGGTAAAAATGTCAGAGGAAAAAATGTCAGAGGAAAAAATGTCAGAGGAAAAAATGTCAGAGGTATAAATGTAAGAGGTATAAATTAAAAACAAAATCATGTGGCAAGTTTGTTATGGTTACACCCGGGTTATTAGGATTATCGAAAAAGAACAGCGATGGATATTCTGCAGTTGTTTTTTCACCGCTGCTTTATTTTCCACTTTCCCAGTTAAATTTATTTACCTTTCGGCCCCCAATGGTGACTTTTTGCCCGATTATTGCTGAAGGAAGACGAGGGGGGAGGGTATTCTTCTTCTGGGGCACGGTGACCCGGCTGCTCTCCCCCTTCCTCTTATATAATGTTTTGCTAATAAATCCTTCCGAACAGTGGTCAATGCCGAGGCAGAGCAGGCAGACTAATGGGACATGGTTTCTACTCCGAGTTTCGCGCCTTGCAAGCAATCATTAGGCAATTGATAGCATTCTTAAACATGATTATCCTACAACCTTGGTACAAATACCCCTAAAATAAGACTTAACTCATATCCTGCCATGAGACTGCTAGCGCGCTATTGTTATAGTGCTCTGTGCACAAAGCAGAGTAGCGGTGGCTCGCTAGCATGAACGTGGCATTCAATCGACTATCGATTGAATGCCACGTTCATGCTAGAGAGCCACCGCTACTCTGCTTTGTGCATGCAAGGGCGCATATGTAATAACAGTCATTGTTCATGCCCATTGCACCGTTCTGAGTGCTTTTGCAGCGCTATTGAAAGTACCATCGCGTGCATCAGATTATCGGCTTTGGATTACGCGTCTTTGTATACAACAGTCAGATTGGATTTTCTCGAGTAATTTAGCGATTTGTTTTTTTGTAAAGATTTAATTAACATGCACTTGAACCAACCTTAAAATTAACTTGGCACACAGGAGATTTGTGGCTGGCACAATAGGGATTAGCACTGTGGCACTGGGTGCATTGTATGGGTGGCAGCTTAAGAGTTAACTAATAAAATACAATTAGAATTACTCATGAGTAATTCTTATTATATTGTATTCAGGTATTGTATTAGTTAAGTCTTATTTTGAGCGTATTTACCAAGGTTGCAGAGGAATCATGTAAGAATGCTTTCTTGTCTGATGATCGCTTGCAAGGCGTGAAACTCGGAGTAGCAACCATGCATGTCCCATTAGTCTGCCTTATTCAATATTTATATACCGGTATATTATGCTTTTGTAAAAGCACATGGTACTGGTACACTGAGCAAACTTCTGGGGAAAAAGATTTCTAAAATCGAGAAGTTTGGCCATGTTTTATAGGCTGAGTTGTCGCTCCATGCAGGTGTAATTATTAAATAAAAAGAAAAGTCAGTACAGCCCCAAAAATAGGATCAGATATCTATGAACCTCCCCCCCCCCCACTTCTCCTTCACTTTTGAAGATTGTTGGACATGTTAACTGCGTGGCAATGACTACTATTATATGTAATTCCAATAAATGCATATTTCCGACAATTCCACTTTCTTGTGGGCTTGGTATTTTGATACTCTGAAACAAAGCAGAAAGCCATGTTATCAATGCTAACCGGACCATCACATTCCCGAAGTGCGCGCGTTGCAATAAAATATTGTCGATTACTATTGCGGTATTAAAGAGTCTGGGAGAAAATCAATAAGCAGCTTTGTTACTCCGATACAAAGCAGAAAGCCGCCGATGTTACATCAATTAAAGAGAAGGTTGAGTTCTGGGGAAAGGTGAACAATAATGTGTGAGCGATTGTTATCATTCTTATTATGCAAGTGTGGAAGAATTAACATCAAAGAAAAAAGTTATTCCCTGAAAATCTATTTCAAATGACTTCATATCCCAGATATGACAAGTAACAGCTTTAAAATGAGGCCCGATTTGTATGCCATATGTTTGTGTAGTCCCATATCAATATCTTTCTGTGTACAGTGCTTGTTACTTTACCAAGAAAGGGCCAACGATTTTATCATTTTGATGACTCCAAAACCTTGCACTACATACCAATACTTAGATGTTTATGCTAGATGATCAACCTTTTCTGATTGCTTCCACACCGTTTCTTTCACAATGCAATCGCAAGACCAGAACTCAACTTTATCTTTAAATGCCAACCGCACCATCACATTCCAGAGAAGCGCGCGCTTTGCAGAGGTTCGGTTTAAATGACATCGTTATTTATAATTGTCGGAGAGTTTAAAAATGGGATGAGCTTCTGAATCGAGACGGTCTTTTACTTTTTGGAGCGGGTTTTTAGTTTTCGGAGCGAGTTTTTACTTTTCGGAGCGACTTCTTGATTTACTTATTTTTACTCCACTTCTTTTGCCGCCATGAGGTGCTAAAGCTTTAGCAGAGTTCGGGGCGCCCAACCCTATATGTAACTTTTCGTGATTCCTCGTGATTATATGTAACTATTTGTACTAAATGCACTACTCACTTTAACACTTGACTTTTGTCGAGAACTTTCATTTCTTCGTTTGGACTTTGTTCGTCTCTGGAACGTTACACGCGGATAGGTGCAGGCTGGCACCGGCCAAACCGGTCCGTTTCACAAACATTAACACATCAACCGATTCAAAATATCAACAAATGTTAGATATTCATACATATATGCAAGCCTGATCACACAACAAAATAAATTTCAAAATCTATTTTCCACATTGTATTATCCTCAGGAAATGTACGAAATACAACACACAGCCATTTATAAAATTTACATTATGGAAGAAAGGAATATAATAGACTAGCCCATGCAGTAGCAGTACGTCTCGACATTCAGTGTAATAAAAGTGCTGAGACATGATGACGGCACTCATTTTGTTTTGCTTGTACCTCTGACATTTTTACCTCTGACATTTTTACCTCAGACATTTTTTCCTCTGACATCTTTTCCTCTGACATCTTTACCTCTGACATTTTTACCTCTGACATTTTCTCCTCTGACATTTTTTCCTCTGACATTTTTACCTCTGACATTTTTTCCTCTGACATTTTTACCTCTGACATTTTTTCCTCTGACATTTTTACCTCTGACATTTTTACCTCTGACATTTTTTCCTCTGACATTTTTTCCTCTGACATTTTTACCTCTGACATTTTTACCTCTGACATTTTTTCCTCTGACATTTTTACCTGGCACCAAACAAAGTGCCTATCTTAAAGCAACCTATTTCTCCATTGTTGTGTAAAATTGCTTGGAGGACCCCTTCGACCATTGATCGAGTAGTATTAATAACCTTCCACAACAGGCATGTGCAAGGGTGTCGATTTGTATCCGCGGTTGGGGGGGATGATAGGTGCCAAAATATTTTCGGCAATGGATCAAAGCAACCAAAGTGGTAGAAGCGTGTGGCAAGTTGCACCCCTCCCAAGTGCGTAGCCAGGATTTAATTTTAGGGGGCGGTAGTGAGCACGGGTTGGGTGCAGGGAGGGGGAGTCCCCCCACCCCCCACCCCCCTTTCGCGCAAAGCGCGGAAGCTTTGACATTTCATTAGATTATTAGAGAAAGAAGACGATTCGTTGGACC
Organism: Strongylocentrotus purpuratus; assembly: GCF_000002235.5. Classification (NCBI taxonomy): domain Eukaryota; kingdom Metazoa; phylum Echinodermata; class Echinoidea; order Camarodonta; family Strongylocentrotidae; genus Strongylocentrotus; species Strongylocentrotus purpuratus. The sequence goes on from NW_022145598.1 coordinate 25,925,070, forward strand.
GTTCTCGACTCTTAATCCTTGTTTGAATCAAGTGTCCCTTCCACGGCGCGTAGCGCGGAAGCTCTGACGTTTCGTTAGATTATTAAAGAAAGAAGACGATTCGATGTACCATTCTCGAATCTTAATCCTTGTTTGAATCAAGTTCCCCTTCCCCCGCGCGTAGCGCGGAAGCTCTAACGTTTCATTAGATTATTAAAGAAAGAAGACGATTCGATGTACCATTCTCGACTCTTAATCCTTAAAGCTCTCACATTTTATTACATTATTAGAGAAAGAAGACGATTTGTTGTATCGTGTCCTTCATGAATTCAGTTTCCCCCCTACCGCGCGAAGCGCGGAAGCTTTAATTTTTCAATAAATTATTAATCTTAATCCTTGTCTGTATTCATTTTCGCCCATTCCGCGCGTAGCGCGGAAGCTTTCACGTTTCATTAAATTATTAGTAAAAGAAGACGATTAGTTGTATCGTGTACTTTGACGTTTCATTTGATTATTACCTTTTAATCTACGTCTGAATTCAGTTGCCCCCCCTAACAGCTTTGCCCTGTTCGCTAAATCATTAGAGAAAGAAGACGATTCGTTGTACTGTTCTCTATATTAATCCTTGTCTGAGTTCAGTTTCCCCACTGAAAATAACTTGTGTCAAAAATAAGTTGTGACATAATAATCTTTCTCCAAAAATGAAAAATGTTTTAGGAAATATCAGGAAATAAAATGAGTGAAAAAAATAAATATAAAGATACAATGACGTGAATTTAAAAAAGGGTGAACGGAAATAACATATTAACTAGTGAACTATTTTATAAGTCATACCAATGTCCGAAAATCTTTCTCCTTGTCTCCGATCTCATCACGAAATCGTCACAGAGTTCATCTATGTTTACACTGTCCAGGATTGTCTGATGTGCATTGCAGACTGCTACTTTTGTGCTTCGCGCTTAACATTTAGCTCGTTGCTTTTGATGCTGCGTCTTTGCATTTGGCGCACTGTATTTCTATGATGCTGTTGATTGAACAAATTGAATAAATTCATCAATTCCTGATGAAGCCGTGTGAGCGAGAATTCAATTTATTCTTGTCTCATATACGGTTGTCTTATATACTTCGTATATATGTATGTATTATGAAAATGAGATAGCAAAATGTGTATATTGATGGTCATCTTGCGAGTAATAACCATTAACTACTCTCACCGGACTCTCATCATTAATGTTTCTCTTCATTTTTTTAAATTTTTTTATGGTGAATTATTTTGGGGGGGGGGGGGGGATGATTGTACAGGCCATCCCCCCCCCCACCTGAAATATTGGGGGGATATATCCCCCCCCCCCATCCCCCCGGGATCGACACCCATGGGCATGTGTTTAAGTGTGTTTGCACCCGTTTGTTGTGGACTTGTGTAGTGAAAGAATGTGTGACTTCAAGTTTTAGTTAAGAGGTGTTGTACTGGAAATTAAGCACCCACACTAGGTTTAACACCGTACTTCAAATCAGTTTATTTAAAGGTAATATCTTAGTTAAGGGAAAGGAATATATCATCTCTAGTTATACTTATTTCATTCAAGCACTATTTATTTTCATTGTATTTATCACCAGGATCTTCATTGTAACAGTATATTCCAGACAATGATGATATTTTTTATCACTATTTCAAAAAGTCAATCTATATATGAATAAAAAATATCTCTGGATATAAAAACAAGCGTTCTATGACGAAGTTTAAAAAAAAATTCCAGATCACTCGCTTGCTCACAAAGTATGTTCTCGATTATTATCATAATCCAAGTTCCTTTCTGATAAAGATGGTAATCCATTGTGATAGAAAGGCGACCAACATGTATATTACACTTTGTGTCTTATGAAGGAAAGTAAACAATAATCCTCCTTCATAATCGCCAATTTGTACACCCCTCCTTGACAATAGAATTATGCTGGATGAAAAAGAAGAAAAAATATTTCTGTGAAAAAAACTTCATTATTTTGGCTTGCTCGCTCGCTCGCAAATCTTTTTCTCTTTCTGTATCAGAATTGCTATATCTTCACTATTTGTGCTGATAGAAAGCGAGGGCAGGTGTACCAGAAATTCAACGTTTATTTTCCCAAAACGCTACACCGTTAGTTTTAATGAAAGGACGATGACTGTGAGGGAATTTGCGCTATAATTATTTTGAAATAAAAATTCCAATGATTCCAAAAATTCGCTATCCACATCAGCTCGCCCGTGTCCTACACTGTCTTTACAGTATTGAACAATAACTATACTGATGAAACCCATTACAATTAAGAAAATAGTTTATGATATTTAAAATCTGTTTTTTCTATCATGTAGAGTGACCTTAAAGTTCACCCCCCCCAAAAAAAAAAAATGAAGGGAGGATATGGGATGATGCAAAGAGCCTCGATCACCCCCCCCCCCCGGCCCCACAATTCAAGTTTCGTAATCAGTACAACCGAATAAAAAAACATGTTATAAATCTGTAAGGGATGCACAGTAATGGCAAATTTTAAATTGATAAAGAAATACAATATAATCCTTTTCGTCTATTGGATGCGGACAACTTCTATAGGTGGCAAAATAACCTGAATTATACTCTGTAAGGATTCGAGAATAGTTTGAAAATAGGGGTAAAACAAATTTAAGTTTATTAGGTCTATATTGTTTTATTAGCTTATAAATCTATTTTTAAAGAAATGATCGAAGCCGTTGATAATTTCTATTTCTTGCAATTTATCATATAAAATCAAAGGAATCTGTTTGTTTGTTTTGTTTGTTTGTTTTTTTTTTTTTTGGGGGGGGGGGGGGGGCTTACCAATGTTTAAAACGCTACTATGGGAGTCAGGTTGTTTTATTCTAAAAGGTTTTCTTGGCTAACAAATGCAGTAATACAAAAGTTTGAAAGATTCCAAACAAACACGTCAATTTGCTCTGACCAATCATGATCCTTCCCATATCTGCCTTCATTTGAGTTATAAATGAAAAGAAAGAAAATGAAAAAGCACAGAGACTGGATCACAGGAAAAATGTTTAATGAAATGAAATAAATACGTAATTAAATTATGATTTATTTCTGTTAAAACAGCAGTTGGGGAGGAGGTCTTATGTATAGGCCTCTAGAGGCCATTAGACCCACTCGGGCATAAATAAAACAAAAATGCCAAAATGTCAATTATGCTGGTTTTAACATAAAATCAGAACGATGGACAAGAAGAATGGACACGAAGAAAGAGAGACAACGAGGCTTTGTCGCCTGTGGGCGTCAATGCAATAAAGGGGGATGCTTTTCGGAATAGCCTACAGATTCGATGTCCAATACGAACAAATCAGACAATTTAAGTCTAGCAATCCGCCATGTTATTCACGATAGAATTATCAGACCATGTCCTGTAGCCACTAGCGTACTTATGGGGGGGGGGGAAGGGGCCGGATTGCCCCCCCCCCCCGACGAAAAAGAAAGAGAAAGAAAAGAAGAAAAGAGAAAAGGGAAAAGAAAGGAAGGAAAAAGAAAAAGAAAGAAAAGAAGAAAAGAGAAAAGGGAAACGAAAGGAAAGAAAAAGAAAAAGAAAGAAAAGAAGAAAAAAGGGAAAGAAAGGAAAGAAAAAGAGAAAGAAAAAAGGAGAGAGAGAGAGAGAGAAAAAAAATGAAAGAAGTAGGGAAGGAAAGAGGAAAAGAGTGACGCATTTGCCGACAGAAATTTTGAAGGGCTTCATAAGCCCAGTTCCTGTCACTGTTGAGGGAAAAATCAGTTCGTAATGCCTCGCGCTCGCATGATTATTTTTTATCACTGGTATGTGGATTCAGATACAAAAAGGGGGCTAATTACTTTTTTGTATTTGTTTTCAGGTCGATCACGATGTAGAAACAAATTAGTTGCATGTTTCAATATTATAGGGGTTAATGATTACTTCAAAAGGTTTTTTAATTTGATAAGAGCCTAATTAAACCATGGAATAATTAACATTTAGGATAGGGAAGGAGGGTGGTAGATGCTATGCATTTGTTAATCGGCAAATTTGGATGACGTCGCACCCTTAAAAGTTGGCAGCAAATTTGGGTGTCACACCCCTAACCCTAACCCCCCCTCCCAATAAAACAATCTGTTTCCAAATTAAAAAGACTTTTCAAATCAACAAAACATGTACGGGTATGCATGAAATCGCGCGATCGCAAACATCAAAATACCGTGGGAGGGGGGAAACCCCCCCCCCCAAAAAAAAACACCCTCCCCCCAACCCCCCCCCCCCCCCTGACGCGGTATGCCAGGTTTGCCACTGCCTGTAGCTATATAGGAACAAAATCCGCCAATGCACATTATCCGCCGTGTTCACTAACGGCAGATTTGGTTGTAGCGGGTACGATATCCGCTGCTGATCACGATATCTGCTAGGCAGATTTTGTTCCGAGAACACGATCCGCCAAGGTAACAAGATCTGCTGTTACACCGGCCGGCCGGCGAACTTTTTTTTCCTACGAACTTTTATACCTGGCGCATGCTCACATATACGAACTGTTATACTTCACGCATGCAAGGAGGTCACAAACAATTAGACTTATTGCTTTGCCTCACTATTTATAAAGGTAAAAAACTAAATAAACTGAGATTTGAACCCTCACGGCAACTCCAAGGTTCTTTGTTCACCAACCACGGATGGGCCGTCGTGGTGGTGGAACCGGTCTCGCTTATAAAGAGACAATCAACGTCCATCAAGTTGCTGCGGGTGAAAAGGACTCCTTTGAGTTTGCAGAATATTCTATCTCATGTAAATCATTTCGCTTGCAACTAATTAATATCTATAGACCGCCCTATTCTGAATCACATCCAGTGACGGTTACATCTTTTGTATCAGAATTTAATGACTACATTTAATGTCATTTGTTGTCAAACACTCCTTTATTGATCATAGGAGATTTCAATATTCATGTGGATACTGCCAATGCAGATGCTAGACTCTTTGTAGATCTTCTCGAATCGCTTTGTTGTAAACAATTGGTTAATTTCTCTACACATGTACACGGTCACACCCTTGACATCATGATATGTCGTCAGTCTGATGATATCGTATTTGGGTCACCATGGCCACATAGTTCTATATTATCTGATCACATTCCAGTCATGTGTTTTCTAAACTCTTCTAAACCTCCATTGCCTTCTAAACTGATATCATTTCGAAAGCTGTCTGCTATTGATGTGAATAGATTGAAGTTAGACATCGCTGAAAGCGAGCTCTGTATGCACACACCTAGTACCCTCACTGAACTAGCTTTATTGTATGATACTACGCTTAGTGATATCTTAGAGAAACATGCCCCTGTTGTTACTAAACAGATAGTGTTACGTCCCCAAGTACCGTGGTATACTGACTGTAAAAAGGAAAAAGAGAAAGGCTGAAAAGCGCTGGTTGAAAACTAGGGCCGATAGTGATTGGGACAACTATAAGTCTGTTCGAAATGCAACATTGAAACTTTTGAACAAAGCTCGTGGAAAATATCACAGAGATCTGATCATGGAAAATAAGGATAATCAAAACAAGTTATTCAATGTTGTCAAGTCTCTATTGAACATGTCTAATAAACAACCCCTGATACCTTGTAGTACTGATAAACATAAGTTTGTGAATGACCCAGGTGATTATTTTCGTGACAAAGTCGTGAAAATCCACAAGAATATTGAAACTAGATTAGATGCAATGAATGAACCCAGGACCTATTCTCCATTAGCAACTTACCATGATGTCGATGTTTTGAGCAATTTCAAACCTCTTTCTGAGCACCAAGTTGAAAAACTTATACTTAACCTCAGTAAGAAGTCATGCTCTTTAGATCCTATGCCCACGAAACTTCTTCTACAATGTATCGACATATTAATTCCTGTGTTCACATCATTGATTAATCTTTCTCTCTCGACTGGTCATTTTCCCATGCAATGGAAAAATGCCCTCATCACACCTTTATTGAAAAAACCTGACGCAGATTTTAAGAACTTAAGACCTATCAGCAATCTGAAATATATATCGAAGTTGGTTGAGGGTGCTGCTACCCAGCAAATTATGGATCACCTCAATAACAACTCACTTTTGCCATGTACTCAGTCTGCATATAGACAATTCCATAGTACTGAAACTGCACTGCTAAGAATAAAGAGTGATCTATTGATGGCTATGGATTCCCAGAAAGTCACTCTTTTACTGTTATTAGATCTAAGTAGTGCATTCGACACCATAGATCATTCTTGCTTATTAGAAACTTTAAAGACCTGTTTTGGCATAGATGGTAGTGTTCTTGAATGGATAGAGTCGTATTTGGCGAATAGATATCAGAAGGTCGAAATAGACGATGTGATCTCTGATGATCTGCCAGTGCCTTTCGGAGTTCCACAAGGTTCTCGGCTGGGTCCTTTGTTATTTACTCTGTACACTGCTAATCTCATTTCAAATGTTCGAACAAATTTCCCCGAGATATCATGCCACTGCTATGCAGATGACACACAGCTGTATGTATCATTCAGACCTGATGAACATGCTAAAGAGCGATGTGTCTCACTCCTAGAAACATGTGTTGACTATGTACGCGGATGGATGTTGCAAAATAGGCTCATGCTTAATGATGGTAAAACTGAATTAATGATCATTGGCACACCTAAACAGACATCCAAAATCAACTTAAACAGTGTATCAATTGGAGACTCTGTAATAAAACCATCTGTTAGTGCAAGAAATCTTGGAGTACAGTTCGATTCGAATTTGAATATGAGAGAGCACATCACAAATGTCTGTAAATCAGCATACTACATGATCTTTAATCTCAGACGTATTCGTAAATATTTAGATAAGGACATTACGAAAGACATTGTACATGCATGTATCACCAATAAGCTGGACTATTGTAATGGTCTACTGTATGGGATCCCTGACTGTCAAATAGTGAGACTGCAACGGGTTCAAAACACCTGTGCAAGGCTGATCTGTGGTTGTTCTAAATTCACACGGATCACCCTAATTTTAAGAAATCTACATTGGTTACCAGTACGCCAGAGAATAACATTCAAAATCTTGCTGATTGTATATAAAGCACTTCTTGGTCAAGCTCCCACTTATATCAAAGAACTGTTGAATTTCAAACCTAATCAACACAATCGCAACTTGCGCAGTTCCCGAGATACTTTGTTGCTACAGATCCCATCTATTAAAACAAAAATAACGCTAGGTGATCGAGCATTTGCTTGTGCAGCCCCAAAACTCTGGAATAACTTGCCATTTGAAGTCAGGAAATCACCATCTGTAAACGTCTTTAAGTCAAAACTGAAAACACTTCTTTTTAATTAACTGTACCGTAAATCTAAGCATATCAGGAGCTCTTGTAGCGCAGTAGAATATATACATAATGTTGGATAGTTTCTGCGCTTTATAAATGTACTATTATTATTATTATTATTATTAGTAACACTCTGTCCTTACCGATTGAGCTAACGATGAGTTGATGAAAGATTGCTTTGTATAATTACTATCACCCTATTGACCGCCCTACCGGATTCCACGTGCGCATGCGCTGTTTTCCTTCGCGAGTGCGCATGCGCAGGTTCCCCTCGCGAGCTAAAAGTTCGTAGGAAAAAAAATTTCGCGGCCGGCCGGGGTTCGGCCCAATGCATTTTGTGTATAGAGTACAGAAGCTGTGACGTCATAAAAATCTATTTTTAGAATTTCTCAATTTTTTCTTCATTTTCTGAAAGAGCATCAAAAATAATGTCCAAATGTCGAAGACCAATTGAATAATGGTTAGGAGCCAGAGCAAATAACACTGAGTTCCCATAGGACATATATTTATTCAGATGTTCATATCTCAACCAATACTTAACATATTCAATTGGTCTTCGACATTTGGACATTATTTTTGATGCTCTTTCAGAAAATGAAGAAAAAATTGAGAAATTCCAAAAATAGATTTTTGATGACGTCACACTTCACCACTCTATATAGTGGGATTCTTATTATTCTGAAGTTTATGAAGTGCTTTTCGCGCACGTCGCGCAACTATTCTTAATGATAGTGACATACTGTATACGTGTAGGCTATACAGTTATACATACATAAAAAAAAATAACTCATTTCTCATGCATTATGCTGAAATTGAAACAATCACATTTTTTTCTTCTTTTTCTTCTTCCTTTTTTTTCTCTCTTTTTGTTGTAATATCAGGGGATATGTTTGTACAGGCCATCCCACCTACTTCAAGCTAGGGGGGATGCAGCCCCCATCCCCCCGGGATTTACGCCCCTGAAATTCATCACTGAACTTAAGACCCAAGGTCGGGTTGAGGCGTAAGAAAAATGTTGTATAGCCCCTCGTGACCGACCAAAAGTCTAAAAATCTACGGTCGGCTTTTTGATAAAAAAAAAATTAACCGTTTTTTTAGAGAAAAAAAAGTATTTTATTTGTTTAAATGGGATATAAATGCATAAAATCAGAAAAATTATTCCCAATTCTCACTCGTCTTCTGCTCTAGTTTCGAAATCCTGCTAGCGTAATAAAATAGACCCCGACCTCGTGTACGTGTATATACCATGCACTGCACCAGCTAGAAACCAGCGAGATTTGGGCGACGTTCCCGGTTTTGATTTTTTGGGGGGCAACGGTCGCTGTTTTGAGGGGAAAAAAGAAAGAAATCCGACCGACCGACCCAGATTCTGGCACCTAAAGGGCAATCAAATTTTTGTTTAAGCCTGATGTTTGAAATCATAATTAATTTAACTTTTATGCCCTAACCCTCATTATGCCCGGGTTTTTAAAAAACAGAGGTAAAACTGAATCAGCAGTAAAACTGATGCAACAACGTTTCCTACAAGTTATCATTATTTAGCTAACCCTTAAAAAAGAACTTTATATTAAAAAACGTGCTAGCTAGTGTGCGGTCCTTGAAAAGATAGAATGACTTCCCACCGCACCTTTATTTCACATCCCCTCTTTTAATATTACAAATAAACACCTTCGATACAACGGAATTCATTGTCACGCATGTCGAATAACAATAGTGTTCACCACTATTATTGCCGTACAAACAACATTTGCCAACTATACGATGAAACGCTGGAAAATACATTTTCCTATATAGGTAAGGACTGGCTTGATCCAAGATGGCGGCACCAGAGGCGTCCGAGGGCCTAGATAGATGGCGCTATGCTGTGGCATTTGCAAAGTTTATCATCCACGTCCTTTATTCTGGCGTTCCTACTTCACTGTCCGTCCTCCTTCCATCTTTGGCCTACCAGCTGGACCTGGACCACACGACAGTTGGGTTCTTAATCACACTGGAGGTTGGGATGTTCTTCTTTGCTTGTAAGTCACTGATGTAAGAGAAAGGAAGAAAGATAGAGAGATAAAAATAGAGAGAGAGAGAGAGAGAGAGAGAGAGAGTGTGAGAGAGAGAGAGAGAGGGAAGGATGCTTGGGAGAGTGAGTGATGAAATAGACACCTTTATGATAATTAGAGAAAGCGAGATAAAGACAAAGGGAGATAAGAAAGACAAAGATAGATAGGTTTATAAAGATAGATCATGGACCCGACTACAGATGGACTAATAATGAGAGTCTTTATTTGATCACATCATGACCACCGCCACCTGAAAATGTGTATGTTGATGAGGACGTTCATTTGACGCGACGATGTTGATTATGTTATCAAGCATCCTCACAGACAAAATAACTTTTACATTCTTTCACTGGGCCAGGGCCCAGAGTGCAGTTTCAGGGAAAGTATCGTGATTTAAGACCAGTTAGAGGAGCAATGAACCCCAAATTATGACAATTTGTGTGATATTAGATTGATTATTAAAGAAATGGACACTGATAGACTTGCCAAACTTTGAAAAATACATATTCTTTACTGTCCTAATACCTTCTATTCCTTGAAAATGGATAGGATAAGTTTTTAAAGTGAAGTTTAAAATCATCATGTTACAGCCAAATTTACAGGTTTCTCTTGTAAACTACTTCTAATTTCTAACTTCATACACCTATATTAATTATGTACGCCATAACTGCACATGCATTTCCGTGGTTTTAAGCGAATCAGTTTCTTTTGCGCAGGCATTTTGTATATTCTTCACGGCATAGTTCTGTTTTTTATGGCTGACTGGCAGCGGTCGTGATGAGATCAAAGCTTGGAAGCATGTTTGGAATGTCAATATAATACTTTTGACAGAGACATGTGCATAAATGTATTATGGTACCGATCAGAGTCCACTTGAAGTAGGCCCATGGATAGATAGAGATACAAAAAAAAAAGAGAGAGAGAGATAGAGAGAGAGAGAGTGCGAGCGGGTGGGGGGGGGGGGGGGGGGGAGAAAGGTAGACTAGAATAAAAGATATTATCGAGGGAGACGGGAATATTCGTGTCCTTTATGGTCATCTGTGGTTCAGGGGCTGTATCCTGAAATCTAAGTTAACTTCAGAGTTACATATCCTTAAACTACCTCTTAATCGGTATTTTGAAAACTATGTAAAGTATTAATTTAATAATTATTAATGCGTATTTTTTAAAGCATTATCAATACAACTGTCATGTGCACTACCTATGTCCGAGCCTTTGTCACGAACGTTTTCATGAAAAGATACTTTCATTTCAAAGTTTTTCACGATTGTTTTACTATCAAAACTGATAGATTCGAAGAATCTCGTAGACTGTGATCACAGAAACCAGATCTGAAAAACATAAGAAATAAATATGAAATGCATTTCACCTTTAGATAGAGTGACAAACAATAACCACAAGACCTCTAGATCATTTGTATTTTTTGTGTTAACTTCTATGTTATCTTGTGGTTAAAAGATCACGTATAACGTCATTCAAAGAAGAGAGACAGAGAGATTTCTATGGGATATCTAAGATCATTAAACAAAATTCTCGGGTTGATTCTTGAAAAGCCTTTGTATAGGTGTTTAAAGTATCTTTCTTTCATAACTTAATAACCGTCTTATTATTCACCCAGGTCCGATTAGCAATTATTTGTTTCAGAAGTTCAATCCTCGTCTAGTAGCAACTTTGGGCGGTTTCCTGGCGGCAATCTCACTCATGGCAGCATTTTTCAGCCAAACAGCGGTTTCCCTCGGCTGCTCTTTCTTCTTCACAGGTAGATTTTAAGTTTAGACCCTACTCTTTTAATGAACCGTAATAGAACTTTAATATTCATGTTACTTTATACAAATATACTAGTATTTAGGGCCTTCTCTACATGGAAGTACATGTACTTCCCTTTTTAGGAGCGGATTAGAAGTCACTTCGTTTTGGAGTGAAAATTCACCCTCAGATAAGTGACCTCAGATAAAATGACCGAGATCAATCATGTTGAGTTGAGTTGAAGAATGAACATGATTTAAGTAAGTTTTAAGTTAATTTATAGTTCAATATAGAACACTAGGGATTACGGTATAGATTTATGAAGAGATATAATAATAATATTGGCATTTATATAGCGCTCTTACAGACATACATGTGTATCACAGCGCTTTACAACATATTATTATTACCCCGGTCATCGGATTCAGGCTTACCCGCACACAAGGTATGCACATTCTCCACTCCCTGGGGAGCATTCCAGCCAGTCGCCATTTTACAAGCGCCACTTGCTAATCAAACCACATTAGCTTTCGCATCCTACCGGGTACCCATTTTAACACCTGGGTGGAGAGTGGCAAATGTAGATCAATGTCTTGCCAAAGGACATTAGTGCCGCGGCGGGACTTGAACCGCGGACCTTGTGATCCACAGTCCGGTGACTTATCCACTCGACCACGACACCTCTAAAAAGATATGTTTCCTTCTGTAATGTTCTTCTTTTCAAAGAATTTCTACCTTTTTGAAAATTATGGCTTTTCTCTACTTGTTTTTCTTAGGAAAAAACACACACGATCGTTCGAACATAAAGAGGAATTGAACATGAATATAGCTTATTATGAAAGACAATTCATTTCTACTTCATGTACATTTGTTCTTGTTCCAGTTTAAAATACATTAACGGTAAAAATATTTAAGTCCACCTTTTTATATCATGCGCCCTCTATTTTTAAAACATCACCCCTGTTTTAAAACTGTTTTAAAACATCATCCATGAAGAATGAACAAAAAAGGAGCGATCGATCTGAAAATAAAAGATCCGGAAAATTGCTAATACTGAGAAAGCGTAATGTTTTGTTGTTAATTGTTACTATGCTCTTACATTTTCGCATATCCGCTAACCTATTGAAAAAAAAGTGTTATTAATTCTTTTGTTGTTGTTGTTCTTACTAGGTTTTTTCTCATCCCCGCTACGTCAGCTTTCAAGCATAACTCTCGAACAACATTTCGGGGACAAGTATGGATTCGCCGAGACTGTTACACACGTGGGTAGTCAATTAGGAAGTTTCCTCTTACCTTATTTTACCGTGATGTGTCTCAACGCCTATGGAACAAGAGGTGCTCTATTGTTTCTAAGCGCATTAATGTTTCATTGCGTACCGATGGGAGCCACCATGCGCCCTCCACGTCCACAAAACCGATCTGAAATGATGGGCGGCGATTTAAACAAAAGGGACGAAGATGATGACCAAGAAGTTAACCCGCTTCAAAATGTTGACGCCTGTGGAAGTGACGAGAATGATTTAAATCTAGAAATGGACATACAGGGTGACGAAGAAGGTATTTGTGAAAACGATGAGAATCACTCAAATCCAGAGGCGGATTCGAATGCCCAGCCATTGATTGGAAAAGGTCGGGCCAACATGAAGGTAAAGACATTAAGCGAAGACGAGAGTTATATGTCAATGACATTGACCGCTATCCGGGAATATATTCGGTCAGAAATTAATGCTAGTTTTTTGATGAACGAACGCGTTTTTATTTACCTGTTGCTTCCATGTGAGGGCATTTACGAAATATGCTACGCCAGTTGGGCATTCTTTTCAGTCTCCTACGGCGTATCTGTTGGAATTCCTGTCGAAAAAGCTGTGTATATTGTTATGATGGAATCTGTGGGTGGTATTACCGGTCGGGCGGTACTCATAGCAGTTCTTTACAAGTATCCGCTGTCAACACCGCAAATGCTTGCTGCTAACATCGGACTAGCAGCCATCGGACTCCTCGCTTTTTCCATCAATACGTCTCTGACGTATTTGATGATATTTTCTTTCGTCAGTGGCTTTGGCTTCTTCAATTCCTTCTCCAGTTTTTACGGTTTTGTATCCATAATCGTGAAAAAGGAGAATTTCGCAAAGGCAATGTCGTACTCGTTGATGCAAACTGGAGGCTCCTTAATGATATCGGGTGTTCTTACAGGTATGTAAATACTATTAACATTACATGACTACTTCACCCCCGAGACAAGGTAGTTGTCAGATGGGTAATTGCCTTTACTTTCCTCAGAGGGCAATGACTAAACAGGGGTGGTTGTCCGTATAAATTCAAATTCAAATTCTCAATTTTTTTCATAAAAACATCGGATAACAAATTTCAAAATTATAGTGCAACATAGATAAATGAGTGTAAGAGTAAAGATTAAATGACCACGAATTACAAAAATGAACATACTACTGGAAGATTTTTTTTTGGAAGATAATACAGGGATGAAAATAAATTATTTGACTCATAATACTTTTTACAGTACGACCCCATTCCAAATCCAATCTCTTGGGAGACAGTGAACATGGGACGACAATAAATTATGCTTTTTACATTAATACATTTTACCGAGATAAATACTATAATGAAGAAAAAAAAGCAAAAAAAAAAAAAAAGCAATAAAACAATCAATGATCTACTCATCTCGTATATGATCGTATTTCTATCTTATAATACTTAATATTTTAAAGTAAAAATATATTAATTGTATAAAGATAAACAGCAATGTAAATGAAAAATATAGTATTAATAATGATGATAATTATAATTATTGTAATATTAAATAGTGACAATAATATAATTGATAGTAATAATGATAATAATAATAATAATAATAATAAGAAGAAGAAGAAGAAGAAGAAGAAGAAAAATGATCATTAATATTGGAGTCTTGTATAGCGCTCGTGTAAGCTACAATGCCCCTCCTGGCGCTCCATTATTATCACACCGGCTTTACCAGGGCTGCCATTATGTCGCTCGATCATTTCAAAGAATACATTTTACCCATTTATCTCACGTAGGTTGAGTGTGACACAATATTTAGATTAATGTTTTGCCAAAGGACATTAGTGCTTCGACTTATCGAACTTATCGTTTTCTTTTTTTCTCTTAAAATTGATTTATGCAGTAGCCCAAAAACTGGTCTTCCCTTAAGCACATAACAATGACAACATTAAACATGTTCACGCGCACACGCACGTACGCCCACGCACACGCATACAATGTACGTGCGAAGGCCTGACAAAGAAACGTGCAATGCATTATATCTGCTGCCCGTAAATGAGAAATATCTTTTTCTGGCTTGTTTTCACGAAATGTTTGTGACAATATGGTTTATACTTGATAGACAAATTATACGTATTTATCTTCTGAGAACTTTGATTAATTTCCGTGACTTTAGATTGATCAATACAGTTACAAAAAGATGTTAACTTCTTCTATCAAGAATAATAATATTGTCATCATCATTATAATGCAAATATTTTTTTGGGGCAAAAATGTTCCGACTTAATGGGCAAAAGAGCATCTTAATTATTAATATTTCTTCCATCAGAGAACTTCTGCCGAACAGGTATCGAATCCACACGGGTTGATTTAGATTTTGCTACATTAAGATTGAATATCAAAATTTAAACACTGAATTTTAGTTTCTTTTTTTCTTCTTTTAATTGTTTTCCTTTCAGGTTTTCTGTATGACATTTTGGGGTCTTACCCAGCCATATTCCGTACCATGGGGGTGTTTCTTGTCGTCGATTGTTTGGCAATATCTACGTTCATCTTTGTCGACTCGCGATCAAAGCAAGGCAAAAGTGTTTGTACGTGTATGTGAGATCAATCGATATTCGGACCGAACATTTGCAGAATATATCACCATGAGATCAGAGATGGCAGGGTCTGATTGTTTATCCTTGTTTTACCTTTTCTTCCCAACCGCTACAAGATGCCCACCTCATCCTACCTTTTTCTAATTGGTTCTCAGTGTATAAAGCCAAGGTGGACTGTTTATGTATAGCTAATGAGCATCGGCGTATCTGAGATAAATATGCAATTATTTTCTTTCTCTTCTAATTGTCTTTTGGTCATTGTATTCAATTATTCTGGAATAATCTGCCACTAGAAATAAAGTCACTTTACTCAATGAACACCTTTAAAAGAAAACTCAAATCGTTCTTAAAGGTAAAGACCAGTATTGGTAACGCCCCAATTTCAAAAAATGAAATGGAAGCTCTCATTACCAATCATGTGAAAGAATAAGTTTTGACTAATACATGATGATAAAAAATTCGCCGGGAAACCGCCTACTAATTCATATATTTGGTAAATTTATCTCTCTCATGGTCGTGTGAGAGAGATAGGGTAGTCCCATATACATCTTTCTGTGTATAGTGCTTGTAACTTTACGAAGAATGGGCCAAATTTCTTATCATTTTGATGATTCCAGAACCTTGCAGATGCTAGATGCTAGATGATCAACCTTTTCTGATCGATTCCACAAAGTTTCTTTCACAATGCAATCGCATGACCATTACTGGTCTTTACCTTTAATCACAAGTGTTTGAAATGTTGAATTGTTGATTTTACTGCCTTGTATTGTCTTGTGGGTTTTTGCGTTACTAAGTAATTTGTTTAAAAAATATATCATATCAGGTTATTCCTTTATAGTCCTTTATTATCTTTTAAATCTTCTATATTATATTGAATGTTCAATAAAAGTTATTTTACCTTCATTAGGGCTGGTCGTCTCGACAAATCCCCATGGTTTTTTATGGCCACCCAAATCCAATAATGCTCTATCTTTTTTTCTTTTTTTCATAGGTTTTTATTCATTTCTCTCATAAACAAAAATTGTACATAATTTATAACATTGTATACAAACTAACAAAATAATTTTTAACATAGGTCTTAATAGATTTGCAAATGAACTTTTACATTTACATACAAGGTTCCAACTAAAGTTACACATTTACTGATGAAAAATATTCACATAAATGTTGTTATCTGATGTATCGCTTTATTGTTTCATCATTTTAACTTATTTTGTACTCTTGATCGATTTATACTCTTATTCTGTCATGATTGTATTCTGGTTTGTATATTTTATTGTAAATTAATAAACTGAATTGAATTGAATTGAATTGAAAGATGAATTGTTTATGTATGATTTATGAATCGAAATGGAATCAAAAAAGAATATTGAAATTTAAAAAGAACAGCTTATGAAGTGCCAAATGGAACTGGGAAAACCAACTTGACTCTAATGTCAAGAGTGGCAAATGTAGATTAATGTCTCGCCTGTAGAAATGGTGCTAACTAACCTTCAGTGGTTCTAAAACTTGCCAAATATTTAGAACTCTAAGAGTATTTTCCAGGGAAAACAATTGAAATAATGAGGTCAATATTAAGTATTATGCCTTGGTATTTCCTCGATCTCAATGCGAGATATAGAATAATCAAGATACCATAATGCAATTTACTCAGAGAACAATTGAATATGGAGCAAATTTGTGATTATTACTCTAGATTATTTGCCTTAAAGGGATCCGGTAACTTTGTCTCAGATTCTGAAACAAAATCCTGGATTTAGCTCATGCTGCAATGATAATTTTAAACTTTTAGGTCAGTCAGGAACCCCATGACTTTTACAAGTCGATCGCCTGCCTGATTATCAAGATATTTATGATTGGAAATCGAAACCAAATTTTGCGTTTTCTAACGGTTTTCATAACACTACACTGTATTGGGGAAAACGATTATGGTAAACCGGTCACTCAAAGATTTTTACTTTTTTGAGGCACTTCTTGATCATTTTGAAGCGCACTATTTTTGGGGAACGCGCGCACTTCCTACCATGACCCTGAGTCGCGCCTGGGTGGGCGGCACGCCGAGGGGTCATGGCAGGACGTACTAGTTCCCGAGAGCATTATAAAGCAGCCATACCTCGAATATTAAAGCAGTCGATATGTCTTTAAAATGCCGAATTGAAACAAAAATCTATCACGGATTCTTACCTTATCCTTTTATTGAGTAAAGATTGGTTAAAACATCATGGAAAATCTGAGACACTGTCTGTAATCTTTGCTTGAAAAATGACCGAAAGTTTCAATCATTTTGGAATCGCAGACAAAAAGCACTGTATGGTGTCCGCGCTCGCACAGAGAACATTTTAACACGTACATCAATGGGTATCGCAGCGAAATTTTTACTTTTTTCGTAGTAACCGGAATTTTGAGGGCTCTCACTCTTGGACTATTAACCGGTTCTGGCATTTTTCGTTTCTTTACGGGAATGGCTAAAATCACGACTCCAAATTCGACCTATCAGATGGCTGGATTTCTTATGTGAGGTATATAATTATATAATATGGACTGGCCTTGAGGGTCATACCACATACAATTTCCCAAACTAGATTCATATTGCCCCGAGTCAAAGACGAGGGCAATATGGGTCTTGTGAAAATCGAAAATTTCGTCAAGCAATGGATGCACAATGCTAGCTGGTTTGACAAAAAAATTTCAGTTCTTTGAGATTGTCATTTATGTAATTGCTCTAGATGTCTTATTTGGATAATAATAACAATATTGACTGGCTTAACTTTCGGGAGATACCACATATATTGCCCTCACAAGACCCATATTGCCGTCGTCTTTGACTTCTTTGAGATTGTCATGTATGTAATTGCTCTAGACGTCTGATTTGGATAATAATAACAATATTGACTGGCTTAACTTTCTGGAGATACCACATATATTGCCCTCACAAGGCCCATATTGCCCTCTTCTTTGACTCGGGGCAATATGAATCTAGATTGGGAAATATTTTGTGGTATCTCCCTCAAGGCCAGACCATGATATATAAATAGTTAATAGGGACTTTTAGAATGAGTGGACGAGAACACGACGTACGCCGACTGATCATGCGTGTCAACGTACTCAACTGCCCATGTTGACTACAATTAGAAATCTTTTAGATTGCACTCGACGATATACATGTATGCAGGAAATAACACTATGAATTACATGACAGACAAAGAAAGAGGTCAAAATATACAGTTCCTCATTCTACCCTCAACAATAGGCCATTTTCTTAATGTAACCAAATTTAATGCATAGGTCTTTGTGAAGTGCCTCAATACAAATTATTTCAATCACCTGATAGGAATAGTAGTATTTCAATAGTCAGAATGCAACTGCATATATTAAGTGTTGCTAGGTAGGTCAAGCCATAAAGTTTGTCCAACGTGGCAACAACTAATGTATGCAGTTAGGATTCTGTCTATTGAAATACTATTATTCTTAACAGGTGAATGAAATATTTTGTATTGAGGCACTTCACAAAGACCTATGCATTAAATTTGGTTACATTACGAAAATGGCCTATTGCTGTGGTAAAACATCCCTTCACTGCTCTTATGTAAAAATGTGTAGAACAGGTGAATATGCATGTGACACTTGTTCTACACATTTTTACATAATAGCAGGGAAGGGATGTTCCTTTGTCTACCTGAGGAACTGTATATTTTATGCGCACGCGGCATATACTAGTATCGTACTAGATTTAGGAAAATCAAGGTTGACGCATTCTCGATCGCCGACTGAGACGACGTGACGCAGCGCAGTGCCTTAAAATGACGTCACACGTTGCAGTCAAAGCTGAAAACGTGCAAATGTAAAAGTCCCTATTATCAGTGAGAATTATACGAGCTATTCACTCAATGTTTGCACACGTTAATGGCGTAGGCCAAGGCTACTATCTTCGTTTCGCTTGAATGAGTTCAAAGTACATGTCATGGCAGTGCGGCTCTCTTTGTGGGTGAAATATCACTTCGACCTACGTACATATGACCATGTGCATTCGACTTTGGTTTGTTATTATCATGATTATCAAAGCTGAATATATAGCGCCGTTTTGCTTACCCATCCTAAGCTAGAGTGCACATATTCAGGTGATAACAATAGTGTTTGCTTGCTCTGTCTGCTTGGAAGCTGGGGAACTGCCTTTGCCGTGGTAAGAATTATGGTTCTGTGTTTTTGCGGAATATTACAAGTACAGTACATGTATATAGTCGGGCTAGCGTTGAGCGAAAATACCGTTTACGATTCATTGTAGGAATGTAATTAGACTTTTTACACGTAGTATTAGGAAAATGTGTCATTTTGTTGAGAATATCTATGCTTATGCGTAAGTAGTCCTATTAAGACGTTATCGTGAAACATATTTATATTCCCAGTGGCATTTTTATGTCCACGTTCCCTAGCTAGGATAAATTAATGAATTACTAACAACAAGAGCGTAGTTCCATACAATGAGTGTTACTAGGTGGGACAAGTGTTATGGCTTGTCCTACCTAATATCACGGAAAGCATGCAATTCTCATTCTGACAAATACAGTACTATTATTCACCAAAACGGCGGCCATTTGAGACGTCCATTCCGATCTAGAGGTGACCGCTAATGATACATATCTCTGAATTATAATTGGATGAAATCTTTCGAAAAAACAAGGTTTTTTAGTGGTATTTATAATAAACCCCTGTAGCTTCTCTGACATTGGCCCCCTTGGTGTAAAGGATGAAAACATGGGAAGAAATATTATGATAGCTAGTTTTGAATTCATGACAGAGCAAATTTTTTATTTTTGTCGTACGTACCACAAAATATATAAAGAATCCGAGATATTAGATGAAGAAGAAGATGAATATTATAAAAGAAAAAAGCAAAAATCTAGAAGAGAAAAATAGAAACAAAAGACACGGTCTTAAAGACTTTCGAAAAATAAGATTGAAGGACATTTTTATCCCATCGTAACAATGTTCGGATTATGAAAATGGATTTGAGCATACATTTTTTTTTCTCGTTTTCAAATCGAGACTTTATCGCTGCATATCGATTAAAGTTTCCCCTTTTTCTCTTTTGCCGAATACCATCCGATTTCAAGACTTGTTAGGGGAATCACTGTGACGTCATGTCTGTCGAGGTAGTTCAGAAGAATATGGGGTATCTCTTGGAAGGCCCCCATTGGGATGACGTCACAAATACACTTCTCTATATCGACATCTATGGCAAGCTTGTCCATAGCTTCAACCCAGTGACTAAGGAGGCCAAAAAGGTTATGGTCCGTAAGTTTATTTTCTTACACTTATACTAATGAGGTAAGGGACTTTGAGTGGGTTGCGGCCCTTGGGGGCGATACCCCGATTGATACAAATTAAGTCGAAGCATTTTTCCGGCCTTTTCGGCGAATCGCGATAACTGCTGATTTTATATATAAATTAAATTTTTTCCTTCAATTTTTCATTATTTATTCACTTATTGATAACTTTATTGATAAACGAATAATTGGTTATTAAAATGAATTGATAAATTAATCAAAGATTTTTTATGTATTGACTAATCCGAACATATATTTTCCATTTGTTCATCTATATATTTTTTTGAACTATTAATTTAGTTACTTATTTATTCATTCATTAGTTTATTTGCATTATGTTTGGAGTGATGTTGGGAAATTAGTTTATCATACTTTCGGCAGATTCGGGAAGGAGATGGGGGGAGGGGGGGGGGGGGGTTCACTCTGTGAGTTTACCCTGGAGCAGGGCCTGTGTATTGTAGGTCCCTGTCGTGGTAGTATTTCATGATTAGACCCATCATGTTAAAAGTGTAAATTACACGATCTCACAGATTTTCAAAGAAATATAGAAAAGGGCAATTTTAGTCCCTTTTTGTCATACCTATGGACTGAGTACCGAAATGTGACGTCATATTGGCCAAATTGCAAATATTGCTGGTTCCAAACAATTATAGAGTGCATACACCAGCCCCAAACACTGAATTTGCCCTGCTCCAGACCGTTAATTATAAAATTGCGCGGTGAACCTCACGTACAGATTCAGTAACCTGGTCGATGAGCAAATATAACGTTAACACGTAGGTACTCTATACAAAATGATGTATTGTTTTTCCTTCACAATTGTTTACGCTTGTTTTATACCATTTTGTAACGGAAAGGTTATTCCTCAACCCTTTAAATGGCGATAATTATAACTCTTTTACTTTGTGATTTCATGTTTACCCTTGACCATTTAATTAGATGATCAAGTTGGAGCGGTTGTCACTACATCTAGCGGGAGAACCTTAGTGAGCGTTGGTCGCGAGATTGGCCTCGTCGACTGGGAGACGGGAACATTCGAAAGACTGCTTGAAATCGATATGAAAGAGGGGACCAGGTTCAACGATTGCAAATGTGACCCAGCGGGAAGATTCTGGGCAGGTAAGGGCCATAGTAGTAATAGTGATGAAATCAGTAATGGTAATAGCTAGTAATAGTAATATTAATAGTAATAATAATAGTTATGGCAATGGTTATATTGATACTAATGGTAATAGTAATAGTACTAATTAATAATACTTAGTAATTTAAACAGTAATAGTAATACTAATAGTAATTAATAGTCATATAATAGTCGTGATAATCGTACATGTATTAGTATTTGTAACAGAAACATTCAGAGTAGGTTTAATGATGTTAATTATACTAAAATAGTAATAATGGTGCATTTGCGTCTGTCTTTCTTTCTTCTATAAGTCATTCTCTCTTCCTCGCTATTCATTTCCCTCTGTCTTTCATATGCTAGGAACGATGGCTATTCAGGATCCCACGAAAAGTTCTGCAGAGACCGAGAAAGGACAGGGCTCCCTCTTCTGTTTGCATCATGACAAGAAACTTAATGAGTGCGTGCAGAATGTAGGTTTCTCACCTGAAAATAATGTAGAACCAAGGAGTTAGGAGAGATACACCCCGGAACATATATTTCCCCCTATAAATAAGATGCTTTATTCTATTTGACAGTTTTAAGTTACCGGCAACCCCTTGGAGAAATATGTGTATAACCTTCCATGCGCACAATGTTATTACCAACCATCAACTTTCAGTTGAAGGAAAAAGATGTCGCCCTCTTTGGCACTCATTTGGATTCTGTCTTATTTCGCTTAAATGTCCGAACATTTCATGAAACACGAATTAAACGTCATTTGGCAAACTCTTAAGAAACTGAATCGGGGATATGGAGCATTAAAGAAATAATAAATTATCTGTCAATTCATTTAATGATCACGTTATGTAATATAATAAGTTTATATGTTGTTGTGCTGCTTCGGTATATCACAAATTCCTCATTTTTGATGTCATATTTACTCAAAATTATGCCCCATAGTAATAACGTCGAGGATGATCAATGTACTTTTTCATCTGTTTATGAAAAAGACATTGAAGGTTACCCTTTCGAACGTAATCATCCTGTGACCTGTTGTGGGAGCTTTCATGGGGGCGAGAAAGCGGAGGGAAAAGGGGAAGGGGGGGGGGGGGCAAAGGGGTGACGCCAATATTTTGAAGGGAAATCCAACATTCATAGGAAACGACTCAAACTCAATTGAAAATATTTTCGAAAAATCAACTCAAGTGAAATAGCAATATCCTATTTGTATGTCCTATAAAACTAATGTTTGGATTACGTAATAGATGGAACATGATTTGCTCCTTCACCCCTATGTGTCAGTACTTGCCGACTTTTCTTTATTCAGTCAGGCAAAACCATACCATTTATCAAAACCACACAGTTACATCTTTGCTAATAATATATTTTTTATTTATTGTAACAATCTCAAATCGCAGGTGGATATTTCAAATGGTTTGGCCTGGTCCAGCGATCGCAAAACAATGTATTACATCGATTCGCTGACGTATGGAGTGGATGCTTTTGACTACAACATCAAAACCGGTGAAATTGGTACATAATCATTCCCATGACTTATAAAGCCGATATTCAGTCAACCGAACATCCTCATATCAAGGAAGCCAGGAGCCTGAATATCCTCATAGTTGGGCAGTGAGAAGCTCGAATATCTATTTTCTGTAATTTTCACCAATTCCCCCCCCCCTAACTTCACGCGTTCAAGAAAAATTTATAGCCCGGAAAAGGCTTTGCGCTATTCAAGTCTACGAACCTGATATAATATTAGGTAAATTCGTTGCGCCAGACCTTCAGCGCAATAATTTCAAACACTGTTCATTCTGCATTCTTTTTGTAAAATTATGACGTCATCCCCACGTAATGCGTCAAAGCCAGTGGCAGCTGCTGACGCTGAAATGCGTCAGCAAACGACGCCTCGTGTGCAACGGACATAAAGTCATTGTAGATATATAGAAAATTCACTGAGTCATTATAAGTATATGTACTACTGTTATATGGAAAAGTAGATGCAGTTGCATCAATTTTGGAGGATATAATCTTTTCTAACCATTTATTAAACACGACTGGGAGAAAATAGGGCTATTCACCAATGCGAAAATATTAATGAACCTCTACATAATAGGCTATATCATTCATTTCTATAGGCAATGTCATAATGATATTGAAATTTTCTTCCAGAATACTTTTCGACTTTTTTTTTGGAGAGCATAGTTCTGCCAAATCGATCTTGTCACAACTTTCTTTTTTCTTTTAATGCATTTAATTGTCAAATCCGCAGCAAACAGACGGCAGGTCATCAAGGTCTCTCAGTCAGACGGTATCCCGGATGGCATGTGTATCGATACCGAGGATATGCTGTGGGTAGCCATGTTTGATGGATGGTCCGTTAACAGATATAACCCTAAAACAGGTAAGAACAAATGACGAAGATAGTATCATCATGGTTCGGGAGCATAATTGTTCATAACAACACACAGTCGACGGGTCGCCAATATCCCGATGGCATCTGTTATAAAATACTTTGTTAAAGCATAACGATCACCATTACAGGCTACACAGGCAAAGAAGTATACTGTCTAAATTGGTGGAGGGAGGGGGGGGGGGACGACGCCACAAGACAAATTGGCGTTTTATCTATCTGTAACTTAAGGGTAATCATAAGTAAATAATTATTACAAAGTTACGACTGATCGAAGGAGATAACCTTATTTTTTGTAAGATACATTTAGTGTGTACTCTTTTTTTAATTTTTTTTTACAGTGCTCTTAATATCTTTTCTAGTGCCAATTTAAAAAATGTTTGTCTAATGACTTTTCCGTGTGTTTCATAGCTAAAAACTGAATTGAATTGTGCTAATTCGTAGATCAGCAACCCGGTCGCATCTTCTTTTCTTTGAACTACAGATGTACACACAAATGATCTTTTCTGAACTTTCTCCCTACCAGGTGAAAAACTTCGATCCATCAAATTCCCAACCAAGAACATCACAAGCTGCTGTTGGGGCGGGGCCAATCGTGACGAACTCTACGTGACGTGTGCAAAACATTTTCTGAATGCAGACGAACTCGAAGTACAGGATACTGCTGGCTCACTCTTCCGGGTCACTGACCTTGGGGTCACAGGGGTCAAGTGTGACGTATTTAAAGATATTTAATGGTGCTTTGCATACCTTATAGGTTTAACATGCCCAGAATAGGTGCTCCGATATTTTGCTCCTGGTCTTATTTCATTAGATATGTATATGTTATGAGTTAGGCTAAGAGTAAGGATTAGAACGTTTATTTTTCTTCAAATAAAGTCTTCATTCCATTTTCCTCAAAGCAATAACCAGTGTATAAGAAAATGTACAAAATGATGGATACGTTAATGTGACAAAGTAAGGTACAATGAAAGCAAAACAAGATTCTAGTATTTAGGCCTTGATAAGTTGGACTTGCCTCTGTCTATCAAGACATAGAATAAATCTTTCTTGTTGCGCATAGACTGTTCAACTTCATAATTATATTTTAATTTCTTTTGAAATCATGGAACCGATAAAGATCCCTTCAAACATCTAATTGAGTATATATATATATATATATATACTTTTTTGCATACAAACTAATGAAATTAAACGAGGAATAATTTCCATCTTGGATGCCAAAGATGAGATTATTAAATGTTAACTTCTGAACAAACGTCCATAAATCCAAATGGGATACACCTTTCATGACAACAATTTCCAATCTGTCGGTAATCTAAATGTTGATGGCGTCACCTTTCAACGTGAACCTGTCAATAATATGAATATTCATGACGTCTAACTCGTTCACAATCTGAATATTCATGACGTCTAACTTGTCGACAATCTGAATGTTTATTCGTGACTTTCATTCATAACCTGTCGACAATGTTATTCTCCATCTGAGTGCATCAAGATATCCCTTTATAAAGATGTTTCGTAACCTTAAAAATATGTTTGTTACATCGACAAAGAAATATAAAACATGATATTTTTTATATTCTTATCACGAAGTGAATGTTGTTTTGTGATGCTCATGCCTGTTTAATTATTTTCTTCACTCTTTCCTTTCTTTCTGTATGACCTCTGGGAAGAGCAGCGCCATTCAATTAATGGTTCTGTATAGAGTGGTCCATCCGTAGTAACTAATTGCAATGACGAACCTTCGTCATTGCCTTGTTTTCGTTCACATTCTGCCCCATTAATATTCTCCTTAGTATATTCCTTATCGTCCGGAAATCACATTCGTTTTGCACGTAGTGCTTGTTATTCCCAGTTAGGTGCCTTCATCATATCCATTTCCTTCCAAATTTCGTAGGCATCATCTCTAGCATCTCATCAAGGTCACCTACTTTTTCGATTTTCGAAATCACTCATGCATGACCGTCCAGGCGCCATTTTGTCCGTTTCTGGTCCATTTTAAGGCCTTTATATCTTCCTTCCTATCTCCAATATCCTAGATCCTACAAACTTTTAACAAATTCCTCTAGATAGTCTGAGAGATGTTCTTTAATCTGCTACGTATAACCTGCCCTTCAAAATGCTATCTTCATACTCGAAATTCAAATCTAAAACCGACTCCGTCAAAAATCTCTCAAGTTCTTGAAAAATGGACCCCTAAATAGTCTAAAACTGCCATAACTTTCTCATATAAATTCCGTTTTGTATTTAAATCTCACAGTATCTTTATCTTATAATTGCACATAGCCATGCCAAATTTCACGCTCCAATGGCTTTGCACAACATAAATAGCGCCCTCTAAAGTTCTGGGAATTGGCTTTCTCTCTGTGGCCGTATCTCCATAATGGCTTGGCAAACCCGTACCTTTTTTTGGATTTAGATACTTGAAGATATGCCCTTTCCAGCCATATACAAAATTATATACCCTATCACTGACCAAATTTGAGAAAATTGCCCTCCAAATTCGCCATTTTCAAGAAAATTGAGAAATAACTTCAACTTGCTCCAAAATGGCGATCGTTATACTTACATCAATGAAACTTTGCAGACATATGTATCCATATACGTGACAACTGTTTAACAAGTTTGGTAAAATTCGAATATGTCAGCGCAAAGTTATCGCCAAAAATGATGAATTTACTATGGATTACGTAATAGCGCGTTCAATGCGCGCAATACATTGCGCGCAGTTAACAATGGTGTCAAAGTGACCGCAATGAAGTGCCCTTTTGGATGATACCAAGTATTATATATGTTCACACAGAAAATTGTGAGTAAATCGCATTTGAACAAAGATCACTACACGAATTCCGCCGAGGTCCCGCCCGAACCTAACACGTTTCGGCTATGACGTCATTTTTTCAGACTGCTTTTCGCCCCTTAAAAGTCCTTTTTTTTCCTTGAAATTTTGCAGTGACATGCCGAGTTCCAATACGCAGGGCACCACTTGGCCGGATTTTTGAAATTGGTCAAGGGGGCCATTTAAGACGCCATTTTGTCCTATACATCTATTTTACATCACGTGTTTCGATAGGATTATCATAGAAAAAAAGAGAGTGGTTTACAATAACAACCATGAAATTCTCTTTCTAATGATACCAAATACGGCCCATAAAGAGACGTAAAGAGAGAGAGAAAAAACAATTTAACTCCGGCCATAATACAGATCCTGCACGTTTTCCGCCCATTCATTACACGCATTGTCTATGGGGCATATCGGGTTCACGCTTTTGGCCCCCAGAACGAACTTGATTGCAATGTCAAACATGCACCAAATCCCATTGGTTTGTGCACGCAGTGCTGGCAAGCCCTTTCTAGGTTCTTTCCCCTATCCCAATTTCTTTCAAACTTCGTAGGCATAGTACCATCCCATCAAGGTCACTGTTGATGCCTTTCTTTCGCCCTACCTATCTCCAATATCACAGAAGCTACAGACTTCGTGCTAGTCCGAGAGAAGCTCTTTCGTTTGACACGTAGAAACACGGCGTCATTGCACGCACATCGTTCTGACACGATTGCATTTCTAGTTATTTCCTATTTTCATTAAACATACTGTATGTAATATGTATAATTGTTTTATACGGAAAGTAAAGCCGAACCAAACCAAACTAAAAGATATGTTTACATAATAAATAAAAACTGAGGAGGAAATATTTCTATTTATAAATAATAATTATAAAAAACGGTGATTATAAAGCGCTTACCACCGAAGTCTATAACCGCTACAACAAACAACAAACAAACGCTATGTGAAACATGTTTAATTGCATGGGTGAAAAGATTCGTTACTACATTTCTAGTTAGCTAGTAGGGATATGGACAAATGGGAGACGAAAATTGTGGTATAGACAGGAAGGTAGTGAGAGAATGAGAAAGAGAGAAAGAGAGAGAGAGAGAGAGAGAAATAGAGAGAGAGAGAGAAGAGAGATAGAGAGAGAGAGAGAGGGAGAGAGAGAGGGGGAGAGAGAGATAGATAGAGAGAGAAAGAGAAAGGGAGAGAGAGAGAGAGAGAGAGAGAGGGAGAGGGAGAGAGAGAGAGAGAGAGACACACACACACACACACACACACGGGGGGGGGGGGGGGGGGTACTAGTTTTGCTAAAAGTGACATGCACCTTATGCCTATTATACATAACTGTGTACTACACAAACATGTGGCATACAAGTTTGGTCCAATCACTTCAGCTATTTCTTGTCATATTTCACTAACATAAAGAGAATGAAATAGCTAGCTCACAAATTATTTCCACCCTTCCCAAATCTGGATAATCTGTCTTTTTCTTCTTCTTTAAAAAAAAATACTAAAACCCTCCTATTAAAAGACATTGCCCTCCACCGTTACCCAGATGACCTAAAATAAACCGGGTCCAAACAATTGGTAATACGGGAGAAAAAAATACAAAGACAGGTTCACCACGTATAGTTTACCGAACGTCAAGTTTCCAGCCACATTTTACATTTTTTTTAAAGACTCGTGATGCTAAGGGAGTCATCTCATTTTAAGAATCCATCTGGCAGTTAAAAGCATTACAAAATGCTCAGTCCAAAATATCATTTGAAATACTTCTTGAAATTCATGGTTTAAAGGATGCATATGGAAGTATCCGTTATTGCTCACATGAAAAAAAAAGACAAATTATGAAATAAAATGAGAGCTTTTATTAGGAAACAAGAGACACCGGCCCTGAAATAATATTTCGCTGCATGAAATTGCGTAAAATGTGACTGATGTGGGCATGGATTAATATGACAGAGGTTCAAAAAGCCGTAGAGATCATGCATAACATTACAGGACTTTTACGGTTCTTAAATGAAGGTGCTTTTACATGACCTTAGAACAAATATTTTAAGAGTCCTTTGAAAATAATTATTCTCCCCCTAGCATCTCATTTAAAAGATGTGAGATGAGAATTTATGAAATTTGAGGCTCAATAGTTGGAGAAGACCCCTATTAAATTTGCTGAACATTGCCTCCATTTTGCCTTCTGAACCTCTTTTTCATATCATTTCGTTTATTTTTCAGTTCTGAATACATAAATCAGTATACATCAAAACATAAATGAAGAAGTTATGAACTTATTTTAAACAGAACTGGCCAGCGCTCCAAGATAAGCGAAGGTTTATGCCTTGTGAGCACTGACAATTAATTTCATGTACAAGGAAAATAAATACATCAGGGGATTCCTTGTGATGCAAAAGTACAAAGAAGAGAAGAATGAAAGGTATAGACTGAACAGAGAGAGAAGGGAAGAGAGAGAGAGAGAGTGAGAGAGAAAAAAAGAGAGAACAAGAGAAAGAAAGAGAGAGAGAGAGAGAGAGAGAGAGGGGGGGGGGGGGAAGGAGAGATAAAGAGGAAGGGGGGGGGGGGGGTGAAGTGAGAAGGAATTACAGTTGAATGCGCACTTCACATGTCGTTTTTTGTTTTTATTGTTGACAAAACTGCGCATGCGCATCCTGTTGAAAGAAACAACTAGCACTGGACAACAAAGTTCTTGAGAATGGTTATAAGTCCCCTAAAATTATTTTGAAACTGCGAACAAATGTGACTTATGTGAAATTTGGAGAAATAGAGTACCAAATCATAAGCTGAGGAGACGTCTCAAAAATTTGCAGGGAGATGTGTGCCTTTGACCTTCCCCAAATGTCAACTCCCATAGGTTCACATGCAAAGACAAGATGATTATTCTTACCCTAGAATCTCTTTGAATTGATACGGCATTATTTGAAATTTCAAGAAATGGAAAAACATAAGAAAGGCTCAAGAGTTGGAGAAAACCCTTCATAAATTTGCAGGAAAGTGCATTATTTTTGCCTTCCCAACCACTTCATTGGCTTCTTGATAAAACTGTGCATGGCGACATGCGCATTCGGGGGAAAAGAGACAACTCCTCATCTCTCATATAGATTAACACGGGAAAACAAGGTTCTTGAAAACGGTTTTAATTCCCCTGGTATGACTTTGAAATCGCGTAAAATGAGACTCATATGACATTTGCGGACATGGAATACCATAACGTAAACTCGAAAAGCTGAAAAGACCTTGCATAAATTTGCAGAAATATGCATGGGTGCTTATGACTTTCGAAACAATCTGAAATCCCACGGAAGATTGAATGCACTTATTGATTTAGAGCATGAATGCAAATATTAAATCGCGCATCAAAATATGGAAAAGTCACAACAACAAGGAAATAGCTAGCACATAATTTTAGATACTCGAGTGTCTGGTATATCGGGATTGGCTTCAAGTAATCGTAACAAGATGAAGGAACCTGATAAAAGTATAATGATTGGTTTGCTTCTGTTTATGCATGTGATGACAACCGCAAATGCTGTTGGTGAGTTACATTTAATATTTCGTTTGTACAGCAAGGTACAAAGCTTATCAATCTTGCAATTCTTAAGGGTGATTACGAAGCATTGGTACATAGTTTTCCCATGTGTATTATTAATAGGTGTGTTACCGTGCGTATGTACATAGTAACTTCTTCATATTGTGTTGCAACATACCCAGGATACCAGATCACCGTTTAGTACAGTCTTATGGTCTTTTTCTTTTAAAATTCACGTGTAGTTCTTGTTTTTAATCAGATGAAGATGAAGCCTGTTACTTAAATGCAATTGTATTTACAAGGGAGGGCGAGGCAGAATAAGACACATTATATTTTTAAAAAGTCTAACAAAACTTTACCAATGATTACGGTTAGAAAGTGAAACATGAACAAGTAAAATGATCAGCGATTGAAAGAAATGAAACATAATATATTTTACAATAATTATTTTCGTTTCAACTGAACTGTTTTTCATCCTCCCCAGATTTACGGGATAGAAAACTTTGCCATAAATTATGTCCTAATGCTCAGTCACATACATGGGACTAACCCGAAACTGACGACCAACCGAACAAACTCCATGCATATCATTACCTTATCTAGTTGATAACAGGGGTCCTTATATGCACAATCGAATTGACACATTTTCTTTACCCCAGCTGTTTATAGTAAGTGTCTAGTTCCCATTGTCAAATCGTGTTCCATCATGCAGTTCAAAAAGGGTCTTTTTGCAGCCCGTTTGGATACCTGATGAAATACCATAATTGGCATATCTATCGAACGGTACATCATGAAAGAATGTATCAAAGAACTTTTCTGAGTAATATTGATATAAGTAATCGATTTAGCCATTTAGTGATGTGATTCGACTAACGTACTTCCACAAAATATATAAACATCGGTAAATCATCCCTAAAAATCGCGCGTTTTTTAGCTATTTTGTTTTTCAAATAGTATAAATAATAATAATATTGCATCGTTTCGCTGAAATATGTCGAGATTGCTAAAGTCTTTGTTTTTATATAAAAAGTTGTACTTATATTGCATGATAGTACCAGTACTGCCAGCTAACATCTCTCAGGTTAGGAAATATAGCCATTTTCATTCACATACAGTCCCATTGACTCATTGTGTGCGAAACATCGTAGACTTCTGTGTATTAGAGGCCGCATTGTTGAGATACTCGTTACCAACATGAATGATATGTTTAAACATACAGTTATCCCTGAAATAAATTGTACCTTTACATCATGTTGTACACGACATCATAGTTTTTGACCATTTCATTAGTCTAAGATGGGAATGTATTTTCACTTGGATCAGACACAGCTTGAAACTGGCAATTGTAGATAAATAGTTGTTGTATGGGTCCAGGGAATATGCATTGTTGGACTATTTAATGATTCCTCCATTCATGCTATTCATCAGAAAGTAACAAAAGAAGAAAAGAAACACAACTGACTTGTGTGCTGTGTTCTTAATGGATTGGCACAAATTTCACGTTGTATGATCGGAATTTGCATTGCGAATACTCTACCTCCTTGCCTGAAAATAAGATGACCAACTACTGGATATTTTTAAATTTTATGGCCTGCAGCCCCCTAGCATTTCCCCCGCAGCCTCTAAAGCAGATAATTCCCTATAATCGATTCTTATATTTTCTCTACTTAATCTATTGATTAGATGCTCACATAGGAACATGCAAAACAATATTTTCATTTTTAAAATCTGATCAGTATGTTGTTTTAATGAAGACTATCATGTACAATCTCCATTATTCTCTTTCAGTATTGATAATTATTTCTTTGTTTCCGGTAAAAAAATAAAAAACAAACTATCATGTATTCCTAATTGTATTAAGAGTTCTATTCGCAAATTTTAATTAATAATAATTATAACATATTTTGAAATACTTTGAGCAGATCGAACCTCCACCTCTCCCTCATTAACCCCTCCTCCCTCCCCTTTGGCTTCCGCTCTCTCTTTTTCTCTTTCTCTCTCTTTATCTCTCTCTCTCTCTCTCTCTCTTTCTCTCTCACTATCTCACTTTCTTTTCTCTTTCCACCCTTGTCATCCTTATGGTGCGCTCAATTTCCTCTCTCTATGTCCTTGTCTCTCTTTTCTATCTTGATGCTCCATTTCCCCACCCCTCCCCCTCTCTCTCTCCCTATCGATCTATCTTCCTATCTATCTCTCTATCTATCTTACCCCTATCTCCCACATTTTCCCTTTTTTCTATCTTTCCTTCTGTATTTCAATATCCCTGTTTTTCTCCTTCCAACTATAGTCTTGTCTATCAGTTCATTATCACTATCTATCTTCCTCTCTCTAAATAGGGGAGACTCACATCTCCCTGCTGTATTTATAAAACCTTATGTTTCTCTTTAACCATCTGCCCTCCCCACTCAACCCCCTCTCTCATATCTTTTTGCTCTGTCACTTGCTTCTCCCTTGCATTTAGCCCCTCGTTCTTTCTCTCTCTCTCTCTCTCTCTCCGGCTCCTAACCATTCCCGTCTCTCCCTTCTACTATTATTAGCCAAAAAAGTATCTATATCTATTGTATTTGCATTGAATTACCGTGTTCTATGACTGTGACCGTTTAACGCTTTCAAGTTGAGTAAACAATCAACATAGAATATCAACACCGCTGTATTTACTACACTTCTGATCATTTAGATTTATTTTTAAAACAAGCTTCTTATTGACGTATCTTACATGATTAAATTTTGTTGAGTATCTTTTACACTTTTTAAAAACCTTTTTTTTTGTTTGTTTTTTGTTGTTGTTGAAATGGTACAACAATTTCCATGCGTTCACTGTAGTAAATGTGTTAAAGCAAATCAGAAAGCACTTTTCTTTACTTCTTGCCAAAACTGGGTGCACATATCATGTTCAGAAATCTCTGTCAAGAGTAACGATGGCCCTAATGAGCATTTTGTAAATTGGGAGTGTTCAAGATGTCTTTTAAACCGTCTTCCAAATTATATTGAGAATAATTCAGAGTCCGACGTCGACGATTCTAGTATAATCCCTTATGTAAATCTGATAAGAACATATCTTTGAAATATGATCAACTTTCTAGTAAAGGGATTCAATTTGTCCACCTTATTGTTGTAAGTCTTTTGTTATATCATGAAGAAATCAAGGAAATCATGTTTGAAAATGAATACAAGTTCTTGCTCTGAATGAGACTAGCTCTTTTGTAAACAGTAACATGTGTATAATATTCATTACTTCGAAAAAATAGGGATAGAAATGGGGTGGAGTGGCCATTTACGTCCATGAGTCTATTCATTTAAACTTAGTTATTCATGATTCTCTTGAACGTTTAGAAGCATTGTGCATAAAAGTTTGTTTGAAGAACACAAAGCCAATTATTTTTTAAAACTGGTATAGATCACCAAATTCAAAAGTCGAGGTTTTGAATCACTATGAGAACTTCTTGGTTTTCGCGAATGGTCTCAATGGGCAACTCATTATTATGGGTGACATTAACTGTGATATCACGAAAACCCCTTTTTTATAGGAAATACGAAAGTTTATAATCAAATAAATGATATTATATATATTGTTTGAAGCAGGTAAATGATACATTGTATACAAGAGTAACCGATAGATCTTGTACACTTGCTGAGCATATGTTAACGGATTATCCCGATAAGGTAAAGTCGTTTGGTGTTATTAAAAATGGTATCCATTATATCAGTTACTTGGTGTGGAAATGTAAACATACTTCCCAAAGTGAAACATTTGTATCGTTCAGAAAGTCGAGAAATGTAGATTTAGAAGCTTTCAGGTCTGATTTGCGTAATCAAAACTGGAAGAAAGTAAAAAAGTTTAGTGATATAAATGATGCAGTTAGTGAATGGGAAAAGTTGCTTTTAGAAGAAGTTAACAAACATATGCCATTAATAACCGCTTGGCAGATATAGCGACAAATGTATGCACAAATAACAAAAGGGCTAATAACCGGCTTTATTCCAATGGTGAAAAGGTTTCTGACAGAAAATTTAAATTTGTTAATGTATCTCAATCTCATGTTATGAAAAAAAGTAATGTCAATGAAAACAAAAAAGTCCGTCGGGTTAGACGAAATTTCTATGTTTATTCTTAAAGAGTCAATATTTGAAATGATTGAATCTTTTACCTTTTTAATCAACAAATCTTTATCAGAAGGGGTTGTGCCTGACAAATAGAAAGTCGCAAAAGTATTACCGATACACAAAAAAAGAGATGAACTTGATTTCAATAATCATAGGCCGATCTCACTGTTGCCTTGCGCCTCTAAAGTTATGGAAAGAGTCGTTCAACGACAATTGCTTGAATATTCAAAGTTTCATTCCTTGCTTATAATCAGTCAGGTTTTCGTCCAAAACACTTCACCGTGACAGCACTAGCCGCAGTCACAGATGATTGGTTTTACTCTATCGATAAAGGTAATTACATTGCAACAATGTTTGTAGACTTGCAAAAAAAAAGCCTTCGATGTGGTTGATCACCTAATCCTTGTATCTAAATTTGTATCTATGGGTTTAACTGGTGTAGAATTACAGTAGTTCAAACACTATTAATCAAACAGAAGAATAAGAACTTCGGTAAATAATGTACTTCCTGATGAAAGATTAACTACGAAAGGTGTGCCTGGGGCCCCTGTTGTTCATTATTTGTATAAATGACATAAATTCTGCTTTCAACACCTGCACGGTCTATCTTAATGCAGATGACATGGTCATTTATTATTCACATACAAATCCAAAAGTGGTGGAAAATGTTTAAATAAAGAAATTAATAGCCTTGATGCGTGGATGAATAAAAACAACTTAAAGATCAATTACGACAAAAACTGTATGCATGTTACTAGGAACACATAACATGCTTAAAAAACTAACCGCTTTTGAATATCAAAATCAAAGAACAACAGTTGTCCCAAGTAAAGAGCTTTAAATATCTCGGTGTACATGTGGATGAAAAATTAAAATGGGATGTTCACATTAAACAGATGTGTAACAAACTAAGTAAAATGGTTATTTATTTATGTAGACTAAGACAAATTGTGAATATGTCTGAATTGAAATTAATCTATAATTCCATCATATTACCTCACTTTGATTACGGGGATGTAGTATGGCAATCTGCCAGCAGAAACAGTTTAATGCAACTCCAAAAAAAATTCAAAATTGGGCCGGTAGAATCATATTAAAAGTTAACCCTTATTCGCATACTTCTACCAGTCAAATTCACAGCTGTCTTGGTTGGCAAATGATACGTGAAAGGCAAACAATCCATTTATTACTCCTAACTTACAAAACATTACATAACATGACCCCTGAATATTTGAAAGACATTGTAAAAGAACTTTCGTGTACAGAGCTTCTTTTCAATATAATAAATTATCCCCTGATTTGCGTCAACTTCCCACTTTTGCCACCTTTAAACAGACTATAATCACCCTGTTGTTGTACCTCTTTATGTATGTTTATATGTTTTGTTTTGTTTAGTTTTTTTCTTCTTTTTTCCTCAATTATTTATAATATGTTTTCGACTGATACTTGTTAATTTCTAATATTATATATATTTTGTACGTTGTATAAACTGGCCTCATGTAAGACCAGCAGCAACAATATAGTCGCAGCTGAAAATGGGCTACCAGCCGTATACGGTCCCTTTTCTCTGTATGATTACTTTGTATTTGTATCTGATTTTATTATACGGAAATAAAAACAACAACAACATTACCCTCTTGAATTCCCTAGCCCTTCTTCATCCCTATGTCCATACCTCCCCTGCCTCCCCTGTTCTATCTCAAACTATATTGCCCCCTCCCCTCTTCCTCTTACCCCTGTCTCTGTCTATCTCTTTCTCTTTTCCACATGCACTGCCCGTATATCGATCCTCTTTGTTTATCTCCGTCCACCCTTCTTCTTTTCCGTTCTCTGTATTACCCTCCCTATCCCTCTCCCATTCTCATCCTCTCAGGTTTACCGCGGTAACCCCCATATGGATTCTTGTCAATCCGTCATGATTAAATCATAACTCCAGACAAACGTTTGTGTGGATGTTTTGACTGTCCTTAAGAGTATGGTTTGCACATGATATTTAGCGTAAATCGAGGAACCTTGTGAAATATAATTAATCATTGAGTGCAGGAACTCTTTGAAAGATATTATGGGGGATTCTACCAGCCATGCGGAATATTTCACAAAAGCTGTTTGTGCTCCACTGGGCAAAGTACATAGATCGAGTCAAAAGAGTTTCTCGACCCGCTGATTCACCCTCAATGAGTCATTTGAAAATGACAACAACAAAAAAACACCAGGTTGATTGATGCAAGCGGAGAGCCAAAGTAAGAAAAGAGGCGTTTACCTGCCACTAGGACACAAACCAAACACTACTTTCTTTTCTCGAAAGATACACAATATTTCAGAGATAATTTTTTTTTGTAGCGGTCACCCTCTAAATCGGAGGGGGCGTAACAAAAAAAGTTGCCCTTTTGACGAAAAAAAGTATTTTGTAAATAATGTTTTGAATCCCCGTGAATTTGATGATTATAAAATAAATTTAAATCATCTACATTTTGAAATCTATGAACATTGCTTGACATGGAAAAAAAACTATATTTTTAAAGATTATTTAAAGGGTAACGATAATAAGCCTACGACTATTATGCACGGATGCTCATTGCTGCGCTTCTAGGCTTTTGGTTATGGTTACGTTAGATGCTATATTTAGAAACACGCCTTTACGACTGATTAGATAATGCGTACCTGATGTACACGTATGTTGTCGCTTGTGTCACTAGGCATGCTGGGGACCAGGGCATGCTGGTAACAACTTAAGGCACTGTTTTTTTTTAACTGTGACCAAATACCTTAATGGCTCTTTGAGAGCTTGAAACTTTTCAAAAATAAAAAATTAGAAACCAGTTACAACTTTTTTTTGTAGCATGGACCTAGATTGACCTCCCATAGCTTAATGAAAAAATTTCAACGTTGATTTATGTGCACGAGGTATCCCTGAACAGCAAATTGTTTACGGAATTTTGTAACAAAATTGACATACCATTTTGGTTGGAGCTGAAAAATATATTTAGCCACAAACAATACATTAATTTTCTATTGATGATTAACATGCATGGGTGGGTCTATAAAATAGTTAATGGTATTTGGAACCATTCCTAATAGTTTGGTGGAACGGTACAATTGAAAATGGCGTTTCGGACGTTACATTTTCCGTAAACAATTTAGTTCCTCATTTTACCCTCTAGAACAAAAAGCAGTCACATTATATCTAGACTAAAATACAACTTAAACGAATTACAGGACAAGTCATGCAAAATGCATTGACCTTTTAAAGAGATCATTCTTCTTAATTCAGAATATATAATGTCTGTAAGGTATTAAATTGATAATGCTTAAGTGACTATACGACGTTAAGCTGGACAGTGACACTAATGGATAATATTCAAAACAATACCAAACCGACCAATTCTTGGCCATTTGTTAAGGGCCCCAAGTGTTACCCTAGTTTTTCGGTATAAAATCACCTCATTTTGTTACAAAGTTTGTACCGAATTAATTTTGTTACAAATGATTTGTACCGAATTTATTTTGTTACAAAATGAAGTAAAAAACAATTATTTTGTAACAAAACTTTATTTTGTTAAAAACTTTTGTAACAAAATTTGTACCGAATTAATTTTGTTACAAAATGATTTGTACCGAATTAATTTTGTACCGAGAAACCAGGGTAACACTTGGCGCCTTTGTACGTCAAGTGTAACCCTGGTTTTAACGGTATAAAATCACCTCATTTTGTCGCAGAATGTACTCAAAACCGTATTTTGGAACAAAATTATGTTAAAGGCACACTGCCATACTTGTAGCTACTTGCTCCCTCTATATAGAAAACTTCCCCCATCGGTGCCTGTTGGTCCCCCATGATCCTCTTTTTCTTATGTTAAATGAGAGCTGAGTTAATGAGATAGCCACCTGTCACAGTGACCTCGATGGCTCGCTGTGTGGTCTAATCCCTTCTTGCCCAGTAGTTGTGACGGTCTTTAAACAATTTATTTTGTTACAAAATGACTTTGTGCCGAATTCATTCTGTATTACAATTTTGCTTTTATTGTGGACGAAATACATTTCGTCCCGAACCCATTTTCATTCTGTGTACGGAATTATAGTCCGTGCATATAGTTTTGTGTCCGCAGAATGCACGGTCAGTGAACAGTTGATGCTTGGGGGAGAGGGGATTAATCATTAACCTTGATTAGAAGTTGTGTTCATACTGCACGCACTGCCTCATCCTGATAACACACTAGTAGCGTACACATGGTGTGTCTACACTCAATAATACCAAGATACTGGAGGTTAAAGTTAATCTGGACATGAACAAAGCGTTTCGCTATGACTTAAACTGGAATATGACAATGTGCTATGGCATAATACATAGTAACTGTCACATGTCCTTGGCTAAGAATTTTGTATAAGTAAGCAAAAGAAAAATATACTGACAACATTAATTATTATTGTTATTGAGAGAATATAGTTTAATTAAACTATATTATCTCAATAACAACAATAATAAATACATATAAAGCCCGGACTTAGTTAATAACTTACCCAAGGCGCAAATTGTGGGCCCTAATGCAGGCTCTTTGGAACCTGTAAAAGTATGACGAGAAAAAAGATATGTATAAATATAAATATATTTAAGTTGTAAATCTTTATTGTTCTTTGTAATATAACCTGGAGAACTTGGCAGGGGTAGCGGGAGGGGCTGGCGGTATATCGAGAGGGGTGATGAGGCGAGGGGGGGGGGGGGGAAGGGGGATTCATAAGTTGGATAGTGCATTGGTAAATTACTATGATAAAAGTTTGATATTGTATGTAAATTAATACAATTTTTTTGCTTTTGGACCCCATGGAAGAACAGGACCATATTTTAAAACGTGCACATATACGTAGGTGAACATAGGTGTTTAATTCCGAACACAGAATGAAAATAAAACACTAAAACACATATTTTGTAATAGTACAGAATGAATTTGGCACAAAGTCATTTTGTAACAAAATAAATTGTTTAACATAATTTTGTTACAAAATACAGTTTTGAGTGTATTCTGCGACAAAATGAGGTGATTTCATACCGAAAAACCAGGGTTACACTTGGCGACACAGGGCGCAAAGTGTTACCGAAAAAACCAGGGTAACACTTGGCGTCCAAATGCGCCAAGCGTTACCCTGGTTTTTCGGTACAAAATGTATTCGGTACAAAGTCATTTTGTAACGAAATGAATTCGGTAAATGTCATTTTGCAACAAAATCAATTCGGTACAAATTTTGTAACAAAATGGGTTCGGTACAAATAATTTTGTAACAAAATGAATTCGGTAAAAATGATTTTGTAACCAAATGAATTCGGTAACAATTTTGTAACAAAAGGAATTCGGTACAAATCATTTTGTAACAAAATTTATTTAGATACAAAAGTTTTTAACAAAATAAAAGTTTGTTACAAAATAATTGTTTTTACTTCATTTTGTAACAAAATAGATTCGGTACAAATCATTTTGTAACAAAATTAATTCGGTAAAAAATTTGTAACAAAATGAGGTGATTTTATACCGAAAAACTAGGGTAACACTTGGCGCCCCATAATTTGTAGCGTTGCAATTTCTTGTTCGGTTTCTCGTTTGTTTGATTGGGGTATTTAAAGAGGTAATCATTTGATGCACATGTTAATGAATATTGTTTAATATTAACAGAACCTCTACGGGTCTATTTGAGTGGTGGGACAGGATCTTTTGAAGGGAGAGTTGACGTTTACTACCAAGGTGCATGGGGTACAGTGTGTGGCAATGACTGGGATTTAGATGACGCCCACGTCGTTTGTCACACATTGGGGTATCCACGTGCTTCTGCTTATTACACCAACGCAAACTTTGGCGAAGGCAGAGGGAAAATTATCCTGGATAATGTTAATTGCACGGGCTCTGAGTCAAATATCGCCTTCTGTCAACATAGCGGTTACTTATCTCACAACTGTGAGCATCTTCAAGATGCAGGAGTCACGTGTGACGGCATTGGTAATTGTATTTTGTCTTTAAATTCTAGGGGGGGGGGGGGGTTAGTAATTACTCTGAATGAAATAATTCATTTGATACAACACCTACGGGGCTCCTTGTCTTTTGATTGGAGGATTGTTGGTCACATGATGTTCAATATATGTTCTATTGCACGGGCGTACATTTTTAGTACTATTCGCCGTGCATGTTTGGTAATATGCAGACTGCGTACCTCTCTGCCGTGCGCGTATCCCTGCGTGTATCTGATGCGAAGGCAATATGAATGTAATCGAGAAGCTTGATTCCAACTTTAATTTAGCTTTAATATAAGGAGTAAAGCATAATTTGTTGATTAACCTTCTATTAGAGCTTCTTAATTGTTGTATAAAACAAATAATGAATGTTTTTCATTCGTTTAATAGTGCGAATATTTTCATTCGTTGAAAGATTAACGTTAATTCTATTCAACTCATGAAAATATTCGCACTATTGAACTCATAGCCATTCATTATTTGTATATTATATACCGCACATGAACATTTTAGGCCTCTGATTGGTCAAAACTACAGGATAGGAATTCGCCATTAAAGGCTTGGTAGTAATAGTATAGATATATTTACTGTTATGATAGTAACAGTTATTTCTTTAGGCTCAAGGGGTCATAGCAGGATGTAACGTCCCCGAGAGCCTAATGAAACAACTATGCCTCGAATATTAAAGCAGTAAATATATCTTTTATAGACCGCAAAAGAGTCAAAGAATACAATTTGGGACTCACTTATATACCAATCATGGGGTCCTCACATTTACAAATTATCATCAAACTGTGCTCCAGTAGAACAGGAACATTTAGCGATCAAATCACACTGTGATTATGGTATCCGCGCTCGAGCTCGCGCAAAGTAATATTTTAAACACGGAAACCAATGGGGATCGCAGCAAAATTTAACTATTCCCGCATTTTTGCGGCATATTTAACAACACGACTTCACCTTCATCCAATCAGATGACAGGATTAGGAAAAATTCTTAAAGTAAGGTATATAATATAGATATATTGACTGCTATGCGAGGCATAGATGTTTCTATAGGCTCAAGGGGACGTTACATCCTGCTATGAACCCAAGGTGTCTTTAATATTTTACTGGGCAAAGCTCTACACGCGCGTATTAAGCAAGACAAGGCACAATGGTTCCTCGTGAAGTTAGTACAGTACTTTCGCAAAGACGGCTGAAGCAAAGACAACAGGAGAATTCACTCAACCGAGATCAATTAATGTATGCAGTTTGGATTCTGTCTATCAAAATACTATTATTTTTATCAGGTGAATGAAATAATATACAAATAATGAATGGTTATGAGTTCAATAGTGCGAATATTTTCATGAGTTGAAAGATTAACATTCTATTCAAGGAGGCGTCAGCCGAGTTGAATAGAATTAACGTTAATCTTTCAACGAATGAAAACATTCGCACCATTGAACGAATGAAAAACATTCATTATTTGTTTTTTACAACATCGAAGAAGATCTAATAGAACGTTAATCAACAAATTATGCTTTACTCCTTATATTAAAGATCAATTAAAGTTGGATTCAAGCCTTCTCGATTACACCCAGAACGCCTTCGCTTCATATACAAATGGATACGCGCGTGCACGGCAGAGAGGTACGCAGTCTGATACCAACAATGCACGGCGCATATAACCAAAAATGCACGGCGCATATAACCAAAAATGTACGACCGTGCAATATAGTCAGGTCAAGATATGGTTTGACCCCAAAAATTGCAACAAAAGGTTTTTCAACGGTTTCTAGTAGTATTCGACCTCAGGAATAACGTACTAAAAGTCGACCAAAATTGAAGGTTCGGAAAGCTGTTATTTTCACATTGGCGTCTAAAATGGCCGCCATAACATTAAAATGGCCATAAGTCACTTATTATCCATCCGAGAAACATAATTGGGGTGTCTATGCTATGGTTTTCGGGGTCATAGAATCTATTAGGATAAGTTAGAACGTTAAACAGTGGCTTAGGAAACCACAAAATCTAATATGGCGTCCGAAGGACCACAAAACTACTACAATCTCTCAATAGAGGGCGCACTTTATACAAAGAAAATAAACTTATAATGTATCTCTCTCACCCGTATGGTGGCTACAACCCCCAAGGGGTCAACTCAACTATTGGCAGGTCATTGTCTACACGGGGGGAGGGGAGAGTGACAAAGACAAAGTAACAACTTAATAATAATATCTAGACACACATTCCAAATACCCACCACATAATTAAAAATGTTTAAAACGTTCTGTTGTTCATGTCATCTAGCAAATACACATGCAAATATTCGTACCTTCATTTTGATGAGGATTGCAATTGAGTAAGGATAAATCATCACTCTTCTTCTGTTTCACTATCAAGTGACTCGTTATATGGATTGTGGCATGTATCAAGTTGGCAAGGTCCACACACACTGTTACATGGTAGTCCGTAACCTCTGCAGGTACAGCGAAGAGTGCTACAAGCAGTACAGCAGTTGCAATGAAAAAAATTCAGAAGATTACTAGGTGCAGCCTCCATATTCGACATCAGTGGAACCAGGTGATTGTCTTCTAATGCCCAGCCCCAGTCTGTGAAGTTCATGTCTCCTTCGCTCTTCATCCATTCCATGACTTGGTAGTATGCTCTGAGGGAGTGGAATTTGGTTGAGGCTGGCGTAGGAGGGAGTCGCTCTGGAGTAACAAAGGATTTCGAATTGGCAATTTTCTTCACGAACAACTTGTATCGTAATGATGCAAGTGAGTCATTACAGCTGCCACCAAATATGACAGACATTGCTTTGATACCAAGTTCCTCTATTCGTTCCTTTGGCTGACTTGGTAGAAGGAAAGTACTAGCACAGGATACCATAGTGGGGTTGCCTTTCACAAGCTTCTGGAAGACTGATTTCTTTCCGATACCAAATATCCGGGAAGTCGAATCGCAACCAGTGTAGGCATGCAGGAAAAGAAGTTGTGAGCATAGATCCTTACCCAGGTCCACTTTCAACTGCTTAATGTTGTACACCTTCAGAGCCTTGGTTCCATTGTCAGAGCGGAAGTATAGTTCCCTGCTATCTAAATCTGCGTAATGCAAGAGTAACACCAATAGGTCAGTGTCTTCTCCAATCAGAGTAGTA
The DNA here is from genome assembly GCF_000002235.5 of Strongylocentrotus purpuratus. NCBI lineage: Eukaryota > Metazoa > Echinodermata > Echinoidea > Camarodonta > Strongylocentrotidae > Strongylocentrotus > Strongylocentrotus purpuratus. The sequence continues at coordinate 25,968,495 of NW_022145598.1, forward strand.
GAATGACGACGAGAAGAATTCACTGCAGCTTTTTAGAAATATGTACATCTGCATCCTTGGGTGCATTGATGACGGTGCAATTACTCGTCCTCAGTTCCTCACTAATGAGATTTATGAGTCCCTGCTTATTGCAGTCTCTTGATAAAAACTCATCCTTCTTGCCTGAGAATACTGTGTCTGCATTGAATCTGACAACTGGATGGGCATTCTGCCCACGTCGCTGGTGTGTATTATCCTTAATTGACGGCCCTCCACCATAGCCGTCAAAAACTATAATTGAAGAACCATAGCGGCGGGTTGTGAAATCAGCATATGATCGTGCTATTGTGCCATAGCTGTCTCCTGTCTTCCATGGTATCCGATGCACCAAGGAACCACCATCAAGGACGTACTGTTCTGTGTTCGGTGGACAGTCTTTCACGGCTTCACTCGACACTTTACTTGCATAATCGGTGATAGCGTGAGCTAGCTGGGGCTTATTAGCCTTCCGGAAGATATTCCTAGCCTCGAAAAGTGCAGGTGGGAACGGACTGAGCTCATAGCTCATCACGTCTTCTAGTTCAAGCTCCCCTGTTTTTGAAACTACCAGGAATCGCTGAAACAGCAAAGCAGCATCTATGGCTTGTTCAGGTGCAATTTTCCCAAAGTCGTAGCTTTCTCTTTCCTTTTGAACGAGACTGTGAAAACAGCATGTTCAATCATGTTTGCCATGATTTTCTTCCCAACTGACTCATATTCATGTACATTCACTCCTGATGAAGCCACTACACCATTCACCACATTTCTCAACGAAGGATCTGGAGAAAATGGTGGGCAAGTTGCAAGCTTTTCGTTGATCTTTGACACGTCAGATGTGTCTCTCTTGATCCTTGCTTCACTTAAGTCCTTGTGCTGATCACTGGTGGTAAATGAGAGGTTTGTGAACTCTTGCATTGCACTGTTATACTCCGAGGTCACAGGCATAGACATGGTCCATAGTGAGCGTTGTTTCTCAGTCATGCCACTACCACGTGTCAAACCACCAGTAGCCTTTAGTGATCTCATCAAGGTCTGTTTTATTACAAGATCAGAGCTGAGGCCGGCCCAGACCTTGTCGGTGCGACGAATTACATGGTATCCATCAGTGAAGTTTTTATAGGTGTCAGGATGCTTGGTTTCAAGACCACTCATTTCTTGCACATAGAAATGTGCAGACTTTAAGTAATTGAAATGCCCTGCCGCAGCAAAGATTGGTAAGCAATCAGCAACAGCACGTAGGTGCAATGATACATTTAACCTGTTACTTAGGTTATATGCTTCAATAGTACAAGAAAACTACATTTTGTCAGGGGGGAGGGGGTGAGGCACTTTAAAGTTGGGGGGTTTCCTAGGCCACCAATGAACATTTTAACTCATTTCAATGTATTTTCGCCCCCAAAACCATGAGATAGACACCAAAATTATGTTTGTAGGATGGATCATAAGTGATTTATGACCATTTTTAGGTATCGGCGGCCATCTTGGACGCCATCTTGGATTTTGGGGGTTTCCTAGACCATCTACAAACATTCTAACTTGTCTAAATGGATTCTCTGACCCCCGAAACCATGGGATAGACACCAAAATTATGTCTCTAGGATAGATAATAAGTGATTAATGGGCATTTTTAGGTATCGGCGGCCATCTTGGACGCCATCTTGGATTTTGGGGGTTTTCCAAGACCATCTACAAACATTCTAACTTGTCTAAATGGATTCTCTGACCCCCGAAACCATGGGATAGACACCAAAACTATGTCTCTAGGATGGATAATAAGTGATTTATGGCAATTTTTAGGTATCGGCGGCCATCTTGGACGCCATCTTGAAAATAACGGCTTTCTGAAACTCCGATTTTGGTCGACTTTTAGTATGTTTTTCCTGAGGTCGAATACTACTAGAAACCGTTGAAAAACCTTTTGTTGCAATTTTTTTGGGGTTGGGGTGTTTTTTTTACCGTATATTGTCCTGACTAATAGAACATCTATTGAATATCATGTGACCAACAATCCTCCAATCAAATAACAAGGATCCGCGTAGGTATTTTATGATTTGTATTGAAGCACTTTACAAAGACCTATGCATTAAATTTGGTTACAGAGTTTAGGGAACGAACACTAGTATGGCCGAACACGGTCGTGAAAATCAACAAGACGGAGACAATTCTGGTTCGCGCATGCGCAGATTGATTGTTGAGATCAGTTACCCTCGTCTTAACCTTCCGTCGTGTTTGCGAAAGTGCTCTATATACAGGTTACATATGAAGAAGGGAGCATATAGTACAGGACGATGTCGGTTGAGTAAATTCTCCCGTCGTCAATGCGAAAGCGCCCTAGTAATGGGTATGCGCACAGTATCACAGACACACATGCATATGGCTCCGTTTAGTCTCATTTCACAACGCCCCCTATCGTCAGAGCATGATCAGAGCAAGCAGCCTAACATGTTAGCCTATGGACGTTTTTTTTTTAAATCGTTAAAAATTCATTTTTTGTTTAAACGAAAAGCACATCCACCACGACATACGTTATCACTAGCTCTTTCATTGGAGCCCTCATGTCTCATTGACTTTTGAAAGTTCACCCACCGTAATTTTTCAAAATAGGTTGCAAGCTCGTCATTGCCTATAATACACATGTGAAACAAGTCTAACTTTGGACTCAGTTTACCAAGCGATTTGAAGATTATAGGTCGAGCACACGAAACATAAAAAGCATGAAGTATCATAGATCATTTCTGCCTATTTCATTATGACCATTTCATCCAACCCCCCACCGTAATTTTTCCATTTAGTAAAAGCAAACATTTTGCCGAGCTTAGCAAAAACATGAATATTCATGAACGGTCAGACAATACAGCCTTTTAGTACGTAACGTATAGTGAATGGGAATGGGCGATGATCCGTTCAGGAGGTAGAGGTCAGTGGTTTGTGCTGGCAATGTTCACGCGAGCGAAAATGAGACAATCGGAGCAATATGGCAAATACATGTTGGTAGGCATATGCTGTTAATATATATATACTTAGCTTTGCTCTATCCTTCCGTACAGTGCTCAATACCTATAGGCAGAGCAATATATATATATATATATATATATATATATATTGAATAAGGCAGACTAAAGGAACATGGTTGCTACTCCAAGTTTCACGCCTTGCGTGCGATCATCAGGCAACTGGTGGCATTCACGATTACTCTACAACCTGGGTGCAAATACGTCCAAATTAAGACTTAACTAATATAATACAATATATACAATACGATTTACTCATGGGTGAAGATGCTATTGTAATTGCTCAGGCAATGTGATGGATAGGGTATCGCAAAATAGTCTCCACCACGGTGCTAGTACATAAATATTTATTAATTTATTTAAGTATAGTCTCTTTTGAAGTTGCAGAGGTACAATTTGTTTACATGGCAGCAATTGGAGATGAGTTCTGGTCTTTTGTTCAAGAGTCTTTTGTTATGGGATACCCCATCCCATAACCTACATGTTTCGAAATCCATCGCAGTACCTGAGCAATTACAATATCATCTTCACCCATGAGTAAATGTTATAGCATTGTATTGTATTAATCTTGTACTTTTAAGAATGCTACCAGTTGCCTGATGATCGCTCCCATTATATTCGGAGTACAAACCATGTTCCATTAGTCTGCCTTATTCAATATATATTTATATATGTATATATATACGTATATATAAAAGTGTGAGAATTCTCAACTCTGATATATTCAGCATTGTCACGCGGGATGTGGTATATGAGACTGCTTACTGCGACTCAAGTCACGGTTTATTTTTAGATCACCTTCGGCAATAGTTTTAACCGCAGTCGATGTGTAGACAATGTGCAATGTAATTCAAATCAGAAAAGGTCAAAAATAGGTTCCCAAAATTGTCTGGAGCACGTATCAGGCTTCTACTCATCCCACAATTATAATAATAATATTGGGTTCTTGTATAGCGATCATATCTGTCAGAATTGACACTTAAGGCGCTCCAGGTTATTATCCTGGCTTTAGCATGGCTGCCATTACGGCGCTCTATAGCTCTAGCAAATACATATTTCAGATCATTTCGTTTATTTCCAACAAACTAAACTAAAATACATAGGGTTGCATTGTAAATAGTAAAACAATGAAACTTAACAATACAATTTTAATTGGTCTACAGTGTACTAGAGGCACAATAAACAAGTTAAACATGGAGGGGACTGTTAAAAAGCAGTGATTGTAGATTGCAGCACCCTATAACTTATAGTTGCAAAACAGTATATCTATGATAAGGAACCGCACAAAAAAAAAAAACAACGGAAAGACATAACATAAAAGGAGTGAAGGGAGACAACGAACGGGAGAGTACATGTAGGTACATCCTTCTGGAACTGTGTTCAGTGCTATGGAATCAGGGTAATTGTAGGTTATTGGAACAGTAAGGAAAATGAAACCTCTCACTTAATTAATGCATAAGGAATAGCTCAAATATCGCTAACTCGGATAACGGTGCAATTTTAAACCAATCATGGTTTGGTGAACGCGTGTTAAAAATGTCAAGGCTAAGACACTGGAGGTATGCGCGTAGCCGCGTAACCAGTAACAAATCTTTGGTTAAAGTGACATTTGAGTTCTTGTATAAGACCGCAAATGCCTTCAAAGTGCAAGGTTTTTGCTCTTATTTTTATTTATGACATTTCTAGTGCCCATTTATGATCTTTAAATTGCTATGAAGGTAATTTTAGACCCCAAGATGTATGAAATTTAGATTGAATCCGATCATACCAATTTAGCTCCACTTTAACAAGAATACGGTGACCGTTAATTCGTCGCTGTTTTCACGAAGTGACGGTAGTGAAAAAAAATTGCATTCACTTTGCGTTACGATTTTCCTCACTACCGTCACTTCGTGAAAACAAGGACGAATTAATTAATAAAAACAATACACGGGTCAGCTGGTTGTGCATACGACAACCAACACGAAAAAGTCAACAATATGCCATTATTGGCATTGACTGCAATAAAACGTGTAAGGCGCTGTCTCGTTTTTTAAGCGGCTGGTTCAAAACTATCAAATACTTGACCCAAAACCTTAGAAATGGTTATATTTATGGATCTTTCAGCCGTCTCTGAACCGATTTTAGTGCCCATTTATGATCTTTAAATTGCTATAAAGGTAATTTTAGACCCTAAGATGTGTTAAATTTAGATTGAATCCGATCATACCAATGTAGCTCCACTTTAAACAAAATACGGTGACCGTTAATTAATCTATTAATAATAATGGTTGTGCATACTACAACCAACACGAAAAATAAAACGTGTAAGACGCTGTCTAGTTTTTTAAGCGGCTGGTTCAAAACTATCAAATACTTGTAGGGGACCCAAAACATTAGAAATGCTTATATTTATGGACCTTTCAGCCGTCTCTGAACCGATTTTGATCCAACAAAGACGATTTGTCATTTGAATTGTATGCTCTTTGAAATTTGATTCTAAGTTTTGCATTATCTCACAAAAATAGGTAATGGTAGCTCATTTATTGCTTTAATTACAACGCTCCCCTGCCACTTTTCGAATTGCTTTTTCTTTTTCTTTTGTCCTAAAAAGTTTCCGTCAATTTACAAGATGGGAGCAGCGGAGAAGGTCGGGTTCACGTCAGCTATCAAGGATCATGGGGTACCGTATGCGACGATGGCTTTGGTATGACTGATGCGAATGTAGTTTGTAGAATGCTAGGTTATACCTTCGCGGAGTCCTTTTCATGCTGTGCGGCATTCGGCCCAGGAACTGGGGATATTCTCCTGGATAATCTCCAATGTACGGGAGAGGAAGTGACGATCGGACATTGTATGCAGAATCCATTTGGAATGCACGACTGTGGACACAATGACGACGTAGGAGTAACGTGCATTAAACGTAAGAATAAAAATAATAATATTGAAATAATTTAAAAGAATTCATTCATGATAGATACCCATTTACTTCACATGTATCGAGTGTGGCAAATCAATGATGATTAATGACTTGCAAAGGTAGCCTGTGACGGGGTAATGGCGAAGAGGAGATGGATATCGAAGTTAGTAGTCGCTCTATAGTCTATGAAGACCGAAGTTATTTCAATTCCACATAATATATTCCATGACAAGATAATCACAATGATAAACGTTATGATAATGATATAACAGATAAAATTGCATTGAAATATCTTTGACATTTTTTTAAAAGGCTTGTAATGCAAAATTATTTAGTTACATATATGGAAAACCAATTTACTTGAAGCAATGCTTGTTAGGTGTAGGTTCGCAAAGTAATAAATTAAACTTAATACATTAATAATTGAATCTTGAAAGATTACGGAGTCAAATAAACATGACGGACACAAAAACGAAACACAAACAAAAACGTCAAACGCAGGTTTAAAAATCGTTTAATAGCGAAGGTAAACATTGTCGATACGTATGATGCACATTTTTACATTTTACACTACATTATGACCAATTTTTGGGTGAGAACAGGTACAGTATGGTTTCAGAATACGCATCTTATTTTTGGATTATCGAGTACACATTAGCACAAAGTACCCTAATCTTCGAAAAGAGCAGGTATATACATGTACACTTTCAAAATATTCGTTAACATTATGAACATGACCCCTTCCGTTAAATGTCTTGCTTTTGTGTGAGGAAACGAAAGGGAAAGTTGTCCCAAACTAAGTCACAGTGACATTACTGATTAAACTAATATAAAGTGCCTATACGTGATCAGAACTTGAACTAAAATATAATTTTCTTGTTTGTCCGATTTCATTAGAACTTTCTTCTCTTTGTTTCTCTAATGTTTCTGCTTTCTTTAGAAGTACTAGTCTGCCAAGGTTTTATATCTTTTTTTATTTTGGTATATTTCTAAACCGATTTCTTTTCAATCTGGCATACATTCAGACCACATATACAACATTATTTCCTTTGTATCAGTTCCCGTGCGTCTTCTTGACGGGGCTTCAGCGAATGAAGGGCGAGTCGAGGTGAAATATCAAGGATCATGGGGTACAATCTGTAATGACTCTTGGGATATCAAAGATGCTACCGTTGTTTGTCGAATGCTAGGTTACCCTGGAGTCTCTTCTGCTTTGGTGGGCTTCGGAGAAGGTACGGGGGATATCATCCTCGACAACGTCGAATGTGACGGGTCAGAAACGCACATTGCACAATGCACACATGGCGCCTATCAGATCCATAACTGCGACCATTCTGAAGACGTTGGTGTTATATGCAGCGGAGAAGGTAAAGTTGCAATTTATGTAATAAATATCACTCAAAAAAAAAGTAAAGTAAAAGACGTGCATTTCAGTTTATTCCCTGTATTAAAGGCGGTCTATCCTGAAAAATATATATTTATGAATCATGTTATTGTACTTCAAAGTACGAAATTTATCATTTTCTTCCCAGAAGGTTTTATTTCACTTGTTATTATTGGTTCTAGGACAACTACCCCCTTGACATCCACCCCCGGATAACCACCCTAATCAGCTACCCCATAAGACAAGTTTCCCCCTAGGGCCTACACCTTCTAGGACGACTACCCCTCGGACAACTACCCCCGGACAAATACCCCGGACAACCATCCTCTAGGACAACTACCCCCGCTAGAACTATATAAAGGGGTAGTTGTCTGGGTGTAGTTGTCCTGGGGGTAGTTGTCCTGGGGGTAGTCGTTCTAGAGATAGTTGACTGGGGGTGGTTATCCGGGGGTGGATGTCTAGGGGTAGGTGTCCGGATACGTTTATTATTACTTGATATCATCATCCAAACATTATGGCTCACTTTTTGTTCTCTCCGTGGCCCTTCTCGTACAACACCAGCCGCAAATGGGGATTATTTGACGAAGAATCAATGCTTTTGTAAAGCCCAGATAATTTCGCCAACATTAACAAATTTGTTAACAGTTAACAGTTAGGTACTTGTAGAAAACCAAGATAAAACACTTGTCAAAAGAAGGCAGCTGAACCGATTATACAATAAACTCCCAGTTTGTAAAATCTCCTTGGTTTGATACAGATTGTATGAAGTTCAGCTAGGCTATTATTTAAAAAATGCCCTAAACAAAGGAAAAGGTGTTCTGGTCCACATGCAGAGACTACACAGTTCATGCATACAACTCGAATGAAAGAAGAAACTTGTGCTGACTTAATACGTCGCCGACTGACTACGTGAATGATTAAAGACCTTGCTATGTTCTACCATGGACCTATTACGGATGGACATTCATCGGTTTCTTAACGAATTCATTGTGATTGTCTCCGTCAATGTCGTCTCAATAAAATTTCGTTCATGTTTCTTCACTTTGATCTCATCATGGTCGCCGCTAAAAAGCCGGGACAGAATCAAGATAGTGATTTTACACATGTTAATCTACATGCGCAGAAGATAATTACTTGCCTAAATCATGGAAAATTGATGTTCCGTGTACTGTACATGTATTTTATTTTGAGAAACATGTTGATATTACCAGATAGAGGTTTATTTTTCATTTTGGCGTTGTGATTTAAAATCCCGTTTCCCCTATTTCCTCATAATATTCCAGAGTTACAACGCACAGGGCTGATACAGATCATGGCCTTGTAATTGTTTTATAAGATCATAGGTGTGTGCGAAAGTTTGCGAATCAGTAATAATACATTTCATATCACCAAAATCGTCTGCTTTTCAACTTTGCTGCTCCCCATTGGGGATGCTCTTATTTAAGACACACTCTTACAGAGCACACCATCCAAATAAAACCCAAGAGAGGGAAACTGCTCCTTTGTCAATGACCGAAAATGCTTACGCAATCGTTATTGTTAAAACAGCTGAATGTTCTCATTAAGATGCACATAATCAGAAGGTGGCGACTATCATTGGATCAAAGAAAGAATCACGTTGAATGTCCATCCGTAATAGGTCCATGGTTCTACAGACCCTATCCGTGTTAGTAGGGCTTGCGATCTGCCATTTTGAAGAAAAGACATATTGGCCAAATTATTGGTTCAAGCCATATTTGTATTAAACATGGATTGGTTTTATTTTATTTTTTCTATTTGATAATAATAATAATATCGTTTAAAAATGAATCTCATTCAGTTGTACATTGAAATTCATCTTGTAATTTCTACTTGTAGCTGAACTCAAGGTTCGCCTCGTAGGTGGTCCGGATGAGAGCCAAGGTCGTGTTGAGTTGTTCTACTTCGGGTCATGGGGTACTGTCTGCAGCTACGACTGGACCTCATATGACTCGGAAGTGGTCTGCAGAATGTTAGAATTCGTCGGGGCTATAGCGTATTCAACCCAATCATTATACGGACGTGGGACAGGGGAAATGATACTATATCGTCCGAGATGCTCTGGAATAGAATCGAGTCTTCTTGAGTGTGATTTTATTAATAGTCTGGGTTATACTTGTGGACGTTCATCTGATATCGGAGTTTCATGCTTAAGACGTGGTAAGAGACCATATTGAAAATTCAAGAATTTCGCAAGAATGTCCCATGGTAAATCCCGTGGTATCCCACTTGTTATCAGTGCTGTAGCTATAAGGGGAGAAATGGTCATGTGCGAGAGCGGAGCGGGAGACAGTCGAGTAGGAAAAGCAAAGTAAAAACAAAACAAATACAAAAACAACCCTGATATATGACCCATCCCCCTACGCTTCGCCTAAGGCCCTCTCCCATGGTGTTTCATCCATCGGTGACCGGTGCCTGCACTTCATCCCGTGTCTTTTTAATGGCTGGATCGACGCGTCGATTCAACCATAAATAATGCCAAGAAAGTGATCGAAACTTTACGATGTCCAAATGAGAGATACTTATGTGCAAGTCATCAGTTTTTAGCAAGTCCGAGTCAAATTGCAAGTACTTCCGGGCAGTGCAAGTCCTAATCAATTTGAGCACTCCATCACTTCAAACGTAAATGTTGTGACCAACTACGGTTTTAAGTGATGGAGCGCTCAAATTGACAAGTCATTCGTTACAGACTGTCCAAATCGTAAAGCACAATCAACTGCACAGTCGAATAAGCTATAGATTGCTCGTTCGACCAAACACAGTCAGACACAATTTCGCAAAACCGAGTATAGGCAAAAAATTGGAAAACAGCGAATAACGCTCAGAAAAATCATTGCGAGGCAGTACAAAACTGGGACAAATAATACTGTAGGCTAATTATCTTCAAAGTATTTGAAAAATTGGTCATGTCAAGATATTTTTCACATGGCAAAAAATATGAAATAGAATTATATCAAAAGCATTGCATTAAACAAATATTTATTTATTTATTTATTAAAAAATCTTTTAAATGGATGACATTGATCAGTTCGCAGGCTTTTTTACATGATGGTCCGGCATAAAGAATGAAAATACAAATTCAAGAACTGACAATAAGATTATAATTACAAATAAAATAACAGTTTTATACAAATGGTAAAAATAGAAACAACACAAATGGAAAACAAAATTAGGGAAAAACGAAAAGAGGGGGGAAAAAAGATATGCATAAGTAGGGTATGTGCAGGGAATTGGAGACCCTTAAGCACATTTACATAATTTACATAAACATGAAAAATGTTACACATGCAGGAAGTTTTGTATTCTCTTCAGTACCTTCTTCTCTTTATTTGTTAGCAAAATTGTGGGCATGATGTAACTGATTAATAAGATAACAATGATTAATGACGTCAGCACCACTCATTACCTACATGTGCAGGTAATAAGGGACAGTTACAAATCAAGACATTTTAAATACATTTTGAATGAAAATGGGATTGTTATGGTTAGTTCAAACATTTTTTGAAAGAGATATATGCAGCCAATGAACGTAATGTACATAAACGAACGCAATATAATTCTGCTGTATTGTCATTATGTTACAGATTCATTTACTATGTTTCGTAATACTATTGTACATGTATATAATTTACAGCACTATACCTTTGTAAATTGACCCTTTCAGCCTTGTGCTGCTGAATGATCTTTATATACCAATAAATGAATGATAATAATAATAATAATAAATGTTGGACCTGGTGTCCCCCATTGCCTGCACACATTTCTGATCAGACACCATTTATAATGTGCTGTGCAACACCCATTCACAACATACAATGGCCATAAGTTTTCTGTGATGGTTGGCACACTTCATAAACTTCATTTTAAAACTACTTTTTAAGAGCCACCCCTTAATATCTGCATACACCACAACATTCAGCGAAAATTGTGTTTTTATATCAGGGCAAAATTGTACGATCAAAATTGGTTACCTTGGTCAATTTTGCCAATTTTCTCGGAGAAACGGCACATTGTAGTCTTCGAAATGAATTGGATATATGCAGTAGTGTTGTTAAAGGCTACAGGTGGCGCTATAGCAATATTGGAGCCAACACGGACATACAGTGATGGGTTCAAGCTTGGTGGTCTCCAACTCCCTGCGGTCTCAATTCCCTGCACCTACCCTATTGTCTAGATAATAGGGCTAGTAATCATTTTAGTTAGTTATTGCAGACAATTAGGAAGTAGTAAGGAGAACGAGAAACGGCAGTGAACAATTTTTTATCGATTAAAGGAAGATTTGTTATATTGGTGTTTAAAACTGTCAACTGAATTGGCACCTTTGATATTATTGGGAAGCTTATTCCAATTAACCGCTCGAGCATACTTAAACGATTGTTTGAATAAGGTCACGTCGGGTTTGGGCTATAATACATTAGAGAGTTTGCATTTCTTGTATTAAGGCCATGGCGGTCGAAATACATTTCTATTTCGTTTGATAAGCGAGGTGGGGCAATGCCCTTCATACATTTGAACATAAGCATAGTCAGAAAATAATAACGGCGGTGGTCAATAATTTGCCAGGAAAGTTGTTTTATCAATGTGTTGCCGCTAGCAACTTCATTGTCAGAGATATTAGTTACATATCTAGCAGCTCTTTTCTGCAATCTCTAAAGGGGCAGCTTGTAGCTGGCTGGTCAGTTTCCCCGTACAGAGATGTTCGATAGTTCTGAATTTAGGAATTTACTCAGCTTTCCTAGAGAATGAATTTTATAAGCCAAATACTTACATAAGTCTCTTTATCAACAGCAGGTTAACTCAAGAAGATCTTCCCCATGCCTTTTATACACACTACCACGCACTAAACGATGGGGGCACTATATGTATCTATGCGTAATTGTCTATTTCCGAGCATTATAATGCCGGTAGCACTTGGTTTTCCTAAGTTTCGCCTCAAAATTACAACCAACACTCGAGATTCGCGTGCAAAAAAATCAATCATTTGTCTCTCATCTACCATCGACCCTCCCGGGACGCAATTTGGTTCGCATTTGAATACTTGAATTGACATGCAAACAATGATAAACAATAAGCAATATGATAAGCCCTGTATATTGTGAATACCACTAATGGTCCTTTACCGTCCACAATCGAACCCTTAGCTTCTGTTAGATCACATTTTTTTTTACAAGGAATTCAATCATTTTCAAGGAAATAACATTTTGAATGGGATAAAAATAGTTTATAACCGTTCTTTTAGGAAAAAGTATGGCAGGTAAGGAGTAAAGAATTAAAAAGTTTTTTGTTGTTAGTTTCTTTCTTCACAGAAATATTGATAGTAGCAGTAATGGCGTCACCAGTTCCTCTTAAGTGGGCAACTTGATATATTTATCTTTTGATTTCAGATGATCTCCGGGTGCGTTTGGTCGGCGGAAGATCTGACAAAGAAGGCCGTGTTGAGATTCTATACCTTGGTACTTGGGGGACAGTGTGTGATGACAACTGGGACCTAAATGACGCCAACGTGGTTTGCAAAATGCTCGGCTACGAACGGGCGGAGAACTTCTCCTGCTGCGCTGCCTTTGGACTAGGATCTGGACCGATTGCCCTTGATGAAGTGGAATGCAAGGGTACAGAACAAAACATAGGCCATTGTCGAAGAAGTGATTACGAAACCCATGACTGTGATCACTCGGAGGATGTTGGTGTCTCATGCATCGAAAATGGTAATTGTTGTTTAAACACCTAACAAAAAAAAAAACAAAAAAAATCAACAGCAACGTCAATATATCGATAACAATAAAACGTTGTTTAATTTTGAAGTTTAATTTTCGAGGGAGTTGAATCAGTTTAGTTTATAGAATATAGAGATACAATAGATTTACAATTCTGCATTGCATTTAGAATAGAAGGCTTATAAAAGTTCCACATGTGGAGACACCGTGTACATAGTACTTAAAGGTACTATGTCCGATTTGCAGGGCAAAAAAAATGAAAAGGTTAAATTTCAATGAAATCTGAAAGACAATACTAATTTAGAACTTCTTTCAAAACGTATGGGCTTGAAAAAGCCTTTTATTTGGGAAATAACGACCATGAGCTGTCGAATCGACTTTGGTGATTGCGTGTGTGTGTGTGTGTATTTTAGGAAAGAAGAATCTCAATGTTCACAAAGAGCATGTTGATCAAAACGTTATGACTTTTCTTTCAGTCCACAAAAAAGTCCTTGTTAGGACTACTTACAATATACTTCCGTAGACTTTTATATTTTTCTTCCTGTTTCGCAATGCAAACCTACAAAACTCGGGCATTGCAAGTAAGGTAAAATAAAAGTAAATTAGTATGAAGGTTTTGATTCCCTTTAATTCAGGGCCCTAGTGTACTTTAGCGACGCTAATGCGGTGGTCACAACCCGCCGTACTTGCGTGCTGTCTGAGTGTAAAAAAGTGGACAAAATTTCGGTATCCGTACGTGGTGAGTACCGCCTCCGTACGGATTTAGGAGCACGCAGACACACCGTAGCTCTTCTAGTGCACGAGGAACTTTCGCTGCGTTCGGGCTGCGGTCGGGCTACCGGTTACTTGCTGTACGGACGGCTCACTTAGCTGATAAGTGCGTGGTCCGTGCTTATTCGCCACTTCCCCAGTTCAACTGTCAAATGAGCACGCAGAACTCACGTAGACCGTACCGAGTAAGCACGTGCGCCGCACTTACAACGCACGTTGCGCGCATTGATTTATGCAATATATAGTCTCTGTGGTGGAATGGGCGGCATCTTGAGGCAGCAGCAGCTGGAACATGGGAATGTTGTCCTATTATACCCCGACATCGGGCGGAAAAACTCATCGAGTTCATCGCACGTGCACGCACTTACAACGTGCGAGTGAGTAAGAATACCATACGTGAGCAGCACGTGTAAATAAGGCCTCCGTACGATAACGTGGCAACCGCACGGAGATCGTGCGTTGTAAGCACGTTGTAAGCACGTACAACGCACTTACCGCGTTTTCAACGTACGATGCACGCAACCGCTCACGGCCAGGCGTGGCGTGCGGGCCATGTACTTACAACGTGAATGTGACGTGTGTTGCCAGTACTCCCTCCCTGCCTTTGCCACTCCCTCCCTACGTTTTCAGAAAAACGTGGCGGCCGTGCCCCCCCCCCCACCAAAAAAAAAACCAAAAAAAAACCGTACGGACTAAAGACACGCACGGTGGGTTGTGACCAACGCTTAACCCTATTTTTCTGATTGCTCGAGAACGCATATGGATGACGCCCCGTCGCTCGCTGAGTTTTTTCTTCCGAGTCTTGCGCAACTTTTACATTTTTTTTGTTGAAAATCGGACCTACGGTTACAAGAATCGGACCTACGGTTACAAGGTCACGTGACCTTTTTTCTTTGCATGTCAGCCCGAAAATCGCTCATTTTCGTGATTTGTGTACAAAACAAATGTCATTTTTCCTAAAAACAGATCAAACATCGGCTATTGGGTCTTGTTTAAAGTTAAGGTGGTTGTTATGGGAGTCAAAATAGTTGAATTGTAGTAAGAAATAAAATAAAACAACAAAAACAATGAAAAAAAAAGTTAACAAAACAATGAAATACATAAGAAATTATCAAAACAAGGGATAATGTAAAGAATAAGCTGGCGCTTCCAATTTTTTTTGTCGTATTATTATTCACAATGGTCTAATGAATATATGTAGTGAAAAATAATGCTTAAATATGAAGAATATATGATTTATGGGTAAAAATGTGATTTGTATGACTTTATTTGCATAAATTACCATAAATATGCAAATGGTTGAATTTTTCAAAAAATTGAAATTATCATATTATTCTATACACTTCACTTGACATGCGTGCAAATTTTCGCGACGATCGGCCACTTTGCGGCCGAGATCTTAAGGGGGGGGGGGATAAAATGCCCCCCCCGGCCGTACTAAGACCTCAAATAACCCGGCCTTTTTAGGGTTAAAGCGCCAACGAACTACTTCATTCCGTCTTTAGCTTTGGATCAGTCATTCCCACTTATTTCTTGCTTTGCCTCGCTCTTTTTAAAGTTAAAAAAACTGAATAAATATTGAGATTCGAACCTTCGAGACAACTACAAGGTTCTATTAATAATACGCTGTCCTTACCGATTAAGCTAACGATGGGTTGATGAAAAGTTGATTTGTATACTTATGATCACCATATTAACAACCCTACCGGATTCCATGTGCGCATGCGCTGGTTTCCTTCGCGAGTGCGCATGCGCAGGCTTCCTTCGCGAGCTAAATCTGGGCTCGCTATAGCGCTATTAGGGACTTTTAGATTTGCACGTCGACAGCTTTGACTGCAACGTGTGACGTCATAATAAGGCACTGCGCATGCGTTACGTCGTCTCAGTCGGCGATCGAGAATGCGTCAACCTTGATTTTCCTAAATCTAGTACATACACAAACATATTGGTATTTATATAGCTCCTTTACATGCTCAAGGTACTAGTATGCCGCGTGCGCATAATATATTCAGTTCCTCAAGTAGACAAAGGAACATCCCTTCTCTGCTAGTATGTAAAAATGTGTAGAACAGGTGTCACATGCATATTCACCTGTTCTACACATTTTTACATAATATCAGTGAAAGGATGTTCTTTTGTTGAGGGTAGAATGAGGAACTGTATATTTTGTCCTCTTTCTTTGTCCGTGATGTTCATAGTGTTACTTAAGCATGCATGTATATCGTCGAGTGCAATCTAAAAGATTTCTAGTTATAGTCAACATGGGCGGTTAAGTACGTTGACACGCATGATCAGTCGGCGTTCGTCGTGTTCTCGTCCACTCAATCTAAAAGTCCCTATTGTAAGAAAAATAAGACGCCACCGTCCAAGCCTAAGCACTAAACAATTTTTTCGCCGGGCGTACTAATGTAATGATCACATCATCTTTGGGTGGCAGCAAGTAGCAAGTTGGTGTGGTGTGGAGATCAAAATTAAATAGGCCATATTTTAGACTACCCTTACACATGTGACTGCAACCGTTTGTGGATAATATGACAGTATGCAATTTTCGCAAACTCATTGCGGAATTAGAATCTGCGGTTCGTGTGCAAAATCGAGAAGATACTATATAGTAACAGTTGGATGACCGCTGAGGCCCTGAAATCTAGAACGGGTTTTGGCCAAATCTACGGGCGTTCTCAATGACGCCCCAAGTGAATCAAGTGCCTCGATACAAACTATTTCATTCACCTGATAATAATAATAGTATTTAAATAGACAGAATCAAATCTGCATACATTAGTTGTTGTCACACTTAATACATGCAGTTTGCATTCTGACTATTGCGAATCCTAGACAGGTGAATGAAATAATTTGTATTGAGGAACTTCACAAAGACGTATGTATTAAATTTGATTACATTACGAAAATGGCCTGTTCCCTTCCACTCAATACAGTACAGACGGGACTACACGACTAGTACAGCTTGTCTCGACCAAGCCACAAAACGGCTTTTTATCAAATTTCAACAATAATTTATCATCAAGTTTTAAAACAATTCATGTTATATCCATATTCATGTTGTTATTGTTCAGAAACAATAATCAGAAGAAGCAAAGCTCACCAAAGAGTCATTCGTGTCAGGGGCGGATCTCGGGGGTTAGGTTTAAATCCCCCCTTGGGCTGGCCAATGTGCTTTCTACCCCCCCCCCCGAAATATTGGTTGGCACTTTTTTCAAATTGAAAACAAATTTTAGTGCTCCCTACCCCCGACTAAGCGAAATATTGGTCGGCGCGATCTTTCAAATGTCACCCCTCCCCCCCCCGCCCACGCCATAGAAAAGAAGCTAGATCCGCCCGTTAAAATTCGTCATCCTTCGTTATTAGACGACGAAATTCTCATAACCATCTTTGGTACAAGCTCGCTGATTGGCTGTTTATTCACTTGGGGCGTCATTGAGAACGCCCATAGATTTGGCCAAAACCCGTTCTGGATTTCAGTACCTCAGCGATCACCCTGCAGTTACTATAGTAGCTTCTCGATTTTGCACACGAACCGCAGATTCTCTGTCCGCAATGAGCTTGCGAAATACCCCTAATGTTTGTCGAACTGGCAACAACTAACGTATGCAGTTTGGATTCTGTTTATTGAAATACTTTTATCCTTATCAGGTGAAAGAAATATTTTGTATCGAGGCACTTCACAAAGACGTTTGCATTAAATTTGGTTACATTACGAAAATTGCCTAATGGCATTGCAAATGCAATAGCTCCGTAGAGATACGTACGCATTCACCGAAAAGCGAAACCACGTATTGTATCGAGGGCGGTCTGTGTGCGACGCCCGTAAACCTGAGTGCTCTGCGTCCGCGAAGGTCTGTATGTTGCTGAGCGAAAACTCGCTAGTGAGAATGCTGCGGCGGCCCTATAATTGCTATTGGCCGTAGATATTTTAGACCCCACGGCCGCGGCGGAAAATGAATCACCTGTTACCGCGTTTTACCAATCATTTGATTATGATAAAGGAGTGAGCTGTATAGTAATTAATTAATGATATAATATAACTATATGCCCAAATTTATATTCATTGATTGAATTAATAACAGGAGTGGACCAGGAATCCTCTGCAACCATGACACCGAATGGCAGTGAAATGGGTCTATCCCAGCCTGCCACATTTGGTAAGTTAAGTTGCAAGTTACTATTAGCCTTCAAAATGTTTACCTTATAGATTTGATCATTTTCTTTTACATTTTTATATATTTCCATTGTCTCTTAGACAGAGTCATATTGTATAAATCAGTAACTCGATTGTATATAATTCCGATAGATCACCAATGCAATATTTAATAGCCTTGTGCGTTACCTAGTGATGAGTGTGGTGCATGATGATCACGTATTGCGTAATCAGAACATGATCACGATCAGGTATTGAAATTCTCCTCGAGGTGATTTCACATGATAGTAGGGACTTTTAGATTTGCGTGGACTGATACGTGTGACGTCCATTCAAGGCAGTGCATTAAAAGGACGTCGATCGTAGCAATCTACGTTGATGTTGTGCGAATCTAAAAGTCCCTAGTTTCTCCCATCTTGTTCGGTATATTATTGTCACCGACAGAAACTGTGAATGATCACATTGATACGGTCTATCATAATTGGGATTTCGGACGGTTTCCAAACGTTCCTAATCTTTAAGGGTCACGATCCTTCCTTTATACGGTACACATTACACATTGATATGCTATTTGATTTTATGTTTGTGGCTGCTTATCTTATTTTAAAAATACCAATATTATTTCTTACCCAGGTTTGATTGGATTCCTCTCTGTTGCATTTATTGGTATCCTTTTGGGTTGTATCGTCATGACAATACTGGTGCGGAAGTACAGGTATGCCTCACAGCAAAGCACGTTACATTGAGATTTCATTTAGCTTCTTATTTGTAGAATGAAAGCGAAGGTTGAGTTCTGGAAATTGTTTGTGAGATTTGGTCGTTCTTCTGAAGTCAGTTTGGAAGAATATCACAGAATGTATTTTAACTGAAAGGGATTGCCCTTCAATAACTCTTATTTTCGAAACTATACGAGAAATGGCATAAAAGTCTCGGCCCGTATTTTATAAACTTCAAAGATTTATTAGTAAAAACTCCATGATATAGATCCAACATCCACTCTTACTAGGCTACCTATACCTTTCTATCAAACAACTTCGAAGAGCCCCACATGGCTATCTTATACTGCGGTTAGAGTCCATGAAGTTAGACCTTGCGCCGACCGACCAGTGCTTGTATTACGGCTACCGTTACATCATCTCCTGCTAGCCAAAACTGAATCAAATAACTAAATATAACCTTTTTCAGACTCATAATATACACAAATGTTGTCTCACCAAATATTTTGCCGATAACACATCATTCCCTGTTTCAACATTTTCATTCCAAGGACCAAGAGATAATTTCTTTGCGACCTTTAGTTCATGATTTATAAGTATAGTCCTGCAGCTATATGCAGGCTACGCCTAAAGCTTAGCTAGAATAGCGCTGTATGCATTACATGCAAGTAAACTGATAACCTGAGCTGCATTTCGTCCGTTTTATTTTCATTCCATTTAATCGAAACCCGAAGCGACACTGCGTTCCACTCCCGAGATAGTCCCTTATTCAAACAGCCTCAGAAGTATCCTTACATTTAGGGTAGAATTCTTACGTATCTGAGGTATCTCATTTGTATAAGAATACGACGACAAGCTTTTTACGCACTTTCTCTTAATTAGATAAAATCTGAGAATATCAACTACCTCTTAGCCCCCCCCAATGCTTTTTATAGAATACCCTTTTTTGCTAAGACTTTCTCTGAGCAAAAAACATACGAGAAAGTAAGGAATTGCCATGATTAAGAAGTTTAATTAATATGGGTCCTGGACTTTTGTGTGCAATTCAATATAGGCCTATGCATGTCCGGGTGCAGTAAACAGCTGACTTAGTTTCAACAAGATTGACCAAGACAATTTACTTCTAAATGGTGAATTCAAAACCGTTATTATACACCGATTTCTTTCTACTACATAATCGACCTTGGGCCTAAAACAAAGGATGTTGTATTGTCCTTTAGGTGCCAAAACATGGGTCGGTCGGTCGGAATTTTTGTTTGTTAAACTCTTCTTTTTATATTTTGTCTCCCTCTTTGTGCTGATATTTTTCAATTTTAAATACCTCCATATTTTTTTCTCTAAAGATCGTTTTCTTTATATTTTTTGTTTAAGCCATCCGTAGATTTCAAGCTATTTGGGTAGGTTGCAAAGGGCAATACAGCATTTTTTGGTAGGCCTTATTTCAATAGCTTCCAGACAGTTTCTCACACAATTTCAATGTCATTAACTTTACATGTTAGCATAAATATAAAGGTATAAAGAAAATGCTAACTCTCTTTCATCTTTTTGTCCCTGTTAATTGCCTTGAGGAAATAAGGTCTATTTTTACTGTCATGTTTAATTGGGTTCTCTACAACTACAGGAGATCAGCAAATGAGGCTAGTAGTCAGCAGCAAGGGACAGCGAAACAAAACTGTTACAACGGACCACAACATGGTGAGGAAGGTTGCTTGGAACTTAACGTTGTCCCTCCCAAGCTACCAGAGAGATCTTCACGTGATCAGGCTGAAACATACGAAACGCCACGACATGCTGATGATGGAGATGTTTATGAAGATATTAAGATCTAAGAAGAAGAAGAAGATTTTTCTTTTTATAGTAGTACTACGATTGCTCTTCTTTTCTCCCTTTACCTCTCCCCTTTCCATTTCTCTACTCTTATTACTCTTCCTACCTCTCTACCCGTCCGCCTTTTATGTTTTACCTCCTTTTTCTCTCTCTTTTAGTTATCTTTCTCTGTTCTGAAAATATATATACATTTTGAAGAACAACGGGACGAATCAATCTTTCACAAACGAATGATTTAGTTGTTGACTGTATTGGTATATTCATATAGTATACAGTACTCTGACATATGTATTTCTTGAAAAGCCTTATTATAATATGCACCATTTACTCAGAGATTTATTGAAGGTAAGCATAATTATATATATGATTAGTACTCAAGATTAATTTAAATAACCGAAAAGGATTAACGGTTTTGTTTGTGCGTTCTATATTCTTAAAAATAAGCATTCTAGATTTAGGCATTTAAGGTGCATAAGAGCTCAGTATAAACATTTTGAATGGAGGATATGTACCAAGATTTACTCAGAAACTAATTGAATGAAGCATAATTATATATATGATGAGTACTCAAGATTATGTTAATTAACCAAAAAGGATTAACGCTTATGCTTGTGCATGGTATATTCTTAAATAAAATCTTTCAAGATTTAGGCATTTAAGGTGCATAAGAGCTCAGTATATACGTTTTAAATAGAGGATATATACCAAGGTTTACTCAGAAACTAATTGAATGAAGCATAATTATATATAATAAGAGTCTTCTTCTATGTGTCATATCCTGAGACGTTGGCGACCATGGAGTGCCACAACTCTCTACCCCATATTCTATGAAGTAATTCATTCTCCCCGAGATCAATTCCACATTAAGAAATCCCACTTCTTAAGCTACTCATCAACAGAATCCTCCTTCTACCCCTACTCCTCCTCCCCTCGATTCTTCCAGTCAGGCCAAGATTTTCCAAACCATTCTTCCGTATAACATGGCCCAAGAAGCTCAGCTGTCGACCTCTTATATTATTCAGAAGCTTTCGTCTTGTTCCTGCCATGGCAAATACCTCATCATTAGAAATTCTTTTTGTCTATGAAATTGTTAGCATCCTTTTCAGGAACCAAACTTCACAACTTTCCAGTCGCTTTCCTAGGTCTGATGTCAGGGTCCAAGCTTCACATCCATACATTAGAACTGGATACACGTAGTAATTGAGTACGCGGAGTCTTGTTTTCATCTTCAGCTTCTTATTCTTTAGAATATTTTCCAACTTGGAGAAAGTTGATTGTGCAAGTGCAATCCTTCTCTTGATTTCTTGCTCGCCTCTTGCATCGTCGGTAATTGTAGTCCCGAGGTAATTAACAGAGGTGGCTTGCTTTATTTGATTGTGGTTGATCTTAAGAGAGCATGGTATTCCTCCCTTCTTTGAAATTACCATGCATTCCGTTTTCTTGTAATTTAATGATAATCCTCTCTTGTCACTTTCTCCGACGACAACATCCAAAAGTCGCTGCAGGTCCTTCTCCGATTCTGCGATT
Source organism: Strongylocentrotus purpuratus (assembly GCF_000002235.5). Taxonomy (NCBI): domain Eukaryota; kingdom Metazoa; phylum Echinodermata; class Echinoidea; order Camarodonta; family Strongylocentrotidae; genus Strongylocentrotus; species Strongylocentrotus purpuratus. Next base: position 25,990,536 of record NW_022145598.1, read on the forward strand.
AATATAGTATCATCCGCATACCGTATGTGTGTGATATTATGTCCTCCTACTTTTAATCCTCTTTCCTGTTCTAGGTTTCTAAGTATCAACTCACTGAAATAATTGAAGAGATCTGGAGACTTGACACATCCTTGCCGAACCCCCCTCTTAATGTTGATGTAGTCACTTAATTCTGTTTCTACCCTAACACATGCTGTTTGTTCCCAATGCAGATTTTGCAATGAATTGATATCATTTGTGTCTAGTCCAATCTTGGTTAAGTCTTAAAATAACTGATCGTGTCTTACTTTATCAAAGGCTTTTGTATAATCGATGAAACACAGGAAGACGTCTTTCTGCATTTCTACGGCCCTTTCTGCTATAGACCGCAGAACAAAAACAGCATTCTAGTTCCGGCATCTCTGACAAAACCAAACTGTTCATTACTAATTTCTGGTGTTAGGTTATTCCTTGCTCTTTGAAGTAGAACTCGCAAGATGATCTTTGTGATATGGCTCATGAGGCTGATGATTCTATGTTGCCCGCATTCCACTGCTCTAGGTTTCTTGGGAAGTGTAATAAATATCGATTTGCAGAGGTCATCTGGAAACTTTCCATCTTCATAGATCTTATCGATGACTTCAGTTAGTTTCATGACACCATAGTTCTCCAATGCTTCGACCATCTCCATTACTACTCAATCAGGACCAGCAGCTTTGTTCCTCTTCATCATGCTGATCGCTGACCTCACTTTTGAGAGCAGAATCCTAGGTCCTTTAATAGATCCTGCACAGTGTGAAGGTTCTTTTCTTACATCATCGAAAAGCTCGCCAATGTACTCAGTCCATCTGTTCAGTAACTCTTCCTTTTCAACCAGTACTGATACATCCCTTGCCTTGATGCATCCCGACTTAGAGCTCCGAAGCTTCTTCCCAGAAAGTACTCAAGATTATGTTAATTAACCGAAAAAGGATTAACGCTTTTGCTTGTGGGTTAAATAAAAGCTTTCTAGATTTAGGCATTTAAGGTGCATAAGAGCTCAGTATATACGTTTTAAATAGAGGATATATTCCAAGATTTCCATACGTCTGAGGGTGTAAGCACCATGCAATAACTTCTCATACGAGAGTCAAGAGCTATTAATAATATGCCAATGAGTTCCGACTGGTCCTCATTTTCAGTCATAAGAAGATGGAAATATTGAAACATGACCTGGATCTGCACATTACAATTTTCCTCTTTTTCAGATAAAGTTCATTACATTGTTTAGGTACTCTGCACTTCAAAATGTTGTAACAAGGATAATAAATATAAGGAAATAAAAAAGCATTCTTCCACGGCTACTTTTTCTTCTTTTCTCTAAAAAACTGTTCCTCTATATTCATGGCAAGATAAAGAGCCGTGCATGCTTTAAAAAATAAAAGGTTTTCAACTTATGATGCAAGTTATGATAACCGTGTAGGGTACTGGTAAGTCACAATGAAATAATTTCTGGTTTTGTATGAACCGCTTGGTTTTATGAGCTGTGATAAAAAAATAAAAAATAAAACAAGTATCAGCATATAATCATTCTAAGGTTATTACAGTTTAGGTAAAATCAAATGATATTGATGCCTGATATTCACTTTGACGTACAACGTACAAATCGCATGAGAGCGCATGATTGCAGCACTCCACAGGGCTCCAGTTCTTTTGATTATATTTGTATGTTCTACTGCATTGTATGTTTTAAGTTTATAACCAGCTGATAGAGTTATATGTCAGGACTCTACTAGACTGTTTCTGGAACAAATCAACAAGGTTGAAGTGAGTAATTTCAGTCAAAATTATTTTGGTGTTCTCGCCCTATTGGACTGAGGAAGGAAGCCATGCTCAGTTCATCCTATAGCATGTGCTCCACTAGAAGGTATCCATTATTGTCTTGAACTTGAATACAATAGAGGACTTGAATAGAGGACTTAATCCCACTGATCTTCCCACACAATGGGCTGCATTCAACTCCTCCTATTAGTAGCTACTGGTCTCCAAGTTTGTGTGAATGATCCTTGGACATACAATGCCCAGTCATTAGATGCTCACTTTGTTCAGAGTCCCCTTATCAGGAAGCATTTTCTGAAGAGAAGAATTTTGTACAATTCCAATAGCGATGCTTCCTTCCAGATTGAAATACTCAGAGCTGGAGACATTCACAGTAACCCTGGGCCTACTGCACATATTGTAAGTGAAGTTACACCACATGCTCGTGTACAACACAAGTACAGTCATGAGAGTCTTCTCACTATCCAGAATGACTGCAAGAAGCTATTACCACATGATGTTTATTCTACCATCAAGTCTCTTGGACTTAATCGTCAGAGGCCAACTCGTAGAGGAACCAGAGCGGGTCGGCAAACCAAGGCGCGGTCTCACCTCGTAACTACATCACCTCTTCAGACATCTCAACATGCCCCTGCTACACTACAGTCACCTACCTTCTCCGCAGCATACACAGTTACAGCAGAGCAGCATATCCCTGTTGTCGAATTTACACCTAGATATGACCAATGCCCTAGATACCTCAGCAGAAATATCAACAACCTTATCGAGATACCGCGAGTATGCATCAATTCTGCTGGACAGGACTCGCTCAAACTCTGCACTGCCAATTTCAGGTCATTGAGAAATGAGTCAGCAGCAGTAATGGACTACGTTTGTGACAGCAATGCCGACCTGTACGCTATAACCGAAACGTGGCTTACAGAGAATGACGCAGCAGTCATCAATGACATCGTCCCTACAGGTCACAAATTCCTACACCATCCGCGTGCTGGTCGTCGCGGCGGAGGAACAGGTCTTCTTCACAAAGATACCATTGATGTCCGTGAGGGCAAAGCTGGTGAGACAAAGTCATTTGAATTTGCTGAATATCATGTCACCTTTGGATCGTTTCAGCTCAGACTTTTCAATCTTTACAGACCACCTTACTCCGAGAATCACCGCGTTCCCATCTCCACGTTCTTATCTGAATTCAGCGAGTTTATACAACCACATCTGATGTCGAACATTCCTATTATTTTGACTGGAGACTATAACATTCATGTTGATGTTATTGATAATCCTGAGTCAAGATCGTTTAGAAATCTGTTAGAATCTATTGGATGTATTCAACATGTTAACGTAGCTACTCATGTACAAGGCCATACCTTAGATCTGATTATAACTCGTCAATCTGATGATATTGTATTGGGGCAACCTTGGTCAGACTCATTGGTGTCTGACCACATGTCTGTTTTCTGTACGCTTAAAGTTTGTAAACCTCCTTTGTCTGTAAATATGGTCTCCTTTCGCAAACTTTCCACTGTTAAGTTCGATGCACTTAATAATGACCTCGCTTCAAGTGAGCTTTGTTTAAACCCTCCTGATTCTCTTGATGACTTAGCCTCATCTTATAATTCTACTTTACGGTCTATTCTAGATAAACATGCTCCACTGTGTTAAAAAAAGGTAAATAATCGCCCCAGAGTGCCATGGTTTACTGATGATATAAGAATGGAAAAGAAGAAGAGAAGGAAGGCAGAAAAGAAATGGAGGAAATCTCAGTCTGTCTCTGACCACAATGCATTTAAGTTAGCTCGAAACAAGATGTTGTTTGTAATGAATAATGCTCGTACTAAGTATTATACCGACTGTATTACTGACAATAGCTCAAATCAAAGGAAACTCTTTGATGTAACAAAGTCCTTGTTGAACATGACAAAAAGTGATTCTGTCATACCTCCTAGTGTTGATAACCATGATTTTGTCAATGGACTTGGTGACTTTTTGAACAAAAGGTAGTCAAAATTCACTGTGATATCGAATCAGTGTTACATGAAGAGGATATCAGTGTTGATAATTCCTTGGAATACTCATCCTCATCCAATCCACCCAAGTTTGCAAATTTCATGCCGTTATCCCAAAGTGATGTTCGGAAACTTGTAATGAACCTCAGTAAGAAATCATGTTCCCTCGATCCAATGCCAACAAGATTGGTTGTTGAATGTTTAGATACCTTACTACCTGTGCTTACACAAATCATAAATTTGTCATTACATAATGGCAAGTTTCATTCAGGTTGGAAACTTGCCTTGGTTAGACCTATTCCAAAGAAACCCAATTCTGAAATAAACTTCAGCAACTTCAGGCCAATAAGTAATCTCCAATATGTGTCGAAGTTGGTTGAAGGGGCAGCCACTGCTCAAATTCAGGATCACCTCCTTCGTAACAACCTTTTCCCTTTAACACAATCGGCGTATAGAAAGTATCACAGTACAGAAACCGCTTTACTAAGAGTTAAGAATGACCTACTTATGGCAATGGACCAGCAGAAAGTTACATTTTTTGTACTTTTAGATCTCAGTGCCGCCTTCGACACTGTCGATCATAATATACTAGCTGAAATACTACAGTCTGATTTTGGGATTACAGATTCTGTTTTATCTTGGGTACAGTCTTACCTGTGCGATAGGGAGCAACAAATATCAATTGGTAACACCACCTCAAAGAAATTCGATGTTAGATGGGGTATTCCTCAAGGCTCTAGGCTCGGACCCCTCCTTTTTTCCCTTTATTCGAGTCGCCTTTTTGCTATCATCAAAGCATACTCTCAGCACATATCTTGTCACTGCTATGCAGATGATACCCAGTTATACATTTCATGTAGCCCAGTCAGGGAACAAGAACAGTCCTGTGTTTCAGCTCTTGAACACTGTCTAAGGGATCTTCGTAGGTGGATGTTAAGCTGTAAGTTGAAACTCAACGACAGCAAAACTGAATTTCTTATTATTGGAACACCTAGGCAAGTGTCAAAACTTAATATAAATTGTATAACAGTCGGAAATACTGTAGTCGAGCAGTCTATGGTTGCAAAAAACCTTGGTGTCTGGTTTGACTCTCAGTTGAACATGGAGACCCATATATCCAAAACATGCAAAGCAGCCTTCTATCATCTGTACAACCTACGTCACATTCGGAAATACCTAACTCGCACATGTATCATTACATTAGTCCATGCCTTTATAACAAGCAAATTGGACTACTGTAATGGACTACTGTTTGGCTTACCAGAATCTCAGATATGTAAATTACAACGTGTACAAAATGCATGTGCCAAACTCATCTGCAATGCCCCCAAATTCTCTCATGTAACCCCACTACTTCATGATCTGCACTGGCTTCTAGTTCGCCAGAGAATCAAATTCAAAATACTCCTCCTTACTTATAAGGCACTCCATGGCTTGGCCCCCATTTATCTCAGTGAACTCCTGACGTTAAAATCACCCACCCAGTCCTACAGGCTCCGTAGTTCCCATGATACCATGCTCCGGAGTCTTCCACCTTGTAAAACAAAGGTTACTCTAGGTGACCGCGCCTTTGTTAGCGCTGCACCCAAACTCTGGAATAGTCTCCCTGCCACAATTAGACATGCATCATCAATCAATGTGTTTAAAAATAACCTGAAAACCTATCTGTTTCAGGAAAGTTTTACATAGACATTTTCATTGTAAAGCATTCACAGGTTCCCCCTTAGCATCGATTTTAACTTTTAAATGTTTATTTGTATTGTTCCTTTTACTATCATTATGTCATGCGCAGTTGAGTATATACATATAGAAACTGCGCATTATAAATTTACAATTATTATTATTATTATTATTTGACCCATAATAAAAATTAATTAAAAAAAACACAATTCTTTGCGCATATCAATTTATATGCACATCCAAAAGGTGCTCTCTAAGTTTTAAATCATTTATTGATTCCTCTTGCGTCGTTCAATAGAATAGACCAATCTTGAATATATTAGAACAAGACTATTTGATATAAGAATATCTTTGCCTGGAGGTTATTCCTTTAAAAAATAATTTTTATTCGTTCTTTGGCGTGACGCACCCTCTCTAAACGGAACTATATCCCATTTGCATGCCCCCCAAAATGAAAGGTTAAATTCCAACGATATTTGAAAGACATTAACAATTTAGATTTTCCTTCAAAACGAAAGGGCTTGAAAATGGCTTTTAGTGGGAAAATAACGTCCATTAGTTGTCGAATCGACAAGTGATTGCATTCACCTAAGTAATAGTCTGATTTTCAGCCCATTTTACCGAATGGTCGTACGTTTTGTGCTTCACAAAGATTCAATCAGTTTAATTTCGGCCAATACACGTAGTAGGTAATTGATGTAGACAAATGCTCATGTATCTTTACAGCTCATTTCATGTATGTTATTACCAAGGAAACAAAGATGTCAGTCTGTCACTCAATAGTGTCTGACAGTGAAGTCTAGAGGGTAAACGGGTTTCCTTGCATAATTTGAATACTAGGACACTTGTTTAAATTTCACATATAGGACATAGTTACGTGACATATTCATAATTCCTGCAAAGTTCTTCAGTATTTGATGTTGGCTGCAAAAGGGACACAGTACCTTTAATGAAATGAATTGAAAATAAGCTGGGCTATATTATGGGGTTAACCGTTATAGAATGTGAATAACGGATCTGATGTCAGGCTCTAATGATACCGTCCAGGGAATATCTTAACTAGCTTATCAACCGTTAAACGTTTAACACATGAGACGACGAGTCCAATCATGAATTGTTATAAACATTTTCACAGGTTCCCCATATACTAATATGTAAATCAAAAGGAAAAAAGAATATGAGGTTTTGAGAAATGGCACTAATGGTAACTAATGAGATGTATCAGTTGTATTCTCGTGATTATTGAACATTCAATTGTGATTACTTTGTCGGGGTATGAGGCATTCGCGTTTTAACTTGAGGGGGTGAAACATCATGCAGCTACATCTTAAAATTAGAACCTCTCCAGTGAGGAAGGGGCCGCGTGCGTGTTGCCGTGAGACCCAAATAATTAAATAGCCTGTTTAGACAAGAGGAAATTTATACGAAACTCGTACTCGTGTATTTAAAAGTGACGTCGTATAAAGAATCATCGTAGGGTGAAAGAGGCGTACACATAATTAGAAACGTCGTTTAAAAGATAGTTTTATTGAAAAAGGTCAGTTAACATAGCAGCTGGCCAATCATCAGTGCACGCTCACAAATAATATTTCGCTGCATGAAATTGCATAAAATGTGACTTTTGTGGGCATGGATTAATATGAAAGAGGTTCAAAAAGCCGTAGAGATCATGCATTACATTACAGGACTTTTACGGTTCTTAAATGAAGGTGCTTTTACATGACCTTAGAACAAAATATTTTAAGAGTCCTTTAAAATAATTATTCTCCCCCTAGAATCTCATTTAAATGATGTGAGATGAGAATTTACGATATTTTTTTTCTTCATTTCATTTCATTTATTTTTCAGTTCTGAAAAATAATAAAATCAGTATACATTAAACATCAGTGAAGAAATTATGAACTTATTTTAAACAGAACTGGCCAGGGCTCCAAGATAAGCGAAGGTTTATGCCTTGTGAGCACTGACAATTAATTTCATGTACAAGTAAAATACATACATCAGGGGGTTTCTTGTGATGCAAAAGTACAGAGAAGAGAAGAATAAAAGGTATACACTAAACAGAGAGAGAAATAAAGAGAGAGAGAAAGAGAGAGAGAGAGAGGGGAGAGAGAGAGAGAGAGAGAGAGGGGGAGGGGGGGGGGAGATAAAGAGGAAGGGGGGGAAGGGGTGAAGTGAGAAGGAATTACAGTTGATTGCGCACTTCACATGTCGTTTGTTTGTTTTTATTATTGACAAAACTGTGCATGCGTATCCACGAAAGAAATAAATAGCACTGGAAAACAAGGTTCTCGAGAACGGTTATAAGTCCCCTAGAATGATTTTGAAACTGCGAAAAAATGTGACTGATGTGAAATTTGGAGAAATAGAGTACCAAATCATAAGCTGAGGAGACGTCGCAAAAAATTGCAGGGAGTGCCTTTGACCTTCCCCAAATGTCAACTCCCATAGGTTCACGTGCAAAGACAAGCTGATTATTCTTACCCTAGATCTCTTTGAATTGATTTACCTGTAATTTTAAGACATGGTAAACATAAGAGAGGCTCATAAATTTGCAGGAAAGTGCATTATATTTGCCTTCCCAACCCCTTCACAAGGCGATTGGCTTCTTGATTAAACTGTACATGGCGACATGCGCATTCGGGGGAAAAGAGACAACTCCTCATCTCTCATATAGATTAACACGGGAAAACAAGGTTCTTGAAAACGGTTTTAATTCCCCTGGTATGACATTGAAATTGGGTAAAATGAGACTCATATGACATTTGCGGATATGGAATACCACAACATACACTCGAAAAGCTGAAAAGACCTTGCATAAATTTGCAGAAATATGCATGGGTGCTTTTGACTTTGGAAACAATCTGAAATCCCACGGAAGATTGAATGCACTTATTGATTCAGAGCATGAATGCAAATATTAAATCGCGCATCAAAATATGGAAAAGTCACAACAACAAGGAAATAGCTAGCACATAATTCTAGATACTCGAGTGTCTGGTATATCGGGATTGGCTTCAATTAATCGTAACAAGATGAAGGAACCTGATAAATGTATAATGATTGGTTTGCTTCTGTTTATGCATGTGATGACAACCGCAAATGCTGTTGGTGAGTTACATTTAATAATTCGTTTGTACAGCAAGGTACAAAGCTTATCAATCTTGCAATTCTTAAGGGTGATTACGAAGCATTGGTACATGGTTTTCCCATGTGTATTATTGATAGGTGTGTTACCGTGCGTATGTACATATACTCTTTTCACACTGGTTTTGCTTAACCCCGTACTTTGCTTAGCCCCGTACTATCCTTAACCCCGGACTATTTGTTTGGCTTTTCACACTCGCTGTTTTTAGTCCCGTACTAGCGCCTATTCCGGAATAAGAAAATTCCCGCTGTTCTCACTGCATTTCGTTAACCCCGGATATCTTGTATGTTATGATAGGACATACTTCGCATCTGGCCAGCTGCGATACGCTCCATTGCGTAGTACCGGACTATTTTTCGTTTCTGTTCTCATTCATTTGCTTAGAGTTAGCACCACAATTGCGGAGTTAGCCCTGCTATTTTGCAGGGTTAGTTAACCCCGTACTATAGGTGGGGTTAGCCAACTTTAGCCCCCTTTGGTAAAAACCAGTCTGAACAGAAAGTGGAATAGGCTTAACCCCGTACTATAGGTGGGGTTAAGCAAAATATTGCCAGTGTGAAAACAGTATTAGTAACTTCTTCATATTGTGTTGCAACATACCCAGGATACCAGATCACCGTTTAGTACAGTCTTATGGTCTTTTTCTTTTAAAATTCACGTGTAGTTCTTGTTTTTAATCAGATGAAGATGAAGCCTGTTACTTAAATGCAATTGTATTTACAAGGGAGGGCGAGGCAGAATAAGACACATTATATTTTTAAAAAGTCTAACAAAACTTTACCAATGATTACGGTTAGAAAGTGAAACATGAACAAGTAAAATGTTAAGCGATTGAAAGAAATGAAACATAATATATTTTACAATAATTATTTTCGTTTCAACTGAACTGTTTTTCATCCTCCCCAGATTTACGGGATGGAAAACTTTGCCATAATGTCCTAATGCTCAGTCACATACATGGGACTAACCCGAAACTGACGACCAACCGAACAAACTTCATGCATATCATTACCTTATCTAGTTGATAACAGGGGTCCTTATATGCACAATCGAATTGATACATTTTCTTTACCCCAGCTGTTTATAGTAAGTGTCTAGTTCCCATTGTCAAATCGTGTTCCATCATGGAGTTCAAAAAGGGTCTTTTTGCAGCCCGTTTGGATACCTGATGAAATACCATAATTTGCATATCTATCGAACTGTACATCATGAAAGAATGTATCAAAGAACTTTTCTGAGTAATATTGATATAAGTAATCGATTTAGCCATTTAGTGATGCGATTCGACTAACGTAATTCCACAAAATATATAAACATCGGTAAATCATCCCTAAAAATCGCGCGTTTTTTAGCCATTTTGTTTTTCAAATAGTACAAATAATAATAATATTGCATTGTTTCGCTGAAATATGTCGAGATTGCTAAAGTCTTTGTTTTTATATAAAAAGTTGTACTTATATTGCATGATAGTACCAGTATTGCCAGCTAACATCTCTCAGGTTAGGAAATATAGCCATTTTCATTCACATACTGAGTCCCATTGACTATTGTGTGCGAAACATCGTAGAATTCTGTGTATTAGTAGCCTTTAAACAAGGCCACATGCCTGATAGACGCCGAGCGACTAAAAAGAGACTAATCGCGAAAACCTGAATGAACGCCAGAGCGAATTGTCCAGACCTGTGACATTCGTCATTCGGTCGCGCGTTCACTCCGGGTATCTAGACTCATCTCAGCCGCTTAGCCAGAGTCAACGAGGCCTTGTCAAAAGGCTAGTGTATTAGAGGCCGCACTGTTGAGATACTCGTTACCAACATGAATGATATGTTTAAACATACAGTTATCCCTGAAATAAATTGTACCTTTACATCATGTTGTACACGACATCATAGTTTTTGACCATTTGACTAGTCTAAGAGGGGATTATAATTTTCACTGGGATCAGATAGCTGGAAACTGGCAATTGGAGATAAATAGTTGTTGTATGGGTCCAGGGAATATGCATTGTTGGACTATTTAATGATTCCTCCATTCATGCTATTCATCAGATAGTAAAAAAAGAAGAAAAGAAACACAACTGACTTGTGTGCTGTGTTCTGAATGGATTGGCACAAATTTCACGTTGTATGATCGGAATTTGCATTGCGAATACTCTACCTCCTTGCCTGAAAATAAGATGACCAACTACTGGATATTTCTAAATTTTATGGCCTGCAGCCCCCTAGCATTTCCCCCGCAGCCTCTAAAGCAGATAATTCCCTATAATCGATTCTTATATTTTCTCTACTTAATCTATTGATTAGATGCTCACATAGGAACATGCAAAACAATATTTTCATTTTTAAAATCTGATCAGTATGTTGTTTTAATGAAGACTATCATGTACAATCTCCATTATTCTCTTTCAGTATTGATAACTATTTCTTTGTTTCCGGTAAAAAAATAAAAAAACATACTATCATGTATTCCTAATTGTATTAAGAGTGCTATTCGGAAATTTTAATTAATAATAATTATAACATATTTTGAAATACTTTGAGTAGATCGAACCTCCACCTCTCCCTCATCAATGCCCCCCTCCCTCCCCTTTGGCTTCCGCTCTCTCTTTTTCTCTTTCTCTCTCTTTATCTCTCTCTCTCACTATCTCACTTTCTTTTCTCTTTCCACCCTTGTCATCCTTATGGTGCGCTCATTTTCCTCTCTCTATATCCTTGTCTCTCTTTTCTATCTTGATGCTTCATTTCCCCACCCCTCCCCCTCTCCCCCTCTCTCTCTCTCCCCCTATCGATCTATCTTCCTATCTATCTCTCTATCTATCTTACGCCTATCTCCCACATTTTCCTATTTTCTCTATCATTCCTTCTCTATTTCAATATCCCTGTTTTTCTCTTTCCAACCATAGTCCTGTCTATCAGTTCATTATCACTATATATCTTCCTCTCTCTACATAGGGGAAACTCACATCTCCCTGCTGTATTTATATAACCTTATGTTTCTCTTTAACCATCTGCCCTCCCCATTCAACCCACTCTCTCATATCTTTTTGCTCTGTCACTTGCTTCTCCCTTGCATTTAGCCCCTCGTTCTTTCTCTCTCTCTCTCTCTCTCCGGCTCCTAACCATTCCTGTCTCTCCCTTCATCTATTATTAGCCAAAAAAGTATCTATATCTATTGTATTTGCATTGAATGACCGTGTTCTATGACTGCGACCCTTTAACGCTTTCAAGTTGAGTAAACAATCAACATAGAATATCAACACCGCTGTATTTACTACACTTCTGATCATTTAGATTTATTTTCAAAACAAGCTTCTTATTGACGTATCTTACATGATCAAGTTTTGTTGAATAGTATTCTAGTGTATCTTTTATACTTTAAAAAAAAACTTTTTGTTTTGTTTTTTGTTTGTTTTTGTTGAAATGGTACAACAATTTCCATGTGTTCGCTGTAGTAAATGTGTTAAAGCAAATCAGAAAGAACTTCTCTGTACTTCTTGCCAAAACTGGGTGCACATATCATGTTCAGAAATCTCTGTCAAGAGTTACGATGGCCCTAATGAGCATTTTGTAAATTGGGAGTGTTCAAGATGTCTTTTAAACCATCTTCCAAATTATATTGTGAATAATTCAGAGTCCGACGTCGACGATTCTAGTATAATCCCTTATGTAAATCTGGTAAGAACATATCTTTGAAATATGATCAACTTTCTAGTAAAGGGATTCAATTTGTCCACCTTATTGTTGTAAGTCTTTTGTTATATCATGAAGAAATCAAGCAAATCATGTTTGAAAATGAATACAAGTTCTTGCTCTGAATGAGGCTAGCTCTTTTGTAAACAGTAACATGTGTATAATATTCATTACTTCGAAAAGATAGGGATAGAAATGGGGTGGAGTGGCCATTTACGTCCATGAGTCTATTCATTTCAACTTACTTATTCATGATTCTCTTAAACGTTTAGAAGCATTGTGCATAAAAGTTTGTTTGAAGAACACAAAGCCAATTATTTTTTAAAACTGGTATAGATCACCAAATTCAAAAGTCGAGGTTTTGAATCACTATGAGAACTTCTTGGTTTTCGCGAATGGTCTCAATGGGCAACTCATTATTATGGGTGACATTAACTGTGATATCACGAAAACCCCTTTTTTATAGGAAATACGAAAGTTTATAATCAAATAAATGATATTATATATATTGTTTGAAGCAGGTAAATGATACATTGTATACAAGAGTAACCGATAGATCTTGCACACTTGTTGAGCATATGTTAACGGATTATCCCGATAAGGTAAAGTCGTTTGGTGTTATTCAAAATGGTATTCATTATATCAGTTACTTGGTGTGGAAATTTAAACATTCTTCCCAAAGTGAAACATTTGTATCGTTCAGAAAGTCGAGAAATGTAAATTTAGAAGCTTTCAGGTCTGATTTGCGTAATCAAAACTGGAAGAAAGTAAAAAAAGTTTAGTGATATAAATGATGCAGTTAGTGAATGGGAAAAGTTGCTGTAGAAGAAGTTAACAAACATATGCCATTAAAGACAAGAAGAGTAAGAAAAAACCCTCCCCATGGATGAATAGTGAAAAGCATACTTTAATGATACAGAGAGATAAAGCAAAACTGAAGGCCAAAAAGAGAAACAATGATGAGTTATGTAAACTCTACAAACGCATGAAAAATAAAGTTTCCACCGAGATAAGAAAATCCAAACTTGAACATAAATACATATGTGATAAACTATCCGACTTGAAGTCACAAACATAAATGAATCTTGGACAACACTCAAAAGTTTAATGGGTAATTGTAATTCTTCTATAAATCTAACAGCACTTTCCCGAAAGAAAATTGAAGTGTAAAAGCGAATGAGTTTAATAACCGCTTGGCAGATATAGCGACAAAATAATGTATGCACAAATAACAAAAGGGCTAATAACCGGCTTTATTCCCATGGTGAAAAGGTTTCTGACAGAAAATTTAAATTTGTTAATGTATCTCAATCTTATGTAATAAAAAAAGTAATGTCAATGAAAACAAAAAAGTCCGTCGGGTTAGACGAAATTTCTATGTTTATTCTTAAAGAGTCAATATTTTGAAATGATTGAATCTTTTACCTTTTTAATCAACAAATCTTTATCAGAAGGGGTTGTGCCTGACAAATAGAAAGTCGCAAAAGTAATACCGATACACAAAAAAGGAGATAAACTTGATTTCAACAATTATAGGCCGATCTCACTGTTGCCTTGCGCCTCTAAAGTTATGGAAAGAGTCGTTCAACGACAATTGCTTGAATATTTAAAGTGTCATGCCTTGCTTACCCCAAATCAGTCAGGTTTTCGTCCAAAACACTTCACCGTGACAGCACTAACCGCAGTCACAGATGATTGGTTTTACTCTATCGATAAAGGTAATTACATTGCAACAATGTTTGTAGACTTGCAAAAAAAGCCTTCGATGTGGTTGATCACCTAATCCTTGTATCTAAACTTGTATCTATGTGTTTAACTGGTGTAGAATTACAGTAGTTCAAACACTATTTATCAAACAGAAGAATAAGAACTTCGGTAAATAATGTACTTCCTGATGAAAGATTAACTACGAAAGGTCTGCCTGGGGCCCCTGTTGTTCATTATTTGTATAAATGACATAAATTCTGCTTTCAACACCTGAACGGTCTATCTTAATGCAGATGACATGGTCATTTATTATTCACATACAAATCCAAAAGTGGTGGAAAATGTTTAAATAAAGAAATTAATAGCCTTGATGCGTGGATGAATAAAAACAACTTAAAGATCAATTACGACAAAACTGTATGCATGTTACTAGGAACACATAACATGCTTAAAAAACTAACCGCTTTTGAATATCAAAATCAAAGAACAACAGTTGTCCCAAGTAAAGAGCTTTACATATCGGTGTACATGTGGATGAAAAATTAAAATGGGATGTTCACATTAAACAGACGTGTAACAAACTAAGTAAAATGGTTATTTATTTATGTAGACTAAGACAAATTGTGAATATGTCTGAATTGAAATTAATCTATAATTCCATCATATTACCTCACTTTGATTACGGGGATGTAGTATGGAAATCTGCCAGCAGAAACAGTTTAATGCAACTCCAAAAAATATTCAAAATTGGGCCGGTAGAATCATATTAAAAGTTAACCCTTATTTGCATACTTCTACCAGTCAAATTCACAGCTGTCTTGGTTGGGAAATGGTACGTGAAAGGCAAAAAATCCATTTATTACTCCTAACTTACAAAACATTACATAACATGACCCCTGAATATTTGAAAGACATGTTTGAGTTTAAACCCTCTCCATACTCCCTCGGTAATGAACATAACCTCTCTTTACCTAAGCCAAGAACTAATTATTGTAAAAGAACTTTCGTGTACAGAGCTTCTTTTCAATATAATAAATTATCCCCTGATTTGCGTCAACTACCCACTTTTGCCACCTTTAAACAGACTATAATCACCCTGTTGTTGTACCTCTTTATGTATGTTTATATGTGTTTTTTTTTCTTTTTTCCCCCTTTTTTTTTCCTCAATTATTTATAATATGTTTTCGACTGATACTTGTTAATTTCTAATATTATGTATATTTTGTACATTGTATAAACTGCCCCCTTGTAAGACCAGCAGCAACAATATAAATGCAGCTGAAAATGGGCTACCAGCCGTAAACGGTCCCTTTTCTATGTATGATTACTTTATATGTATTTGTATCTGATTTTATTATACGGAAATAAAAACAACAACAACATTACCCTCTTGAATTCCCAAGCTCTTCTTCACCCCTCTGTCAATACCTCCCCTGCCTCCCCTTGTGTTCTATCTCAAACTATATTGCCCCCTCCCCCTCTTCCTTTTACCCCTGTCTCTGTCTATCTCTTTCTCTTTTTCCCACTGCCCGTATTTCCTCTTTGTTTATCTCCGTCCACCCTTCTTCTGTTCCGTTCTCTGTATTACCCTCTCTGTCCCTCTCCGATTCTCATCCTCTCAAGTTCACCGCGGAACCCCCCCCCCCGCCCCCATATGGATTATTGTCAATCCGTCATGATTAAATCATAACTCTAGACAAACGTTTGTGTGGATGTTTTGACTCTCCTTGAGAGTATGGTTTGCACATAATATTTAGCGTAAATTAATTAATTAATCATTGAGTGCAGGAACCTTTGAAAGATATTATGGGGAATTCTACTTCTCTTTCCTCTCAAAACAATTTTTTACTTCAATTGGAGAAGTCTTTCAAATGTATGTGTAAATATCAATGCTTTGGAAAGAGACATTAAAAATTAAAAACAGTTCTGGTAATAAGAATTTGAATTCCATAAATCAGAGCACACATGACATACACTGAGGTCCGAATCCACGAAAGAGGTATATAACCTAAACCATGGTCTCCCCAAAAATTTTTAACTTAGGAAAAGAAAGTACAGCTAAGAAAATCAAGCCGTTGTTTTTAATCTCAGTGAATATGATTTCATGTCATTTATTCGAGGGTTTGTTAAAATCGTGTGCCTTTTAGAGCAACCAAACACATTATGCTATGTGGTGTGGCTCTTACTCGGTTTTTGCATGGATGTGATCTTGTTGAAAGTCTATACAGAACTGGTATAAGGGACTTTTCGATTTGCACGACGAGAACGTGAACTGCAACTGCATGTGCCTTAAAATGACGTCACACGTGACTGTCAGTGCCTTAAAAGGAAGTCACACGTCCACGTCCACGCAAATCAAAAAGTCTCTATTCTTCGAATGTCTACAAAACCTTATTCCTAACAGCATTAGGGCCCTATTTCATGAAACTTGTTATCAATAATAAATGCCAAATCCTATGACAAATTAGCTGTCAGCCATTCAGATGCCATGATTTCAGTAGCTTGTAACAACAACAGCTTGTCTAGCAGCCATGCGGAATAATTCACAAAAGCTGTTTATGCTCCACTGGGCAAAGTACATAGATCAAGTCAAAAGAGTTACTCGACCCGCTGATTCACCCTCAATGAGTCATTTGAAAATGACAAAAAAAAAAACACCAGGTTGTTTGATGCAAGCGGAGAGCCAAAGTAAGAAAAGAGGCGTTTACCTGCCACTAGGACACAAACTAAACACTACTTTCTTTTCTCGAAAGATACACAATATTTCAGAGATAGTTCTTTTTTTGTAGCGGTCACCCTCTAAATCGGAGGGGGCGTAACAAAAAAAAGTTGCCCTTTTGACGAAAAAAAGTATTTTGTAAATAATGTTTTGAATCCCCATGAATTTGATAATTATAAAATCAATTTAAATTATCTTCATTTTGAAACCAATTTTAACGGAATAGTGATCAATAAACATCTGACTTTTGAGTATGAAACATGATTTAGTTTTTGATCTTTCAAAAAACAATTTATTTTTTTCAAAAGCTACGAAATATATGAACATTGCTTGACATGGAAAAAAACTGTATTTTTTAAAGACTGTTTAAAGGTACTATGTCCCATTTGCAGGCCAAAAAATGAAAAAGTTAAATTCCAACTGCATTTGAAAGATAATACTAATTTAGAACTTCCCTAAAAAAGGTAGGGCTTGAAAATGATGTCGTCAATGCATGACATAGCACCGACATACTTAAAACAAGATTTACATCATGTTAGTTCACTACATGATTACAACACAAGACATGCTGTAAGGGATGCATTGTGTGTACCCAAATTTAGGACGGACACTTATAAAAATAGTCCTCTAATTTCTGGAATTAAAGTATGGAACCAACCTAAAGGTCCTGTCAAAATGTCACCTACTTTGAACAGTTTTAAACACGCTCTAAAAGCCCTGTTATCTGTAGATGACGTGTAAGTGAACTTTTCGTGGTTTCGTGCAAAAGTGACCATTTTTTTCCTATTTGTAAAATTATGAAATTTGGTTGACATGGTTATCGTTATATCATGTATTCATACATGTAATGTATCTATTTTCAGCCATCTTATAAACAACCTAAGTGTATTAGTTAAAGAGCAATTGAATGTAAATATTTATATAACAATTTTGGTATCCCGTGCGTTAAGCTATATCAGATTATTAAATGAACGTTTTTAAAAATCGTATTTAATTTGAAAATTCCATTCACCTATTTCTTGTAAATGATCAAGGATGATTCTTGAATGATCAGTTATTTCAAGGGGATACCAATTAATTTGTATTTTACCTGTTTATATGCTTATGTAAGTAACTGCTATGGTACTCCTTGATTTGTCTTCCGCCTTTGACACTGTTGTTCTGGTGAATACCCTCATGTCACCCGGTATCAAAGGTCAAGCCCTGGAATGGTTTAAACCATACCTCTCATGCCATTCTCAAGCTGTCTTGATAAACGGCTGCCTTTCAGATTTTGTACCACTGACATGCGGAGTTCCGCAAGGCTCTGTGGGCGGGCCCACGCTGTTTTCGTTATATTTAACGGGTTTGAAGAACATTTTTCATCACCATTCTCTCTCTTATCATGTTTATGCTGATGATATTCAAATATATACTTCTTTCAAACCCAATCAGAGCAATGGAGCCAGCGCTATCCATAACATTGACATTTGTGTACAAGATGTTCATAATTGGTTAAACTCACATTCACTTAAATTAAATCTCGCCAAATGCGAATTTATAATGTATGGTTCTAAGACTCAGTTAGAGAAGATTTCCATCACTTTAATTACTCTTGCTGGACATAAAATTACCCTATCTAATGTATGTCGCAACCTTGGTGTATTTCTCGACTCAAACATGACAATGTCTACACAAATTCAATATGTCTCAAAATCAGTACGTTATCAGTTACGCAATTTGGGTTTTATTCGTAAATATCTTAACCGTAGTGCCACTGAGAAAATTACTCATGCTTTAATTTCTTCTCGCTTGGATTTTGGTAATGTCCTTTTGTTTAGTTCGCCTCACAACCTACTCGCAAAATAACAAAGATTACAGAATGCTGCTGCTCGTGTCGTGACCCTGTCCAACAAGTACAGTCACATCACACCAGTCCTCAAATCACTCCATTGGTTGCCCGTAGAAAAACGTGTTGTTTTCAAGATTATTTTGCTATTATTTTACTGTATACATGGCTCTGCTCCGCGGTATAACATCGGCTTGATTAAGCATTACTTTCCTTCTAGACAGCTACGTTCTCAAAACTCTGGCTTACTTGTTATTCCTAAGGTTAAAACAAAGTGGGGGGGGGGGAGCGAACCTTCGCTCATGCTGGGCCTTCATTATGGAATACTCTCCCTCAATGGATTAAGAATAGCAGTTCTGCTGAAGTGTTAAAAAAAAATCTTAAGAAATATCTGTTTAATTTAGCTTATAATTGATTACCATAACCTTTCATGTCTGTACCTTTCCTATCGCACTTTGTATAAATGTATCATGTATGTATTTCATCTTTTGCACAAGCTGCGCCTTGAGCATTTGACCATCAAGTGGATTTGGCGCCTCATAAATCATATGTATTATTATTATTATTATTATTATTATTATGTATTTATCTATTTTGTTTTTGATGCTGTTATTTGTTTCATTATTACCAAACAGGGCCTCATGGAAGACCACCAAATTAGTGATATGTGCCACCCTGTATAAATATCAGAAATAAATAAATAAATTGAAAAAATTAAAAAATTAAACTGTACATGGCGACATGCGCATTCTGGGAAAAAGAGACAACTCCTCATCTCTCATATAGAATAACACGGGAAAACAAGGTTCTTGAAAATGGTTGTAATTCCCCTGGTATGACTTTGAAATCGCGTAAAATGAGACTCATATGACATTTGAGGACATGGAATACCATAACATAAACTCGAAAAGCTGAACAGACCTTGCATAAATAGGCATAAATATGCATGGGTGCTTTTGACTTTCGGAACAATCTGAACTCCCACGGACGATGAAATTCGGCCGCATACACTTATTGATTCAAAGCATCGATGCAAATATTAAATCGCGCGTCAAAATATGGAATAGTCACAACAACAAGGAAATAGCCAGCACATAACTCTGGATACACAAATATCTGCACTATCGGGATCTTCTTCAATAAATCCTAACAAGATGAAGGAACCTGATAATTTAAGAATGATTGGTTTGCTTCTGTTTATGCATGTGATAGCATCTGTATATGCAGTTGGTGAGTTACAACTAATATTTTGGGATGGTAAAATACGGTACAAAGCTTTAAGCATTAGTACTGGGTTTGCCTACATGTATAATTGTTTTGTGTGAATGTACACTGCTAGTAATTTCCTCATATTTTGTTGCAACTTATACCCGGGATATCAGATCATTTTTTAGTACAGTCTTATGGTTTTGTTCTCACTTTTTATTTAGAAAATCACGTGTTGTTCTTTTGTGTTGTTCTTTATCTTTGTTTTTATATACGAAGTTTTACTTAAAGTGCATGATGGTACCAGTAAGGCCAGCTGAAGAAAAAAAAACATCTCTCAGGTTATATTCATTATTTAATCGTAGCAACCAAAGGGTTGGATTGATATAATAAATACATTTTGAACATGATTATGAACATTATTCAATTGAGTACAATCAAATTAGTAAATTATGATTATTTTTTTATAAATACATGTAGATCATTAATATAAAGAACATTACAAATAATTCGGGTATATCATATTACAAGTAAATAATTACGAGGAAAAAGGAAACATAAACTTGAATAGAGAAGAAAAGGGAGCAAGAGAGGGGAAAAGAAAAGAAAGTAAATAATTGAAAGAGCTGCACTGATCAATCAAATAAACTCTGGTATCCAAATATAAAAATAGATAACATAGTTATATAGAATGTCAAGATATAAACTGATAACTACATGTACTGACAAATTATTCCAAATTGATGCTCTGAAGCAAAAATAATATATAACTAGACTTTAATTCGTCACTTAGACGATTTAGGTGATACGTATGCTCATGTGACGATATTAGAATGGTGACCATGATTGAAAGTGGCACAGCGCCCCCTTCAGGTTTTCGATAGAGGATAAAACTGTTTACCTATACTAAACAAGCTCAAAACTCTTCTTTTTATCAATATTACAAAATGTACATAGTGATTTATTTAGTTCTGATTTAATATAAAATATGAGTAAGATATTAATATTTTACTCATCCATAACCCATCCATTTGCCCAAACAATGTTGCAATAACTAAGAAACGGTAATATAAGTGTATTGTATAACATAAGCAGAACAGATTGAAGCAAAGTATGGCGGAGTTTGGTGATGACACCAGTATTCCTTGACCCTGTCTTATTAATATGAGATATGTGTTTTCCAGGATAAGTTTTCGTCAATAAGAATAGACAAGAACTTGGTATTGGAAACACGATTATCCATTCATTACGAAACAAATCCTTTTTGAAAACATTAAGAGATACATCATTGATAATACGAGTGTTATAAATAGGAAACTGTTTTTGTGTTATTTGAAATATTGGGAAATTACCAAATATATCATTATAAAACAAACCAGAAGAATCATACAGATCAAAATTATTTGTAAATATATTATCAATGAGGGATATTGATCTGTCAGTCTTTGTCGAAGGCTTATATCAATTAAAGGAATAATTTTTGTTGAATGTATTGCGCTCGAGAACTTACATACAGCATTGCCAGTGAATTTTACGAGATCAATGTTAAAATTTTCCCATTATATAAACCTGTTTATGTTCAGTATAAGTTGTTTGTAAAACATTTTCAAAGACAGGGATTAAATCATTGATATTTGATTGAGGTTTCCTATATATGACACCTACATTAATATTCTGATGTCTCGGCAAGTTGCTTTCAATAAACAGTGATTCAGAATTGTATGATGGGTATAATATAAATATATAATTTCGTATTTCATATTCAAAATTGTCAGCGACCAATAGACCAACACCTCCACCCTATCCTAATTGGCGATTAGAATGTATAAATGAATAACCAGACACAATGAATAATAGTTGCGTAATGTCATTAATCCAAGATTCAGAGAAATCTGTACATAAAGTACAGATGAAACTGGATATAGCATTACAATTTATGTTTAAACTACGGGAATTAAAATGTAAAATACTAAAATGAGAGTCAATGTTACTGAATTCAGTCGTAACATCCTCATCAATATAATATTTACAGTTCAGAAACCTACTGAAATGAAACTCATCTTCTTTTTTGGATTAATAGTTTAAATCATTGATATCAGTATGAGTATCTGTGGTATTACTACCAAATATTGAATGACGTTCGTCATTATTCAAGTCATGAAAAGGAAATGAAGAATGATTACAGGGTGGGTTATTAATGTAGAAAAATGCTCATGTTCCCTATAACGCTCATTATATGCATTTTAAGTCTAGAAAGTAAAAGGGTTTCCTTACATAAATTGAATACGAGGACACTGCTAACGTTTAAGTTTCACAAATAGGACATACGTGACATATTCATCATTTAAACATTCAACTGAAAATTGTGACATGATCTCATCATCTGATCAAAAAACTAAAAAGCACCGTTTTGATAGCCCATGGTCTCAGCTATAACATACCCAAATTTGGGAGAAAACAGAGAAAACATAAGATAGATAGTGCTCATAGATGAATGCCATGTAGATTGATGATGTGAACGAAATTCACCTTCCATAGACATAACACGCAAATGACGAAAATTCTGACATGTGGCCTTTAATTGAATTTTGTACTATGATGACCTCATTAAAATGAAACTTAAAGAGAATCGATGAATATTGAGAGAAATACACTACATTTTCCATAAATATAATGACGTCATAATATGCAATTTTGTATTTTGACTTCCAAGGCCATTATGATGACGTCAAGATGCATTTAATGGCCAAATGAGATATGAAATCATATCTCAGACTCATACTGAATCTAAATATGAAGAAAAAATTGGCAGTCCTTATTCATCCCGATGTATATTTTATAGGCATGTTTTTGCTCATATATGCTATGTAATACATGAGCTCGCACGCACGGATATTTATCTTCAACGGACGCTCATTCCGTTATTAATAGTGATAAAAAGATGAACATGGTATCAAATTGTTCAGAAAAATATGAGGAATATCCTGTCAAAAAAAATTGAGGGGTAATTATTTTTCGTTCGGCCGTGACGAACGAAAACGCGCAAAAATGCGTGTTTTGCTTGATTTTTTATGCGAAAAGGCGCGCGCATGCGCGTGTGCGAGTTTTTTTGCAAAATGCTTGAAATAGCCTGAAACGTATGCAAAAAAAATTTGGGGTGATATGGAGCATTTTTAATTTTTGCACGCGCATTAAAGCGCGCACGAACGCGTACGCGCGCGTTTGCGCACTCTTATTGACGTGAAATTGACCGGACGGATATTGATCTTAATCATATTAAATATGAATGAAAAATTACTTTCCGTTATGAAGATATGATCATAAGTTGATTTTAACAAAATGGCGCCTGGATGACGTCACGATGACCTTGAGTCTTTGAAAAGTCACGCAGTTTTAAGTTAGACTAATATCTATCATCATTGACAGATTGATGACAATAACTTTCTTCAGTCTTGAGATATCCTGCGAACAAATTCGAGGAAGAATAATAAAAAAAAATAAAAAATAAAAAATAAACAAGAATTTAATTCGTCACGAGGACGAATAAGGTGGTCTGCCTTTAAGTTATATAGACATGTAAACAATGATGATCATGATGATGATCATGATGATGATGATCTTGATAGTAATGATGATGATGATGATGATCATGATCATGATGATGTTGAAGATCATCATCAACAGACCATGATGACATCTGATTGAAAAAAATGGGGAAGTATTTAGATAGCATATAGTCTCAGCTACAACATACTCAAAAATCAACATAATCCAAGCAGAAATAATGTCGATATTGCTCGCAGAAGATAGGAATGTAGATTCCAGATTTGAGAAAAAAGTCATCTCCCTTAGGAATTACACGCAAAAAGTAATGGATCAAGTGATAATAGGGTAATAATAAAGTAAATGTGGCTGTTTATTACGCGATTTGCGATTCTACGTGTTTTAATATTCAAAGGAGATGGTACAGTGAAAGGTCAAAAAGAAAAAAAAAAGATTGTTGGAGACGCCCGGACTCGAACCAGGGACCTCGAGGTCGGAAGTCAAGTGCGTTACCGATATACCAAAATATTTCCCATAGAGATTACACGTAAACGGAAAATACAATTCTCAAATCCCACTTTGTAAGTAAAATATGAGCATGATACCGGTATCTGATCGAAAAAAAAGGGCACACATATGATAGCTCATTGTCTCATAAATTGTACATATGCCAAATTGTACATATGCCAAATTTGAAGGCATTTTATTGAGCCATTTTCAAGTAATCGTGCTTACAAAAAAGTGGTTCGAAATAAGAAAAATAAAGAATAAAAATAAATAAATAAATAAATAAAGGCAATTCTAACGAAATTATAATGTGGTCTGTACGTTATACAGCCCACCTGACTAGTCATAATACTTGTTTGGAACAAGTATAGGTGGGCTGGTCAACTAAAGTTTGAGACAAAATGGAGCAAAAAAAAAGCGAGATACTGCTGAAAAACAATGTCATTGATGTAATGATGTAAACGAAATTCACCTTCCATAGGCATAACACGCAACGTAAGCAATTTCTGATATGTGCCCTTTATTTGTAATTTTCACTATGATGAAGCATCAAAATGAAAAATGGTGTTGACTGAGCTTGTAGAGAATTGTCTCAGCTACATCATATCGAAATTTGGAAGAAAATCGATCAATATTTACAGAGATACAATCAATGTTGAATAAATATGCTGACGTCATTATATGCAAATTCGTATTTTGAGTTCCAAGGCCATTATGATGATGTCACGATACACTTAATGGCCAAATGAGACATGGAATCATATTTCCGACTCATACTCTATCTAAATATGAAAAAAACATTGAAGGTCACGGTTCATTTCAAAGAGCTATAATGGATTTTGTATAGGCATGTTTTTGCTCATATATGCTATGTAATAAAAGAGCTCGCGCGCACGGACATTTATCTTGAATTGACGCTCATCTTGTTATTAATGGTCATAAAGAGATAAACATGGTATCAAATTCCTCGAAAAATAATGAGAAATATCATGAAAGAAAAAAAATGGCGATTCTATGTTATGTAATGGTGTTACGCGCGAAAACGCGCGCGTATGCGCGTGTGCGCGATTTTTTATAAAATGCTTAAAATGACCTGAAACGTATGCAAAAAAATTTAAGAAGACTTTGAGCAATTAAAATTTTTGCGCGCGCACTGATGTGTGGACGTACGCGCACGCGCGCGTTTTTTGACCTGAAATTGACTGGACTGATATCGACCTTGATCATGATAAATATGAATGAGAAATACCTTTTGGTTATGAAGATATGTTCATGAGATGATTTTCAGAAAATTTCACAAAATGGCATCTCGATGACGTCATCAGTCAAGGTCAAGGTTGAAAACCGTCTTGTCCATATGCCTATACATATGTGTGCCAAATATCTTGCTAACAAAAAAGTGGGTCAAAATAAGAAAAATAAACTAGATTTGTAATACTTGTTTGGAACAAGTATAGGTGGGCTGGTCCAACTAAAATTTTAGACAAAATGAATGGCACATTTGAGAAAGCTAATTGTCTCAGCTACATCATACTCAAAGTTCAGCGTAAACGAAGCTAAAACGACGGAGATATTGCTCGCGAAAGACGGGAATGTAGAATCCAGTTTTGAGAAAAAGTCATGTCCCATAGAGAATAAACGCAAAAAGTGAAAAATTGACAAATACTTTTAATCGCAAAAATACGCCTTGATGCCTGTGTCAAAATGAAAAATTGTGGCCGTTACATTTGTAAAACATTGTCTCAGGTAGAACATATCAAAATTTGGAAGAAAATCGATCAATATTTTTAGAGATACAATCAATTTTGAAAAAATATGCTGACATCATAATATGCAAATTGTAATTTTGAGTTCGGAGGCGATTATGATGACGTCATGAGTTAATTGAGGGTCAAATGAGACGTGAAATCATATTTCCAATTTATTTTCTATCAAAATATGAAAACAAAATTGGGGTCACCTTGCAGCCTAAAGAGCTACAATTGATTTTGTATAGGCATGTTTTTGCCCATATATGCTATGTATTACAAGAGCTCGCGCGCACGGAAACTTTTGTTAAACGGTCGATCATTCCGTTTTTAATAGTCATAAAGAGACAAACACGGTATCAATTTGTTTGTAAAAATATGTGAAATATTATGAAGAAAAAAAAATGGCGATTCTATATTGTGTAATAGTTTAACGCACGAAAAATGCGCGCATGCGCGTGTGAGCGATTTTTTTACAAAATGCTTAAAATGGCCTTAAACGTATGCAAAATGATTTTGAGACGATTTTGAGCATTTTAATTTTTGCGCGCGTACCGACGCGCGGACGTACGCGTACGCGCGTATTTTTTGACCTTAAATTGACCGGACGGATATTGACCTTAATCATGATAAATATGACTGAGAAAAAACTTTTGGTCATGAAGATATGATCATGAGTTTATTTTCCGAAAATTTGACAAAATGGCGCCTAGATGACGTCATCAGTGAAGGTCAATGTTGAAAACGTTATTGTGCTTTGTACATATGTCTATACACATGTGCGTTAAATTTCAAGGCAATTGATTGAGCCATTTTCAAGTTATCTTGCTAACAAAAAAGTGGTTAGAAATAAGAAAAATATTTAATAACTAGATTTGTAATACTTGTTTGGAACAAGTATAGGTGGGCTGGTCCAACTAAAACTTAAGACAAAATGAATGGCACATTTGAGATAGCTAATTGTCCCAGCTACAACATACTCGAAGTTCAGCGTAAACGAAGCTAAAACTACGGAGATATTGCTCGCAAAAGACGGAAATGTAGAATCCAGTTCTGAGAAAAACTCATGTCCCATAGAGAATACACGCAAAATGTGAAAAATTGACATTCCTCCTTTAATCGCAAAGTTACGCCATGATGCTTTTGTCAAAATTAAAAATTGTGAACACTGCATTTGTAGAACATTGTCTCAGCTAAAACATATACAATTTTGGAAGAAAAATGATCAATATTAAGAGAGATACTATCAATTTTCCAAAAATATGATGACAACATAATATGCAAATTAAAATTTTGAGTTCGGAGGCCATTATGATGACGTCATGAGTTAATTGAGGGTAAAATAAAACATGAAATCATATCTCCACTTTATATTCTATCACAATATGAAAACAGAATTAGGGTGACCTTGCATCCTAAAGAGCTACAATGGATTTTGTGTAGGCATGTTTTTGTCCGTATATTCTATGTAATACAAGAGCTCGCACGCACAGAAATTTATGTTAAACGGTCGATCATTCCGTTATTAATAGTCATAAAGAGACAAAAATGGTATTAAATTGTTTGTAAAAATATGTGAAATATTATGAAAGAAAAAAAATGGCGATTCTATGTTGTGTAATAGTTTTACGCGCGAAAACGCGCGCGCATGCGCGTGTGCGCGATTTTTTATAAAATGCTTAGAATGGCCTAAAACGTATGCAAAATGATTTTGAGACGATTTTAAGCATTTTAATATTTTGCGCGCGCATTGACGCGCGGAGGTACGCGCACGCTCGCGTTTTTTGACCTGCAATTGACCGGACTGATATTGACCTTAATCATGATAAATATGAATGAGAAATTACTTTTGGTTATGAAGATATGATCATGAGTTGATTTTCAAAATTTTTCACAAAATGGCGCCTAGATGACGTCATCAGTGAAGGTCAATGTTGAAAACGTTATTGTGCTTTGTACATATGCCTATACATATGTATGCCAAATTTCAAGGCATTTGATTGAGCCATTTCCAAGTTATCTTGCCAACAAAAAAGTGGTTAGAAATAAGAAAAATATATAATAAATAAATAAATAAAGGCAATTCTAACGAAATTATAAGGTGGTCTGTACGTTATACATCCCACCTGACTAGACATATAATACTTGTTTGGAACAAGTAAAGGTGGGCTGGTTAACTAACATTTGACATAAAATAGAGCAAAAACAAGCGAGATATTGCTAAAAAAACAATGTCATGTAGATTAATGATGTGAACGAAATTCAACTTCCATAGGCATAACACGCGACTTAAGACATTTTTGATACGTGCCCTTTAATCGTAATTTCCACTATGATGACTTGATCAAAATGAAAAATAGTGGCGACTGAGCTCGTACAGAATTGTCTTAGCTATAAGATATCGAAATTTGGAAGAAAATCGATCAATATTTACAGAGATACGATCAATTTTACATAAATATGCTGACTTCATAATATGCAAATTCGTATTTTGAGTTCCAAGGCCATTATGATGTCACGATACACTTAATGACCAAATGAGACATGGAATCATATCCCCGATTCATACTCTTTCTAAATATGAACAAAATTGAAGGTCATGGTTTATTCCAAAGAGCTATAATGGATTTTGTATAGGCATGAGTTCGCCCACAGACATCTATCTTGAATTGACGCTCATCTTGATATTAATGGTCATAAAGAGATAAACATGGTTTATTTTTTTCCTCAAAAAGTATGAGAAATATCATGAAAGAAAAAAAAATGGCGATTATATGTTTTGTAATGGTGTTACGCGCGAAAACGCGCGCGCATGCGCGTATGCGCAATTTTTTATAAAATTCTTAAAATGACCTGAAACGTATGCAAAATAAATTTGAGACGATTTTGAGCAATTAACATTTTTGCGCGCGCACTTATGCGTGGACGTACGCGCACGCGCGCGTTTTTGACCTGAAATTGACCAAATTGATATTGACCTTGATCAGGATAAATATGAATGAGAAATTATTTTTGGTTATGAAGATATGATCATGAGTTGATTTTCAGAAAATTTCACAAAACGGCGCCTAGATGACGTCATCAGTCAAGGTTGAAAACGTTATTGTGATTTCTCTGTATGCCTATACATATGTGTGCCAAATTTCAAGTTATTTGATTTAGACAATTTCAAGTTATCTTTCTAACAAAAAAGTGGCGAGAATTAAGAAAAATAAATAAATAATAAAGGCAATTTTAACAAAAATATAAGGTAGTCTGTATTAGATACAGCCCACCTGATAAATTAATAAAGGCAATTCTAACGAAATCATAAGGTGGTCTGTACGTTATACAGCCCACCTGACTAGATTTGTAATACTTGTTTGGAACAAGTATAGGTGGGCTGATCCAACAAAAAATTGAGACAAAATAAGGGGTACAATTGAGATAGCTTTTTGTCTCATCTACAACATACTCGAAGTTCAGCGTAAACGAAGGTAAAACAACGTAGATATTGCTCGCGAAAGACGGGAATGTAGAATCGAGTTTTGAGAAAAAGTCATGTCCCATAGAGAATACACGCAAAATGTAAAAAATTGACATGCCTCCTTTAATCGCAAAAATACGCCATGATGCCTTTGTCAAAATGAAAAATCATGACAACTGGATTTGTTGAGAATTGTCTCAGCTAGAACATATCAAAATTTTAAAGAAAATCGATCAATTTTTACAGAGATACAATCAATTTTCCATAAATATGCTGACGTCATAATATGCAAATTGGAATTTTGAGTTAGGAGGCCATTATGATGACGTCATGAGTTAATTGAGGGTCAAATGAGACATGAAATCATATCTCCGATTCATACTCAATCAAAATATGAAAAAAAATTGGGGTCACCTTGCATCCTAAAGAGCTACAATGGATTTTGCATAGGCATGTTTTGGCCATATATGCTATGTATTACAAGAGCTCGCGCGCACAGAAATTTATGTTTAACGGTCGATCATTCCGTCATTAATAGTCATAAAGAGATAAACATGCTATCAATTTGTTTGTTAAAATATTTGGAATATAATGAAAGAAAAAAATGCCGATTCTATGTTGTGTAATAGTTTTACGCGCGAATACGCGCGCGCGTGCGTGTGTGCGCGATTTTTCTATAAAATGCTTAAAATGGCCAAAAACATATGCAAAATGATTTTGAGACGATTTTGAGCATTTTAAATTTTTGCGCGCGCACTGACGCGCGGACGTACGCGCACGCGCGCGTTTTTTGACCTGAAATTGACCGGACTGATATTGACCTTGATCATGATAAATATGAATGAGAAATTACTTTTGGTTATGAAGATATGATCATGAGTTGATTTTCAAAATTTTTCACAAAATGGCGCCTAGATGACGTCATCAGTCAAGGTCAAGGTCGAAAAATTTGCTGTGTTTTGTTCTAATGCCTATACATATGTGTGCTAAATTTCAAGGTATTTGATTGAACCATTTTCAAGTTATCTTGCTCACAAAAAAGTGGGTCGAAATAAGAAAAATAAAGAAATAACTAGACATATAATACTTGTTTGGAACAAGTATAGGTGGGCTGGTCAACTTCAATTTGAGACAAAATAGAGCAAAAATAAGCGAGATACTGCTTAAAAAATCTTAAAAAAACAATATCATGTAGTTTTATGACGTGAACGAAATTCACCTTCTATAGGGATAACGCAAATTATGAAGGCCTTTTGACATGAGGCCTTTATTCGAGATTTTCACTATGATGACGTCATTAAAATGAAAAATAGTTACTACTAAGCTTGTAGAGAATTGTCTTAGCTACAACATATCGAAATTTTGAAGAAAATTGATCAATATTTACAGAGATACAATCAATTTTCCATAAATATGCTGACGTCATAATATGCAAATTCGTATTTTGAGTTCCAAGGCCATTGTGATGATGTCACGATACACTTAATGGCCAAATGAGACATGGAATCATATCTTCGACTCATACTCTATCTAAATATGAAAACAAATTGAAGGTCACAGTTCATTCCAAAGAGCTATAATGGATTTTGTATAGGCATGTTTTTGCCCATATATGCTATGTATTAAAAGAGCTCGCGCGCATGGGCATTTTTCTTGAGTTGACGCTCATCTTGTTATTAATGGACATAAAGAGATAAACATGGTATCAAATTCCTCGAAAAAATATGAGAAATATCATGAAAAACAAAAAATGGCGATTCTACGTTGTGTAATGGTGTTACGCGCGAAAACGCGCGCGCATGCGCGTGTGCGCGATTTTTTTGTAAAATGCTTTAAATGACCTGAAACGTATGCAAAAAAAATTTAAGACGACTTTGAGCAATTCAAAATTTTGCGCGCGCACTGACGCGCGGACGTACGCGCACACGCGCGTTTTTTGTCTTGAAATTGACCAGACTGATATTGACCTTGATCATAATAAATATGAATGAGAAATGGATTTCGGTTATGAAGATATGACCATGACTTGATTTCAGAAAATTTCACAAAATGGCGCCTAGCTGACGTCATCAGTCAAGGTCAAGGTTGAACAATTTTCTGTGCTTTGTTCTAATGCCTATACATATGTGTGCTAAATTTCAAGGTATTTGATTGAACCATTTTCAAGTTATCTTGCTCACAAAAAAGTGGGTCGAAATAAGAAAAATAAAGAAATAATAATAAAGGCAATTTTAACAACATTATAAGGTGGTCTGTATTAGATACAGCCCACCTGATAAAGGCAATTTTAACAACATTATAAGGTGGTCTGTATTAGATACAGCGCACCTGATAAAGGCGATTTTAACAAAAATATAAGGTGGTCTGTATTAGATACAGCCCACCTGATAATAAATAAATAAATAAAGGCAATTCTAACGAAATTATAAGGTGGTCTGTACGTTATACAGCCCACCTGAAAATAAAGAATAACAAGAAATTTAAATCGTCATGGGGACGAATTAGGTGGTCTGTCTTCAATTCCTATGTTCATGCTCATCTTTAATTCAATATTTACTATATTGAAAAAGGGAGAAGTTATATAGACATGTAAAGAATGATGATCATGATGTTGATCATGATGATGATGATCTTGATAGTAATGGTGATGACGATGATGATGATCATGGTGATGTTGATGATCATCATCAACAGACCATGATGACATCTGATTAACAAATGAGGGAACGTTTAGATAGCGTATAGTCTCAGCTACAACATACTAAAAAATCAACAAAAATCAAGCTGAAATAACGGCGATATTGCTCGCAAAAGACATGAATGTAGAATCCAGATTTGAGAAAAAGTCATCTCCCATAAGGATTACACACAAACAGTAATGGATCAAGTGATAATAGGGTAATAATTAAGTAAATATGGTTGTTTATTACATTATTTGCGATTCTACGTGTTTTAATATTCAAAGGAGATGGTATAGTGAAAGGTCAAAAAGAAAAAAACTGAAGAAAAAAATTGTTGGAGATGCCCGGACTCGAACCAGGGACCTCTAGGTCGGAAGTCAAGTGCGTTACCGATATACCAAAACATTTCCCATAGAGATTACACGTAAACGGAAAATGGAATTATCAAATCCCACTTTGCAAGTGAGATATGAGCATGATCCCGGCATCTGATCGAAAAATAAAGGAAATATTTGTGATAGCTTATTGTCTCAGCTACAAGATACTCAAAGCTCAGCGAAAACAAAGCTAAAACGACGGAGATATTGCTCGCAAAAGACAGGATGTAGAATCCAGTTCAGAGAAAAAGTCATATCCCATAGAGAATACACGCAAAATGTGAAAAATTGACATGCCACCTTTAATCGCAAAAACACGCCATGATTTCTTTGTCAAAATGAAATATTGTGACACCTGCATTTGTAGAGAATTGTCTCAGCTAGATCATATCAAAATTTGGAAGAAAATCGATAAATATTCACAGAGATACAGTCAATTTTCCAGAAATATGCTGACGTCATAATATGCAAATTGAAATTTTGAGTTGGGAGGCCATTATGATGACGTCATGAGTTAATTGAGGGTCAAATGAGACATGAAATCATATCTCCAATTCATACTCTATCAAAATATGGAGAAAAAAAAATGGTTCACCTTCCATCCTAAAGCGCTACAATGGATTTTGTATAGGCATGTTTTTTGCCCATGTATGCTATGTATTACAAGAGCTCGCACACACGGAAATTATTTTAAATGGACGCTCATTCCGTTATTGATGGTCAGAAAAAGGTGAACAAGGTATCAAAATGCTTGAAAAAATGTGCCAAGTATGATGACAGAGAAAAATTGGCGATTCTATGTTGCAAAATACCAGTACGCGCGAAAACGCGCGCGCATGCGCGTGTGCGCGTTTTTTTGCAAAATGCGTAAAATGGCGTGAAACGTATGCAAAAATTAATTTGATATGATTTTGAGCATTTTGAATTTTTGCGCGCGCGCTAACGCGCGGTCGTACGCATGCGCGCGCGTTTTTGGACCTGAAATTGACTGGATGGATATTGACTTTAATCATGATAAATATGAATGAGAAATGCTTTTCTGTTATGAAGATATGATCATGAGTAAAAAGCACCCCAAAAAACACAAAATGGCGCCTGGATGACGTCATGAAAATTGGATGACCTTGAAAAGGTTACTGTCACGTCTCATGACAATGACCTATGACTGTGCCAAAATTGAAGGAAATTAATTGAAAGGATCTTGAGTTATCCTGTGAACAAAAAAGTGTGAAGAAATAAATAAAAACTAGAAATTTAATTCGTCACGAAGACGAATGAGGTGGTCTGTCTAAGTCTTATGATAGATTTGAGAATGGGAGAAGTTATATAGACATGTAAACATTGATGATCATGATGAACATGATGATGATCATGATAGTAAAGGTGATGATGATCATGATAATGATAATGTTATATGATGATAAAAACGATAATGTTAATGATGATGATGATAATGATCATGATCATGGTGATGTTGATGATCATCATCTTCAGACCATGATGATGATGATGATGGTAATGATCATGATCATGGTGATGTTGATGATCATCATCTTCAGACCATGATGATGATGATGATGGTGACATTGATGATGATGATGATGATAATGATGATATTGATGATGATGACGATGATGAGTATGACCATGATCCTGACATCTGATTGAAAAAATGAGGAAATATTTAGATAGCATATAGTCTCAGCTACAACATACTAAAATTTGGGAGAAAACTGTTGAATAACAACCGAGATACTGGTCAAAACACATTGTCATGCACATTCATGTTTTGAAAAAAGTGACCTCCCATAGACATAACACGCAAATATAACAAATTATGCATTGTCGTCTTTAATCGAATATTTAACTATGATGACGTCATCAAAATAAAAAAAATAAATGCATATTTTTGATAGAAATTATCTCAGCTACAACATATCGAAATCTGGGAGAAAATCGATCACTGATAAGCGAGATAATCTCAATTAAACAAAGACAAAAATGACGTCATCAACAAAATACATTTTCTTTAGTTTAGATGCAATTATGAAGATTTTGTTTCACTTTGTACGAGTCAGGGTGGTATGAAATCATATTTCCAACTCATGCTCTTTCCAACCATGATATAAAAATTGGGGGTCGACGGACTATCTGAAGAGCTATTTCGATTTATAAAGTAGCATGTTTTTGATCAAATTTACATTATATTGCCCATAGCAGCACGCGCGGAATTTGAACTTTGACGCGCGCTCACGGCCTTATGAAAGGTCAAGAGTGACTGAAATTAATGTAAATTGTCATTTACGGTAAGAGAAATCTAAATCATGTAAACAAATTGAATTTGACCTTTTCCGCGCGTTGTGAGCGCGCGCACCGCGCGCGGGGACAAGTACGGACGAAATTTTTTGAAATGCTTCAAATGACCTGATTCGTACTCTCCTTTAGTAGTTAAGTGATTTTGAGCAATTTTAAATTTTGACGCGCACATACGCACGCGTCATGACCTTCATGTGACCTTTGATGACATGACCTGTTGACCCTTGACCTGAAGTATATGTGATATGAATATGAATGAACTTTGAGTACGCATCATGAAGATATGATGGATAACGTGATTTCACAAAATGGCGCCTGGATGACGTCACGATGACCTGATGACCTTGAAAAGGTTACTGTCACGTCTCATGACAATGACCTATGACTGTGTCAAAATTGAAAGAAATTAACACAACCGATCTTGAGTTATCCGATGAACAAAAAACGGGGAGAAATAAAAATAAATAATAATAATAATAATAATAATAATAATAATAATAAAGAAAGAAAATTCTGACAAAAACAATAGGTGATCTGTTTTCAACAGACCACCTAACTAGAAATTTAATTCGTCACGAAGACGAATAAGGTGGTCTGTCTTCAAGTCTTATAATAGATTATAATATTTACTATATTGAAAAAGGGTGAAGTTATATACAGTACACGCCGAAAATCTCCGCAACACGATTTACACGATTCAAAATTTACACGATTCGACTGCTCGCGGGAATCGTGTAACCATTTATTTTTACACGATTCGTTTTTTGCCAATGAAGCGAAATTTGAATCGTGTAAACGTGTAATCGTGTAAAATTACACGATTCCTCAATTCAGGTCCAATCGTGTAATCGTGTAATCTGCCCGCCGAAAATCTCCGCAACACGATTACACGATTCAAAATTTACACGATTCGATTGCTCGCTGGAATTGTGTTACAATTTATTTTCAGTGGTGATGGTGAGCAGGTTAAGGA
Source organism: Strongylocentrotus purpuratus (assembly GCF_000002235.5). Lineage (NCBI taxonomy): Eukaryota > Metazoa > Echinodermata > Echinoidea > Camarodonta > Strongylocentrotidae > Strongylocentrotus > Strongylocentrotus purpuratus. The sequence goes on from NW_022145598.1 coordinate 26,025,923, forward strand.
CGTCTAGTTCAGTAAAAGCAAGAAGTTGCTTCTTGGTTGAACGAGGACAACGTGGACGATACGAGGGGATAGCGAAGATTACGCTTTCTTTCTCTTGTATATATTTTTAATTGCAGTGTCTTGTCTCTAGTTTTATTATAGAATGTTTGAAAGTTAAAAAAATCAGTCCACTTCCCGAAAAGCACTCTCGGATTTAATCCTCGGTGAGAAAAAAGAAAAAAAGCGATGAACGACGAAGGAAGGGGGGAATCTTGTTATTCCTAAGTTTTAAATAAGTAAAAATGATTACAAAATGTAAAGGAGGGCTAACATAATTAAGTATCTTGTGATACTCTTACATTACAAGGCTGTACCAATTAGAATTACGGTTCACCAGCTCATTCGTTACTATGAATATCGTTATACTTTTTTTCATTCAATCATTATCCATTTTACAAACCTGGTTTGTAAAAACGCGTCATATGACGCACGAAAACCAAGGTTTGTCGACAAACCTCCTTTGTGAATTCGGGCCTTAGACTTTGATCACTTATTGCTTTTTTAGCGTTCCTCATTTTCGTAAATTACCTTTTACAACATTGCATTATTCAGCTATATGTATAAAGAGCTACGGTCAAGGCTTAAGGGCACACTTCCTGTCACATACAAAAGAAGCTTACTCTGAATGTGGCCTGCCATTGACCCTTGCCGGGACAAAGGCCGTTGCCCTAGCTACAGGCAGAGATCCTTACATAATACCTATTGTTCAGGGGGTTCCCCTTGAACATAGGACCCCCCTGAACAATAGGTATTACATGTACGTAAGTATGTAAGCCACTGGCTACAGAGTGTAGGGAACAGTTGCAAGCCGAGAATGAATAGAATAAGTAAATGGCCAACTGTCTTTGAGTTACGTTTAGCTAGCGGCACAGTGTCCCCCACTTTTTCAAGTTCCCCCAAAGTGCCCCTTTGTATGTAGGAAAAGTACCTATTTTACTTTGACAAGTGTCCCTATTAATTTGTAAAAGTGCCCCTTCCCCTTTTCAACTCTGATAAGTGCTCCTTTTCTTTTGACACACACCCCTTTTCCTTCGACGAGTTCCTATTTTCCTTTACAATAAGTGTCCATTTTCCATTCTCATTAGTGTCCTTTTAATCTCTAGTAAGTATCCCTCTTTAAGTACGAGAAGTGCCCCTCTTCACTTTTGATAAATGCCCCCATCAACTCCGATAAATGCCCCTATTAAAATCTGATCGGTGCCCCTTTTCTTTCAACTAAAGCTTTTTTTTATCTCTCTCTCTCTCTCTCTCTCTCTCACTCTCTCTCTCTTTCTTTCAATATCTTTCCATTCCCCCATGTCTTTCTCGCCTCTCTTTCCCTCATGTTCCCCTCTTACCTTATTAATTTGTCTCTTTTCCTCTCCGTTTCATAGCCTTCTCATTTCTGTTAATTTTACTAGGTTTCGCCCTTCTTTTTTTTATCACTCTATTTCACTCTTTCTTTTCTTCCGGTCAACTTTTTAGTTTTCCCTTTTTTCTCTCTTTTTTCTGTTTATCTTTATCGTGCCTTTCAACCCTCATTTTCCTTTTATATGTTCCCTTCTCCTCGTAACTATCTTTTTTCCTTTACTATTTCATCTATCATGTCTTCCTGTTTCTGACGTTTTCCTACCTTGTCTCACGGATTAGTATACGATACATGGAAAGTTAGTGGAAACTGCTGAGGTTTATACCCGAATATAAAGTACAGTAATTAACTGATGTACACTGAAGGTAAGTATTGGTGTAAGCAGGATAAGATTTAACGATTGTTGTAGCTTGTCGCATCGTTCTACCAATGCCCTTATAACCCTTATAACTTTTTACACGATTACACGATTCAGAGCGACATTCTTCAATCGTGTAAATTTACACGATTACACAGTTACACGATTGTTACATCTGGTCGAATCATCCGACCAATGCACTTAACTATTTACACGATTACACGATTCAGAGCGACATTCTTCAATCGTGTAAATTTACACGATTACACAGTTACACGATTCAGGTGAATCGTGTAAACCGTGTAATCCTAAAAATAAATCGTGTAATCGTGTTGCGGAGATTTTCGGCGTGTACTGTAGACATGTAAACAATGATGATTATGATGATGATGATCTTGATAGTAGTGATTATGATGAGAATGATTATCATCATTATGATAATGAACATGAGCGTGATTCTGACATCTTATCGGAAAAATGAGGGGTGATTTAGATAACATATAGTGTCAGCGACAACATACTCAAATTTGGGAGAAAACTGTTAAATAACAACCGAGATACTGGTCAAAACACATTGTCATGCAGATTCATGTTTTGAAAAAAGTGACCTCCCATAGACATAACACGCAAATATGACAAATTATGCATTGTCGCCTTTAATCGAATATTTAACTATGATGACGTCATCCAAATGAAAAATAAATGGCATAATTTTAATAGAGAATCATCTCAGCTACAACATATCTAAATCTGGGAGAAAATTGATCACTAATAAGTGAGATAATCTTAAATAAACAAAGACAAAAATGACGTCATCAACAAAATACATTTGTTTGAGTTTAGATGCCAATATGATGACTTTATTTCACTTTGTACGAGTCAGGGTGGTATGAAATCATATCTCCTACTCATGCTTTTTCCAACCATGATATAAAAATTGGGGGTCAATGGACTATCTGAAGAGCTATTTCGATTTTTAAAATGGCATGTTTTTGATCAAATTTGCATTATATTGCCCATAGCAGTACGCACGGATTTTGAACTTTGACGCGCGCTCACGGCCTTATGAAAGGTCAAGAGTGACTGAAATTAATGTAAATTGTCATTTACGGTAAGAGGAATCTAAATCATGTAAACAAATTGAATTTGACCTTTTCCGCGCGTTGTGAGCGCGCGCACCGCGCGCGGGGACAAGTACGGACGGAAATTTTTGAAATGCTTAAAATGACCTGATTCGTACTCTCGTTTAATAGTTAAGTGATTTTGAGCATTTTAAAATTTTGACGCGCGCGTACGTGCGCGTCATGACCTTTATGTGACCTTTGATGACATGACTTGTTGACCCTTGACCTGAAGTATATGTGATATCAATATGAATGACCTTTGCTTATGCATCATGAAGATATGATGGATAACGTGATTTCACAAAATGGCGCCTGGATGACGTTACGATGACCTGATGACCTTGAAAAGGTTACTGTCACGTCTCATGACAATAACCTATGACTGTGTCAAAATTGAAAGAAATTAACACAACCGATCTTGAATTAACCGATGAACAAAAAACGGGGAGAAATAAAAATAAATAATAATAATAAAGAAAGAAAATTCTGACGAAAACAATAGGTGATCTGTCGTTGACAGACCACCTAATAAATAAATAAAGAAAGAAAATTCTGACGAAAACAATAGGTGATCTGTCGTTGACAGACCACCTAATAATAATAATAAACTAGAAATTTGATTCGTCACGAAGACGAATAAGGTGGTCTGCCTATGTCTTATGATAGATTTGAGAATGGGAGAAGTTATATAGACATGTAAACAATGATGATCATGATAGTAAAGGTGATGATGATCATGATAATGATAATGTTATAAAATGATAAAAACGATAATGTTACTGATGATGATGATAATGATCATGATCATGGTAATGTTGATGATCATCATCTTCAGACCATGATGATGATGATGGTGACATTGATGATGATGATGATGATGATGATGATAATATTGATGATGATGATGACGATGATGAGTATGAGCATGATCCTGACATTATGATTGAAAAAATGAGGAAATATTTAGATAGCAAATAGTCTCAGCTACAACATACTAAAATTTGGGAGAAAACTGTCGAATAACAACCGAGATACTGGTCAAAACACATTGTCATGCAGATTCATGTTTTGAAAAAAGTGACCTCCCATAGACATAACACGCAAATATGACAAATTATGCATTGTCGCATTTAATCGAATATTTAACTAAGATGACGTCATCTAAATAAAAATAAATGACATTTTTCTGATAGAAAATTATCTCAGCTACAACATATTGAAATCTGGGAGAAAATCGATTACTGATAAGCGAGATAATCTCAATTAAACAAAGACAAAAATGACGTCATCAATAAAATACATTTTCTTTAGTTTAGATGCAAATATGAAGATTTTGTTTCACTTTGTACGAGTCAGGGTGGTATGAAATCATATCTCCAACTCATGCTCTTTCCAACCATGATATAAAAATTGGGGGTCGACGGACTATCTGAAGAGCTATTTCGATTTATAAAGTAGCCTGTTTTTGATCAAATTTACATTATATTGCCCATAGCAGCACGCGCGGAATTTGAACTTTGACGCGCGCTCACGGCCTTATGAAAGGTTAAGAGTGACTGAAATTGATGTAAATTGTCATTTACGGTAAGAGGAATCTAAATCAAGTAAACAAATTGAATTTGACCTTTTCCGCGCGTTGTGAGCGCGCGCACCGCGCGCGGGGACAAGTACGGACGGAAAATTTTGAAATGCTTCAAATGACCTGATTCGTACTCTTCTTTAGTAGTTAAGTGATTTTGAGCAATTCTAAATTTTGACGCGCACATACGCGCGCGTCATGACCTTTATGTGACCTTTGATGACATGACTTGTTGACCCTTGACCTTAAGTATATGTGATATGAATATGAATGACCTTTGCTTATGCATCATGAAGATATGATGGATCACGTGATTTCACAAAATGGCGCCTGGATGACGTCACGATGACCTGATGACCTTGAAAATGTTTCTGTCACGTTTCATGACAATGACCTATGACTGTGTCAAAATTGAAAGAAATTAACACAACCGATCTTGAGTTAACCGATAAACAAAAAACGGGAAGAAATAAAAATAAATAATAATAATAATAAACTAGAATTTAATTCGTCACGAAGACGAATAAGGTGGTCTGTCTATGTCTTATGACAGATTTGAGAATGGGAGAAGTTATATAGACATGTAAACAATGATGATCATGATGAACATGATGATGATCATGATAGTAAAGGTGATGATGATAATGATAATATTATATAATGATAAAAACGATAATGTTAATGATGATGATGACCATAAGCATGATCCTGACATCTGATTGAAAAAAATGAGGAAATATTTAGATAGCAAATAGTCTCAGCTACAACATACTAAAATTTGGGAGAAAACTGTTGAATAACAACCGAGATACTGGTCAAAACACCTTGTCATGCAGATTCATGTTTTGAAAAAAGTGACCTCCCGTAGACATAACACGCAAATATGACAAATTATGCATTGTCGCCTTTAATCGAATATTTCACTATGATGATGTCATCTAAATGAAAAATAAATGACATATTTCTCGTACAGAATTATCTTAGCTACAACATATCAAAATCTTGGAGAAAATCGATCACCGATAAGCGCGATAATCTAAAGTAAACAAAGATGAAAATGACGTCATCAACAAAATACATTTTTTTTAGTTTAGATGCCAGTATGATGACTCTCATTCACTTTGTACGAGTCAGGGTGGTATGAAATCATATCTCCAACTCATGCTTTTTCTAACCATGATATAAAAAATGGGGGTCAACGGACTATCTGAAGAGTTATTTTGATTTTTAAATTGGCATGTTTTTGATCAAATTTGCATTATATTTCCCATAGCAGCACGCGCGGATTTTGAACTTTGACGCGCGCTCACGGCCTTATGAAAGGTCAAGAGTGACTGATATTAATTTAAATTGTCATTTATGGTAAGAGGAATCTAAATCATGTAAACAAATTGAATTCGACCTTTTCCGCGCGTTGTGAGCGCGCGCACCGCGCGCGGGGACAAGTACGGACGGAAATTTTTGAAATGCTTAGAATGACCTGATTCGTACTCTCGTTTAATAGTTAAGTGATTTTGAGCATTTTTAAATTTTGACGCACGCGTACGCGCGCGTCATGACCTTTATGTGACCTTTGATGACATGACCTGTTGACCCTTGACCTGAAGTATATGTGATATGAATATGAATGACCTTTGCTAATGCATCATGGAGATATGATGGATAACGTGATTTCACAAAATGGCGCCTGGATGACGTCACGATAACCTGATGACCTTGAAAATGTTCCTGTCACGTCTCATGACAAAGACCTATGACTGTGTCAAAATTGAAAGAAATTAACACAACCGATCTTGAGTTAAACGATAAACAAAAAACGGGAAGAAATAAAAATAAAGAATAATAAATAAAGAAAATTCTGACGAAAACAATAGGTGATCTGTCGTTGACAGACCACCTAATAAAGAAAATTCTGACGAAATCAATAGGTGGTCTGTTGACAACAGACCACCTAATAAATAAACTAGAAATTTAATTCGTCATGGGGACGAATTAGGTGGTCTGTTTTCAATTTGATGATCATTGAAAAGTCAAAAAAGAAAAAAAAGTGAAGAAAAACAAATTGTTGGAGACGCCCGGACTCGAACCAGGGACCTCGAGGTCGGAAGTCAAGTGCGTTACCGATATACCAAAACATTTCCATAGAGATTACACGTAAACGGAAAATAGATTTCACAAATCCTACTTTGTAAGTGAAATATGAGCATGATCCCGGCATCTGATCGAAAAATAAAGGGCACACTTGTGATAGCTTATTGTCTCAGCTACAACATACTCAAAGTTCAGCGTAAACAAAGCTAAAACGACGGAGATATTGCTCGCAAAAGACAGGATGTAGAATCCAGTTTTGAGAAAAAGTCATGTCCCATAGAGAATACACGCAAAATGTGAAAAATTGACATGCCTCCTTTAATCGCAAAAATACGCCATGATGCCATTGTCAAAATGAAATATCGTGGTAACTGCATTTGTAGAAAATTGTCTCAGCTAGATCATATCAAAATTTGGAAGAAAATTGATCAATATTTACAGAGATACAGTCTATCTTCCAGAAATCTGCTGACGTCATAATATGCAAATTGAAATTTTGAGTTGGGAGGCCATTATTGTGACGTCATGAGTTAATTGAGGGTCAAATGAGACATGAAATCATATTTCCATTTCATACTCTATCAAAATATGGAAGAAAAAAATTGGGTTCAACTTCCATCCTAAAGCGCTACAATGGATTTTGTATAGGCATGTTTTTGCGCATGTATGTTATGTATGACAAGAGCTCGCACGCACGGATGCGTATCTTAACGGACGCTCATTCCGTTATTAATGGTCAGAAAAAGGTGAACAAGGTATCAAAATGCTTGAAAAAATGTGCCAAATATGTTGACAGAGAAAATTTGCCGATTCCACGTTGCAAAATGCAAGTACGCGCGAAAACGCGCACGCATGCGCGAGTGCGCGTTTTTTTGCAAAATGCTTAAAATGGCCTAAAACGTATGGAAAATTAATTTGATATGATTTTGAGTATTTTTAAATTTTGCGCGCAGGCTGACGCGCGGACGTACGCATGCGCGCGCGTTTTTTGACCTGAAATTGACCGGACGGATATTGACCTTAATCATGATGTATATGAATGAGAAATGCCATTCCGTTATGAAGATATGTTCATGAGTAAAAAGTACCAACAAAATTACAAAATGGCGCCTGGATGACGTCATGAAAATTTGATGACCTTGAAAATGTTACTGTCACGTCTCATGACAATGGCCTATGACTGTGCCAAAATTGAAGGAAATTGATTGAACCGATCTTGAGTTATCCTGTGAACAAAAAAGTGTGAAGAAATAAATAAAAATAAAGAATAACTAGAAAAATTTAATTCGTCACGAAGACGAATAAGGTGGTCTGTCTTCAAGTCTTATAATAGATTATAATATTTACTATATTGAAAAAGGGAGAAGTTATATAGACATGTAAACAATGATGATTATGATGATGATCTTGATAGTAATGATTATGATGATGATGATGATGATGTTGATGAGGATGATGATCATGATCATGAGCGTGATTCTGACATCTTATCGGAAGAATGAGGGTGATTTAGATAACATATAGTCTCAGCGACAACATACTAAAATTTGGGAGAAAACTGTTGAATAACAACCGAGATACTGGTCAAAACACATTGTCATGCAGATTCATGTTTTGAAATAAGTGACCTTCCATAGACATAACACGCAAATATGACAAATTATGCATTGTCGCCTTTAATCGAATATTTAACTATAATGACGTCATCTAAATGAAAAATAAATGGCATATTTCTAATAGAGAATTATCTCAGCTGCAACATATTGAAATCTGGGAGAACATCGATCACTGATAAGCAAGATAATCTCAACTAAACAAAGACAAAAATGACGTCATCAACAAAATACATTTTCTTTAGTTTAGATGCAAATATGAAGATTTTGTTTCACTTTGTACGAGTCAGGGTGGTATGAAATCATATCTCCAACTCATGCTCTTTCCAACCATGATATAAAAATTGGGGGTTGACGGACTATCTGAAGAGCTATTTCGATTTATAAAGTAGCATGTTTTTGATCAAATTTACATTATATTGCCCATAGCAGCACGCGCGGAATTTGAACTTTGACGCACGCTCACGGCCTTATGAAATATGAAGAGTGACTGAAATTAATGTAAATTGTCAATTACGTTAAGAGGAATCCAAATCATGTAAAAATTTTGAATTTGACCTTTTCCGCGAGCTGTGAGCGCGCACATCGCGCGCGGGGACACTTACGGACGGAAAATTTTGAAATGCTTAAAATGACCTGATTCGTACTCTCCTTTAGTAGTTAAGTGATTTTGAGCTTTTTAAAATTTTGACGCACACGTACGCGCGCGTCATGACCTTTATGTGACCTTTGATGACATGACCTGTTGACCCTTGCCCTAAAGTATATGTGATATGAATATGAATGACCTTTGCTTATGCATCATGAAGATATGATGGATAACGTGATTTCATAAAATGGCGCCTGGATGACGTCACGATGACCTGATGACCTTGAAAAGGTTACTGTCACGTCTCATGACAATGACCTATGACTGTGTCAAAATTGAAAGAAATTAACACAACCGATCTTGAGTTAACCGATGAACAAAAAACGGGGAGAAATAAAAATAAACTAGAATTTAATTCGTCACGAAGACGAATAAGGTGGTCTGTCTAAGTCTTATGATAGATTTGAGAATGGGACAAGTTATATAGACATGTGAACAATGATGATCATGATGAACATGGTGATGATCATCATAGTAAAGGTGATGATGATAATGATAATATTATATGACGATAAAAACGATAATGTTAATGATGATGATGAGCATAAGCATAATCCTGACATCTGATTAAAAAAAAAGAGAAAATATTAGATAGCAAATAGTCTCAGCTACAACATACTAAAATTTGTGAGAAAACTGTTGAATAACAACCGAGATACTGGTCAAAACACCTTGTCATGCAGATTCATGTTTTGAAAAAAGTGACCTCCCATAGACATAACACGCAAATATGACAAATTATGCATTGTCACCTTTAATCGAATATTTAACTATGATGACGTCATCTAAATGAAAAATAAATGACGTATTACTGATAGAGAATTATCTCAGCTACAACATATCAAAATCTGGGAGAAGATCGATGACCGATAAGTGAGATAATCTCAATTAAACAAAGACAAAAATGACGTCATCAACAAAATACATTTTGTTCAGTTTAGATGTCAATATGTTGACTTTGTTACACTTTGTACGAGTCAGGGTGATATGAAATCATATCTCCAACTCATGCTTTTTCCAACCATGATATAAAAATCGGGGGTCGATGGACTATCTGAAGAGCTATTTTGATTTTTAAAATGGCATGTTTTTGATCAAATTTGCATTATATTGCCCATAGCAGCACGCGCAGATTTTGAACTTTGACGCGCGCTCACGGCCTTATGAAAGGTCAAGAGTGACTGAAATTAATGTAAATTGTCATTTACGGTAAGAGGAATCTAAATCATGTAAACAATTTGAATTTAACCTTTTCCACGCGTTATGAGCGCGTGCAACGCGCGCGGTGACACGCACGGACGGAAAATTTTGAAATGCTTAAAATGACCTGATTCGTACTCTCGTTTAATAGTTAAGTGATTTTGAGCATTTTAAAATTTTGACGCGCGCGTACGTGCGCGTCATGACCTTTATGTGACTTCTGATGACATGACTTGTTGACCCTTGACCTGAAGTATATGTGATATGAATATGAATGACCTTTGCTTATGCATCATGAAGATATGATGGATAACGTGATTTCACAAAATGGCGCCTGGATGACGTCACGATGACCTGATGACCTTGAAAAGGTTACTGTCACGTCTCATGACAATGACCTATGACTGTGTCAAAATTGAAAGAAATTAACACAACCGATCTTGAGTTAACCGATGAACAAAAAACAGGGAGAAATAAAAATAAATAATAATAAAGAAAGAAAATTCTGACGAAAACAATAGGTGGTCTGTTGATAACAGACCACCTAATAATAATAAATAAATAAATAAATAAAGAAAGAAAATTCTGACGAAAACAATAGGTGATCTGTCGTTGACAGACCACCTAATAAATAAATAAATAAATAAATAAAGAAAGAAAATTCTGACGAAAACAATAGGTGATCTGTCGTTGACAGACCACCTAATAAATAAAGAAAGAAAATTCTGACGAAAACAATAGGTGATCTGTTTTCAACAGACCACCTAATAATAATAAATAAAGAAAGAAAATTCTGACGAAAACAATAGGTGGTCTGTTGATAACAGACCACCTAATAAATAAATGAATAAATAAATAAATAAATAAAGAAAGAAAGAAAATTCTGACGAAAACAATAGGTGATCTGTCATTGACAGACCACCTAATAAAGAAAGAAAATTCTGACGAAAACAATAGGTGATCTGTCGAAAACGACAGACCACCTAATAAAGAAAGAAAATTCTGACGAAAACAATAGGTGATCCGTTTTCAACAGACCACCTTATAATAAAGAAAGAAAATTCTGACGAAAACAATAGGTGATCTGTTTTCAACAGACCACCTAATAAAGAAAGAAAATTCTGACGAAAACAATAGGTGATCTGTCATTGACAGACCACCTAATAAATAAATAAATAAATAAATAAAGAGACCACCTAATAATAATAAATAAATAAATTAATAAATAAAGGCAATTCTAACGAAATTATAAGGTGGTCTGTACGTTATACAGCCCACCTGATAAAGAATAAATAAATAAATAAAGAAAGAAAATTCTGACGAAAACAATAGGTGATCTGTCGAAAACGACAGACCACCTAAAAAGAAAATCTTGACGAAATCAATAGGTGATACGTAGACTACGTACGTATCACCTAACTAACGACTTTCAGCCTTTGCATAAACCTTTTCCACATGAGTATTCCAATTCAAGTTATCATTGATCCATAATCCTAGCAACTTAATTTCTTGGACACAGTCTACAGGTTCGCCATCAATGGTAAGTGGATGAACAACCGCATCTTTAGTAAAATTTATTACCATTTCGTTTGTTTTCTTTGGGTTGATCTGCGTACCAATGGCCTTTGACTATGTAAGTAATTCGTCTAATGCTCGTTGCAAGGAGCACTGGGATTCTAACTTACATATATAGGGAATATTGCGGTTTTCATGAACATAATAAGGTCCATTGACTCTTGTGTTCGAAACATCGTAGACTTCTGTGTATTATAGAGACCGCACTGTTGAGATACTCACATAGCAGCATGATTAGCATGTTTAATCTTACATGCTTCAAATTTCATTGTACCTTTACATCATGTTGTACATTACGAAATAGTTTTCGACCATTTCATTTTCAATAGGATCAGACACACCTTGATCTGGCATCTGCCTGACTCTTTCTCATTTCTCCACTGTCATTATTTCCTCTTTTTCTCTCTCCGTCCACCCTTCTTCTTTCCCCTTCTCCTTCTCTTTATTACACAAATACCAATGCTTATGAAAAGAGGCATTACAATTTAAAAATAGTTCTGGTAATAAGAATTTGAATTCCATAAATCAGAGTGCACATGACATACATTGAAGTCCGAATTCACGAAGGAGATCTAACCTAAACCATGGCCTCCAATATATATATATTTTTAAACTGAGGAAAAGAAAGTACAGCTAAGAAAATCGAGCCGTTGTTTTGTCCAGTCTTAATCTCAGTGAATATGATTTCATGTCATTTATTCGAGGGTTTGTTAAAGTCGTGTGCCTTTTAGAGCAACCAAACACGTTATGCAAGCCCACATGTGATCTTGTTAAAAGTCTAAACAGAACTGGTATTAGGGACTTTTCGATTTGCACGACGAGAACGTGGACTGCAACTGCCAGTGTCTTAAAATGACGCCGCACGTGACTGCCAGTGTCTTAAAAGGAAGTCACACGTCCACGTCCACGCAAATCGAAAAGTCCCTATTGTTCGAATGTCTACAAAACCTTATTCATAACAACATTAGGGCCCTATTTCATGAAACTTGTTATCAATAATAAATGCGAAAATCCTATGACAAATAAGCTGTCAGCCAATCAGATGCCACGATTTCAGTAGCTCGTAACAACAACAGCTTGTCTAACAGACATGCGGAATATTTCACAAAAGCTGTTTGTGCTCCACTGGGCAAAGTACATAGATCAAGTCAAAAGAGTTTCTCGACCCGCTGATTCACCCTCAATGAGTCATTTGAAAATGACAACAAAAAAAAACACCAGGTTGATTGATGCAAGCGGAGAGCCAAAGTAAGAAAAGAGGCGTTTACCTGCCACTAGGACACAAACTAGACACCTCTTTCTTTTCTCGAAAGATACACAATATTTCAGAGATAGTTTTTCTTTTTGTAGCGGTCACTCTCTTAATCGAAGGTGGCGTATCAAAAAAAGTTGCCCTTTTGACGAAAAAATGTATTTTGTAAATAACGTTTTGAATCCCCATGAATTTGATAATTATAAAATAAATTTAAATCATCTTAATTTTTAAACCAATTTTAACGGAATTGGTATCAATAAACATCTGAATTTCGAGTAAGAAAGCTAAGAAAATCTATGAACATTGCTTGACATGGAAAAAAAACTATATTTTTAAAGATTATTTAAAGGGTAACGATAATATGCCTACGCCTATTATGCACGGATGCTCATTGCTGCGCTTCTAGGCTTTTGGTTATGGTTACGTTAAAGGCTATATTTAGAAACACGCCTTTACGACTGATTAGATAATGCGTAGCTGATGTGCACCTATGTTGTCGCTAGTGTCAATAGGCACCAGGGTATGCTGGTAACAACTTAAGGCACTGTTTTTTTCCTTTTAACTGTGACCAGATACCTTAATGGCCCTTTGAGAGCCTGAAACTTTTCAAAGATAAAAAATTAGAAACCAGTTACAACTTTTTCTTGTAGCATGGACCTAGATTGACCTCCCATAGCTTAATGAAAAAATTTCAACGTTGATTTATGTGCACGAGGTATCCCTGAACAGCAAATTGTTTACGGAATTTTGTAACAAAATTGACATACCATTTTGGTTGGAGTTGAAAAATATATTTAGCCACAAACAATACATTAATTTTTTTATTGATGATTAACATACATGGGTGGGTCTATAAAATAGTTAATGGTATTTGGAACCATTCCTAATAGTTTGGTGGAACGGTGCAATTGAAAATGGCGTTTCGGACGTTACATTTTCCGTAAACAATTTAGTTCCTCATTTTACCCTCTAGAACAAAAAGCAGTCACATTATATCTAGACTAAAATACAACTTAAACGAATTACAGGACAAGTCATGCAAAATGCATTGAACTTTTAATGAATATCATTCTTCTTAATTCCGAATATATAATGTCTTTAACGTATTAAATTGATAATGCTTTTTGACTATACGACGTTAAGCTGGACAGTGACACTAATGGATAATATTCAAAACGATACCAAACCGACCAATTCTTGGCCATTTGTTAAGGGCCCCAAGTGTTACCCTAGTTTTTCGGTATAAAATCACCTCATTTTGTTACAAAATTTGTACCGAATTAATTTTGTTACAAATGATTTGTACCGAATTTATTTTGTTACAAAATGAAGTAAATACAATTATTTTGTAACAAAACTTTATTTTGTTAAAAACTTTTGCAACAAAATTTGTACCGAATTAATTTTGTTACAAAATAATTTGTACCCAATTCATCTTGTTACAAAAATTTTACCGAATTCATTTTGTTACAAAATGATTTGTACCGAATTCATTTCGTACCGAGAAACCAGGGTAACACTTGGCGCCTTTGTACGTCAAGTGTAACCCTGGTTTTTACAATATAAAATCACCTCATTTTGTCGCAGAATATACTCAAAATCGTATTTTTGAATAAAATTATGTAAAACAATTTATTTTGTTACAAAATGACTTTTTGCCGAATTCATTCTGTATTACAATTTTGCTTTTATTGTGGACGAAATACATTTCGTACCGAACCCATTTCCATTTTGTGTACAGAATTATAGTCCGTGCATATAGTTTTGTGTCCGCAGAATGCACGGTCAGTGAACAGTTGATGCTTGGGGGAGAGGGGATTAATCATTAACCTTGATTAGAAGTTGTGTTCATACTGCACGCACTGCCTCATCCTGATAACACACTAGTAGCGTACACATGGTGTGTCTACACTCAATAATACCAAGATACTGGAGGTTAAAGTTAATCTGGACATGAACAAAGCGTTTCGCTATGACTTAAACTGGAATATAACAATGTGCTATGGCATAATACATAGTAACTGTCACATGTCCTTGGCTAAGAATTTTTGTATAAGTAAGCAAAAGAAAAATATACTGACAACATTAATTATTATTGTTATTTAGAGAATATAGTTTAATTAAACTATATTCTCTCAATAACAACAATAATAAATACATATAAACCCCGCAATTAGTTAATAACTTACCCAAGGCGCAAATTGTGGGCCCTAATGCAGGCTCTTTGGAACCTGTAAAAGTATGACGAGAAAAAAGATATGCATAAATATAAATATATTTAAGTTGTAAATCTTTATTGTTCTTTGTAATATACCCTGGAGGACTTGGCAGGGGTAGCGGGAGGGGCTGGCGGTATATCGAGAGGGGTGATGAGGCGAGGGGGAGGGGGATTCATAAGTTGATATTGTATGTAAATTAATATAATTGTTTTGCTTTTGGACCCCATTGAAGAACTGGACCATATTTTAAAGCGTGCACATGTACGTAGGTGAACGTAGGTTTATAATTCCGAACACAGAATAAAAAGTAGTTCGGTACGAAATGTATTCTGTCCACTAAAACACACATTTTGTAATAGTACAGAATGAATTTGGCACAAAGTCATTTTTGTCACCAAATAAATTGTTTAACATAATTGTGCTACAAAATACAGTTTTTAGTGTATTCTGCGGCAAAATGAGGTGATTTCATACCAAAAAACCAGGGTTACACTTGGCGACCCAGGGCGCCAAGCGTTACCCTGGTTTTTTGGTACAAAATGTATTTGGTACAAAGTCATTTTGTAACAAAATGAATTCGGTAAATGTCATTTTGCAACAAAATCAATTCGGTATAAATTTTGTAACAAAATGGATTCGGTACAAATAATTTTTTAACAAAATGAATTCGGTAAAAATCATTTTGTAACAAGATTTATTTCGATATAAAAGTTTTAAAAAAATATAAAAGTTTGTTACAAAATAATTGTTTTTACTTCATTTTGTAACAAAATAGATTTGGTACAAATCATTTTGTAACAAAATTAATTCGGTACAAATTTTGTAACAAAATGATGTGATTTTATACCGAAAAACTAGGGTAACACTTGGCGCCCCATAATTTGTGGCGTTGCAATTTCTTGTTCGGTTTCTCGTTTGTTTGATTGGGGTATTTAAAGAGGTAATCATTTGATGCACGTACATGTTAACGAATATTGTTTAATATTAACAGAACCTCTAAATGTCTATTTGCGTGGTGGGACAAGATCTTTTGAAGGGAGAGTTGAGGTTTTCTACAATGATTCATGGGGTACAGTGTGTGGCAATGACTGGGATTTAGATGACGCCCACGTCGTTTGTCACACATTGGGGTATCCACGTGCTTCTGCTTATTACACCAACGCAACCTTTGGCGAACGCATAGGGGAAATCATCCTGGATAATGTGCAATGCACGGGATCTGAGTCAAACATCGCCTTCTGTCAACACAATGGTTACCTATCTCACAACTGTGAGCATCGTCAATATGCAGGAGTCACGTGTGACGGCATTGGTAATTATATTTTGTCTTTAAGTTCTAGAAGGGGGGGGGGTTTAGTAATTACTCTGAATGAAATATTCCATTTGATACAACACCTACGGGGCTCCTTGTCATTTGATTGGAGGATTGTTGGTCAAATGATGTTCAATATATGTTCTATTGCACGGGCGTGCATTTTTTGGTACTATTCGCTGTGCATTTTTGGTTATATGCAGACTGCGTACCTCTCTGCCGTGCGCGTATCCCTGCGTGTATCTGACGCGAAGGCAATATGAATGTAATCGAGAAGCTTGACTCCAACTTTAATTTATCTTTAATATAGGATTTCCAGGCCAAATTCGCGTGTTTGTCATTCGAATTCATTTACTTTGCATTTAAGTTAGCGCAGATCAGCTTTGCCATGCCAATTATCATTCGATTTTCCAGTTTTTGTATTTAATTTAGGATTTTGGTCGAAGGGTTCATAGATCTGTCATTCAATTTAGAAACTGCCCAACTAGCATTCAAATTAATATTCACTTGTCGAAGCGTAATTTTTATCATTCAAATTAACACCTGTCATTCGTATTCGTAATATTTGTTATTCAAGTTAGGAATGTTAGGGGGAAGAATTGCAACAAACTTTTACAGTTTTTAAATGATGCAGTTAAAATGCATGATTTGCCATTGGGGTCTAAGCTGTTATTCCATTTATTTATTTTCAGGACAATGCAGATGGGTGTAGTCAGACATAGAGTAAAGAAGGGGCGAAATCAAGGGATATGGCATTTCTGCACGGAAACGTTGAAGAAAGGTGGGGGTACCCTCAATCGCCCCTTTTTACTACAGACTCGGAATTTTACAAAAGTAATTCACATCGTCTCTTATACCCAGCACACCCATCTGTTTTTCTTAAAGAGATATATAGTTTACTAGCCCGCCAGCAGATCGATGGCTAAAGACATGGCTAAATAATGAATCATGTTCAAATTGTTGACTCTAGTCCCTACCCCAGTCACAATATTGTACCCTTCTTCCATAATGAAATTATGATAAATTTATGATGAAACATAAAACAAACAACTTCCTTGCATGAACATTTACAAATATACCGAGACTATCAGGTCCGTAGATGCAAGTCATTTTTTTCTTCTTAACAATCAAACTTAGATACCGATGAATATCAGATAAATCTAATAAGTATAAGTGTATAAATGCAAGAAAATGAAATATGATGAAATACACATGAAAAAACAATCTTGAAAGAAAAGGAATGAGCTATAAAAAGTGTGTAATAAACGAGAAATGTACATTGACCATCAATTTAAGTGCACAAAGTGTTAATTTGAATGCTACAAATGAATTAGAGTGCTAAAAGTACACCGTCGCGTTGTCAGAAAATCGTGTTGCGCCAAATCGAATGACCAAATAGCGAAAGAAGCACATTGTTCATTAATTTGAATGAAATAATAATAATAATAATAATACAATATTTATATAGCGCAAAATAAACATAAGTTTCTCTTTGCGCTGTACAAGCATATATATAATCACATAAAATGAATCAACACAGAGAAATATACAAATCTTATACTACTAAAATGACTAACTTAACATAGTAAATAACATAATAAAAAGATAGCTAATATGGTCAAAACAAAACAAAGAACCTAAGTAAGGATAGCTTAAACTAATTAATTAAGGCCAAAGAGGTGCGTTTTTAGTGAAGATTTGAATGTTGCAGAAGTGGGTGCCAGTCGTATGAAATTGGGGAGATTGTTCCAAAGGTTTGGTCCAGCAACTGCAAATGATCTGCCCCCATAGAATATAGTATTGGTTTTTGGTACACAAAGTAATGCCTGATTGCTTGAACGGAGGGTTCGGGGTGGGTGGTATTGTTTGAGCAAATCAGTCAGGTATGAAGGAGAAGAACTTTGTTGTGCTTTAAATGTAATTAATAAGAGTTTGAATATGATGCGCTTATGTACAGGAAGCCAGTGTAGTTTCTTAAGAGTACTAGTTATAGTTTGTTGGTGAGGAGTGCGAGTGACCAGTCTCGCTGCAATGTTCTGTATCATCTGGATCCGGTGAATGTCAATTGCGGGGAGTCCAAACAACAAGCTGTTACAGGAGTCTAATCTGCTTGTCACAAATGCATGCACCAGAGTGAGTGCACCTTGCTTCGAGAGGAAACATCTGATTTTACTTATGCACCTGATTCCTGCCATTGCTGATTTGCAAACAGTTTTTATATGTTCTTTCAAGGTGATGTGCTGGTCAAAGACAACCCCCAAATTTCTGGCACAAGGAACAGGATTAATGTGGCAGTCACCGACATATACACTAGATAGGGTAGGATCTCGACGAAACTTAGATGTGAAATGGATAACTTCAGTTTTGGAATCATTCAAAGACAATTTGTTTTTCATTGCCCAAATCTTCACATCAGTTATGCAGGCTTTCAGCTTCTCTAACGATTCTTCACGTTCACTAGGCTTGAACACGATATACATTTGCGTGTCATCCGCATAAAGCATTACATTTACACCATGAGATGTTATGACGTCTTCCATTGGCGCTGTGTACATTGTGAAGGCAAGGGGCCCGATGACGGATCCTTGTGGAACCCCATGTTTATCATGGTAGGTCTGCGAAGAGGCATTTTTTTATCATAACAACATGCGTTCTGTTTTCCATGTATGAGGAAAACCATCGAAGAGCCATCCCCTGATTCCAAAGTAGGATTCCATTCTTTCAAGCAGCAGATCATGGTCAATCGTATCAAATGCTGCACTAAAATCTAGCAGCACCAGTACCGCATCCTACCGAGCATCTAGAGCCATCAGGAGGTCATTTTGGACCCTGAGAAGCGCTGTCTCAACACTAAAGTGTTCGCGATATGCCGACTGGGCGCTAGGAAGGAGATCATGATCAGCTAGGTATTCCCTGATCTGCCTGGCGACGACCCTTTCTACCAGCTTTCCAACAAAACTGAGATTCGCTATAGGCCGATAGCTCGATACATCATTATGAGGAAGACCATCTTTCTTAAGTCTAGGTTGGACAATTGCATGTTTCAAGCATGCAGGCACCTCTCCTTTCTGTAAGCTGGTATTCACTATTTAGACAAGAACTGGGGCCAGGCAAGATATCACCTTCTTAAGTAGAGACGTAGGTATCGGGTCCAAATCACAGTAAGAATTGGATGTTCCCTTGATGATGTTGACTAATTCATCCTCAGACACTGTGTGGAACTCAGTCAGATACGAGGAGCACCGATCTTTGACTGGAACTGACAGGTCCTCAGAGATGGATGCATCTAGCTCCTGCCGTATACGCTTGACTTTTTCATCGAAGAAACTGCAGAACGACTCTGCAAGCTGGCCAGGAGAGTCATGGCATGACAGTATTTGGCTAAAAGCATGTGGTGATGAGAGAGTCCGAACCATTCGATACAAGCCTCGTTGATCACGATGATCGATTTTCTTGAGAAAGTAGTCCTCTTTTGTTTGACGAAGAAGAAATAAATAGGACTTGCACTTCTCCTTGTAAATGTCCTTGTGAATTTGAAGGCCAGATTTGTAAACTGCCCTTTCAGCTCTTCTCCGCTCTTGCTTGGATCTCCTGAGGGCGTCCGAGTACCATGGAGCTTGCGGTCTAAGGATGAACTCCTTCTCCTCGAGCGGTGCATGCTGATCTAACAACCTCTGCATCTCCTCGTTATATAGGTCAGCAAGGTCACCACATCCATCCAGAGAATCTGTGAATAGTTGTGACTTCTGAATGTCCTTCTGAAAATCCTGTTGATCAATGTCCTTGTATTTCCTTAGGACTACTGTACGTTTGACAGGAAGCGGTCGTGCAAACGACAAGCCACATATTGCAGACCGATGATCAGAGGGTAGAGAAGAATCAGTCGATGATGTCAACACAAGATCATCACTATCTCGAGATATGACGAGATCAAGTGTGTGACCACTGGAGTGTGTGGGGCCCTTTATGTGGTTGTGAAGATTAGCCACATCCAAAAGGCTGAGAAACCTCTGAGCATCAACATTATTCGGGTCATCTACGTGAACATTAAAATCACCGACCATCAACAGCCTCTGATGGTTGATGCAGAGCACCTCAACCAAAGTAGATAATTCATTGAAGAAGGTACTTTAAGTCTCTCTCTTCCTAGCAGAGGACGGTGGTCTGTAGATGACAACAAGACGAAGATCCGTCGATCCAGATGACCTTAGCATCAGGTCAATATGCTCAAAGGACTCAAAGGTGAATTCCCGATTTACACTCACTTTGAACCCTTTACGTAGCAAAACACCAACCCCACCTCCTTTTCCGCTAAGACGAGGAAAGTGGTGGAATTCAAAGTTCGGCAGAGTTGTCTTAATGTCGGCAAGAACACGATTATCACGATCTGAGTTAGTAAGCCAAGTCTCCGTAATAGCAAAAATATAGAGCTGTTTTGATATCACAAAGTCACATATGGCAGTAGACTTTCCGCGGGCCTTCACTGAACGTGCGTTCCAAATTGCAAAGTTAGTAAAGGAGTTTGAGTGTGGAACCATATTTCTTTGAATGGTTATTACTTCTCGATTTTCATTAAATGGTATCCCAAGTTCATGTATCAAGTATCGGATATCTCTATTTTTCATCTGATGTATGCGGGGGCGGATGATCCTTGGAATCTGTTGTTGTTCAAACTCACTTACAGTTACACATTCTTCTCGAAAGGAGGGACTTTGTTCACATTCAATATCATTATCATCGGTAGGAGGCATTTTTTTCTTCCTTTTGCTTGATTGACCCTTAGAACCACGATGGGTTTTGGGCTTTTGTGCGATTCCCAGGCTATGGATTCTATTCCAGACATCATAATCCAGTAAAACCTTCTGTGTGTTGCTGTATGCAGCTCTATATCCACGGTACTGGTGATCTGCTGGAATAGTTAAGTTACATTCTGACGGTGGCACATATAACTTTTGTCTATTAGCTTCAGGGGGTGGGCCAGGATTGGGGTCGACATCTCCGCAACTTACTAGAGATATCTGGAAAGTTGATGTACAGTTCGAGTAGTATGGCAAATGTGCTCCAAAATACTTGAGTACTTTTACTTTAGTAGTAGGGAATGCACTGCCACATTCATACGTAGATACTAACGAAAATTTCATAGATTTGAAAACTAGAAAAGGGAATATAAACCCGAGATATACCTGACTGCACTAAAACCGTCGAATTTGAACGCAAGACAAATTAATTTGTATGACAAACTCGCGAATTTGGCCGGGAAATCCTATAAAAGGAGTAAAACATAATTTTTTGATTACCTTCTATTAGAGCTTCTTCATTGTTGTATAAAACAAATAATGAATGTTTTTCATTCGTTCAATAGTGTGAATATTTTCATTCGTTGAAAGATTAACGTTAATTCTATGCAACTCATGAAAATATTCGAACTATTGAACTCATAGCCATTCATTACCGCACATGAACATTTTAGGCCTCTGATTGGTCAAAACTACAGGATAGGAATTCGCCATTAAAGGCTTGGTAGTAATAGTATAGATATATTGACTGATAATGATAGTAACAGTTATTTTTTAGGCTCAAGGGGTCATATCAGGATCTAACGTCCCCGAGAGCCTATCGAAACAACTATACCTCGAATATTAAAGCAGTAAATATATCTTTTGTAGACCGCAAAAGAGTCAAAGAATACAATTTGGGACTCACTTATATACCAATCATGGGGTCCTCACATTTACAAATTATCATCAAACTGTTCTCCAGTAGAACAGGAACATTTAGCGATCAAATCACACTGTGATTAAGGTATCCGCGCTCGAGCTCGCGCAAAGTAATATTTTAAACACGGAAATCAATAGGGAACGCAGCAAAATTTAACTATTCCCGCATTTTTGCGGCATAGTTAAAAACACGACTTCACCTTCATCCAATCAGATGACAAGATTAGGAAATATTCTTAAAGTAAGGTATATAATATAGATATATTGACTGCTTTGCGAGGCATAGTTGTTTCTATAGGCTCAAGGGGACGTTACATCCTGCTATGAACCCAAGGTGTCTTTAATATTTACTGGGCAAAGCTCTACATGCGCGTATTAAGCAAGACAAGGCACAATGGTTCCTCGTGAAGTTAGTACAGTACTTTCGCAAAGTCGGCGGAAGCAAAGACAACGGGAGAATTCACTCAACCGAGATCAATTAATGTTTGCAGTTTGGATTCTGTCTATTGAAATACTATTATTTTTATCAGGTGAATGAAATAATATACAAATAATGAATGGTTATGAGTTCAATATATTTTCATGAGTTGAAAGATTAACAAATATTCGCTCCATTGAACGAATGAAAAACATTCATTATTTGTTTTATACAACATCGAAGAAGATCTAATAGAACGTTAATCAACAAATTATGCTTTACTCCTTATATTAAAGATAAATTAAAGTTGGATTCAAGCCTTCTCGATTACATTCAGAACGCCTTCGCGTCATATACACACAGGGATACGCGCGCGCACGGCAGAGAGGTACGCATTCTGCATATAACCAGAAATGCACGGCGCATATAACCAAAAATGCACGACCGTGCAATAGAACATCTATTGAATATCATGTGACCAACAATCCTCCAATCAAATGACAAGGATCCGCGTAGGTATTTTATAATTGTATTGAAGCACTTTACAAAGACCTATGCATTAAATTTGGTTACATTACGAACATGGCCTATTGTACGGCGATACAGCTCTTCCGTCGAGTTTAGGGAACGAACACTAGTATGGCCGAACACGGTCGTGAAAATCAACAAGACGGAGACAATTCTGGTTCACGCATGCGCAGATTGATTGTTGAGCTCGGTTACCCTCGTCTTAACCTTCCGTCGTGTTTGCGAAAGCGCTCTATATACAGGTTACATATGAAGAAGGGAGCATATAGTACAGGACGATGTCGGTTGAGTAAATTCTCCCGTCGTCTATGCGAAAGCGCCCTAGTAATGGGTATGCGCACAGCGTCACAGATACACATGCAAATACATGTTGGTAGGCATATGCTGTTAATATATATACTTAGCTTTGCTCTATCCTTCCGTACAGTGCTCAATACCTATAGGCAGAGCAATATATATATATATATATATATATATATATATTGAATAAGGCATGGAACATGGTTGCTACTCCAAGTTTCACGCCTTGCGAGCGATCATCAGGCAACTGGTGGCATTCACGATTACTCTACAACCTGGGTGCAAATACGTCCAAAATAAGACTTAACTAATAAAATACAAGATATACAATACGATTTACTCATGGGTGAAGATGCTATTGTAATTGCTCAGGCACTGTGATGGATAGGGTATCGCAAAATAGTATCCACCAAGGTGCTAGTACATAAATATTTATTAATTTATTTAAGTATAGTCTCTTTTGAAGTTGCAGAGGTACAATTTGTTTACATGGCAGCAATTGGAGATGAGTTCTGGTCTTTTGTTCAAGAGTCTTTTGTTATGGGATACCCCATCCCATAACCTACATGTTTCGAAATCCATCGCAGTACCTGAGCAATTACAATATCATCTTCACCCATGAGTAAATGTTATAGCATTGTATTGTATTAATCGTGTACTTTTAAGAATGCTACCAGTTGCCTGATGATCGCTCGCAAGGCATGAAACTCGGAGTACAAACCATGTTTCATTAGTCTGCCTTATTCAATTGTCGCAAGTCGTCTGACAGCTTATCTTCAGGGCAATGATCTACATGAGTGCCTACAGTCTGCATACAGAAAGAATCACAGTGTGGAGACGGCACTACTGAAGGTCTCGGATGACATCCTAACATCAATTGATTGCAGAAAAGCAGCTGCCCTAGTTCTGCTTGACCTGTCAGCTGCATTTGATACCATCGATCATGCTCTTCTGCTTGAGAGACTTAGAGAAGATTTTGGAATTGAAGCAACTGCACTCCAATGGTTTGAGTCTTACCTCAACGACAGAAGACAAGCTGTGGTCATCAATGGCAAGCTATCACCTGAGACCACCCTTAGCTACGGAGTTCCGCAAGGCTCTGTCCTCGGTCCCTTGCTCTTCACACTCTACATCACCCCTCTTGGCTCTATCATACAGCGACATGGTCTTAGCGCACATTTCTATGCAGACGACACCCAGCTCTACCTAACTTTTGATCCAAAAGTTGGAGGCGCTGAGGAACGTGCAGCTGCAGCCATCAGTGCTGCCATCGAAGAGATTCGATGTTGGATGAGACGCAACTTCTTGAAGCTAAATGAAAAGAAAACCGAGTATCTCCTTTTGTCTTCACCACACATGGGAAATAAGATCACTGGTACTCCTATTCTAGTCGGTGAGGAAGCTGTATCTCCCAACAACAAGGCTAGAAATCTTGGAGTAGTCTTCGACAGAACTATGAACATGAAGGATCACATTTCGCGTGTCTGTCAGTCTGCATTCTACCATCTCCGCAGGATTGCAGAGATCAGACACTGTCTCACCAGAAGTGCCGCGGAAAACCTCATTCATGCTCTAATAACCTCAAGGCTGGATTTCTGCAACTCTCTCCTTGTCGG
Organism: Strongylocentrotus purpuratus; assembly: GCF_000002235.5. NCBI lineage: Eukaryota > Metazoa > Echinodermata > Echinoidea > Camarodonta > Strongylocentrotidae > Strongylocentrotus > Strongylocentrotus purpuratus. The sequence continues at coordinate 26,050,864 of NW_022145598.1, forward strand.
CTTACCATCATCAGCCATCAAACGTCTCCAGGCGGTACAGAATGCTGCTGCTAGCCTTCTGATGGGAATCAGGAAGTTTGACCACATCTCGCCTACACTCCATGAGCTTCATTGGCTGCCAGTGCACTGCAGAGTGCAGTATAAGATCTTGCTGCTTGCATTTAAGGCTCTACATAACTTGTCCCCTGGCTATGTATCTGCTCTCATCAGTGTACGTCAGCTACGACCAGGACTACGCTGTGCGGGACTCGTTCTTCAAGTGCCCAGTACCCGTCTAAAAACATACGGGGATAGAGCCTTCTCTTCATCTGCTCCGCATCTTTGGAACTCTCTACCTGTCCAACTTCGAAATTGTAACAACATTGATACCTTTAAATCTGAACTCAAAACCTATCTTTTCCGGCAACATTGCGAATAATATGTGACATATTGAGGGAGCCAGGCGCCTTTGAATGCTTTTGCAGATAAATGGCGCTATACAAATGCTGTTCATCATCATCATCATCATCAATATATATTTATATATATATATATATACATATATATGTATATATAAAAGTGCGAGAATTCTCAACTCTGATATACTCAGCATTGTCACGCGGGATGTGGTATATAAAGTGACTCTCACACTCTGCCGTGTAGGCCTACCGTGTGCCACCGTGCGCGAAAATGTCTGCGGACGGTGGAGAACGGCGAGGGCACACGGTGGTTCGTTATCAAAGCGGGCAACACGTTAATAGGGCGTTGGCGCTTATTTACACCCGGTGGGACCCGGCGAAAGTTTTGGGCATGTTCAAAACTTTGGCCGGCTGGCACCGGCCGCAAGTAAGCGGCAAGAGGACGGTGTTGAACGGTATGAGGACGGTATGAATACGTTATGAAAACGGTCACACTGTATGAACACGTTCATAACCCGTTATAGAACGGTGATGAAAAATGGAGAGCGGACTGACCGTTGCCGTTCAAATCGGGATATTTATGGCAGTCGTGTCATGACGTCAGCAGTCCGGGGACTCGCTCACAGGACGCTCCGAGCGGTGAGGGGACGCTAAGTGACTGGTAGGTGGCTGCTACAAACCCGGTGCACACGTTCGAGACCCGGTATGGGCCCGGTATGGAAACGGCCAAAATTTTCAACAAAAGTCAATCTGGGCGGTGAAGACGGTAGAAGCACGTTCAACACCCGGTATGCGCCCGGTGAGAACGGTCAGAAGATGGCAACGAAACGGTGAAAAGATTAATTTTATGAATTTTTTTGCGGCCGGGGACAAGTTCGCTCAAAACCCAACGTTCTGGACTCTGTTGTTTTTTTAATAGCCCGGCAGGTGGACGGTAGGCCTACACGGCAGAGTGTGAGAGCTCCATTAGACTGCTTACTGAGACTCGAGTCACGGTTTTTTTTTGAGATCACCTTCGGCAATAGTTTTAACCGCAGTCGATGTGTAGACAATGTGAAATGTAATTAAAATCAGAAAGGGTCAAAAATAGGTTCCCAAAATTGTCTGGAGCACATAATTATCAGGCTTCTACTCATCCCACAATTATGTAGGTCCCATAGTTGATTATTAAAGTAGCACACACATGCTTTTAGTCACGCAAAACTAACACTCCCCAATTGTCATTCAATAAAGTCTGAGAATGTATACTATTATCTAGATCTATTAGGAATAAATCATTGTCAAAATCATTCCATAAATTGGGGTACAAAAATGATTCCACCTTTATGACCAACAGTGTATATATATATATATATATATATAGTTAGCATTGACACACGGGATGTGGTCTATAAGACAGCTTACTGCGACTCGAGTCGCTGTACTTTTGAGATCACCTTCGGCAATAGTTTTAACCGCTGTCGATGTGTAGACAATGCGAAATGTAATTAAAAGCAGAAAGGGTCAAAAATAGGTTTCCAAAATTGTCTGGAGCACATAATTATCAGGCTTCTACTCATCCCACAATTATAATAATAATATTGGGTTCTTGTATAGCGCTCATATCTGTCAGAATTGACACTTAAGGTGCTCCTGGTTATTACCCTGGCTTTAGCATGGCTGCCATTACGGCGCTCTATAGCTCTAGCAATATATATTTCAGACCATTTGATTTATTTATTTATTTATTTATTTCCATTTCCAACAAACTAAATTAAAAAAAAATAGGGTTGCATTGTAAATAGTGAAACAATGAAATTTAACAATACAATTTTAATTGGTCCACAGTGTACAGCAGGCACATTAAACAAGTTGGTCATGGAGGGGACTGTTGAAAACATTGTAGATTGCATCACCCTATAACTTATAGTTGCAAAATAGTATATCAATATTGGAATCGCACAAAATAAAAACGGATAGACATAACATAAAAGGAGTGAAGGGAGACAACGAACGGGAGAGTACATGTAGGTACATCCTTCTGGAACTGTGTTCAGTGCTATGGAATCAGGGTAATTGTAGGTTATTGGAACAGTAAGGAAAATGAAACCTCTCACTTAATTAATGCATAAGGAATAGCTCAAATATCGCTAACTCGGATAACGGTGCAATTTTAAAACAATCATGGTTTTGTGAACGCGTGTTAAAAATGTCAAGGCTAAGACACTGGAGGTATATGCGCGTAGCTGCGTAACCAGTAACAAATCTTTGGTTAAAGGGACATTTTAGTTCTTGTTTAAGACCGCAAATGCCTTCAAAGTGCAAGGTTATTGCTCTTATTTTTATTTATGACATTTCTAGTGCCCATTTATGATCTTTAAATTGCTATGAAGGTAATTTTAGACCCCAAAATGTGTGAAATTCAGAGTGAATCCGATCATACCAATTTAGCTCCACTTTAAAATAAATACGGTGACCGTTAATTAATTAATTAATAAAAACAATAAACGGGCCTGCTGGTTGTGCATACTACAACCTACACGAAAAAGTCAACAATATGCCATCATTGGCATTGACTGCAATAAAACGTGTAAGGCGCTGTCTCGTTTTTTAAGCGGCTGGTTCAAAACTATCAAATACTTGACCCAAAACATTAGACATGGTTATATTTATGGATCTTTCAACCGTCTCTGAACCGATTTTGATCCAACAAAGACGATTTGTCATTTAAATTGTATGCTTTTTGAAGTTTGATACTAAGTTTTGCATTATCTCACAGCTATAGGTAATGGTAGCCCATTTATTGCTTTACAATGCTCCCCTATCCCTTTTCGAATTGCTTTTCTTTTTCTTTTTTCTTTTTCCTTTAAAAGTAAACGCCTATTTGAGAGACGGAAACAGCAGCAGAGAAGGTCGGGTCGAGGTCAGTTATCAAGGATCATATGATTATACCGTCTGCGACGATGGCTTTGGTATGACAGATGCGAATGTAGTTTGTAGAATGCTAGGTTATACCTTCGCGGAGTCCTTTTCATGCTGTGCGGCATTCGGCGAAGGAACTGGTGACATTCTCCTGGATAATCTCCAATGTACGGGAGAGGAAGTGACGATCGGACATTGTATGCAGAATCCATTTGGAATGCACGACTGTGGACACAATGACGACGTAGGAGTAACGTGCATTAAACGTAAGAATAAAAATAATAATATTGAAATAATTTAAAAGAATTCATTCATGATAGATACCCATTTACTTCACATGTATCGAGTGTGGCAAATCAATGATGATTAATGACTTGCAAAGGACATTAGTTCCATGGCAGTTTTAAATTTAGATAATAGGGCCTATATTCCTACAAGTAAACTGATTCTAGTTGAATTCATGGACTTCACGTGTTAAACCCCACCGAATAAATAGATCCCATTAAATTGTTTTTTAGTTTCAGTTTTCAGTTTTAATTTTAATTTTCAGCAGAACAGTAAATTTGATAGGCAATATAAGATATACAATACAACATTCAATAATATAATACATTTTACATGGTTTAAAGTTGTGAAATAGAAAGTATACATAAATATCCAGTATAATGGGTTTTTAAAAGTTAATACAAAAAAGTTAACCTGTGGAAATGGAGGGATACACTGAAAAGCAGAGCTTGTAAAATGCGGATCCTCAAAATAATGACAAACATAATTTCTGTAACATGTAAATATATTGACTTGAACAAAATATATATACATAGATAAAATTGTATTCTTTTGAGAGTTACCAAAAATTGGGGACGCCATACCATGGTAATTTTGATTTTGATTTTGTTTTTATGAATTGAATTGAATTTATTTTCTTCTGCAAAACATACAAATTAAATTACATTTCAACGATACCACATGTACAAACTTAAATAATTTTGTTGAACGTATACATAACATAATAGTATCAGAAATGTTGACATTGAAGCAAAATGTAACTGATAAAACACTATCAGTCTATTAGACCCCTGTTACAGTGAGTAAAAGGCCTGGCCCGGCCTTTTGCTTACTGTAACAGGGGTCTAAGTCAGTTATATACAGTGCGACCCAGAAAAAACGAAACCGAGAAGTATCGATGTTTTATCATAACTTAATCACAACCATAATTAATAAATGATACATATTTGGAAAGCTTCGAGTCTCTTCTTTTAGTTACTGCTACTCAGATGATGCATTTTTCACGCATGAGTGATTAAAAACAATTTGAAGGAAGTAAACCAAAAAGACATTTGGCGGGCGGTATCTGAATTGCGAAGAAAAATTCACATTTCCAGAAAGTTAAGTTTCTGTCCTTTCACATGACACCTCAATTAGGAAAAATGAGCGAGGAATGACAAAGTTCTGTTTGTTTAAAGTAGTGCTTGCATTTCCATAATTTTATTAAACGAATTCGTTTTCACTGGCTGCCCGCCGTATCAATAAAACGAAATTAACCAAAGACTTAACTCTGTTTCGTTGACAATCAGCCGTAGACAAGAGTCTTCATGCATGGCTGATTGTCAACAGGGACGTCGCTAGACCTTTTTCAGTGGGGGGGGGGGGGGGTGTAGAGGCCAACGATTACCGACAAAAGTAGCCACCAATTACCGACAAAATTAAATTTCCAATATCTACATTGTCAACCCCATAAACCTAAATGCTAAATTGTTTTTCCTATGGACTATCTATATTACTTGCATATGCGCAAAATGGTCATTTTCCTCGACGACATTAATATACGAATTATTTCTTGAATTTAGTCAGCATCATAGCTACATATTTTAATGCAGGCGCGGAGCTAGGATCTTATTTTAGGGAGGGGCGGTAGTGAGCAAGAGAATCACTTAAAAGCGCGCTCATAAGGAGTGTGGGTGATGAGCCTTCCTTGCGAAGCGCGGAAGCTTAGACGTATCCTTAAATTATTAGGAAAAGAAGACGATTAATTGTACCGTTTTCGACTGGTAATCCTAGGCTGAATGAAGTTCCCCCCCCCCTCCCGCGCGAAAGCTTTGACGTTTCATTAAATTATTATAAAAAAAAGAAGACGATTTGCTGTACCATTCTCGACTGTTTATCCCTTTCTGAATTCAATATTCCCCCGCGCAAAGCGCGGAAGCTTTGACGTTTCATAAATTATGAAAAAAGCAGACGATTCGGTGTACTGTTCTCGACTCTTAATCCTAATCTGAATGAAGCTTCCCCCTCCCGCGCGAAGCGCGGAAGTTTTGACGTTTCATTAAATTATTAGAGAAAGAAGACGATTCGTCGTACCGTTTTCGACTCTTAATAAGCCCTATTCATCTTAATTCAGTTTCCCCCTCTCGCGCGAAGCGCGAAAGCTTTGACGTTTCCTCATATCATTAGAGAAAGAACACGATTCGTTGTACCGTTTTCGACTTTAAATAAGCCCTATTCATTTTGTCTGAATTCAGTTTCACCCTCTCGCGCGAAGCGCGGAAGCTTTGACGTTTCCTTAAATTATTAGAGAAAGAAGACGATTCGTCGTACTGTTCTCGACTCGTCTAAATCAAGTTTTCCCCTTCCGCGCGAAGCGCGGAATTTTTGGCGTTTCATCACAATATAAAGAAAGGAAAATGATTCGTCGTACCGTTGTTGACACTTAAACCTTGTTTGAATTTAGTTTCCCCGAAAATTTTAAAACTCTGATTTCTTTAGCTGATATCATAAGAAAGTGAAACTTCGAAAAAATACAAGTATTGTAGTTGTAGTCACTCTCGAAGTCGTCACAGCGGATAAGAAGTCGCAGTTCGTAGGGAAAAAAACTTGTTGGCCGACCGACAATATACATCTCACCGACTTCAAACTTATGCATTGATGAGGATCGAGCAAGAATACCGACACAGCTGACCCGACACAGCAACATATTTACCCGTGTCTTTCTTGCTCCCTCGACGAGACGACTCCACCCAACAACCCCCTTTTCTCTTTTACTCCCACTCCTCCTCTCTAAGACTCTTACCTCCCCTCTCTCTCCTCTCTTTCATCCCCCGTTTCTTTTGTTTCCCTTTCACTCTTTTTTCTTCTTTTTTTCCTTTTCTTTCTTTTCTTTCTTTTCCTTTCTTTCCTCTCCCCCCTCTTTTTCTTTTTTCTCTTTCTTTCTTCTCTTTTCTTTCCTTTCTTTTCCTTTCTTTCCTTTCTTTTCCTTTCTTTCTTTTCTTTTCATTGTCTTTTTTTCTTTTCTTTCCCTTTCCCTCTCTTTTTTCCCTCTCTCTTTTTTTCCCTCTCTTTTTTCCCTCTCTTTTTTTCCCTCTCTTTTTTTCCCTCTCTTTTTTTCCCTCCCCCTTTTCTCTTTTTCCCGACGGCAGCGCAATTTTACCGACAATATCCTGACAGGTGGGGGGGGGGGGGGGGGGGTGTCGCACCCCCACACCCCCCCCCCCTTTGGCGACGCCCCTGATTGTCAACGAAACGGAGTTAAGTCTTTTGTCAAATCTGCTTTTGCTACGGCAGGCACCCAGTGAAAACGAATTCGTTCGTTAAAATTATGAAAATGTAAAGGCTACTTTAAACAAACAGAACTTTGTTATTCCTCGCTCATTTTTCCTGATTGAGGTGTCATATGAAAGGGCAGAAACTCAAATTTCTAGAAATGTGAATTTTTCTTCGAAATTCAGATACCGCCCGCCAAATGTCTTTTTGGTTTCCTTCCTTCAAATTGCTTTTAATCACTCATGCGTGAAATATGTATCATCTGAGTAGCATCAACTGAAAGAAGAGACTCTAGGCTTTCCAAATATGTATCATTCATTAATTATGGTTGTGTTTAAGTTATGATAAAACATCGATACTTCTCGGTTTCGTTTTTTTCTGGGACGCACTGTATATACAGAATAAGAAGGGCTATCACAAAAAGCGTTTGCTTGATAGCGTGATAGCCTGGGACGGGATAATGGTGAAGAGGAGATGGACATCGAAAGAAGTAGTAGTAGTAGTCACTCTATGCAGACCGAATTTATTTTATTTTCCACATAATATATTTAATGACAAGATAATAACAATAATAAACGTTATGATATAACAGAAAAATTAGCGTTGAAATTTCTTTGACATTTTTGGTAAAGGCTTGTAATGCAAAATTGTTTAGTTACAGATATGGAAAACGAATTTACTTGGAAGCAATGCTTGTTAGGTGTAGGTTCGCACAAATAATAAATTAAACTTAATATATTAAAAACTGAATCTTGAAATAGGACGGAGTCAGATAAACACGACGGATACAAAAATGACACAAAAACAAATTCGTCAAACGCGGGTGTAATAATCGTTAGCGAAGGTGAACCCCGCCCCCCACTCAGTGTTATTTAGGGTACGCATATGCATGTTCCCTTCTTTGCAAAGCACCCCCTCCTAAACCCGGTGTGTAAAGTCAATACGGGCTGGATTATTGTGTACTACGAGCCGGACTTTGGTGCGTGAAAAGTACCCCTTTACCGGACATTTTAGTAACACGCATGGTATCCCTCCGTTTACGGAGTGGGGGGGGGGGGGGGTATTGAACATCGTCGATACGTATGATGCATATTTCTACGTTAAAAATGTACCCTAATTTTCGCAAAGAGCATGTATATACATGAATACTTTCAAAATGTTCGTTAACATCATGAACACGACCCCTTCCGTTAAATGTCTTCCTTTGATGTGAGGAAACGAATAGAGAAGTTGTCCCAAACTACGTCACAGTGATATTACCGATTTAACCAATATGAAGTGCCTATTAGAACTTGAACCAAAATATAATGTTTTTGATTCTCCGATTACATCAAAACTTTTACATATATGTTTCTCTAATTTTTCTGCTTTCTTTTGAAGTACTAGTCTGCCAAGATTTTTTCTCTCCTTTTAATTTGGTGTATTTCTAAACCGATTTCTTTTCAATCTGGCATACATTCAGACCACATATACAACATTATTTCCTTTGTATCAGTTCCCATGCGTCTTGTTGACGGGGCTTCAGCCAATGAAGGGCGAGTCGAGGTGAACTACCAAGGATCATGGGGTACAATCTGTAATGACTCTTGGGATATCAAAGATGCTACCGTTGTTTGTCGAATGCTAGGTTATCCTGGAGTCTCTTCTGCAATGATGAGCTTCGGAGAAGCCACTGGTGATATCATCCTCGACAACGTCGAATGTAAAGGGTTAGAAACGCACATCGCACATTGCGACCATGGCGGCTATGAGATCCATAACTGCGAGCATTCTGAAGACGTTGGTGTTATATGCAGCGGAGTGGGTAAAGTTGCAATTTTCGAAAATGTATTTTTTTAGAGGTAAAGAGTACGACGTGCATTTCAATATATTCCCTGTATTAAAGGTAAAGGCCAGTTTTGGAAACGCTCTCAAAAAATTAAATGGAAGCTCTTATTACCAATCATGTGAAAGAATATGTTGTGACTAATACATGATGATAAGATTTTTGCCGGGAAACCGCCTACTAATTGATATATTTGGTAAATTATTTTATCTATTGGGACCAAATAGATAATACACACGTGTCGCGCACGTGTGCGTAGTCCCTATACATCTGTTTGTGGACAGTGCTTGTAAATTTACAAATACTGGGCCAAATTTCTTATCATTTTGATGATTCCAGAACCTTGCAGTACACACCAAAACTTAAATGCTAGATGATCAACCTTTTCTGATCGATTTCACAATATTTCTTCCACAATGCAATGGCATGACCAGGTCTTTATCTTTAAAGGCGGCCTATCCTGAAACAATTATACTAATGAATCGTGTTATTGTACTTCAAAGCACGAAGTTTATCATTTTCTTCCCAGAAGGTTTTATTTCACGTGTTATTATTGGTTCTAGGACACCTACCCCGTGGACATCCATCCCCAGATAACCACCCTCAGGCAACTACCCCCTAAGACAAGTACCCCCTAGGGCAACCACCATCTAGGGCGAATACCCCTAGGACAACTACCCCCGGACAACAACCCCCGGACAACTACCACCCAGACAACTACCCCCTATGACAACCATCCTCTAGGACGACTACCCCCGGTAGAACTATATAAGGGGGCAATTGTCTGGGGTGTAGTTGTCCGGGGGGTAGTCGTTCTAGATCGTTGTTGGTCTAGGGGGTAGTTGTCCTAGGGGGTAGTTGACTGGGGTGGTTATCCGGGGGTGGATGTCCAGGGGGTAGGTGTCCGGAAACGGTTATTATTACTTGATATCATCATCCAAATATTATGGTTCACTTTTTGTTCTCTCAGTGGCCCTTCTCGTACAACGCCAGCCGCAAATTGGGATTACTTGACGATTTTTTTTTTTTTTAATGTAGTGCAGCTAGGCTATTATAACAAAAATGCCAGAAATACAGAAAAAAGGTGTTCTGGCCCATATGCAGAGACTACACAGTTCATGCATACAACTCGAATGAAAAAAGAAATTTGTGCTGACCTATACGTCGCCGACTGACTGCGTGGAAGACCTGCTATATATTCTACAGACCCGATCCATCTTAGTAGGGCGTGCGATCTGCCATTTTGAAGACAAGTAAAATTGGGCAAATTTATTGTTTCAAGCCATATCTGTAACATTGCTCGGTTTAATTTAACATTTTCTATATTGTAATAAAAAATAATATTCTTTTTTTTATAAATGTAATGCTTTCTAGGAGAAATTTCAATTATTTAAACATATTTTACTGGGTGTAAGCCACAAATATGTTTAAATAATGATATTGTTCAAAGATTTGAAATTCATTTTGTAATTTCTACTTGTAGCTGAACTCAAGGTTCGCCTCGTAGGCGGTCCGGATGAGAGCCAAGGTCGTGTTGAGTTGTTCTACTTCGGGTCATGGGGTACAGTCTGTCATGCAAGCTGGACCTTATTGGACTCGCAAGTGGTCTGCAGAATGTTAGGATTCGTCGGGGCTATAGCTTATTCAACCTTCGCATCATACGGACGTGGGACAGGGGAAGTGATACTACGTCAGCCGAGATGCTCTGGAAAAGAATCGAGTCTTCTTGAGTGTGATTTTATTAATAGTCTGGGTTATTCTTGTGGACATTCATCTGATATCGGAGTTTCATGCTTAAGACATGGTAAGAAACCATATTGAAAAGTCAACAATTTCGCGAGGATGTCTCATGGGTTGTCACATGCCATCCTACTTGGTATTAGTGGCGTATGTGAAAGGGAACAAGGGGTCACGTGCCACCCTTACATGTATGTATGGCGAACAAAGGGTAAAAATGCTCGTGCTCAAGTAGGGAAAGCAACATACAAAAGAAAGAAACATAGAAGAAGAAAAGCATGAAAGGACCCATTCCCCTACACTACAACATCGGCCCTCTCCAATGGCGTTTAATCTACTGGTGACCGGTGTTCACACCATCCCTTGACCTCTTAATGGCGGGATCGATGCGTAAATCCAACGATTAATATTATGCCAAGAAAGTTTTACGATCTTAAAATTTTAAACACGTGCTTCGATGCAGCGCAAGTCCCAGTCAATTTAAACACTCCGCCACTAGGAGCTTTTGTGACTCACAAAGGTTTCAAGTGATGGATCCTAGTCTGTGTTCGACCAAACACAGTCAGAAACAATTTTGGGAAACGAAGTACAGGCAAATATTTGGAAAACAACTTATAACTATCAGTACAAATCAATGCGTGTAGGCATTGTGTTCAACATGTATGGGAATTTGTTTGTCAAAGTCAACTTACGGTCAACATAAATTTTAGGGGGAAATAATACTGTGGGTCAGTTATCTTCAAAATTTATGAAGAATGGGTCATGTAAAGAAACGTTCCACATTGCAAACATATCAAACAAATATATATATATATATATATATACATGAAACGATACTTTAAAAGGTGAAATTCAAAGAAGATCACACATATGTCAACTATAATGTATCACTAGAAACTGGTAAGCTAACAGATGGCCATCGTACAAGTTCTAGGGCAACTACATATCGGGTGATTTATAAAAATACAAATACAACCACCTCCATAGCAGCAGGGATATACGAGAGATTCGACGGATATATAACGATGTGTTAATGACGTCACTATATGGACCAACACTACCCAAGCAGACGACATCCCATAGCGAATGAACATAATTGCAAAGCTATTATTTCTCAAATTATAATGCGTTTAGTGTATATAAATGTAATGGCATGTCAAACCATTCAAAGGGGGATATGACCCGATTCTGATGACTAAAATCTTTTGCTTGTAAATACACAGGATAGGGGTTAATTAACAATCAAAGAAACCAGACTTTCAAATTGAAAACCCCCGGAATGATATTAAGGAGGGCATTTGTTCCCTCCTGAAACGCCGAACATACCCCGGTGTCTGCAGCTGAATATACAATGGCGTCTTATTTTGTTTACAGGCGACAGATTCCTTTATTTTGTATTGCTCCATTTGTCATCAAAATAAAACTATGCGCGGAGATTAGAGTGAGGTAATAGATTATACATTTAGCCTGACGGTAGTAAAGTAAGAGAAAGAACTCGAGAGAAGATGAAAACACAGGCACTGAAAATGTGTGAGATGTCATGGGACATCGTCTGCTTGTGCAAGTCATGTCCATACTGTGATCTCACACATCTCAGCAGCGTTCGGAGTGGTCCTATGCCGGGTCTGTATTTAAGCGTTTTGTAATTTATAATAATCATTACTTCGAATGTTTCCAAGCATTGAATTTTGATAACCTTGTCGAATTAAAGTTTCAACTTTGCAATAATGAAAATAAAGTTAGTTTTTAAAATTAATGAATATCTACTTTAAGAATATTTGCGAACAGCAGGTTGACTCAAAAAGATTTCCCCCTATTTATACCACGCACTGAACGATGAGGGCACTATATATTCACTGTGCGATTTCCGCTGTTTCGTGAGCATTTGCAGGCAGTACTCTGTTTCCCCAACTTTAACAAAAAAAATGTTTTAGCCCTCCATAGGCTATTTTATCGAGTCAAACAAACATATTACAATGCAATGAAATGAAGTCTTTCTTTAACTTAAACGATATAGGATACTTTAACATTTCTCTCCTTGTTGTTCACACAGTGACTGTTACTTAGTTAAAAAATAAATGTTTTACATACCAGCTATAGAATAAATATATCTCTTGTCTTCATAATATTGAATAATCTTCAAAGAACTTAATTTTGGAATTGTGTTTATCAAGCTTTTGTACGAATAGTTGATTCTTTTCCAATTTGCGTTTGACTAGAGCCTCCAAATAGAGTGGTAACGTCATCAAACAATCTATTTTTGGAATTTCTCTTTTTTTCTTCATTTTCTGAAAGAGCATGCAAAATATTGCCCATCCGTCGAAAACCAATTGAATACGTTAAGTATAGGCTGAGATATGACACCAGAATAAGAGGAACTCAGTGTTATGTTGCTCTGGATCGTAATGTTATGAGCCAGAGCAATATAACACTGAGTTGCCATAGATTATGATGTCACAGCTTCGGTACTGTATACCAAACAACACTGGCCATGCCCAAATTCCCTCATTTGCCTCTCATCTACCATCGACCCTCCTTGGACGCAATTTGGCTCGCATTGGAATACTTTATATGACATGCAAACAATGAGAAAAAAATAGCAATAAGACCTTTTACCTTTAAATTGTGAATACCACATTTACTGATTCCTTACCATCCCCATTATAGAACCCTAAACTTCTGTTGGATAATATTTATTTATAAAATCATTATCAAAGAAATAAGAAAATAAATGGAGAAATACGTTGTAACTGTTCTTTTTGGAAGAATATCTGGCAAGTAAGGAGTTAAGAGTTTACCCCCAAAAATGTCTCTTTGTGTTTCTTCTTTAAAGTATTATTAACAATATTGATATCAGTGATATAGCATCGCCAGTCTACCTTTCGTCGGCAACGTGATACTGTTGTCATTTGATTTCAGATGATCTCCGGGTTCGATTGGTCGGCGGAAGATCTGACAAAGAAGGCCGCGTTGAGATTCTATACCTCGGTACTTGGGGTACAGTATGTGATGATAACTGGGGCCTAAATGATGCCGACGTAGTTTGCAGAATGCTCGGCTACGAACGGGCGGAGAACTTTTCCTGTTGCGCTGCCTTTGGACTAGGACCTGGACCTATTGTCCTGGATGAAGTGGAATGCGAGGGTACAGAACCAGACATAGGCCATTGTCGAAGGAGTGGATACGAAACCCATGACTGTGATCACTCGGAGGATGTTGGTGTCTCATGCATCGAAAATGGTAATTGTTGATTCAGTGGCGGATCCAGGGGGGAGAGGGGGGGGGGGGGGGGGGGTGCCAGAGGGGTCCGCCCCCTGTTACACCCACAAATGTAATAACGCCCACAAATGTAATAACGTCCACAAATGTAATAACACTTTACCCACAAATGTAATAATTTCACCCACAAATGTAATTACCACTTTACCCACAAATGTAATAACCACTTTACCCACAAATGTAATAATTTTGAATCAACCACAAATGGGGGTGTTACACCCACAAATGTAATAACGCACACAAATGTAATAACACTTTACCCACAAATGTAATAACACCCACAAATGTAATAACACCCACAAATGTAATAACACTTTACCCACAAATGTAATAATTTCACCCACAAATGTAATAACCACTTTACCCACAAATGTAATAATTTGAAATCACCTACAAATGTAATAATGACTATACCCACAAATGTAATAAATTTGAAGTGATATTTTGTCGAATATGTTCAAACTAAAACCCTGTAATAAAGCATGGGTATAGCGCGCAGTCTTTACTTCAGACCGTCGACGATTTTTAATCATGTAAATATTCTAACGCCCACAAATATCCTGGAATTCAATGTTCGTAGAAAAAAAAGTAATCGAATGAGTGACCTTAAATGTATTTAAATATTGACGCTGATTGTTTTATGCATGTGATTATGAAATATGTTGGATGGTGGGTCTTAGTTTCGAATATTTCGTCCTTGTTTTCACGAAGTGACGGTAGTGAGGAAAATCGTATTAAACGCAAAGTGAATGCAATTTTTTTTCACTACCGTCACTTCGTGAAAACAGCGACGATTTGTTTAAATTTCTATTTCTTTTTTAAATAACCGAGTCTGAAGTAGAGACTACGCTCTAAATCCCAAGCTTTATTACCGGGTCTTAATTTGGAAGATGGAGGGGTCTTAGTTTAAAAGGTTTTTTCTTTGTTTTGTTTTGTTTAGTTTTTTTGTTTTTTTAACTTTTAAATAACCGGGTCTGGAGTAAAGACTGTGCTATACCCATGCTTTATTACAGGGTTTTAGTTTTGAACAAATTCGACAAAATATCACTTCAAATTTATTACATTTGTGGGTAAAGTCATCATCACATTTGTGGGCGATTCAAAATTATTACATTTGTGGGTGAAATTATTACATTTGTGGGTAAAATGTTTTTACATTTGTGGGTAAAGTGTTATTACATTTGTGGGTGTTACTACATTTGTGGGTGTAACACCCCCCCCCCCCCCTTGAGGAAAAAAAAAACATGTAAAAGCACGTGATTTTTACCTTTTGGGGGGTTGCCCCCCCCCCCCCTGGCGCTCAAGGGCGTTGGGGGGAGGGGGGGAGGGGGTGCAAAAATTTTAAATTTTCGAGGACCAAAAAAAAAAAGTGCTCAATACTGTTAGGATTTCCTACATAATACTTCCGTTAACTTTTACATTTTTCTACCTGTTTTGCAATGCAAACCTACACAAATCGTGCATTGCAAGTAAGATAAAATAAAAGTAACTTAATATGAAGGTTTTGATTTCCTTTAATTCAGGGCCCTAGCGTACTCTAGCACCGGTAAGGCGCCACCTAACTACTTCATTCCGTCGCTTGGTTTGGATAAATCATTCCCACTTATTTATTGCTATGCCTGACTATTTATAAAGGCAAAACACTAAATAAATATTGAGATTCGAACCTTCAAGACAACTCCAAGTTTCTATTAATAATACGCTGTCCTTACAGATTGAGCTAACGATGGGTTGATGAAAGGTTGATTTGTATAATTACCGTCACCCTATTAACAACCCTACCGGATTCCATGTGCGCATGCGCTGGTTTCCTTCGCGAGCTAAATCCGGGCTCGCTATAGCGCTATTGTAAGAAAAAATAAGACGCAACCGTTCAAGCCTAAGCACTTAGCATTTTGCGCCGGACCTCCTAATGTAATGGTCACGCCATCTTCGGCTAGCAGCAAGAAGCAAGTTGGTGGTGGAGATCAACATTAAATAGGCCATATTATAGACTACACTAACATTTTTGACTGCAACCATTTGTGAATAAGGTGACTTTTGGAATGATGCGGCGGCCCTATAATTGCTATTGGCCGTACATATTTTAGACCCCACGGCCGTGGCGGCAAACGAATCACACGTAACCGCGTTTCACCAATCATTTGATTATAAAGTAGAAGTGAGTTGTATAGAGATTAATTAGTGATATACATGTAACTATAGGCCTAATTTATATTCATTCATTGAAATATACAGAAGTGGAACAGGAATCTTCTACAACCAAGACACCGAATGACAGTGAAATGGGTCTCTCCCAGCCTGCCACATATGGTAAGTTAAATTGCAAGTTACTATTAGCCTTCAAAATGTTTACCTCATAGATCATTTCTATTAAATTCTTTTAGGCTTAAAGGGCTAGTTGAGTTCTGTTTTCAGACCACAAATTGCCTTCAAAGTGCACGGTTATTGCTCTTATTCTTATCTTTGACATTTATAGTGCCTTTTTAGAACCTAAAATTGCTATGAAGGTAATTTTAGACCCCAAAATGTGTGAAATTTAGCCAATACGATCATACCAATTCAGCTCCACTTATAAAAAAAACACGGTGACCGTTAATAAATTTTCAAATTAAAAATAACAATACATGATCCGGCTAATTGTGGGTAATATAAGCAACACGAAAATGCCAACAAAAAAGCCAACATCGGCATACGACGTAAACGGCGTTCTTTTGTTTTTTTCAACGTTTTTTTCAAATTTTTCAAAATATCTAATATTTGTAATGGTACACATGTATTAGAAATCGTTATATTTCAGCCGTCTCTGAACCGATTCAGATCAAACAAAGATGATTTTGTCATTTAAATATTATGTTCTTTAAAAGTACTATGTCCCTTTTGCAGCCAACCTCAAATTCTGTAGAGCTTTGCAGGAATTATGAATATGTCATGTCATCTGTGAATTTAAACGTTAGCAGTGTCCTCATATTCAAATTATGCAAGGAAACCCGTTTACTTGCTAGACTTCACTGTCAGACACTATTGAATGGCTGACTGGCTTTTTTTTCCTTCTTTGGTAATAACATAATGAAAAGGGTTGTAAAGGATACAAGTCATGAGCATTTGTCTACATCAATAACCCACTTCTTGTGATGGCCAAGATTAAACTGATTGAATCTTTGTGCAGCATAAAATGTATGACCATTCGGTACAATTGTCTAAAATCAAGACTATTACTTTTGGGCTCTATAGCCCTAAAGTCGAATTGACAACTAATAGTCGTTATTTTCCCACTTAAAGACATTTTCGAGCCCCACTTTTTTAGGGAAGTTCTTAATTAGTATTATCATTCAAATGCAGTTGGAATTTACCTTTTTCATTTTTTTGGCCTACAAAAGGGACATAGTACCTTTAAGATTTGACACTCTTTTTTTCATTATCTCACAACAAAATATTTTGTGTAGCGCCCTCTGCAACAGAACTCAACTATCCCTTTAGGTGTTTTATATTTCCAGTGTCTTTTAGACAGAGTCATCTTGTATAAATCAGTATCAGGATGGTTAATACTCCCGATAGATAACCCATGCAATTTTCAATAGCCTTGTGCGTTACCTAGTGATGAGTGTGGTGCATGGCAATCAGGTATTGCGTAATCAGAACATGCATATAGCTCCGTTTAGTCTCATTTGACAACGCCCCCTATCGTCAGAGTCCAGCAGCCTATAAGCATGTTAGCCTATGGACTTTTACAAGAGAAAATCGTTAAAGTTCATTTGTTGTTTAAACGAAAAGCACACCCACCCCGAAGTACGTTATCACTAGCTCTTTCATTGGAACTCTCATGTCCCATTGACTTTTGAAAGTTCACACACCGTAATTTGATCAAAATAAGTCGCAAGCTCGCCATTGCATATATAACGCATGTGTAACAAGTCGAACTTTGGACGCAACTTACCACACGATTGTAAGATTATAGGTCAAGCACACGAAGGATAACAAGCATGAATTATCATAGATCAGGTCTGCTTGGTTCATTATGTCAACTTCAGCCACCCCCCCCCCCCATCGTAACTTTTCCATTTAGTATAGGCAAACACAAGTAAGCAAAAACATGAATATTCATGACACACCATGGACTATTCGATTATTAACAGAGGGGTGCAACTGTGCACCACATCAAACTCCCCTACTTTCAGTCAAGTATTTCATTGTATTATGTAGTTTGGTAGGTTTATTTTACTAACTGTTTAATTATCAGATATCAATGATAGTTTAAAGATATGGAAACGGTTCTTGTATTTTATATTGAGCAAAGCAATCTCACATACAAAGTCACTACCAAGTGTCGTCTGATCCGCCGATTGCCGTCTACTATATACGATCTATAGACAGCGAACTAGCTACGTTTGTGCTGGCGAAAATGGGACAACCGGAGCAATATGATAACGATGAGGTGATTTCATAATAGTTTCTCCCATCTTGTCCTGTATATTATTGTTACCGGTCAGTGACAGAAACAGTGAATGATCACATTGATACGGTCTATCATAATTAGGGTTTCGTACGGTTTTCAAACGTTCCTAATCTTAGCCACGATCCTTCCTTTATACGGTACACATTACACATTGATTTGCTATTTGATTTTATTTTTACGGCTGCTTATTTTATTAAAAAATGCCAATATTATTTCTTACACAGGTTTGATTGGATTCCTCTCCGTTGCAGTTATTGGTATCATTTTTGGTTGTATCGTCATGACAGTAATGATGCGGAAGTACAGGTATGTCTCTAATCAAAGCACATTACATTGAGATTTCATTTAGTTTTTTATTTATAGAATATAAGCGAAGGTTGAGCTCTGGAAATTGTTAACAATAGTTTGTGAGATTTGGCCGTTCTTTTGATGTCAGTTTGGAAGAATATCACAGGATGTATGTCACCTGGAAGGGATTGCCCTTCAATAACTCTTATTTTTGAAACAATACGGGAAATGGCATAAAAGTCTCGGCCCGTATTCAATACACGTCAAAGATTTATTAGTCAAAACTCCAGGATCTAGATCCAAAATCCACTCTTAATAGGCTACCAATACTTTTCTATCAACTAACTTTAAAGAGCCCCATATGGCTTTTTTATGCTGCGTTTAGAGTCCATGAAGTTAGCACTTGCAACGGCCGGCCAGTTCTTGTATTAAGGATACCGTTTACATATTCTACTGCTAGCCTAAACTAAATCAAATACCTAAATCTAACCTTTTTAGACTCATAATATGCACAAATGGTGTCTCACCTAATATTATATTAACACCCTCTTAGGGCAAAACTCTTAACCCCCCAATGCTTTTATAGAATACGCATTTTGGCGATTCCCTTCTACTACATAATCGACCTTAGGACTAAAAAAATAAATATGACGTATTGCCCTTTAGGTGCCAAAACATGGGTCAGTCGGCGGATCTTTTTTTTAAACGTTTTTTGTCCCTTTTTTTTTGTCCCTCTCTGGGCTGATATTTCTCAATTTTGAATGCCTCAATATATTTTTCCTCTAAAAACATTAAAAAAATTTTAAAAGCCGACGGTAGATTTCAAGATTTTTGGGTCATTCGCAAAGGGCAATACAACATCTATTTTTAGGCCTTATTTCAATTGCTGCCAGACAGTAACTAGAGAAAATGCAAACTCTCATTCACTTTCATCTTTTTGTCCCTGTTAATTGCCTTGAGGAAATATGTCTATTTGTACTGTCATGTGTAATTGGGTTCTCTACAACTACAGGAGATCAGCAAATGAGGCTAGTAGTCAGCAGCAAGGGACAGTGGAACATAACTGTTACAACGGACCACAACCAGGTGAGGAAGGTTATTTGGAACTTAACGTTGTCCCTCCCAAGCTACCAGGAAGATATTCACGTGATCAGGATGAAGCATACGAAACGCCACGACATGCTGACGATGGAGATGCTTACGAAAATATTTAGATCTAAGAAGAAGAAGAATACAAAATCTAGTAGTACTTCTCTAGCTCTCCCCTTTCCATTTCTCTACTCTTATCACTCTTCCTACCTCTCTAACCGTCTGCCTTTTATGTTTTACCTCCCTTTTCTCTCTCTTTTAGTTATCTTTCTCTGTTCTGAAAATATATATACATTTTGAAGAACAACGTAATTCTTTGACCATGTTAATTGTTCTTTATATTTTCCATTTGCTTTGCAATTCACTTTTATGTTTAATTATTTGAACCTGCAAGATTTAACTTCAGTTCAATGCATCATATCTCTGATTTGATGCATTTCTTAATGTTCAATTTGAATATATTAAATCAATATTTACTTTGTTTTTATTTACTTTGTACGAAATTCTGCATTTCCGCAATTTTCTTAAAGAATAATTTAATATGGAGCATATGTGTGATTATTACGCTAGATTATTTTAATTTAATCTAAATGATGGTGGGCTTTTTTTTTTTTTTTACTTCCACGTTTGCTTATGCGTTCTCTTATATACAACAAAAATATATATCTAGATTGATGTATTAAAGGTTGCATAAGAGCTCGGTATAAACGCGTTTAATAGGACATATATTCAGGATTTTCTCTAGAAACGTCCTTTCGTTAAAGATTGTGAAAGATTATTTAAAAAAGGTAGTACTTTAGACTTAGTTTCCCATTTACTGTAGATACGTCTTGTCGTTAAAGATTGTGAACGATAAACAAAAAGAAATATAGGTAGTATACTCTGTGATGAAACCTTGTATATACAGAAGCTCTAGATGTACAAAAGCTTTTTGAAATAGTAAGAAAAGATGGAACTTTGGTTAGATGTACACAATCAATCACATAGCACAACCGCCATATGTAAGGCATACTTTGTATTCCTTCTATTTAGCTCATACTGTAACCATTAGAAACATCTTGACTCTTTGTTTAAAATTAATCATAATGATTTGTATTTTAAATGTATATTCATGCTTCAATGTTATTTCATAATATTTCACTGGTATTTAACATTACATCTAAAAGCTAATGCATTGAGTTTGACCGATACACACATATCTACATTTGTATCTATCTATCTATATAGTTTTATATATATATATATATATATATATATATATATATATACAATGTGGAAGGAAATGAGAGCAAAATGGTTGAGTAGCTTAAATCAAAGTTCATATTGCTGTTCAAACTCCTGTCATACAATTGACAACTTTTTCAAACCCCTTGCAAATTTGAAGGGTTCCCCCTTTTGTTTTCTTATCTGAATAATGAAAGGTGGACTGGTTGAATGACAGTCTTTGTCGAATGCTTTCAGATTGTAAGCTTTAATATGTCACATTCTCAAGAAACATACACCGGGACGAATCAATCTTTCACAGATGAATGATTTAGTTGTTGAATGTTTTGGTATATTCATATAGTATATAGTACTCTGACATATGTATTTCTTGAAAAGTCTGATTGTAATATGCACAATCTACTCAGAGACTAATTAAATGTAAGCATAATTGTATATGTGATTAGAACTCAAGATCAATGTGATTAACCGAAACAGTTTAACGCTTGTGCTTGTGCGTGGTATATTCTTAAATAAAAGCTTTCTAGATGTAGGCATTTAAGGTGCATAAGAGCTCAGTATAAACATTTTGAATGTAGGTACGAATGATTTAGTTGTTGACTGTATGGGTATATTCATATATTATATACTCTGACATATGTATTTCTTTAAAAGTCTGATTTTAATATTCACCATCTACTCAGAGATTAATTGAATGTAAGCATAATTATATATACATGGTTAGTACTCAAGATAATTGTGATTAAGCGAAAAGGAATATGCGTTCTATATTCTTAAATAAAAGCTTTCTAGATTTAGGCATTTAGGGTCCATTATAAGAGCTCAGTATATATGTTTTAAATTCAATATATAAACCAAGATTTCCATACGTTTGAGGGTGTAAGCACCATGCTATGACTTCTCATATGAGAGTCAAGAACTATTTTCAATATGCCAATGAGTTCCGACTGGTTCTCATTATCAGTAATACGAAGATGGACATATTGAAACATTACCTGGATCTACACATTACAAATTTCCTCTTTTTCAGATAAATTTCATTACCTTTATTTAGGTACTCTGCACTTCAAAATGTTGTAACAAGAATAATAAATATAAGGAAATCAAGAAAGCATTTGTCCAAGTCTATATATTCATCTCTTTCTATAACATACTCTTCCTCCATATTCATGGCAAGATAAAGAGCCGTGCATGCTTAAAGTTTTCAACTACTGGTGCAAGTTATGATAACCGTGTAGGGTATACTGGTAAGTCAGAATGAAATCATTTCTGTTTTTGTATGAACTGCTCGGTTTTATGAGCTGTGATAACAAAATAAAACAAGATTTGCAGAGTATCAGCATTTAATCATTCTAAGGTTATTTTAGTTTAGGTAAAATTAAATGACATTGATGCGTGATATTCACTTTGACCCATAATAATAAAAAAATATATAAAAAACACTTCTCTGCGCATATCAATTGATATGCACAGTAAAAAGGTCCTCTTTAAGTTTTAAGCTATTTATGGGTTCCTCTTGCGTCGTTCAATAGAATAGACTAACCTTGAATAGGTTAGTAAGAAAAAGACTATTTGATATATGAACATCTTTGCCTGGAGAATATTCCTAAACAAAAACACAATTTGTATTCGTTCTTTGGCGTGACGCACCCTCTATTAACGGAACTATGTCCTATTTGCATGCCCCCCCCCAAAATGAAAAGGTTAAATTCTAACAGCATTTGAAAAACATTAACAATTTAGATCTTCCCTCAAAACGAAAGGGCTTGAAAATGGCTTTTAGTGGGAAAATAACGACAATTAGTCGTCGAATCGACAAGTGATTGCATTCACCTAAGTAATAGTCTGATTTTCAGCCCATATTACCAAACGGTCATACGTTTTGTGCTGCACAAAGATTCAATCAGTTTAATATCAGTCATTACACGTAGTAGGTTATTGATGTTGACAAATGCTCATGTATCTTTACAGCTTATTTCATGTATGTTATTACCAAGGAAACAAAGATGTCAGTCTGTCACTCAGTAGTGTCTGACAGTGAGGTCTAGAAGGTAAACAGGTTTCCTTGCATAATTTGAATACTAGGACACTGTTTATGTTTACATTTCACATATAGGACATAAGTGACATATTCATTATTCCTGACAAGTTCTACATAATTTGATGTTGGCTGCCAAAGGGACACAGTACATTTAAGGAAATGAATTGAAAACAAGCTGGGCCATATTATGGAGTTAACCGTTACAGAATGTGAATCAACGGATCTAACGTCAGGCTCTAATGATAACGTCCAGGAGAAGAGATTATCATTTGTTAAACGTTCAAGACGACGAGTCCAATCATAGATTGATATCAACAGTTTTACAGGCTCCCCATAAACTCATACGTAAATCAAAGGGAAAAAACATAAATATAAGGTTTTAAGAAATGGCGCTATGATAATGCTGAAATGAGAAATGAGATGTATGAGTATCATCGTCATTATGGAAAATTCAATTGTGATTACTTTGTCGGGGTATGAGGCATTCGCGTTTTAACCTTGACTTTAGGGGTGACGCATCATGCTGCTACCTCTTAAAATTAGAACCATCTCTAGTGAGGAAGGGGCCGCGTGCGAGTTGCCGTGAGACCCAAACAATCAAATAGCCTGTTTAGACAAGAGTAAATGTATACGAAACTCGAACTCGTGTATTTAAAAGTGACTTATAATACCTTTTAAATCCAGACCTACTATATTGTGTTACCCAATAGGGGAGCCCATTCACATTACAAGCTATGCTTTTTATTTAGGCTCCCCACATTTTACATTGTTCTACCCAGCCCGTTATCTATACATATTTCGAAACTTCGTATTTATTTTCCGTACATTATATTTAATTTGAAATCTATAAAAAAAAATTCTTGTGTGAAATCTATTCTTATAATAATATACGCCTGTATAAAAAAGAAAAGAATATAAACTATTTTTCTATCAAAACTTCAAACTTCAAGTAAGTAAGTAGTAGCTCTATACAGAGCGAATTTATTTTTTCATTTCTTTGCACATAATAAAAACAATGACAGACAATAACAAACGTAATAATATACCAGAAATGAGCATTGAAATATCTTTCACATTTTTTTTGGTCATTGTAATGCAAAATGATTTTGTAACAGGAAATGAAAAAAAATGAACCTACTCGAAAGCAAAGCTTGTTAGATGTAAGTTCGCACAATAATAATAGTAGGTTTAATGATGTTAGTAATACTAAAATAGTAATAATAGTTCATTTGCGTCTTCTATAAGTCATTCTCTCTTCCTCGCTATTCATCCCCTCTGTCTTTCATTTGCAAGGAACGATGGCTATTCAGGATCCCACGAAAAGTTCTGAAGAGACCGAGAAAGGACAGGGCTCCCTCTTCTGTTTGCATCATGACAAGAAACTTGATGAGTGCGTGCAGAATGTAGGTTTCTTACCTGAAAATAATGTAGAACCAAGGAGTCAGGAGAGATACTCCCCGGAACATATATTCCCCCCTACAAATAAGATGCTTTATTCTATTTGACAGTTTTAAGTTACCGGCAACCCCTTGGAAAAATATGTGTATAACCTTCCATGCACACAATGTTATAACCAATTATATACCTCACTTAAGAAACCCAGCCATCTGATTGGTCGAAATTGCATTCATAAACTTTAACTATTTCTGTAAAATTCCCAGTAACCATGGTTAAAACAGTTCTAAAATCCCAGTAACCATGGTTACCGGGAAAATAGTTCAGTCTCCATGGTTACCCCATAGGTTTACATGTTAAAAAATGGTTTGAGCGATCGAGGATACCGTATGTGTGCGAAGAATTGGTCGGTATTTTCATACAAGACAAGACAATTCCAAACAAGACAAAAATGGCTAAAGAAACTGTCCCAAGATTTCAACTTATCAAGTGCAAGACTCGCTGACAGCAAGAACAACAAAAAGGGTACGTGAAATTATCCATAAACATGTTCGTTTAGTTGCTGAAAATGGAGTACCAGCATAGACGTAGACGAAAATAGATCTAGAAGTCAGGTAGACTGCATAGAGACTGCATTGCGTGTAATCTCTATGGGAATAATTTTAGTACACAACATCGGGTGCGCGATCAGACACCCTGACTTTGTGTACTAAAATTATTCCCATAGAGATTACACGCAATGCAGTCTCTATGCAGTCTACGTGCATTGCGCGACCATGCAAAAAAAGTCAATTTTTTTTTTTTCAATTCGAGATTCAAACCTTTATCTGTTGTGATCCTGAAGGTGATACTCAATAAGTGAGGTGTCATATGAAAGCGCAGGTTCTTCTCTCTATTCCCCACACGACCGGCCCACCCCAAAAATTGTAAAAATATCTTGCTTAGACTAGAATCTAGATCTAGTTTACTCTCAATTATACACTCATAAAAAACAACCGTGCAGATAAACTAGAGAAAGGCCAAGGTGGTGTCATTAGTTGACTCTTTTGTTTTCGGCATATAAAAGTATTAATAGGTGACGCCAATATTTTAAAGGGAAATCCAACCTTCATAGCAAAAGACTCAAACACGATTGCAAATATTCTCGAAAAATCAACTTAAATGAAATAGCAATATCCTATTTGTATGTCCTATAAAACTAATGTTTGGATTATGTAATAGGTGGAATATGATTTCCTCCTTCACCCCTATGTGTCAGTACGTGCCGAATTTTCTTTACTCAGTCAGGCAAAACCATACCATTTATCAAAACCATACTGTTACCTTTCTGCTAATAATATATTTTTATTTATTGTAAAAATGTCTACTTTATTTAAAATCGCAGGTGGACATTTCAAATGGTTTGGCCTGGTCCAGCGATCGCAAAACAATGTATTACATCGATTCGCTGACGTATGGAGTGGATGCTTTTGACTACAACATCAAAACCGGTGAAATTGGTATATATAAATTATTCCCATGACTTATAAAGCCGCATATTGCTTCGGTTGTCTCATTTTCGCTTGCTGGACGTATATAGCATATATTTTGGGGTAAAAGTCGATAGGCTAACATGTTAGGCTGCTGACTCTGACGATAGGGGGCGTTGTCCAATGAGACTATTCGGAGCCATATGGATATTCAGGCAACCGAACATCCTCATGTTAAGGAAGTCAGGAGCCTGAATATCCTCATAGTTGGGCAGTGAGAAGCCCAAATATCTATTTTCTGTAATTTTCACACCAAAAAACCTAACTTTGCCCGGAATAGGCTTTGCGCTATTCAAGTCCATGCATCTGATATAATATTAGGTAAAATTATAAGCATTGTTCATTCTGCATTCATTTTGTATGATTATGACGTCATCCTCACGTGATGCGTCAAAGCCGGTGGCAGCTGGTTACGCAGAAATGCGTCACCAAACGACGCCTTGTGTGCAACGGACATAAAGTCATTGCAGATATTTAAAAAATTCACTGAGTCATTATAAGTATATGTACTACTGTTATAGGGAAAAAGTAGATGCAGTTGCATCAATTTTGGAGGATATAATCTTTTCTAACAATTTATTAAACACGACTGGGAAAAAATAGGGCTATTCACCAATGCGAAAATATTAATGATCCTCTACATAATAGGCTATATCATTCATTTCTATAGGCGATGTCATAATGATATTGACATTTTCTCCCAGAATATTTTTCGACTTTTATTTTGGGGAGGGGGGAGAGCATTTATTAAAATCCCATAGTGCTGCCAAATCGGTCTTCTTCTCACAACTTTCTTTTTACTTTTAATGCATTTAATTGTCAAATCCGCAGCAAACAGACGGCAGGTCATCAAGGTCCCTCAGTCAGACGGTATCCCGGATGGCATGTGTATCGATACTGAGGATATGCTGTGGGTAGCCATTTTTGATTGATGGTCCGTTAACAGATATAACCCTAAAACAGGTAAGAACAAATGACGAAGATAGTATCATCATGGTTCGGGAGCATAATTGTTCATAATAACACACAGTCGATGGGTCGCCAATAACCTGATGGCATCTGTTGTAAAATACTTTGTTAAAGCATTACGATTACATGCTACACAGGCAAAGAAGTATACTGTCGTCATTGGTGGAGGGAGGGGGGGGGGGTGGGAGGGGCAATGAAGCCGCAAGACAAATTGGCGTTTTAACTACCTGTAATCTAAAGGTAATCATAAGTTACTAATTATTACAAAGCTACGACTGATCAAAGGAGATAACATTATTTTTTGTGAGATACATTCAGTGTGTACTCTTTTTTATTACAGTGCTCTTATCTTTTCTAGTGCAAATTTGAAAATGTTTGTCTGATGACTTTTCCGAGTGTTTCATAGCTAAAAACTGAACCCGAATTGAATTGTGCTAATTCGTAAATCAGCAACTCAGTCTTCTTTTCTTTGAACTTCAGATGTACATAAAAATGATCTTTTCCGAACTTTCTCCCTACCAGGTGAAAAACTTCGATCCATCAAATTCCCAACCAAGAACATCACAAGCTGCTGTTGGGGCGGGCCCAATCGTGACGAACTCTACGTGACGTGTGCAAAACATTTTCTGAATGCAGACGAACTCGAAGTACAGGATACTGCTGGCTCACTCTTCCGGGTCACTGACCTTGGGGTCACAGGGGTCAAGTGTGACGTATTTAAAGATATTTAATGGTGCTTTGCATACCTTATAGGTTTAGCATGCCCAGAATAGATGCTCCGATATTTTGCTCCTGGTCTTATTTCATTAGATATCTATAGTTTATGAGTTAGGCTAAGAGTAAGGATTAAAACGTTTATTTTTCTTCAAATAAAGTCTTCATTCAATTTTCCTCAAAGCAATAACCAGTGTATAAGAAAATGTACAAAATGATGGATACGTTAATGTGACAAAGTAAGGTTCAATGAAAATAAAACAAGATTCTAGTATTTAGGCCTTGATAAGTTGGACTTGCCTCTGTCTATCAAGACATAGAATAAATCTTTCTTGTTGCGCATAGACTGTTCAACTTCATAATTATATTTTAATTTCTTTTGAAAACATGGAACCGATAAAGATCCTTCAAACATCTAATTGAGTATATATATATATACTTCTTTGCATACAAACTAATGAAATTAAACGAGGAATAATTTCCATCTTGGATG
The DNA here is from genome assembly GCF_000002235.5 of Strongylocentrotus purpuratus. NCBI lineage: Eukaryota > Metazoa > Echinodermata > Echinoidea > Camarodonta > Strongylocentrotidae > Strongylocentrotus > Strongylocentrotus purpuratus. Next base: position 26,078,739 of record NW_022145598.1, read on the forward strand.
CCAAAGATGAGATTATTAAAAGTTAACTTCTGAACAAACGTACATAAATCCAAATGGGATACACCTTTCATGACAACGATTTCCAATCTGTCGGTAATCTAAATGTTGATGGCGAATTACGAACGTTCAGAGTATCAAACGAACCTTATGTGACTTTGGAAAAACAACTTGTATGAAACCATTTAATTATACAAGCAATCAAAGCCCCACTATACTACTTATAGCTACTTGCGCCCTCTATATGGCAAACAATGCCTAATCGGTGACCACTGGTCCCCCATGATCCTCTTTTTCTTAAGTTAAGTGAGAGCTGTTTTGATGAGACAACCACATGTCAGTGACCTTGAAGGGTGGTCTAATCCCTCCCTTAAAATAGTACAGATGGGCTTTAATGCAGGGAGATGCTACTCATAATATTTTTGTAAATATTAATGACAACAATTTCCAATCAGTCGGTTATCTAAATGTTGATTGCGGCACCTTTCAACGTGAACCTGTCAATAATCTGAATATTCATGATGTCCAACTCGTTCACAATCTGAATATTCATTACGTCTAACTTGTCGACAATCTGAATGTTTATGACGTATTACCTGTCAAAAATCCGGTTATTCGTGACTTTCATTTATAACCTGTCGACAATGTTATTCTCCATCTGAGTGCATCAAGATATCCCTTTATAAAGATGTTTCGTAACCTTAAAAAAATGTTTGTTACATCGACAAAGAAATATAAAAGATGATATTTTTATATTCTTATCACGACATGATTATTGTTTTCTGATGCTCATGCCTGTTTAATCCTTTTCTTCACTCTTTCCTTTCTTTCTGTATGACCTCTGGGAAGAGCAGCGCAATTCAATTAATGGTTCTGTATAGAGTGGTCCATCCGTAGTAACTAATTATTTTTTATTTTCATTAAACAGAATGTATGTAATATGTTTACATGTTTTTTATACGGAAAATAAAACCGAACCAAACTAAACTAAAAGATATGTTTACATAATAGATAAAAACTGAGGAGGAAATATTTCTATTTATAAATAATAATTATAAAAAACGGTGATTATAAAGCGCTTACCACCGAAGTCTCTAAGCGCTACAACAAACAACAAACTAACGCTATGTGAAACATGCTCATGCATGGGTGAAAAGATTCGTTAATACATTTCTAGTTACCTCGTAGAGATATGGACAAATGGGAGATGAAAATTGTGGTATAGACAGGAAGGTAGTGAGAGAATGAGAAAGAGAGAAAGAGAGAGAGAGAGAGAGAGAGAGAAATAAAGAGAGAGAGAAATAGAGAGAGAGAGAGGGAGAGAGAGAGATAGAGAGAGGAAGAGAGAGAGATAGAGAGAGAGAGAGAAAGGGAGAAAGAGAGAGAGAGGGAGAGAGAGAGAGACACACACACACACACACACACGGGGGGGGGGGTACTAGTTTTGCTAAAAGTGACATGCACCTTATGCCTATCATACATAACTGTGTACTACACAAACATGTGGCATACAAGTTTGGTCCAATCACTTCAGCTATTTCTTGTCATCTTTTCACTAACATAAAGAGAATGAAATAGCTAGCTCACAAATTATTTCCACCCTTCCCAAATCTGGATAATCTGTCTTTTTCTTCTTCTTTAAAAAAAATATATAAACCCTCCCCATTAAAAGACACAGCCCTCCACCGTTACCCAGATGACCTAAAATAAACCGGGTCCAAACAATTGGTAATACGGGAGAAAAAAATACAAAGACAGGTTCACCACGTATAGTTTACCGAACGTCAAGTTTCCAGCCACATTTTACATTTTTTTAAAGACTCGTGATGCTAAGGGAGTCATCTCATTTTAAGAATCCATCTGGCAGTTAAAAGCATTACAAAATGCTCAGTCCAAAATATCATTTGAAATACTTCTTGAAATTTATGTTTTAAAGGATGCATATGGAAGTATCCGTTATTGCTCATATGAAAAAATGACAAATTATGAAATAAATTGAGAGCTTTTATTAGGAAACAAGAGACATGTTAAAGTTAATAAAGCCCACCCCCTGCCACCGGCCCTGAAATAATATTTCGCTGCATGAAATTGCGTAAAATGTGAATTTTGTGGGCATGGATTAATATGACAAGTGTTCAAAAAGCTGTAGAGACCATGCATAACATTACAGGACTTTTACGGTTCTTAAATGAAGGTGCTTTTACATGATCTTAGAACAAATGTTTTAAGAGTCCTTTGAAAATAATTATTCTCCCCCTAGCATCTCATTTAAAAGATGTGAAATGAGAATTTATGAAATTTGAGGCTCAATAGTTGGAGAAGACCCCTATTAAATTTGCTGAACATTGCCTCCATTTTGCCTTCTCAACCTCTTTTTCATATCATTTCGTAAATCAGTATACATCAAAACATAAACGAAGAAGTTATGAACTTATTTTAAACAGAACTGGCCAGCGCTCCAAGATAAGCGAAGGTTTATGCCTTGTGAGCACTGACAATTAATTTCATGTACAAGGAAAATAAATACATCAGGGGGTTCCTTGTGATGCAAAAGTACAAAGAAGAGAAGAATGAAAGGTATAGACTAAACAGAGAGAGAAGGGAAGAGAGAGAGAGAGAGTGAGAGAGAAAGAAAGAGAGAACAAGTGAAAGAAAGAGAGAGAGAGAGGGTGGAAGGAGAGATAAAGAGGAAGGGGGGGGGTGAAGTGAGAAGGAATTACAGTTGAATGCGCACTTCACATGTCGTTTTTTGTTTTTATTGTTGACAAAACTGCGCATGCGCATCCTGTTGAAAGAAATAACTAGCACTGGACAACAAAGTTCTTGAGAATGGTTATAAGTCCCCTAAAATTATTTTGAAACTGCGAACAAATGTGACTTATGTGAAATTTGGAGAAATAGAGTACCAAATCATAAGCTGAGGAGACGTCTCAAAAATTTGCAGGGAGATGTGTGCCTTTGACCTTCCCCAAATGTCAACTCCCATAGGTTCACATGCAAAGACAAGATGATTATTCTTACCCTAGAATCTTTTTGAATTGAAACGGAATTATTTCAAATTTCAAGACATGGAAAAACATAAGAAAGGCTCAAGAGTTGGAGAAAACCCTTCATAAATTTGCAGGAAAGTGCATTATTTTTGCCTTCCCAACCACTTCATTGGCTTCTTGATAAAACTGTGCATGGCGACATGCGCATTCGGGGAAAAAGAGACAACTCCTCATCTCTCATACAGATTAACACGGGAAAACAAGGTTCTTGAAAATGGTTCTTATTCCCCTGGTATGACTTTGAAATCGGGTAAAATGAGACTCATATGACATTTGAGGACATGGAATACCACAACATAAACTCGAAAAGCTGAAGAGACCTCGGCATAAATTTGCATAAATATGCATGGGTGCTTTTGACCCGGCCCCCCCCCCCCCCCCCCACTCAGGTTTCGAAATGACCGCATGCGTGTTGCCAAAATGTCCGGTAAAAGGGTACTTTTCGTGCGACAAAGTCCGGCCCGAGAATTGTAAAAAAAAGGGGTGTATTTGACTTTTCACCCGGAGATTTCTTTAAAAAAGAAGTGTTTTTTCTTTTTTTTTCTCTCATTTCTTTGGACTCCCGAGAAATTATTCCGAATTTAGGGGGGTACATTGAGCATTTTTCCTGATTTAGGGGGGTCTCCAAGGCAGGAAAATCCCGCGAAAATCCCGCGAAAAGGGAATTCGGAAATTTTGGCAGTCCTCAGATAGGGGGTGCTTTCAAAAAGAGGGAACGAGCATATGCGTACCCGAAATAACACTGAGTGGGGGGGGGGGGGGGCTTTTGACCTTCGAAACAATCTGAACTCCGCCGGAAGATCGAATCCGGCCGTATGCACCTATTGATTCAAAGCATGATTGCAAATATTAAATCGCGCGTCAAAATATGGAATAGTCACAACAACAAGGAAATAGCCACTACATAATTCTAGATACTCGAATATCTGGTGTATCGGAATTTTCTTCAATTAATTCTAACAAGATGAAGGAACCTAATAAATTCAGAATGATTGGTTTGCTTCTGTTTATGCATGTGATAGCATCCGTATATGCAGTTGGTGAGTTACAACTTATATTTTGGGTTGGTAAATACGGTACAAAGCTTTAAACATTGGTACATGGTTTGCCTACGTGTAGTATTGTTTTGTGTGAATGTACTCTGCAAGTAATTTCCTCATATTGTGTTGCAACGTATAACCGGGATACCAGATCTCTGTTTAGTACAGTCTTATGGTTTTCTTCTCCCTTTTTATTTAAAAAATCACATGTTGTTCTTGTTTTTAATCAGATAAAGGTGTAGTCTCCAATACTTTTTGTTTAAGTTGATTGCATTTGTATTTATAATGGAGGGTGAGGCAGAAGAAGACACATTATTTTTTTAAAGTCAAACAAAGCTTTACCAATGATTACGGTTAGCAAGTGCGATTGAAAGAAATTAAACATACATCTTTTACAATAATCATTTTCGTTTCAACTGAACTGTTTTTCATCCTCCCCAGATTTATTGGGTAGACAACTTTGCCATAAGTTATGTTCTAGTGCTCAGTCTCATTTATGTGATGAGACAATATGTTGGCTTAATAAGGATCTTCAAATTCAAATTCAATTCAAATTCAAATTCAAATTCAAATTCAAATTCAAATAGATGATGTACTCCCTGATATTCTTTGCACGAACGAACGATGTAATATGTATAATTGTTTTTTATACGGAAAATAAAATCAAACCAAACCAAACTAAAAGATATGTAAACATAATAAATAAAAACCGAGGTGGAAATATTTATATTTATAAATAATAATAATAATAAAAACGGTGATTATAAAGCGCTTACCACCGAAGTCTCTACGCGATACAACAAACAACAAACAAACGCTATAGGAGGCGCGATAGCTCAGTCGGTAGAGCAGTGGTCTCGTACTCCGGTGACCCGGGTTCGGACAGGAAGATAGTGAGAGAATGAGAAAGAGAGAGAATGAGAAAGAGAGTGAGAGAGAGAGGGAGAGAGGGAGAGAGAGAGAAAATGAGAAAGAGAGAAAGAGAGGGAGAGAGAGAGAGTGGAAGAGAGAGAGAGAGAGGAAGAGAGGAAGAGAGAGAGAGAGGAAGAGAGAGAAAGAGAGAGAGGAAGAGAGAGAGAGAGGAAGAGAGAGAGAGAGAGGAAGAGAGAGAGAGAGAGAGAGAGAGAGAGAGAGAGAGAGAGAGAGAGAGAGAGAGAGAAAAAAAAAAAGAGAAGGGGAGGAAAGATAAAGAGGAAAGAGGAGGGGGGGGGGGGTGAAGTGAGAAGGAATTACAGTTGATTGCGCACTTCACATGTCGTTTTTTGTTTTTATTTTTGACAAAACTGCGCATGCGCATTCTGTGGAAAGAAATAGTTAGCACTGGAAAACAAGGTTCTTGATAATGCTCATAAGTCACCTAGAATGATTTTGAAACTGCGTAAAGCGTGACTTATGTGAAATTTGGAGAAATAGAGTACTAAAACATAAGCTACGGAGACGTCGCAAACATTTGCAGGGAGATGTGTGCCTTTGACCTTCCCCAAATGTCAACTCCCATAGGTTCACATGCAAAGACAAGATGATTATTTTTACCCTAGAATCTCTTTGAATTGATACGGAATTATTTGAAATTTCAAGACATGGAAAAACATAAGAAAGGCTCAAGAGTTGAAGGAAACCCTTCATAAATTTGCAGGAAAGTGCATTATTTTTGCATTCCCAACCACTTCACAAGGCGATTGGCTTCTTGATTAAATTGCGTGGCGACATGCGCATTCGGGGAAAAAGAGACAACTCCTCATCTCTCATAATTAAAGGTAATACAAAGTTTTGGTATGGGGTCATAAATTTGGTTCAATCAACATATTGGAAGCATATGCGATCCTACAATATTCAGTTGATCGTGATTGTTGTTTAAAAAACCTTTTAAACTAAGACCCCTCCATCTTCCAAATTAAGACCCGGTAATAAAGCATGGGATTAGAGCGTAGTCTTTACTTCAGACTCGGTTATTTAAAAAAAAAAGAAAAATCTTCAACGAACGCCCCAACAAAATATCGATCGGCCAAATTTGCAAATTTTGGGACACACACACACACACACACACACACACATAATATGTGCGCTTACCCCCCCCCCCCCCCGCTTATTCAGCGACCGGCTGAGTCGTTGCGAAATTTTCGGCGTGATTTTCAAAGTTTGAACCCCCCCCCCCCCCCCCCCCCCTCGAAAAAAATCCTGCGTACGCGCCTGGCCGCAAACGCTATTTGATATTCAATTTTACTCGAAAGCAGAAGTGTTTTAGAGGCTAAATTTTCTAGTGCTTATAATACATCCATAGAGGCTTCCAAATATATCAAAATTGTAAAGAATCACTATCCAACCAATTTTCAAAATTTCCCAAAACTTTGTATTACCTTTAAAACGGGAAAACAAGGTTTCTTGAAAATGGTTGTAATTCCCCTGGTATGATTTTGAAATCGCGTAAAATGAGACTCATATGACATTTAAGGACATGGAATACCATAACATAAACTCGAAAAGCTAAAAAGACCTTGCATACATTTGCAGAAATATGCATGGTTGCTTTTGACTTTCGAAACAATCTGAACTCGACCGGAAGATCGAATCCGGCCGTATACACCGATTGATTCAAAGCATGAATGCAAATATTAAATCGCGCGTCAAAATATGGAAAGTCACAACAACAAGGAAATAGCCACCACATAATTCTAGATACTCGAATATCTGGTGTATCGGAATTTTCTTCAATTTATCCTAACACGATGAAGGAACCTGATACATTCAGAATGATTGGTTTGCTTCTGTTTATGCATGTGATAGCATCCGCATATGCAGTTGGTGAGTTATAACTTATATTTTGGGTTGGTAAATACGGTACAAAGCTTTAAACATTGGTACATGGTTTGCCTACGTGTAGTATTGTTTTGTGTGAATGTACTCTGCAAGTAATTTCCTCATATTGTGTTGCAACGTATACCCGGGATACCAGATCACTGTTTAGTACAGTCTTATGGTTTTCTTCTCCCTTTTTATTTTAACAATCACGTGTTGTTCTTGTTTTTAATCAGATAAAGGTGAAGTCTCCAATACTTTTTGTTTAAGTTGATTGCATTTGTATTTATAATGGAGGGTGAGGCAGAAGAAGACACATTATATTTTTAAAAAGTCAAACAAAGCTATACCAATGATTACGGTTAGCAAGTGCGATTGAGAGAAATTAAGCATATATATTTTAAGATAATCATTCTCGTATCAACTGAACTGTTTTTCATCCTCCCCAGATTCATTGGGTAGACAAATTTGCCATAAATTATGTTCTAATGCTCAGTCAAATAAATGAGACTACCCGAGACTGACGACCAACCGAACAAACTACATGTATATCATAACCTTATCTAGCTGATAACATGGGTTCCCACTCAAAGTTTTTTCTTTATTCCAGCTCTTAGTAATGCCTGAAGTGTGTAGTTTTCATCGCTAGTTTGCAGCCCGTTTAGATACCTGATGAAATTCCATAATTCCGTACATCATGAAAGAATGTATGAAATAACTATTCTGAGCAATATTGATATAGTAATCAATTTAGCCATTTAGTGTTGTGATTCGACTAACGTAGTTATACAAAACAAAAATCGTGCGTTTTTTTCGCCAGTTCGTTTTTCAAATATAGTAGAAATAATATTATCCTGCATTGTTTTGCTAACATTATTGTGTCTAGAGTGCTGAAATCTTTGTTTTTATATATACAGTTTTGATTATAGTGCAAGATGGTACCAGTAGTAGGCCAGCTAAACAAATTTACCGGGAGCACGGGTAAATTTTGATATTCAATTTTACTCGAAACCAGAAGTGTTTTGGAGGCTAAATTTTCTAGTGCTTATAATACATCCTCAGAGGCTTCCAAATATATCAAAATTGTTAAGAATCACTATCCAACCAATTTTCAAAATTTCCCAAAACTTTGTATTAACTTTAACACGGGTAAACAAAGTTTCTTGAAAATGGTTGTAATTCCACGGGTATGACTTTGAAATCGCATAAAATGTGACTCATATGAAATTTAAGGACATTGAATACCATAACATAAACTCGAAAAGCTAAAAAGACGTTGCATACATTTGCAGAAATATGCATGGGTGTTTTTGACTTTCGAAACAATCTGAACTCAACCGGAAGATCAAATCCGGCCGTATGCACCTATTGATTCAAAGCATGATTGCAAATATTAAATCGCGCGTCAAAATATGGAAAGTCACAACAACAAGGAAATAGCCACCACATAATTCTAGATACTCGAATATCTGGTGTATCGGAATTTTCTTCAATTTATCCTAACACGATGAAGGAACCTGATACATTCAGAATGATTGGTTTGCTTCTGGTAATGCATGTGATGGCATCCGTATATGCAGTTGGTCAGTGGCGTACGCAGGATTTTTTCAAGGGGGGGGGGGGATTTAACATTTTCAAATCGGGCCGAATATTTTGCAATGACTCAGCCAGCCGCTGAATAGGCGGGGGGGGGGGGGGGGGTAAGAGGACATTTTTTTTGTTTTTTGGTTTCGAAAATTAATAACGCCCACAAATGTAATAACGCCCACAAATGTAATAACACTTTACCCACAAATGTAATAACACTTAACCCACAAATGTAATAATTTCACCCACAAATGTAATAACCACTTTACCCACAAATGTAATAATTTTGAATTACCCACAAATGTAATAATGACTTTACCCACAAATGTAATAAATTTGAAGTGATATTTTGTCGAATTTGTTCAAAACTAAAACCCTGTAATAAAGCATAGGTATAGCGCGCAGTCTTTACTCCAGACCCGGTTATTTCAAAAAATTTAAAAATCTTCAAAACTAAGACCCCATAATCCTTTTCCTGTGGAATAACATGAGAATCGAGCGTAGTCTTTCCTCCAGACACGGTTATTCAAAAGTAAAATATATATATATATTTTTTTTTAAAACTCAGACCCCACCATCTTCCAAACTAAGACCCGGTAATAAAGCATGGGTTTAGAGCGTAGTTTTTCTTCCAGACCCGGTTATTTCAAAACTTTTTAAAATCTTCAAAACTAAGACCCCATCATCTTATTCCTGTGGAAGAACATGAGTATTGAGCGTAGTCTTTCCTCAAGACCCAATTATTCAAAAGTTTAAAAAAAAAAAAAAAAAAAAAAAAAAAAAACCTTTTAAACTAAGACCCCTCCATCTTCCAAATTAAGACCTGGTAATACAGCATGGGATAAGGGCGTAGTGTTTACTTCAGACTCGGTTATTGAAAAAAAAAGAAAAATCTTCAACGAAAGCCACAACGAAATATCGATCGGCCAAATTTGCAAATTTTGGGACACACACACACACACACACACAATATGTGCGCTTACCCCCCCCCCCGCTTATTCAGCGGCCAGCTGAGTCGTTGCGAAATTTTCGGCGTGATTTTCAAAGTTTGACCCCCCCCCCCCCTCCCTCGAAAAAAATCCTGCGTACGCGCCTGACCGCAAGCGCTATTTGATATTCAATTTTACTCGAAAGCAGAAGTGTTTTAGAGGCTAAATTTTCTAGTGCTTATAATACATCCATAGAGGCTTCCAAATATATCAAAATTGTAAAAAATCACTATCCAACCAATTTTCAAAATTTCTCAAAACTTTGTATTACCTTTAACAAGGGGAAACAAGGTTTCTTGAAAATGGTTGTAATTCCCCTGGTATGACTTTAAAATCGCGTAAAATGAGACTCATATGACATTTAAGGACATGGAATACCATAACATAAACTCGAAAAGCTAAAAAGACGTTGCATACATTTGCAGAAATATGCATGGGTGCTTTTGACTTTCGAAACAATCTGAACTCCACCGGAAGATCGAATCCGGCCGTATGCACCTATTGATTCAAAGCATGAATGCAAATATTAAATCGCGCGTCAAAATATGGAAAGTCACAACAACAAGGAAATAGCCACCACATAGATACTCGAATATCTGGTGTATCGGAATTTTCTTCAATTAATCCTAACAAGATGAAGGAACCTGATAAATGTAGAATGATTGGTTTGCTTCTGGTAATGCATGTGATGGCATCCGTATACGCAGTTGGTGAGTTACAATTAATATTTTGGGTTTGTAAAATACGGTACAAAGCTTATCAATCTAAAAATTCATGAAGGGGATTACACAGCATTGGTACATGGTTTGCCTATGTGTATTATTGTTTTGTGTGAATGTACTCTGCAAGTAATTTCCTCATAATTGTGTTGCAACGTATACCCGGGATACCAGATCACCGCTAAGTACAATCTTATGGTTTCCTTCTCCCTTATTATTTCAAAATTCACGTGTTGTTCTTGTTTTCAATCAGATGAAGATGACGTCTCCAATACTTTGTGTTTAAGTTGATTGCATTTGTTTTTATAATGGAGGGTGAGGCAGAAGAAGACACTTTTTTTTAAAAGTCAAACAAAGCTTTACCAATGATTACGGTTTGCAAGTGGAATATGAACAAGAAAAAAATGATCAGCAATTGAGAGAAATTAAACATATATATCTTTTACAATAATCATTTTCGTTTCAACTGAACTGTTTTGCATCCTCCCCAGATTTATGGGTTAGAAAACTTTGCCATAAATTATGGTCTAATGTGAATAGTCACATAAATGAGACTAACCCGAGACTGACGACCAACTGAACAAACTACATGTATATCATTACCTTATCTAGTTCTTTAGCATCTAGTATCTAGTTGCCATTGCTAGTTTGCAGCCCGTGTGGATACCTGATGGAATTCCATAATTTCGTACATCATGAAAAAATGTATGGAATATCTATTCTGAGTAATATTGATATAGTAATCGATTTAGCCATTAAGTGTTGTGATTCGACTAACTAAGTTCCACAAAACATATCAACAGAGGTAAAAATCTGCCCTAAAATCGCGCGTTTTTTCGCTAGTTTGTTTTTGAAATAGTAGAAATAATAATAATATTGCATTGTTTTGCTAAAATATGTCAAGATTACTAAAATCTTTATTTTTATATAAGAAGTTTTATTTATAGTGCATGATGGAACCAGAAAGGCCCGCTGAAAAAAAAAAATTCTCAGGTTATATTCGTTTATTTATTCGTAGCAACCAAAGGTTGGATTGATATAGTACATACTTTTTCAACATGATTATGAACATTATTCAATTAAGTACAATGAAATTAGTAAATTATGATTATAAATACATGTAGATCATTAATACAACGAACATTACAAATCATTCCCGTATATCATATTACAGGTAAATAATTACAAGGAAAAAGTAAACAAAATTTGAATAGAGAAGAAAAGGGAGCAAGAGGGGAGAAAAGAAAAGAAAATAAAGAATTGAAAAACTGCAATGATCAATCAAATAAATTCTGGTATCCAAATATAAAAATAGATAATATAATTATAACGAACGTCGACGTATGGGTATAAACTGATAACTACATGAACTGACAAATTATTCCAAATTGATGCTCTGAAGCAAAGATAATACATAATTAAAACCAGCTGCATGTGTCGGGTAACAAGTTCAAAGGAATATGGAATGGTTGAAAATGTATATCGCACTAAACGCCTGCTTATTGTAAAGTACATACACTTCAAGGGATAAAACTATTCTTAACTCGATTTGTTTTACACCTGGGCAGACCCACTTGTTTATTTCTCCTAAGGTTATATTTTGTTTCACGTTTTGGTGGAAGAAGGACATTTAGTTTGTGTTCTGGTTTCTGTTCTGGTTTCTGTATTTGGTTAAATAATTGCAAGCACATATTATTTCTACGATCAGCTAGGGAATCAATGTTCAGCACATTTAAAGAGTCATTTGAACCAGATTCATGACCCCATACCGGAATTATGACCCTTTGGGATAACGAACGTTTGTGGTATCAAACGAACCTTGATCTACAAGCCTTCGGAAATCGAACCTTCGTAATCATGAACCTTCGGAAAAACAACTTGTATTCCAATCAGTTATACATTAATCAAAGCTGGAAGATGGTAATCATATACTCTGGTAAATATTCATGACAACAATGTCCAACCTGTCGGTAATCTAAATGTAGATGGCGTCAGTTTTCAACGTAAACCTGTCAATAATCTGCATATTCATGACGTCTCACATGTGGACATTCGGTATATTCATGATATAAATCTAGTCAAATCAATTTTATTCTTTATCTGAATGCATCAAGATAATCTTTTATAAAGATCTTTCGCACCCTTAAAATATTTTTGTTACATTGACAAAGGAATTTAAAACATGAAATGTTTATATTCTTATCACAACATGATGATAGCGCCTTGAGCATTTAATCAAAATGGATAATGGCGCTTTTTAAATCTCATGTATTATTATTATTATTATTATTATTATAGTGATTGTTATTTAGTTCGATTCTTGTTTACATAATAACAAAAAATGACCGCGGGGAACATATATCCATGTGTTAAACATGCGATTGCACGGCAGAAAGTATTTGTTACTACACTCCGAGTTACCCAGTAGGGATATGACAAAAATGAAAGATGAAATTGTGGTAGACAGCGAAAGAATGAGAAAGAGAGAGAGAGAGAGAGAGAGGGGGGGGGGGAAGGAAGAGAGAGAGAGAGAGAGAGAGAGAGCGGGGGGGGCGAAAATGAGATGTTAGCTTTAAAAAATTACATTGTTTTTCCTTGCCTGTCATATCTATATATTTCGAAACTTCGTACCTATTTTCTGTACATTGTATTTGATAGAAAGAGAAAGAGAGGATAGAGAGAGAGAGAGAGAGAGAGGGGAGAAAGAGAGAGAAAGAGAGAGAGAGAGAGAACGAGAGAGCGAAAGAGAGATAGAGAGAGGAAGAGAGAGAGAGAGAAAGAGTGGGAGAGAGAGGGAGAGAGAGAGTGAAATGGACGGGGAAGGGGGGGGGGGGTACCAGTCTTGCTGAAAGTCACATGTACCGTAGCATACACAACTGTGTCCTATAGTAACAACAAAAACATGTTGCATGGAAGTTTGGTGTAATCTCATCAGCTATTCCTTTGTTTTTTGTTTTTTTAATACTCGATGTGTACTTGAAATAATCATGCCAAACATTTTATAGACCCCTGGTTCTCCTGCCCCTCCCCTTCATCCCCACTGATTACAATTCCTGTAAGTTAAATATCTTCCATCATACAAAGACAGGATTACCAAGTCTTTTTCCGGAATGTTAATCACGCGATTGTGATCCAAAAGCTGATTGGGTTAGGAGTAGATCGCTGTATCATCCCTACTTGACGTAGCTTTTTGTCTCAGAGAACGCAAACTGTCAGCTACCATGGAACAACCTCCCAGGAGAGATCCATCACTTGTGGAGTGCCGCAGGGAACACGTTTAGGCCCGATACTTTTTTTTGTATTGGCCAACGATGCTGCACAGACGACTGAGAACCGCTGGAAGTACGTAGATGACCTAACTTTGTTGGAGGTCATTAACAAATTTCAACCGTCCCAATTACAGTCTCACGTCGATTGCCTTACTAGTTGGTGTCAGGAAAATGATGTTATTCCGAATGCCGCTAAGTGCAAGGCTATGCAAGTCTCCTTTCTCCGATCTCCACAGCATCCTCCTGATCTCCTCATCGACTCAGCTAGCCTGGAGATTGTTTCCGCGATTAAGTTGCTCGGGGTCATCATCCAATTTGACCTCAAGGGGGATCAACAAGTCGATCGCATCATCTCAAACGCGTCGAGGAGATTGTTCATCATCAATAAGTTAAAAAGGAATGGGGTCAACACACAAGATTTGGTGACAATCTATCAGCTCTACATTTGCCCGGTACTGGAGTTTGCGGCTCCCGTTTGGACTTCTGGTATAACGAAGGCTCAGGCTGAAACCATCGAACGTATTCAGAAGCGAGCCTTGAGGATAATCGTTTACCCAAATTTACTGCCATATAGTGAACTCCTAAAAACTTTAAAACTAGAATCCCTTAGTAATAGGCGTCTCGAACTAGCAACTAAATTTGCCAAATCAGTTTTAACCTCTCCCGACCATCACCATCTCTTGCCACAAAGTAGAGAATCAATCACAGGTCGCAATCTTCGGAACTCTACACACATGACATTACCTCGTATACGAACTCAAAGACGCATGCTTTCTCCCATTCCTTACTTCATACAACTTCTGAATTCAACTTCTTAGCTATGCCCTCATATGTTTGCTCTTGCTTGTACCGTTTGTATCCTGTATACCATAGTGACTTTTTAAATGTTAATTAATTATTATTGCATAATGATTATGTCAAGTATTAGTATTGTGATCTCTCAAAGCTATTTTAATTTGTTTTTACTTTGAATTCCAAGTCCTTTCACCAGCAATGATAGAATTATATTTAATTATTTATGGTAATTGTATATAATTTGTTATGGTATATTTGATTAATACTGATTCAATTTGTTTTGAATTTGAATTTTAAGGCCATCAAACAATTAGTTCTTTCACGTTTAATGTGATAACCTTTTATACTAGAATCTATTAATATGTTATTATTTAGTGTTAAAATTAAATCTAATCGTGTTTTCACTAGCAATGATAGAATTATGTATAATTATTTATGCTGTATTCCATAAAAAAGTTATATTCTTCATAGTATTTTGCTCTTGCTCAGACTCTGGACGGTTTATGTATTATGTTTCATTGACTCACCTCTTTTGCTTTTGATATGTAATTGTTATTTATAGTTTGTTTAGATGTCAAGGATATAGTCTGCTATTTCTTGCTGAACTTCTTAGGTTTTTAACATTGTAATTTGATTTAGTAGGCTACATATTAAGTCTCTGTTTTTTAAAATACTTATTAATGATTTAATTTATCCATGTTTTTTTTTACCTTGTTATATTCTGTTATGCATTTTATTAAAACTGACTTGTTTAGTCTTCGGACTTTTTAATCAGTATTTTTCTTGAATAAAACCAAATATCTATCCATCTATCTAAGGGCGCGTTCATGCTTGATTTTGACGGCCAGAATCAGGCATCTGTTACGCGTTTAGTTTAAAACACGATTGCGTTCATGCTCACTTTTGTAGAATCACCGAAAAACGGCGATCACGATCGCCGATCGTAAACTCCCAAAAAGATGCGTTTACAATTTGTAAACGCGTTTAAATGGGGTGAACGCACTGACCTCTAGTGGGTCTACGTAGCATGCGCACACAGGTTTGCGAATCCAGCTGAAGGCCACCCAAGGAGAATTGCCTGGAGAAGTGAGCATGAACAGTACACCGTAGAACTGCGATTACGATGAGCGTTTACGATGAGCGTTACAAATCGCTCATTCTGCCTTCAAAATCAAGCATGAACGCGCCCTAAAGCATTGCAAAATGCTCACTCCTCGAGATTTTTGGTAATATTTCTTGAAATTCATGGTTTAAAGGACGCATATGAAACTAGCCCACATTGCTCCCCATTGCTCTCATGCAAAAATGAGACAATATAACGAGAACTATTAAGTAAACAATAGACACATTGAACTTAATAAGGCCCATCACCCCGCCCCCGGCCGCGAATTTTTTTTTCCCAAACAGGTTTACCTATGAGAGTAAAATCCTGCCTCCTGATTGGTTCAGAGGTATACGCGTCATGAATATTCACGAGCTGAGTTCACAGCACTGTGGCTGAGCTGCAGTACCTAGTATATGTATTACGCATGCGCGTGGACTTCAGTTTTGCTGGCCATTTAGGTGTACAAAATGTATGTGAGCTAGCTGTGGTGCGAGGGGATTTTTATTGGGGGAAGGGGGGGGGGGGTCTGTTTGTTTTTGAACATTTCTGGTTATTCTGGTGCTTGGTTTATATAGTTTTACACTGAGGATTTTTTTTCTCAAAGAGTTCACTTACAGTACACACACTAATATTCCAATTTCACAAATAGGCTTTACATACAAACACTATCTTTCTCTCTCTCTCTTTCTCTCTCTCGCTCTCTCTCTCTCTCTCTCTCTCTCTATAAACACACACACCCACCCACCCTCATGTATTTACAAACACATAAGCAACAAATGCACACACTAGCTGTCAAGAATACACAATAGACACACACAAGGGGTATGAATTATCTTATCAGGATGGTCCGACATGAGATTTATTTATTTATTTATTTCATTTCCAGGCAAGATGATAACATACAAAATATCACAAGGTTAACAAATGATAGAACATACTGTAAACATGATATTTAGCACCAGCCAATGCCTGAGGATCACCTAAAAGAATTAAAAAAATTCTGTCGAGAGGCTCTCCACATTGGCTGGTGCATACATAAAACAAAATATAAAGATAAGGTCAACATAATTTATAAATGAATGTGTAACTAAAACTAACGGTAATATACATCGTCCTTGTTTTCACGAAGTGACGGTAGTGAGGAAAGTCATCACGCAAAGTGAATGCAATTTTTTTTCACTACCGTCACTTCGTGAAAACAGCAACGACATGTAGATCAAATACTATTAGGATTATTTTAAAGAAGGATTCGAAAAAGAGCTGTTCAAACTATGCATGTATGATAAATGCAGAAAATTGTCTGTTTATACAGTCATGTGGATACGGTAATATTGGAAATTAGCAAAACTGTATAACATTATGAATTTGAGTTGATTTGATTTGAAGTTATCCAAATTATGGAAAATTATTATTGATGATTGAAAGTTATCCAAATTGGGAGACATTATTGTCGATTTATAGACAAATTTAAAATACATAGTAATCAAAGGTAGAAGAATGTGATAAAACACATTGATAGAGGAAGTACATTAAATAAGAACTTAATAATAACAACATATGCATTAAGAAATCAATAAAACATATCAAAATGCAGAAAACTGTCTGTTTATACAGTCATAGTGAGAAGGATGTGATAGGACACATTGATAGAGAAAGTACATTAAATAAAAACATAATAATAACAACATACGCATTAAGAAATCAATAATACATATCAAAATGCAGAAACTGTCTATTTATACAGTCATATATGGATACGGAGATGGTTGGATGTGGGTCAAAGCCACTGTGTTGCTCCGAGCATGATATCTTGACAAACATTTAATATTATCACCCGTAACTTAAACCAACACACAATTAATATCACGGTATTGGTCTCTTTTTTGTTCCACCAAGCTAATTTTTGCACCTTGCACAAATGCACTTCTCAACATGAAATATTTCACTAAATTTGTTTTGTTATTTTCACTCCAAATTAATTCAGCCATGCTCACTTTTAATCACTTCACTTATATCTTATTTAACATTGAATACAATGCAGTTGCATGGGTTGTTCTTTTATTTTGTTAACTCGGCAGAGGCCACGGTCATGTTCAAGCATTTACGCTTACGACATGTGGTCTCCTGCTTTTTCCTTTTGTATGAAACTTTTATTTTAACTAGAAACAAATTTTGTCAAACTTACATGTTATTCATCATATTTATTTGTATGTTTCTTTGTATTGATATGAAAAAGTGGAAATAAAACAAAACAAACAAACATATCAGTGGTTCTGGTTCCTTTGTGACAGATGAACCTGGCCAAAGAAAACAAAGGACATACAGTAATATATACAGGCTCTACACACATGTCAAAGACAAGCTTTTATTATTAATATGCATACCAAGTGCACATTACACTGATTCATCTCTTATTTAAACATGAATATCTGACTAAGTCCTTTTCAATCTTTATATCTTCAAACTTCTTTTCTCAAGATTATCTTACTTAAATCAGAATCAAAACAATATTTAAAGGACATCCATTTCATTGCATTAATTTGAGCTTTCAACAATAAATACAAACAGCAGGTTCATAACCTTTGACCTACTTTCATGAATTTAAACTTGATATGACATGCACAGGATATGATTTTACATTTTCTGTTATTAAGATACAATCCCCACACACATTTATTTCACTGCCTCTGTCAACTACATTTGAGACTCCATATAAATTATATTGCATGCATGTGTCACTGCTTTTGAGACTAATTCAGAATACATAATAACATAACCTACTGACACTATATACTGACAATTTCAAAGCATTAAAATAAAAATGGGATGGGCCGATTTACAATTTCACAATAATATTGTGGTACTTACATAAAGACTTGTATGGTTCTTGCAGAAGAAATCGGTATTCTCTTCTTTAGAGCGACCAAAATTGCAGAGAGTTGTACTTGTAGACTCCGCCATAATACTATAGCTCATGTAAAAGTTATAACTTAGAGCCAATCACTGCGCATGCATATCCATGCATGCAGTGTATAGCCTACGTACTATAGCTGCGCTGCATCAACGAACTCAAACTTGGATTTCGATGAGCTGCATGAGCAGCTTCGCCTGGTGTCACGCGCATGCGTAATACTACTAGTATCTTTCAGCTCAGTCATGAATATTCATGATGCGTATACCTCTGAACCAATCAGGAGGCAGGATTATACTCTCGTAGGTAAACCTGTTTGGGAAAAAAAAATTCGCCCCCCGGCCCCGAAATAATCAACACGTAAAGATACGAGAACGACAATTATTCCACGACTTTTTGCTGCATGAAATCGTGTAAAATAAGACTTTTCAGGACATGGACAAACATAACGTAGTTCCAAACAGCTGCAGAGACCATACATACATTTGCAGAACTTTTACGACGCTTAAATTAAAGTGCTTTCGCATGACCTCAAGAGCGTAGCCAAGATTTTATTTTAGGGGAGCGGTAGTGAGCACCCGAAGCGCGCTCCTTAGGTGGTGGGTGCAGGGAGGGGAGTTCCTCCCGCGCAAAAGAGCGGAAGCTTTGACGTCTCATTAGATTATTAGATAAATAAGACAACTCGTTGTACCCTTCTCGACTCTAAATCCTTGTTTGAATTCAGTCCCCGCCCCCTCCCCCTCTCGCGCGAAGCGCCGAAGCTTTAACGTTTCATTAAATTATTAGAGAAAGAAGGCTATTTGTTCTACCGTTCTCGACTCTTAATCCTTGTCTGAATTTTCAAAAATGTTTCTTTGTCTGCTCCTTTTTTCCCTACACCTCTTACTTTTTTCTCTTCTCTCTCTCTCTCTCTCTCTCTCTCTCTCTTTGGCTGGCTTTTTTTTTAGGGGGGGGGGGGGGCACCGCCCCCATCGCCCCTGGCTACGCGCCTGTATGACCTAGACACAATCTCAGCACACAGAACGCTCAGACGCACAGATAAGTCTTCATGTACGATTATTTTCCCATCTCATTTAAATGATGCGAAATGGGAATTTCATGACATTTGAGGCTCAATAGCTGGAGAAATGGCCGCAATACAAAAATATTAACTCAAAAAGCTGAGGAGACGTCGTGTGAATTTGCAAGGATATATTATGTGTGCTTTTGATACGTGGGTTAACACGCGAAGACAAGTAAGAATGCTTATTCTCCCCCTAGAATCTCTTTGAATTGAAGTGAATACGAAAACACATGACATTTCAAGACATACTAGACAAACAAAAGAGAGACACTTGAAGGTGGAAGACTGGGCATACATTAGCGGTAATATGCATGGGTGATATTGACCTTCGATACAATCAAAACTCCCAAAGAAAGTCTGACAGCTCGTATGTTGTCATTGCTTCAAAGAATGAATGGAAATCAATCGCGCGTCAAAATTTGGAATAATAACAATAACAAGGATATAGCCATCTCACCATTACAGCATAGACCTACTCGAGTGCCTGGTATATCGGGATTGGCTTCAATTAATCGTAACAAGATGAAGGAACCCGATCAAATTAGAATGATTGGATTTCTTCTGTTTATGCATGTGATGACAACAGTAAATGCTGTTCGTGAGTAACATTTAATATTTTCGTTTGTAAAGTATAGTACAAAGCTTATCAATATTCTTAAGGGGGATAACAGAGCATTGGTACATGGTTGCCCATGTGTATTATTAATAGGTGCGTATGTACATAGTAACTTCTTCATATTGTGTTGGAACATACCCAGGATACCAGATCACTGTTTAGTACAATCTTATGGTCTTTTTCTTTAAAAATTCACGTGTTGTTCTTGTTTTTAATCAGATAAAGATGAATCCTTTTACTTTTTATTTAAGTTAAATGCAATTGTATTTACAAGGGAGGGCGAGGCAGAAGAAGACACATGGTGTTTTAAAAAAGTCTAACAGATATTTGTCAATTATTACAGTTGGCAAGTGAAATAAGAAAAAGAAAAATGATCAGCGATTTAAAGAAATGAAACATATATATTTTACAATAATTATTTTCGTTTCAACTGAACCGTTTTTCATCCTCCCCAGATTTACGGGATAGAAAACTTTGCCATAAATTATATCCTAATGCGTGTTTAATTTTACATGCTTCAAATTCCATTGTACCTTTACATCATGTTGTACATTACTAAATAGTTTTCGACCATTTCATTTTCAAAAGGATCAGACACACCTTGATCTGGCATCTACCTGACTCTTTCTCATTTCTCCACCGCCCTTATTTCCTCTTTGTCTCTCTCCGTCCACCTTTCTTCTTTCCCCTTCTCTTTATTACACAAATACCAATGCTTATGAAAAGAGGCATTATGTTCTGAATCGAGACATCATGTTCTGAATCCCCATGAATTTGATAATTATGAAAGAAATTTCAATCATCTTCATTTTGAAACCAATTTTAAAGGAATTGGGATCAATAAACATCTGAATTTTGAGTAAGAAACATGATTTAGTATTTTTTCTTTCAAAAAACACCTTTTTTCAAAAGCTACGAAGATCTATGAACATTGCTTGACATGGAAAATACTATTGTTAAGATTATTTAAATGGTACCGATAATAGCAATAATAATAATAACGTTTATTAACCCAGGGTAGCCACTTCAGTTATGAAACTGCTCTTCCAGCTGGCCCTGCATAACATAATATGTTAACTACCCTTCTCCAATCTAATATGCTGAGCGCCTAGCTAGAAGGCAGAAGGTCCCATTGTTATAAGTCTTTGGTATGACTCGGCTGGGGTTCGAACCCACGACCTCCCGTTCATTAAGCTCTAACCACTGAGCCACCATACAATTTTTTATTTTTTTATTTTTATTTTTTTTTATTGAGAAATCACATCAAACAAGCAGCTCGCAGGCTGAAAATGTTCAATTTACAAATAAATTAAAAATATAGAGAGATATAAACATATACAAGGACGGTAATAAGAATTTTAATTCTATAAATCAGAGCACACATGACATACACTGAGGTCCGAATCTCCAAAAGAGGTCTTTAACCTAAACTATGGTCTCCCAACATTTTTTTTAACTGAGGAAAAGAAAGTACAGCTCTGAGAATCAAGCCGTTGTTTTTAATCTTAGTGAATATGATTTCATGTCATTTATACGAGGGTTTGTTGAAATCGTGTGCCTTTTAGAGCAACCCATCACAATTTGCTATGTGGTGTGGCTCTTACTCGGTTTTTGCATGCAAGCCCACATGTGATCTTGTTGAAAGTCTATACAGAACTGGTATTAGGGACTTTTCGATTTGCACGACGAGAACGTGGACTGCAACTGCCAGTGCCTTAAAATGACGTCACACGTGACTGACATTGCCTGAAAAGGAAGTCACACGTCCACGTCCACGCAAATCGAAAAGTCCCTATTGTTCAAATGTCTACAAAACCTTATTCCTAACAACATTAGGGCCCTATTTCTTGAAACATGAAACTATCAATAATAAATGCCAAAATCCAATGACAAATTAGCTGTCAGCCAATCAGATGCCACGATTCAGTTGCTTGTAAAATTCATTAGGGGCTTTTCGTTTCTGTGGACGAGGACGGCGTTCCCGTCCTCTAACGATGCGAATTGGCGTCAGACCCCCGTCCTGTCCACTAGTTAATAACCCTTTTCGTTTTTAGTCGACGCCCGTTCTCTTCAGGATGACGTAATGGCCCCCGCACGCGCTTATTCAATTTCTCCTTCTTTCACTTCTTATCTTATTCTTCGTTTATTATTCTATTATACTCTCTCTATTTTCCTAATGTTATTCTTTGTTTTTTCCTTCTTTCATCTTCTCTTCTATCTTTCCATTGTCTATTTTTTATCATTTTCTCTTTTTGTCTTTCCTTATGTTATTCTTTGTTTTTTCCTTCTTTAACCTTCTCTTTCTGTCTTTCCTTATGTTATTCTTTTTTTTCCTTCTTTCACTGTCTCTTTCTGTCTTTCCTTATGTTATTCTTTGTTTTTTTTACCCTTTCCCTTCTTTCACCTTCTGCTTCTGTCTTTTCTTATGTTATTCTTGGTTTTTTCCTTCTTTTACCTTCTCTTTCTGTCTTTACTTATGTTATTCTTGGTTTTTTCCTTCTTTCACTTTCTCTTCTGTCTTTCCTTATGTTATTCTTTGTTTTTTCCTTCTATAACCTTCTCTTTCTGTCTTTCCTTATGTTATTCTTTGTTTTGTCCTTCTTTCACTGTCTCTTTCTGTCTTTCCTTATGTTATTCTTTGATTTTTCCTTTTCCCTTCTTTCACCTTCTCCTTCTGTCTTTCCTTATGTTATTCTTTGTTTTGTCCTTCTTTCACCTTCTCTTTCTGTCTTTCCTTATATTATTCTTTGTTTTTTCCTTCTTTCACTTTCTCTTCTGTCTTTCTTTATGTTATTATTTGTTTTTTCCTTCATTCACCTTCTCTTTCTGTTTTTCCTTATGTTATTCTTTGTTTTTTCCTTCTTTCACTTTCTGTCTTTCCTTATGTTATTCTTTGTTTTTTCCTTCTTTCACCTTCTCTTTCTGTCTTTCCTTATGTTATTCTTTGTTTTTTCCTTCTATTACCTTTTATTATGTTATTCTATGTTTTTTATCATTCTATCACTTTCTCTTTCTGTCTTAACTTTCTGATTTATGCTGCGATGTAGCAAGATGACGTCATTCTGACGATGGGCCACTAGTTTTCAGACGAACCTCAAATCATCGGTGAACAGGTTCGCAAATTTGGCCTGACGACGCCAGACGACCCGACGCATGCGCAAATCGCCGAAATGACGTCACATCTTTGACGTCGACTATGTCGACGTGACAAACGAAAAACCCCTGATAACTGTTGTACTGGAACAGCAGCTTGTCGAGCAGCCATGCGGAATATTTCACAAAAGCTGCTTGTGCTCCACTGGGCAAAGTACATAGATTCACTTATTCACCCTCAATGAGTCATTTGAAAATGACAAAAAACACCAGGTTGATTGATGCAAGTAGAGAGCCAAAGTAAGAAAAGAGGCGTTTACCTGCCACTAGGACACAAACCGGTGTGTTGGCTTTATACCGGTGATTTGGCTCAGTCAGTAGAGCGTCCGCCTCACAACCGAGAGGTCGTGGGTTCGAACCCCGGCCGCGCCATACCAAAAGACGTTAAAAGTTAAATCGGAGGGGGCGTAACAACAAAAGTGGCCCTTTTGACGAAAAAAGTATAATAATAATAATAATAAAAACGTTACTTATCAAGCGCTTACCACCGAAGTCTCTAAGCGCTATACACACAAAATAGAATGATATACAATTACATCTTATACAAAACTAAAAATGCAAATAGACATACAAATTACAATACATATGGAATACACATCAAAGTGAACAGAGTTAATTGCAGTTGCAGGACCTATCTCCAAACAAAGCACCAGGACCTGACCAAATACCTCCCTGGTTCTTGAAGATGTTTGCATCAAAACTGGCACCATTGTTAACAGACTTGTTCCAGGATTCTATGGACAATGGGATCTTGCCACATCAATGGAAGATGGCTAATATCTGTGCTATCTTCAAGAAAGGAGATAAAGCCGCTCCAGAAAACTATCGACCTGTGTCGTTGACTTGTGTCGTGAGTAAAATTCTGGAACATATAATTCACTCACATATCATGGACCATCTGGAAGAAAACGATGTGCTAGTGGATACACAACATGGATTTAGAGCGAAGCGATCCACCGAAACTCAACTTATCTCAACGATCGATGATGTTGCTAGAATACTTGACCGGGGTAACTCGGTACACATGGCCATCTTGGACTTTGCTAAAGCGTTCGACAAGGTTCCACATGAACGACTACTGGAAAAGCTTCACTACTACGGGATTAGACACCATACACATCGGTGGCTTAGGAATTTCTTGACATTCCGAACCCAGAGAGTGACTTGTGAAGGTAGTATGTCATCAACAAGCAAAGTTCTATCCGGGGTGCCCCAGGGGACAGTGCTCGGGCCGTTACTGTTCCTGATGTATATCAATGACCTCCCAGACCTGCTGAAAAGCCAGACCAGACTATTCGCAGATGACTGTTTGGTATACAAGGAAGTAGAGAACGAGAGGCACACAGACTCCTTACAGGCGGATCTTACATCTCTGGAGTCGTGGCAAGATAGGTGGAACATGAAGTTCAACGCTTCCAAGTGTTCAGTAATGATCATCTCGAACAAGAAAAAACCTCTGACAAGGGATTATATCTTCTGTGGACAATACTTACAACAGACAAATTCTCATCCTTACCTGGGAGTAGAAATAGACAGTAAACTGACATGGGCGAACCATGTTGACAACACAGCCATGAAAGCCAACCGCACGTTAGGATTCCTCAGGAGAAATCTATGGTTTTGCCCAGGGAATGTGAAAGCCCTCGCATACAAGACCCTAGTGAGACCAGTGTTAGAATACGCAAGCTGTGCCTGGGACCCATACAGGATAGGGCAGATTAATAAACTGGATGCAGTTCAAAGGAGGGCAGCACGCTTCGTAACAGGGAACTACCAAAGGGACAGCAGTGTCACACAAATGCAGACCTGCCTTGAATGGGAATCACTCGAACGCAGGAGGGAAATGAGTCGTTTGGTTATGCTGTACAAAATCTACAAGGGAAAGGTGGGCCTAAAGCAAGAGGACTACATACAAGTATCAACAGGGTCAAGGTTAAGAAGAAACCACCAACACTCAATAGAAATCCCCTTTGCCAGAAAGGACGTATACAAATACTCCTTTTTTCCAAGAACTGGACGAGCATGGAATGCCCTCGACCAGCAGTCCGTAATAGCTACATCAGTTGATAATTTCAGAAACACACTCTAGCATGCATTACCTGCCATACAAGTTAGCGACATGCGGAACACCGCCCTGCTGACTACAATTTCAGAAGGTTCAGAAGGTTCAGAATTAATCATCAAACGCAATTTTGAATAAATGTGTCTTGAGACTAGTTTTGAATAGGTTAACAGTTTGACAGTTTTTTACATTTAAAGGTAATCTGTTCCAAAGTTCAGCAGAAGCTTTGCGAAAGGAGCGATTACCATAAAAAAGAGTTGACACAGAAGTAGATACGAGGTTTAATTGTGAAGATGACCGTAAACTGCGTGAGGGTTTGTATTCCTCAATTAATTCTTGCAGATAAATTGGTGCCAATTATTAAGTAATTAAGTATTTGTAAATAATGTTCTGAATCCCCATGAATTTGATAATTATGAAAGAAATTTCAATCATCTTCATTTCGAAACCAATTTTAATGGAATTGGGATCAATAAACATCTGAATTTTGAGTAAGAAACATGATTTAGTATTTTTTCTTTCAAAAAACACCTTTTTTTCAAAAGCTACGAAGATCTATGAACATTGCTTGACATGGAAAATACTATTGTTAAGATTATTTAATTGGTACCGATAATAGGCCTATGCCCATTATGCAGGGAAGCTCGTTCCTGCGTTGGTTATGGTTACGTTAGAGGCTATATTTAGAAACACGCCTACGACTGGTTGGATAATGCGTAGCTGATGCACACCTATGTTGTCGCTAGTGTCGCTAGGCATGCTGGGAAGGGTATGCCGGTAACAACTTAAGCGAATTACAGGACAAGTCATGCAAAATGCAATGACTTTTTAATGAATATCATTCTTCTTAATTCCGAATGTATACTGCCTTTGACGTGTAAGTTTGATAATGCTTAAGTGACTATACGAGCTGGACAGTTACCTTAATGGATACTATCCAGTCAAACAGCCAAAACGATACCAAACCAACACCAAACCAACCGATTCTGGGCCTTTTGAGGCATTGCAATTTCTTTTTCGGTCCCCGTTTATTTGACTGGGGTATTTAAAGAGGTATCATTTGATGCACATTCTAATGTCAATAAATATTGTTTAACATTAACAGAACCTCTGAGGACCCGTGTGCGTGGTGGAAGAAGTGGATCATTTGAAGGAACAGTTGAGGTTTACTACCAAGGAGCATACGGTACAGTGTGCGGCGATGACTGGGATTTAAATGACGCCCACGTCGTTTGTCATACATTGGGATATCCACGTGCTTCTGCTTATTACACCAACGCAACCTTTCGCGAAGGCACAGGGGAAATTATCCTGGATAATGTGAATTGCACGGGATCTGAGTCAAACATCGCCTTCTGTCAACACAATGGTTACTTATCTCACAACTGTGAGCATCGTCAAGATGCAGGAGTCACGTGTGACGGCATTGGTAATTGTATTTTTTTTCTTTAAATTCTAGGGGGGGGGGGGGGTAATAATTACTCTAAATGAAACAATTCATTATATATACCGCACATGAATATTTTGGGCCTCTGATTGGTCAAAACTGCAGGACAAAAATTCGACAGGATTAGGAAAGATTCTTAAAGTAAGGTATATAATATAGATATATTGACTGCTATGAGAGACTTAGTTGTTTCTATAGGCACAAGGGGACGTTACATCCTGCTATGAACCCGAGGCGTCTTTAATATTTACTAGGCAAAGCTCTACTGCGCGTATTACAAGGACGCAATGGTTCCTCGTGAATTTAGTAATGGGTAGGCGAACAGTGCCACAGATACATGCAAATACAGTTTGGTAGGCATATGCTGTTAATATACACCGTTGGTCATAATGGTGGAATATTTTTTTTACCCCAATTTATGGAATAATTTTGACAATGATTTATTCCTAATAGATCTAAATAATAGTATACATTCTCAGATATTATTGAATAATAGTTTGTGAGTGTTTGTTTTGCACTTTGCG
The DNA here is from genome assembly GCF_000002235.5 of Strongylocentrotus purpuratus. Classification (NCBI taxonomy): domain Eukaryota; kingdom Metazoa; phylum Echinodermata; class Echinoidea; order Camarodonta; family Strongylocentrotidae; genus Strongylocentrotus; species Strongylocentrotus purpuratus. The sequence continues at coordinate 26,105,862 of NW_022145598.1, forward strand.
TGACATGTGTTTGCTTCTATGCTAATCAACTATGGGACCTACACGTACGGCCAAAAGTCAAAACTAACAGTAATGAAGATTAATGCCTCATAAAGGGCACTAATATAGCACATCGACACGGTTTTGATCTTTGGGGCTCACAGTAACGAGGCTATTGCTGCTTAGCCACTGAATCATGGATGTACGCAGCGGGGGCTAGTCAGGCGCGGATCCAGGATTTTCCAATAAGGGGGGGGGGGGGGGGGCGAAAATTTGAAAATTGTGCAGACCGTTTTTTCAACTCAATATACCAAGGTCATATAAGAAGCACCATACCGGTACAATTTTTGACATTTTCATCGGGGGAGGGGGAGGAGGGAGGGGGCTTAAGCCTCTTGCCCGAAAAAGTAATTTTCTGGTTTCACAATTCGGCTAGCGAGCGAAGCTAGCGAGCAAATATTTGAGCATAATATAGTTGTGAAAGTGTTATTTATCACCAAAATAACGAGAAAAGTGTAAAAACTTAATATTTAAAAACTTAATAAAACTCGCTGCCCCCCCCCCCCCCCATTACGCGCGAAGCGCCGAAGCTCTGATGTTTCATGAAATGATTAGAGAAAGAAGAGGATTCGTTGTACCATTCTGGGAGGGAGACAGGAAGTCTTTTGTTTTGGAAGTTTGGTGGTTCTTATCTAATGTTTACATTCGGCTAAGTTATTACAAGTGTTCTGGAAGGGAGGGGGGGGGGGGGTCGAGTTACCAACCTTTGACCAAGTGACCATACAACATTAACTCTCTCATAGCTGTGGAATGTCATGTTTTGGCCAAATTGATAGCTTCTACTCAGAATATGTGTGAGTCATACTTCTTTGAAGTACAAAGTTTGTTAACATATAAACTTCTTACTTTCCTCCTGAGAAGATATTGATTAGAAATAGATATATATTTTTCACTATAAAACAGTTCAATTCTGACCTGTTACACACTCCCCTGCTTAATTGAGTGTCGTCCCGACACTCAGACTACAACAAAATAATACTAAATTCCCACTATATCTTCTGCCCATCATTGCTGTTTCCTGATCCTAATACCGATGCCTACATATGCAAATCAAAATTAACCATGTGATTAAAAATATTTTTGCATAATACAGAATATAAAAATTGAAATCATAACACGTTATTGGCCAACCCGCACCACTTATACGAACTTTCTGGTCTCATGATGAGAATCACAGAAAACATATCTAGTGCAAAAACTCAACTGTTTCAGTCATTCTAGCACTCCTTATTATGTAATGCTGGTCTCATGTCGAGGCTCCTAGCATTAACATTAGTGCTACCCAACCGATCCTAACAGTTCCAGAGTCTCTACTGCCAAACCTTAGTTATCAACACAAATCTTGATATTACAGGCATCTCCAACAAGCCAGATGATTTTCACGGTATACCCAATTAATCTACTCAGTATAATCTTAAACACACAAAAACAATAATCGTCCTTATAGTACCTTTACACGCTCTAGCAAATACAGCAGTAAAACAATCAACTATATTTCGTAACAACCTTGCCCTATGGATATTCCTTTCACATCTTAATAAACTCCTAAGATACAAAAATTCGACATTGCAATCAAAGAAATCTTATAACTTTTGGCTAATCCTCTCCGCTACCAATGTGCCCTTTCCGGCCTCTCTACGAGGTTAACAGAAAAACAAAGATAGAGAGATAAACCCTACTGTTCCTAAAAAGTCGCCCCAGTATTTCTACCATGAATGATTCCGGTCTCATGTCGAGGTTTTCGGAATAAACATTAAATACACTATCCAGGCTAAGTCCAACAGTAATTCCAGCCAAATCCCAGTTACATTCCAGAAATCTCAGTATAAAACAATACAATATCCATTACACAACACACGCACATATAGTTACTCCGAACAATTGCTGACCCAAACTGAAACAACATTTCACGTTCATGGGCTCCCCTGCTTTTTCAAAAGCAGTCTCTAAAACTAAAAGGGATATCCACCATGCATATCAATTCAATGAATGTAATATACATGCTACAACCTAACTTACCTAAGTTACCAAAACTTTAACAAATGTCTTGCCGAACTTTAAATATCAACAATTTACAAGTTCAAATAAAGGAATATTCCAACTATTCATAAGTGATAAAGCTAGAGCTTCATAATTGCTCTACACCTACATGTACTGCTATCCCTCCTATCAATATTATAAAATACCGGTGTCTTTGTATGCCTTCCCTTAATTTGAGGCTCCATCCAACCAGCTGAAATTAAATACGAAAGGGCCCCAGTCATTTTGACGAGCAGGAAAATATATTTTTTCACTATTTTCCATATATTTTTTCGCTATTTCTTGATTTATTGATGTAGTTTTTGGCTATTTTCTTAAAAAATAGTAAAAAAACTACACTATTTTTTGTATATTTTTTCCATTTTCCCCGACGAGGTGGCTATTTTTTGACTATTTTCATTAAAAAATAGTGAAAAAATAAACTATTTTTTAGCTATTTCTATTTTTACACTATTTTCCCCAATTGTGTCTCTTTTTTATGCACTATTTTTAAACTATTTTTTCTTCTTTTAGATGTTTTGACTATTTTCCTGCTATTTTTTGCACTTATCATATCATGTTAACCTATTTTTGTACTATTTTCTTTGTATTTTAAAAGTATTTCACTATTTTCCTGCTATTTTTTGCACTTAACATATTACATGTTAACTTATTTTATACTATTTTGTTCGTCTTTCAAAGTTTGTGCCTATTTTCCTGCTATTTTTTGCACTTGACAACATATGTTTACCTATTTTATACTATTTTTTCGTCTTTAAAAGTTATTCACTATTTTCTTGCTATTTTTTGCACTTAACATGTTCATCTATTTTTTCGTCTTCAAAAGTTAATCACTATTTTCCTGCTATTTTTTGCACTTACAGCAGAAAAAATGTTGACCTATTTTATACTATTTTTTGGTCTTCAAAAGTTAATCACTAGTTTCCTGCTATTTTTTGCACTTCTTTTGGACAAATCAAATTATGTTTTTTGTTTTTCTGCTTATATTTTTCAACCATTGAGTGTGTTACTCCATTCCAATTATAACTGGCTCCAGTAAGGCTTTCGTTGAGAAATGGGAAAAATAATCAAAAGCAAATTTATTTCTCATATCAAAACAATTTGTAGCTCAGTTAAGTATCTGGACATGTTTCGCAGGCGGTCGAGAAGAACATTTTTGTTACAAATTTATGTAAGTCAAGGCTCTCGGTTCTTATTTTTTAAAGAACAGGGAGCCTTTTTTTTCCAGGACCAGCAGCCATTCCCAAAATTAATGAAAATACGTATTCTTTTCAATTATTTGTTAACTGTTATCTTTTATTTACTCATTGGTCTATCAGTATACTAAAAAGTAAACACTGCACAGCAGTGGTAGCACAGTACTCTCTGCCAAGGCATTGTTATACATAAAAATGAGCAAGAACTTAGAATAGAGATATAAGAACCTTTAACAAAAATTCCATGGCCACTACAATATAAGCGACTATGAATACGGCACTTTTAGTAAAACTACTTTATAGTCGTTACAGGGTGAGAATCCTGATTTAGCCACAGAGTTGAAAGAATCCTAAACATTGCCCCTACTGCCAGCCCTAGTCATCATTCCATGTGATAATATAAATTTTCAAAATATCAATTAATGTACATTATCATCACCAATTCACAATGTTTACTAAAAATGTGAGTATGTATACAACATTGAATCATTAATGATTATGTGACATCACTAACATGGAAAAAAATATGATAATTACATAACTTTCCTTTCACAAGGCTAAAATGTAATAGAAAACTCTTGTTACATTACTCTCATTTTTGTTTTAAAGTAACATATGCTGGTTGACAACATTTATTTCTCAATTGTGTAAAGACAGAAGGGCAGTCGGCCCAAAAGTGATGGTACGATAGAAGAGGCTGCAGTGTCAACACTCAACAGAATTACAGAAGCAGAACTATTGACAAGCCTTCACTATGCTGCTAGCAATTTGAATTAAAGTTACCTAACAAATTCATAACAGTGACTGTCGAGAGTATGCTTCATGGCAAACGTCCCGCCAGACTGATAAGTTTAATGTGCAACAAATACATCATTTAACCTGACATCCATCCACACGCATACCTCTACAATCTTCAATATATTGATGACACAGGTTTCTTCTCTCTCTTTCTTTACCAATGAAATATTAGGATTATTTGCACCAGTAAACTGATCAGTACAGAGGAGTGTATTGCTCAGGGCAAATTTGGAAATAACAGTATGGTAGTATGCTGTTTTGCAAACACAATGATCGACTTGATCGTTTATACAAAATACCTCATTATAAAATTCTGTAAAACATTTCAAAAAGTAATCAATGTCACCATAATTAATGCTAACATTTTACCTAAAACCAACGGTGCAACTGTTTCTTTTGATACCTGGCCTGTACTTCCGGGAGGTGATTAGTACGCCATTTAATTTCAATCTCAAAACATATATAACTGTTTTATCTTACGCCATGAATATTTGGCAAATTCACATCTTAATTTGAAAGCTTTAAAGTTAAACTACCAACAACAAAAATAGTAAAATACCATTCCTAATGGAATCATTTATCTGGAAGGATCTATACTCTGATGCATTCCAGAACTATTTTAGTGATACGTTTATCGACTTTGTCAATTGAATTAAATTAACATGCCTCTTTATAGTTTCATTCATCAAACATGATACATGACAACTGTTGATTCATCCTCCTTCTCATCACTATCAACATCCATTGCTCCGATATATGCAGATTGCTGCATAAAACTCCTTGACAGTTTCAAGGTAGGTGCGTGGTCCATGCAAAGCAGTAGCTGCATGATTTTTCTCTTCAATGTTGATGGCTACTGCGTGCGAGCAAGAGCTTTTAATTAACATCCGTTTTGTACGCTGCTATGAATGCATCTTGTCTTGGAATCTTCTTAGAGAGAGCATGGAAGATGTCATCAATGCCCCCCCCCCCTCGTCAAGGATTGCTGCTTTACAAAGGCATTGTGATGGATGACGGCATACAACGGCTGGCCGTTAACCTGAATTAGGATAAAAAGTAAAATTTAAATCAAAATCAGCAAAATACAGCAAAAGCAATATCCTGGTCAGAATGAATTTAATTTTGGATTAAAATCAAAGCTGATTTTGACCAGTGTGTTCCATGTCATGTCGCGTTCTATATGGCGATTGTATAGTTAAAACAAGAGTACACATGCTAGATGTATGCCAATTCAACTATCGTAGCTGTACCTGGACATATGACCAACAAATGAAAGAAGGAATTTTGAAAGTAATTCTTTAAGAAATTCTTTACAGGTTTTTTTAGACCGAGTTATTTATTATTGCTTTTTCATAACTAATCTAGCAAAACATCATGCATTTCAAAACCATGCCAAAGTTAAGCTGTAATAGCTAGCTAACAGCTCAGGTGAATGAAAACAAATGCAATATGGCTAGCAGTATTATTTTGAATTAAGAAAATCATGTTTAGTAAACCAGCAGTATAGCACCATCAGTCATCAGCATCACAATGACTGCGCCAAATAGAAATTATATTTTTGACTAGGATTAGGAAAAATGTCTCAATTTATGCTTTAAAAGGCTGCCGCTGACTATGGTTGATTCTTAGACTAATGAATGATTATATTAGATCATTTCATTGCCCCTAACATATATCTTATCTCTTAGACTTAGTCTTACGTCTTATTAATTAATAATCAAATCAAGTTTTTTCTTCTTGATCAGTTTGCAAGTTTTTGTAGGTCTATTGATTCCAAAACAAACCTAATAATTCTTTATAAAGGGCCTTTTTCATCTTGATACGATTCAATGTGTTTTCAATACATAGATTGTACGATTGATGAAACAGAAATGAAATCAGATGAAAAAAAAATGAAATCAGAGGAAACAAAATGAAATCGCAATCCTAACATCAAATTACACACATGGGACTGACTTGGGCACAAACGAACTTACCTTCAGTAGTGCACTGTTTCTCCGCTCTTTTGCTTTGGATTTCATCCATTCTTCATTTTTCTGTCTTTTCCTGGAGATATTTGATATATCAGCAATAAGCTCATTAAAGTCTTTCATCCATGATGAAAACGCCAGAAAATGAGGTATTTCGAGACGCGAATAGTACAGACGAATCTAGGTGGATATCGTGCTCGTTGAGCCTATATTTTGGAACCGCATTCGCATCGCTGTAGGCTTCGGCTGCTATAGGCGCTCGCTATATAGGCTATGCGCGCGCGCAATACAGAGATCGTACGTACGTTGAATTTGTTTGAACGCAAAGACGTTTAGATTGAACGTTCTCATCTAAAAAATCTAGAGATTAATCATTTGATTAGTTGCAGTTAAAAAAAAAAATATCGCTCATTGTGTTAAAAAAAAATAAAATCGGTATAAAACTTTTTAAATATCGGCATTTTTTCCCGAAAATACAAGAAACAAATACTTATCTGTGGTTGTATGTAAGTGTTGATGAACAACGCATGCGCCGTATTACCATAACATTAACGGTACAGCTAGCGGGAAGTTCAACTAATGAGTTACGAAATCCTCATCAAATCATCCGAAGTCATTGAGATATAGGCCTATAGTTTTCCCCAAGAGAAGCGATTGATTTTATGTGATTAATGCCTTCCAGTACTGCAGTAGATTCTAATGATATTCCCGTGAACCAATCGCGAGCAAGCAAGAAACCAGCCAGATACAGCGATGATAAATTGAAGGTGAGTGCTCTGAGTCATTGAGTGAGTACCGTAGTGCATGCCGAGTGTATGATTCCGAGACGACCGTTGGTTGGCCGTTACGCAATAGGCCCCTATAGGCCTACTGACTGAGTATTTTAAATCTAGAATTCTAGAATCTACGCTAAAAGTTGTTAGATGTGAAATCCATGGATACAGGTTCTAAAAATAAACCTAGGGATGATATTTACTTTGAAATTGGGTGAGAAATAATGAAGATATTGCTGCATTTCATTCCGAAAAAACAGGAAGAAGCTGATTTGACAACAGAAATCCCCATTTTTAATTTTAATTTTTAATTTTAGAGTTGATGTTTATCAAATTTATAATTAAAATATGTTTTGTTGATATCATTGATAGGTTTATCACTCTACGTTCTACGTCATAATCGTATCACTCGGTTACTTATAAAAAAGTGTTAGGGCCTATCATCAGCATGATAGATCTAGTAGTTCCCGTTCATCTATTTTGTAAAATAATTTTTATCATTTCTAGATAACCCTAGATCTAGAGTCTATTCTAAATCTATTCTAAGTTAATCTAAGGTCTAATTTTTTGTTTTCTTTTCTAGAATATGCATGCACTCGTCGTGTTTACAGTCACACTGGATAAGGTGAAGAGCTAGTATAGAGGTTGGTTTTGAGCATCAAAATTTGGACGGTGGCCGGAGGATGAGGATCGATGGATGGGAGGCCTACGATGAGGCTAACAAGAAGTGGTAGCTTGGCCTAAGCTTGAAATGACCCGTAAGTTATAGATTTGTATGCCTCCGCCCACCACATAATGGCCCAAATTCACAAAGGATGTTTAAATTTAACCCATGGTTTAAACCCTCATTTACATAACCCATGGTTTAAAATTATCGGTTATCCTATACTTTAGGGTGTTTTATTATTTTCGGTTCCTAACTTCAGTCAACAGCTCTACATGGCCATGGGGTCGGGCTAACTCGGACCAGGGGACAACTCGGCCCAGGTACAAAAACGGTCAGTTTTTGCATGTTTAGGTTTAGGGTTAGGTTTAGGGTTAGGGTTAGAGCTAGGGTAAAATTACAAAAAATGACCGTTTTTGTTTGCCCGACTCCATGTAGAGCTGTTGACTGAAGTTAGGAACCGAAAATAATAAAACACCCTAAAGTATAGGATAACCAAATTATCGCAATTTAAGCGTAGACTTGCGTGCGTCTAATAAATGGACCTCCGACTGTGTCGCGCTTATTTTGGGCTAAATTTAGACAATGTGTCATGTAAATGAAGATGTAAACCATGGGTTAAAATCAAACCTCCTTGTGTCTTTGTGAATTATTCGGGCCATTTTGTTTCGGGTTGCTGCCTGTTCGTCCGTCGTGTTTTCATTGTTGCAATATATTAAGAAGCAATTGACGGATCAAATTCAAACCTGGCTCATGTATGTATTTATATCATGGGAGTGACGATGATCTGATTAGATTTGAGGTTGCAAGGTCAAAGGTCATTGTATACATTAGAATAGAATGGTTCTTGCAATAACTTGGGAACCATTTGACAGATCAATTTAAAACTTGGCTCATGTATGCGTTTGCAAGTGACGATCTAGTAATTAGATTTTGTGTTCAAGAGGTCAAAGGTCAAAGAGGTATTTTTTTAAAGTCCTCATTCTTTCATGAAATTTCAATTTCACTTCTCAAATTCAAACTTGACACAAATACTATAATACAAATAATAGGCCTACATGTATGATCAATGATAAGTAAAACATAATTCCAAATGATTTAATTATATTTTTTATATATCATTGATAATGATATGTATGTCATATCAGTTATCACATTCATTTTTAGTATCCCATTCATGCATGCCTTTTTTCCAGGATATATTTTCTAAAATGATTTAAATCATATATATTTTGTTTTCTTTTCTAGAATATGCACTCTTCGTGTTCAGTCACACTGGATAATGTGAAGAGGGTGGTTTTGAGCAGCAAGGTTCGGCAGGTGGCAGGAGGATGAAGATCGATGGATAGGAGGCGTACGATGAGGCTACAAAGAAGTGGTACTCTGTTGCCTTGCTTGAAAGGACCCGTAAGTTGTAGATTTTTTAATGTTGAATAATGGCCTATGTTGAAAATAAAACTCTTCTCCAGACTTAATTGCGACTTTAACTTAGTTTGCATGTCATCTAACAGGCCTTAAATTTCAATATTTTTAGGGCAATTATAAGGTCACTTTTCTGTGGGGCACATTCCTATATTACAGCACAAATAGGAATAATTGGAAAGGGCACAAAAAATCTCCAAGGCCAATGAGAGGGGCATTGAGGCCAATCAAAAGGGCACCCACGGCCATCGCCTTGGTGGCCTTGGATTAATTTAAGCCCTGATCTAAGTCTTTCACATGACTCTGTTACCTGTCAAGAAGCTCTTCTTTTATGACTTTTTTTTATGGGCAGCATCCAGAGAACTACTATCATTCTATTTCTGAGCATCGTGTTGTTTGAGCCAACAGTAACATGTCATGCTGCTCTTGGCAATTCTGATAAGCATCACTAATAATTCTTAATATTTTTGTTCTGTTTATGTTTATATCTTTCAGCAATTCATTGCGAGAAGATCGAAGGGGGCCGGACACAAATCAGCTGAATTTTGGCAGGCTCTGAGAGTAAAGATGGAGGGAATCAAATATAAGGCTAAAAACGTGTTAATCTTCTTCAGAATACACAAAGTAGATTAAGACTTGGCAGGAGTCATCCCTTAAAACTAAGTAAGGGGATCTTAATTTGTTCAAGTGGGGGGGGGGGGGGGGGTGCACCAGGGGGGCCCAGAAAAACAAAAAAGCCAAATCAACATTGTCTTCTTGAAAAAGCATAATTGTGTGGGAAAAGTATCTCAATTTACTGAAAAAAATTACCAAAGTGCCCAGCTTGCATGCTCAGGTAAGCACAAGACTCACAGGTCTCTAGTCTATTACTTTTTTGCTTTTCATCTTTAAGTGTTTGTGTATTGGAGGGGGGGGGGGGGGGGGTTAAAGTATAGTGTCCATCAATGTTATTTATTGTTTTTTGTTTATCAACTGCCAAACAATAGCTGCCTTCTGCATCAGTGTGTTAATAGGTGTACTTTTCATATGTTTAATTATATTCAGGGCAAATATTAACCTTGCCTTTCAGTAGCCATATTACTTGTATAGTGATGCATCGATATATGCACAATATTGGATTTTGTTGTTGTTGTATGTGCCAAACAGGTTGGCGGAATGTCATGTTTGGCATTTATGATACATTTTTATGTATATTTATTTAATTTAACAGAAACCTATCTATCACATACAGTCAACTCTCAGCTGCCTAAGTCGAATTTGCATAAGATGAATGCAGACCTAAGTCGAAGGTGTTATGTTAGTCTTTTCTTTTTATTTTCCATTGTTTTGACCTTGCATTAGTCGGATCTGGACACTTTTAACGTAAAAAGAATATTTGTATACCACTGTTTTTAGAATTCTTACCCAAGATTCCAGCATTAGTACTAATTAGTACCAGCGGTGACTGATTTCATAACCCACTGATTGAGCCCATGAAAATTATACAAATTTCATTTATCTATGCGCCCAATACTTTGTGGTCTAATAATTATTTTCCTGGCTGTATTACTGTAACTATTATTTGCCGAAGATAAACCGTTTCTTTTTTTATATGAACTATGTGCTACAATTCCCTTGCCTTTCAGTTTATTAGGATGCACATTTTTTTTTCTACATTTTCCTTTTTTAATTTTTGTATACCGGTATATATATTTTTTATATCGAGGATAAAACAATATCTCGACATCAGCCAAATTTTCAGGCATCTTCTTGTGTAGGGTCCATGCTTTTCCATGATCAGCTGTACAAATTCATTGATGTATATACCATTAAATTCATGTTCCCAGATCGTAAACTGTAAATATTTTAATAATTTCTTTCAATTCTTGTTTTTTCTATAAATTCCACTAATCTGAAATGTGTGTGTATTTTCAGCTCTTTTTTAGGGTTGATGTGATTGTGAGAGGGTTATAGGTGATGATATAGAGGGTGTATTGTGATGGTGACTGCAGTGTGCCACAACTGTTACAAGACATTTGAAAAATATGTACATATTTTGTTTATTTCTATTTTAAGCGGATCCCATAACATCTAAGCTGGATATATTTTTAAGATATTTTTTTTCTATTTCCCATATATTTTCTTCCTATTTTCTTGCTAATTTTTGGGGTAACAAAATAGTGAGAAAATATATTTTTCATATATTTTTATACAGGTTTAGACTTTTATTTCGTATATTTTCTGTATATTTTACTATTTCTTCGCTATTTTTGAAGCGTTCCAAAACATATAGGCTAAAAATATATTTTTTTGCTATTTTTTTTCCTATTTTTAATCTATTTCTGTACTATTTTCCATCTATTTTTTTAGAGAGAAGAAATAGTGAGAAAGTATATTTTTCATATATTTTTTCTACAGTTTTCGACAAATTTATTTCATATATTTTCTGTATATTTTTCTATTTTTACGCTATTTTTAAAGCGTTCCAAAACTGTGGCCTAAAAATATATTTTTTTGCTATTTTTTCTTCTATTTTTAATCTATTTCTGGACTATTTTCCATCTATTTTGGGGGAGAAGAAATAGTGAGAAAATATATTTTCTTGGTCTATTTTTCATATATTTTTTATATAGTTTTAGACTATTTTATTTCGACTGGGGGGGGGGTATGGATTGTTCCAAACACAGTGTTATCATGACAGTCGCAACAACATATGAATAGTATCACTCCTTAATTTCCCCAAAACCATTTAAACTGAATACATTAAAGTATTCCATTACAAAATAATTTCAATAAAATTACCCTAAACAAACACACTGTAGCCCCTTACTAAACTTCACACTAGCTTAGCAACAAACATTCATACAATACACACAATCGCTACAACTTAAATCTACGTCAATATTTACAGGTCTCCAGACGTCCATGTCCGATCAAGTTGTCCCAAAACTAGAAGCTCCACAGAAAGCCAGGGCTTGCACTTGCAGTGATGAAATCCTGCCGATTACGCCATTTGTAAGACGCCGATCACACGCAGAAACTGGTAGAAAATACTCATCACACCATTCGTTGTGTTGCGGTTCGTTTTTATTTCATGTGCAAAATAAACCGTGCAAAATAAGCCTGAACAGATAAACAAAGTTAAAACAATTAAATAGAAATGAGGACATGTTTGAAAAACACACATAATAGTGATAAACGTAATATTTGTTAATGACTCTAAGATACGCATTCCAACAATATGACGTCAAGCCGACTCATGATAATAAATGATAAACATGTTGTTTATATTACATTCATTAAAACTTAATCAATATTGCATGAAAATAACAAGTATCTAATCACAAATAAAGTTCTTCCATCACAATGGATAACTTCCCCAACAAATAAATGAATACAACCATCAAGTGAACTTTGTCAAACAATCAAACATAATTCCCAATTAAAACTACATTGAATTAGTGGTTTATACATTGAATATGATAACCCACTCACCCTGGCAATCTGGCCTAGAGGACCGTTTCTTCTCGTTCCCACTTCTTACATGTTGATTGTAATTTGTCAACACCTGAAGGAATAATAATTAATACAAATCATTGACATTGTAAATTTGACTCTAAAACACCAAACTGAAGAAGGTTCAGATTATATCGGTTAACTGTTAACTCTTAGAACATTACTTTAAATTACAACTGTCTTGCAAAATACGATTATCCAGAGTTAATCTCAACAACACATTATATAACTAAAACTCCTAAAGATTACAAGTAATATAACATATAACATAGTAATATTCAAATCATCTCAAATTACTATAACCAAATCTTAATCTAGTGCTTAACTCACTAACGAAATCAACCTATACTGATGATTAAACAAATAATATGCCACACCTTACATAATGCATATTAATTCAACACAAACTATATCGTTAAAAACGATACCAAGGTTATTAACTAACATCAAAATACATCTACAAAATATAATTATCTCAATAATTATCCAACTTAACAAAAGAATAATCTTCTTACCTATATAATGACATGTTACACCAAAAGCTTGCCGAGTCGACCTCCCTGCCTGCCCCATGGATGGGGGTGCAGATGCAGGAGTGAATCTGTCAAATTCCTCTGCCTTCTTTTATAACAGCTCTCACGATGGTATAGCTACCACACATAACCTGTTCTGGGAAAGGGTCTTGTTATTGGGAGGGAGACAGGAAGTCTTTTGTTTTGGAAGTTTGGTGGTTCTTATCTAATGTTTACATTCGGCTAAGTTATTACAAGTGTTCTGGAAGGGAGGGGGGGGGGTCGAGTTACCAACCTTTGACCAAGTGACCATACATCATTAACTCTCTCATAGCTGTGGAATGTCATGTTTTGGCCAAATTGATAGCTTCTACTCAGAATATGTGTGAGTCATACTTCTTTGAAGTACAAAGTTTGTTAACATATAAACTTCTTACTTTCCTCCTGAGAAGATATTGATTAGAAATAGATATATATTTTTCACTATAAAACAGTTCAATTCTGACCTGTTACACTTATATGAATTTAGTTTTTCCCTCCTGCGCGGAAGCTTTGACATTTCATTAAATTATTAGAGAAAGAAGATGATTCGTTGTTCCATTCTTGACTCTAAATCTTAGTCTGAATTATACTTTCCCCGCCCGCGCGTAGCGCGTAAGCATCTGACGCTACATTTAATTATGAGAGAAAGAAGACGATTCGTTGTACCTGGTTCTCGACTCTTAATCCTTGTTTGAATTCAGTTTTTCCCCCTCCCGCGGAAAGCGCGGAAGCTTTGACATTTCATTAAATTATTAGAGAAAGAAGATGATTCGTTGTTCCATTCTTGACTCTAAATCTTAGTCTGAATTATGCTTTCCCCGCCCGAGCGTAGCGCGTAAGCTTCTGACGCTACATTTAATTATGAGAGAAAGAAGACGATTCGTTGTACCCGGTTCTCGACTCTTAATCCTTGTTTGAATTCAGTTTTTCCCCCCGCGGAAAGCGCGGAAGCTTTGACATTTCATTAAATTATTAGAGAAATAAGACGATTCGTTCTCGACTTGTCAGAATTTTCAGAAGTGTTTCTTCATCTGCTCCTTTTTCGTCATATGTCCTCTTACTGCCCCTACCGCCCCTGGCTACGCGCCTGCTTTAAAGGGAAAACGAAAACTCATGATTGAGATAGTTTGTGTTACCGGGCGAGGGCCGCACAGTGGGCCAGTGAGGAACCAAAGTGCGCCAAAACTAAGTTTGGGTGATTTTTTTTTTTCAATTTTTTTCTTCCCCAGTTGAAATGAAATACATAGAGGAATACCTCAGTGAAATATTTAATTCCGTTATGCACAATAAGGGTATAAATTTACTACTTCAAACAGCAAAATCCTACATATTCAAAGTTTTAGTGCAAAATTGACTTATTTTATAAATCTTTCAATTCAACATAAAGTTTTTAAGTTATTGATATGAAATTGCTCTCACATATTCCTGATAGTTCATTTCGTTCAATGAATGGGTTAAAATTAATAGAAACACAATCTTCATGATATCTTATAGGGTAATTCACTGAAAAATGGACTAATTATCCATATTTTTATAAATCCAGAAGAAATGTATACTTCTTTCTATAGCTATATTTCTACATTTCATGGGGGACGTGTCTCCCTATCGGGCCCAGGATCGCCGCCCTTGTCCATGATTACTACCGACATGATTTCAAATACAAGCACAAGCGAGTTGGTATGAGCTGAATCCAAATGAAGGGCAAAATAAGAGTTGTGAGGGAGCCCTACTATATTTTTAAGTTGAGTGTTGAGTTTATAGCTTCTATTTAAAAGACATCCAAAATATTGTGCCCTTTTCAAATTTCTCACTAAAGAGTGATGACCTTTGTAGCGCAGGGGCTGTTTTTAATGTTTAACTTTGAATCCGCGGCTCGAGATTTCATGCGGCCGGCCCTCTCTATTCAATAACATTTCCCAAGCCTTTCTGGGATGACCCCAAATCGGTAACCCGACACATGCTCCGCCGACGATTGCTCCGCCGACATTTACTCCGCAAAACGCGACAATTGCTCCGCGACATTTGCTCCGCGACATTTGCTCCGACGTCAAATGCTCCGCCGACAGTTGCTCCGCCGACAGTTGCTCCGCCGACAGTTGCTCCGCCGACAATTGCTCCGCCGACAGATGCTCCGCCGACAATTGCTCCGCCGACAATTGCTCCGCCGACAATTGCTCCGCCGTCAATTGCTCCGCAAAACGCGACAATTGCTCCGCCGACATTTGCTCCGCCGACATTTGCTCCGCCTGAAGCGACACTTGCTCCGCCGACATTTGCTCCGCCGACAATTGCTCCGCCGACAATTGCTCCGCCTGAAGCGACAATTGCTCCGCCGACATTTGCTCCGCCTGAAGCGACAATTGCTCCGCCGACATTTGCTCCGCCGACAATTGCTCCGCCGACAATTGCTCCGCCTGAAGCGACAATTGCTCCGCCGACATTTGCTCCGACGACATTTGCTCCGCCCAAAAAGTGTCCCATAAACTACAAATGCTACTAGTACTACGACAAATGCTTCGCCGACAATATTTTCTTAACACCTATTTTTTTCGTTTCTTTTTTTCTTCTTCATTTTCTGAATGCATTTCTTGAAATAATGTAGATGAAATGAAATGAATGAATGTTGATGAAGTGGGAGGAAAAAGGAGTTACCTAAAAGTCATTTCGAATATACTGAAATAACTTTCCATCTATCACTGTACGTCCCATATAATGTATACTAAACACTCATTACATGTCGTGGGAAGTTTTAAAAAAAAAGAAGAGCAGCAAGCCACATTCCCCAATACGCGCATACCTCCTAGTTAATTTCAAGTAGCTCATCAATATGTAATACCTGAAATTACCTCGATCAATGCATCTTACTAGGTAAAGCATTATACAATGTAATAGGTCATCATGGAAGTTTAGAAAATAAGTAAGGGGGATTTACCAAGTGTTGATCTTTTTAAGAGTTTTATAAAGAAACAAAAAGATATTGAATATTTCTCAGCGAAAAAAAGGAACAAGCTTGTTTCGCATTTTAAGAAATGGCGATTTGACTTATGATACTCATGTTGATTTAACTTTTATTCCTGTGCCCCCTCACTCCCCTTTATGCACTGGAGTTCAAACTATGATTTATATGTGTACAGTGTATTTTTTTTTCTATAATGTTTTTTTTTTATAACTTTCTTGTCCTTTCATTATTGTTAGTTGTTCTTATACATATTGGTTTTTTTGTTTGTCTAATTATTACCAATGACTTGTAAATATGTAATTTTTATATGATTGAAAAATCAATAAACACACAAATATAAAAAAAAAGTTTAGAAAATAAGGGCACTTATATACGTAAGGAAGAGAACCCATTCAGACGGGAAAATGAGATGGCAGCCTTTCTGCTTATTCACATTTATACAAATCATTTTGTTGCAGTTTGATGTTAGTTCTTCATGATAAGCCAATTGCTCTTCTTCCGGTGGCTTCGTGAGTCCCTTAAATTATTTAGTGAAAACAAAGTACTCGAATGAAACGGAGTGTTTTGCACACTAACGTATATATATTAAAGCTACATACACTTAACTAAAGGAAAGAAACCTTTAGAAAATGGACTGGATATTATTGAAAATATTATTCTAAACAAGAATGTACTACATGATTGTATTACTTTACTTTTCAATTTCACGAGAGAAATAGAACTCGAGAGGGGGAGCAGAGAAGAAGTGATGGAAATGAAAGAAGACTAATAGCATGAGAGGAAAGAAAAGAGCAAAGAAGACAAGAAAACGGTGTAAACAGGAAAAGGAGGAGCATGGGAGAGAGAGAAAGAGAGAGAGAGATAGCCTTGAGCTTTGGATCAGCTAATGAGTAATACATGAAACAGATTTTGAGCGGAGTAATTCTTTCGCCGGAGAACTTGCGTAAGGAGCTATAATTTTATTTTTTATTTTTTTAAATCAAACATTATGGGGAATAGCAAAAAACGGTTGTCTTTTTTGCTCTTTTCTTTCCTCTCATGTTATTAGTCTTCTTTCATTGAGGTAATGTCAGGTCTTACATATTGATGAGCTGTTTGAAATTAACTAGGAGGTATGCGCGTATTGGGGAATGTGGCTTGCTGCTCTACTTTAAAAAAAACAACTTCCCATGACATGTAATGAGTGTTTAGTGTACATTATGTGGGACGTACAGTGATAGATGGAAAGTTATTTCAGTATATTCGAAATGACTTTTAGGCAACTGCTTTTTCCTCCCACATTATCAACATTCATTCATTTCATTTCATTTACATAATGTCATGAAATGCATTCAAAAAATGAAGAAAAAAAGAAAGAAACAAAAACAACCCGTGAAAAAAAAATATTGTCGGCGAAGCATTTGTCGTAGTACTAGTAGCATTTGTATTTAATGGGACACTTTTTGGGCGGAGCAAATGTCGTCGGAGCAAATGTCACCGGAGCAATTGTCGGCGGAGCAAATGTCGTCGGAGCAATTGTCGGCGGAGCATATGTCACCGGAGCAATTGTCGCTTCAGGCGGAGCAATTGTCGGCGGAGCAATTGACGGCGGAGCAAATGTCGGCGGAGCAAATTTCGGCGGAGCAAATGTCGGCGGAGCAAGTGTCGCTTCAGGCGGAGCAAATGTCGGCGGAGCAAATGTCGGCGGAGCAATTGTCGCGTTTTGCGGAGCAATTGACGGCGGAGCAAATGTCGTCGGAGCAATTGTCGGAGGAGCAATTGTCGGCGGAGCATCTGTCGGCGGAGCAATTGTCGGCGGAGCAACTGTCGGCGGAGCAACTGTCGGCGGAGCACCTGTCGGCGGAGCATTTGACGTCGGAGCAAATGTCGCGGAGCAAATGTCGCGGAGCAATTGTCGCGTTTTGCGGAGTAAATGTCGGCGGAGCAATCGTCGGCGGAGCATGTGTCATGGAACCCCCAAATCTCCCGATTACAGTTTTCCCTTATTCGTCGTTACTGTTACTTAGCGCCATTTCCTTGTCTTTCCCCCTTTCCCATCCGACTTTTCTCCCCCCCCCCCTCCCCCCCCCCCCAGTTATCTTTCTGAAAGCACCCCTCTATATCCGGTGTGTAAAGTCAGTACGGGCCGGATTTTTGTGTATTACGGGCCGGATTTTGTTGCGTGAAAAGTAACCCTTTATCGGAAATTTTGGGAACACAAATTCTTTCCCTCCGACCCCGGAGTGGAAGGGGAGGGAGGGGGGAGGGGGGTCCTCTTTTTCTCCTTTTCCGTCTCTCTATCTGTTTCTTTTCTCTCCTCTTTTCTCTTCTCTTCTCCTTTCTTTTCTCTTCTCCTTTTTTCTTCTCTTCTTTCTTTTTTTTCTTCTCTTCTTTTCTCCCCCTTTTTTTCCTTCCTTTTTTTGCGCCGCCAATAGGGGGGCCGCGGCTGTTTCGGCCCCCTGGATCTGCCACTGCTACGATACGTCGTTGTCCCCCACAAATACAAACAAAAAGTAAGAAAATGCAATAAAATATCAATACTTCATTGCATTTTGCTCCGACCCCTAACAGAAACAAATTATCTATGTGGGCATGCCTTGAACCATAATGCATGGCCCTACAGAGTAATTTTTTCCTGTTGGGGACCGGGGTAAAATGCAATGAATTATTGATATTTTATTGCACTTTTTTTTTTTTTTTTGTATTTGTGGGGGCGGCGACGTACCCTAGCCCCCGCTGCGTACAGTCATGATTAGGTGGCTAAGCAATGGCCTCGTTACTGTGAGGCCCCAGAAGAAAAACGGTGTCGATCAGCTATAGTGGTGCCCTTTTGTGAGGCATTAATCCTCATTATTGTCAGTTATGACTTAGGGCCGGAATGTGTACATTTGTAGGTCCCATAATTGATGAGCATAGAAGCATACACATGTCACGCAAAATGCAAAAAAAAAACATTCACAAACTATTATTCAATAATATCTGAGAATTTATACTATTATTTAGATCTATTAGAAATAAATTATTGTCAAAATCATTCCATAAATCGGGGTAAAAAAATTATTCCACCTTCATGACCAACAGTGTATATATATATATATATATATATATATATAATCCATGTAGTTAGCATTGACACACGGGATGTGGTCTATAAGACTGCTTACTGCGACTCGAGTCACTGTACTTTTGAGATCACCTTCGGCAATAGTTTTAACCGCTGTCGACGTGTAGACAATGCGAAATGTAATTAAAAGCAGAAAGGGTCAAAAATAGGTTTCCAAAATTGTCTAGAGCACATAGTTATCAGGCTTCTACTCATCCCACAATTACAATAATAATTTGGGGTTCTTGTATAGCGCTCATATCTGTCAGACTTGACACTTAAGGCGCTCCAGGTTATTACCCTGGCTTTAGCACGGCTGCCATTACGGCGCTCTATAGCTCTAGCAAATATATCTTTCAGACCGTTTGGTTTATTTCCATTTCCAACAAACTAATCTAAAATACATCGGGTTGCATTGTAAATAGTAAAACAATGAAACTTAACAATATAATTGTAATTGGCCCACAGTGTACAACAGGCAAATTAAACAAGTTGGTCATGGAGGGGACTGTTGAAAAGCTGTGATTGTAGATTGCAGCACCATATAACTTATAGTTGCAAAATAGTATATCAATAATAAGGAAACGCACAAAATAAAAACGGATAGACATAACATAAAAGGAGTGAAGAGAGACAACGAACGAGAGAGTACATGTAGGTACATCCTTCTGGAACTGTGTTCAGTGCTATGGAATCAGGGTAATTGTAGGTTATTGGAACAGTAAGGAAAATGAAACCTCTCACTTATCTAATGCATAAGGAATAGCTCAAATATCGCTAACTCGGATAACGGTGCAATTTTAAAACAATCATGGTTTTGTGAACGCGTGTTAAAAATGTCAAGGCTAAGACACTGGAGGTATATGCGCGTAGCCGCGTAACCAGTAACAAATCTTTGGTTAAAGGGATATTTGAGTTCTTGTTTAAGACCGCAAATACCTTCAAAGTGCAAGGTTTTTTGCTCTTATTTTTATTTATGACATTTCTAGTGCCATTGCTATGAAGGTAATTTTAGACCCCAAGATGTATGAAATTTAGATTGAATCCGATCATACCAATTTAGCTCCAATTTAACAAAAATACGGTGACCGTTAATTAATTAATTAATAAAAACAATACACGGGCCGGCTGGTTGTGCATACTACAACCAACACGAAAAAGTCAACAATATGCAATTATTGGCATTGACTGCAATAAAACGTGTAAGGCTCTGTCTCGTTTTTTAAGCGGCTGGTTCAAAACTATCAAATACTTGACCCAAAACCTTAGAAATGGTTATATTTATGGATCTTTCAGCCGTCTCTGAACCGATTTTGATCCAACAAAGACGACTTGTCATTTAAATTGTATGCTCTTTGAAATTTGATACTCAGTTTTACATTATCTCACAAAAATAGGTAATGGTAGCCCATTTATTGCTTTACAATGCTCCCCTATTCCTTTTCGAATTGCTTTTCTTTTTCTTTTTCTTTTTCCTTTAAAAGTTAGCGCCTATTTGAGAGACGGGAGCAGCAGCAGAGAAGGTCGGGTCGAGGTCAGTTATCAAGGATCACGGGGTACCGTTTGCGATGATCGCTTTGGTATGACCGATGCGAATGTAGTTTGTAGAATGCTAGGTTATACCTTCGCGGAGTCCTATTCGTGTTGTGCGGCATTTGGCGAAGGAACTGGGGACATTCTTCTGAATAATCTGCAATGTACGGGAGAGGAAGTGACGATTGGACATTGTATGCAGAATCCAATTGGAATGCGCACCTGTGGACACAGTGAAGACGTAGGAGTAACGTGCATTAAACGTAAGAATAACAATAATAATAATATTAAACGAATTTAAAGGAATTAATTCCTGCCAGATACCCATTTACTTCACATAGGTCGAGTGTAGCAAATCAATGAAGATTAATGTCTTGCAAAGGACATTAGTTCCATGACAGCAACTCGCCGATACTCCCACTCCCAGTATCAACTGTCAGGAGGACGGTGTAAAACCAAAGCTAACTCTCTTCTCGCCTTATTTCAAATTTAGATAATAGGGCCTATATTCCTACAAGTAAACTGATTCTAGTTGAATTAATGGACTTCACGTGTTAAACCCCACCGAATAAATAGATTAAATTGTTTTTCAGTTTCAGTTTTCAGTTTTATTTTTCATTTCCAACAGAACAGTAAATTTGAGGAATTATTCAATACTCTAAGAAAAAAGGGTGCAAAAATGGGTGCAAAATAAGAGTTTGCACCCTTTACATAATAATGAACCCTATTGAAGGAAAAGGGGGTCAAAAAAGGGTGCAATATAAGATTTTGCACCCTTCCCACAAAAATCAAATGTTGACATTGAAGCAAAATGTAACTGATAAAACACTATCGGTCTATTAGTCAGTTATATATATATACAGAAGAAGAAGGGCTATCGCAATAAGCGTTTGCTTGATAGCATGATAGCCTGGGACGGGGTAATGGCCAAGCGAGGATGGATACCGATAGTGAAGAAGTAGTAGTAGGTATAGCACACCACAAGTAATTACAACAAACACATGTTATTTGATGGTTGCAAATGATCAAGCTTCATGAAAGCTTCAAAAAACAAAAAAAAACAGAATTGAAATCGGTCAATGCGTTGTGATTTTATACCATTTTTTTGATATCGCAAAATTACCGAAAAACCTGCCAGAAATGGTCAAATTGTCAAAAATGGCATAATTCGACAAGTTGACAACTTAATTCATCACTTTCTTGAACACAAATAATAAATTAAATTATCAGACACTAAAATATCATCTTTGTGGTAAAAAATACAAAAAAGTACCCCAAAAAATACAATTCATATTAAGTTGACAACTTAATTCATCACTTTCTTGGACACAAATAATAAATTAAATTATCAGACACTAAAATATCATCTTTGTGGTAAAAAATACAAAAAAGTACCCCAAAAAATACAATTCATATATCTATTACCGTTTTGAAAACAGAAACCAACAAAATAAGTCATTTTTGCCACTTTTGCGAATCTGCAGATATAAAAAGTTGTGAAAATAACTAAGTCCGCCTAATTAATATGCGCATATGTAATCAAATCAAACAAACCGAACATGATACATCAGTGAAACCTATGTATATCAGACAGGTATGGAAATATATTTCATTTGAAATAAAATAAAATCATGAATATTCATTAAATATGAAAATTAGGTCAATTCAGCTAATTATATATTCGCGCACTCATTATGCAAATTAGGAAAGTCAAACTGTTTATTTTGGGGGCATTTTTTAAATCATATATTCATAGATCATATTTACACCAAATATTGACCTTAATTTCCTAATATTTTTGCAATGCCAATACAATATGGCGATGGAAATTACTTGGATCACCGTCACAGCTATTTCCTCATGTGTTTCACAAATTATTCAGAAACAAATGATCATATGATAAGAATTTGTAGACTTTCAGCTACATCACAGTATATTTTTCTTTTTAAAAAAATGTCAGATTTGAGGATTTATGACAATTTTCCGAGAAACCATTCAACTGGCCACAACATTCCACAAAGACTGAATTTCAGAGAGAAACAAAGTTCGACGATCTGAGTACAGTTGTGGCTACCTTGAGTGTAAATAACAAATTGATTTAATGAGTGAAACACATGAGGATATTGCATTTTTGTTGGGGAGTTTTATACATTGAGGTGCATTATTTTCACCACGCAGAATAGCAGCGCGAGTCAATGGGCGATGTCACACATGGCTGAAAATACAATATTCTAATTCAATAATTAACATATTTTCCACATGCCTATAACAATGAAACTACACAGATTTGTAGTTTAAGGTATGCTTGAAATATATGTGAAATAATCATTTTAAAATATTGTTTAGTTTAAAAAAAAAAATACATTTACCAACTGACTGCTGTTGTGTGTGTGTGTGTTTGTTCGCGGGGCAGACTGTTTGCACAGGCAGTGTGATCACCCTAGTAGTAGTCACTCTATACACAGCGAATTTATTTTATTTTAATATATTCAATGACAAGATAAGCACAATATAAACGTTATGATATAACGAAGAAAATAGCATTGAAATATCTTTGACATTTTTGTTAAAGGCTTGTAATGCAGAATTATTTAGTTACAGATATGGAAAACGAATTTACTTGGAAGCAATGCTTGTTAGGTGTAGGTTCGCACAATAATAAATTAAACTTAATACATTAATTTCTGAATCTTGAAATATGACGGAGTCAGATAAACACGATGAATACAAAAATGACACAAAAACAAATGCGTCAAACGCAGGTGTAATAATGGTTAGCGAAGGTGAACATCGTCGATACGCATGATGCATATTTCTACATTAAAAGAGTACCCTAATCTTCGGAGAGAGCAGGTATATACAGATTTGACAAAAGACTTAACTCCGTTTCGTTGACAATCAGCCATGCGTGAAGACTCTCGTCTACGGCTGATTGTCAACGAAACGGAGTTAAGTCTTTTGTTAATTTCGTTTATTGATACGGCAGGCAGCCAGTGAAAACGAATTCGTTTAATAAAATTATGGAAATGCAAGCACTACTTTAAACAAACAGAACTTTGTCATTCCTCGCTCATTTTTCCTGATTGAGGTGTCATATGAAAGGGCAGAAACTCAACTTTCTAGAAATGTGAATTTTTCTTCGAAATTCAGATACCGCCCGCCAAATGTCTTTTTGGTTTCCTTCCTTCAAATTGCTTTTAATCACTCATGCGTGAAATATGCATCATCTGAGTAGCATCACATGAAAGAGGAGACTCTAAGCTTTCCAAATATGTATCATTCATTAATTATAGTTGTGATTAAGTTATGATAGAACATCGATACTTCTCGGTTTCGTTTTTTCTGGGACGCACTAATATCCTTTGGCAAGATATTAACCTGCACTTGCTACTCTCCACCCAGGTGTTAAATGGGTACCCGGTAGGATGCGACCGTCATTGTTGGTCAAACAGTTTTTGAGCGTCATGTAACGCCTGGCTGGAATGCTCCCCAGGGAGTGGAGATTGTGCACACATTGTGTGCGGGTAAGCACTGAATCCAATGACCGGGGTAATAATATATTTGTAAAGCGCTTAGAGACATTTGTATTTAGCGCTATATAAATTAAATTTATTATTATTATTATTATCAGCTAAAGAAATCAGAGGTTTAAAATTTTCGGGGAAACTAAATTCAAACAAGGTTTAAGAGTCAACAACGGTACGACGAATCGTCTTCCTTTCTTTATATCGTGATGAAACGCCAAAAATTCCGCGCTTTGCGCGAAAGGGGAAACTTCATTTAGACGAGTCGAGAACGGTACAACGAATCGTCTTCTTTCTCTAATAATTTGAGGAAACGTCAAAGCTTTCGCGCTTTGTACGGAAGGGGAAAACTTTATTTAGACGAGTCGAGAACGGTACGACGAATCGTCTTCTTTCTCTAATAATTTAAGGAAACGTCAAAGCTTCCGCGCTTCGCGCGAGAGGAGGAAACTGAATTCAGACAAAATTAATAGGGCTTATGTAGAGTCGAAAACGGTACAACGAATCTTGTTCTTTCTCTAATAATTTAAGGAAACGTCAAAGCTTCCACGCTTCGCGCGAGAGTGGGAAACTAAATTCAGACAAAATAATAGGGCATATTAAAAGTAGAAAACGGTACAACGAATCGTGTTCTTTCTCTAATATTTTGAGGAACGTTAAAGCTTTCGCGCTTCGCGCGAGAGGGGGAAACTGAATTCAGATGAATAGGGCTAAATAAGATTCGAAAACGGTACGAGGAATCGTCTTCCTTTCTCTATACTGTGATGAAACGCCAAAAATTCTGCGCTTCGCGCGGAAGGGGAAAACTTCATTTAGACGAGTCGAGAAACGGTACGACGAATCGTCTTTTTTCTCTAATAATTTAAGGAAACTTCAAAGCTTTCGCGCTTCGGCGAGAGTGGGAGACTGAATTCAGACAAATAGTGCTTATTAAAAGTCGAAAACGGTACAACGAATCGTGTTCTTTCTCTAATAATTTGAGGAAACGTCAAAGCTTTCGCGCGGAAGGGGAAAGCTTCAATTAGACGAGTCGAGAACGGTACGACGAATCGTCTTCTTTCTCTAACAATTGAAGGAAACGTCAAAAATTCCGCGCTTTGCGCGAGATGAGGAAATTGAATTCAGACAAAATTAATAGGGCTTATTTAGAGTCCAAAACGGTACAACGAATCGTGTTCTTTCTCTAATAATTTAAGGAAACGTCAAAGCTTCCGCGCTTCGCGCGAGAGTGGGAAACTGAATTCAGACAAATAGGGCTTCTTAAAAGTCGAAAACGGTACAACGAATCGTGTTCTTTCTCTAATAATTCAAGGAAACGTCAAAGCTTCCGCGCTTCGCGCGAGAGAGGGAAACTAAATTCAGACAAAATTAAGAGGGCTTATTTAGAGTCGAAAAACGGTACGATGAATCGTCTTTTTTCTCTAATAATTTAAGGAAACTTCAAAGCTTTCGCGCTTCGGCGAGAGTGGGAAACTGAATTCAGACAAATAGTGCTTATTATAAGTCGAAAACGGTACAACGAATCGTGTTCTTTCTCTAATAATTTAAGGAAATGTCAAAGGTTTCGCGCTTTGCGCGGAATGGGAAAACTTCATTCAGACGAGTCGAGAACTGTACGACGAATCGTCTTCTTTCTCTAATAATTTTAGGAAATGTCAAAGCTTCCGCGCTTTGCGCGAGAGGAGGAAACTGAATTCAGACAAAATTAATAGGGCTTATTTAGAGTCGAAAACGGTACAACGAATCGTGTTCTTTCTCTAATTATTTATGGAAACGTCAAAGCTTCCGCGCTTCGCGCAAGAGGGGGAAACTGAATTCAGACAAAATTAATAGGGCTTACTTAGAGTCGAAAACGGTACAACTTCGCGCGGGAGGGGGGAGCTTTAAGGATTAAGAGTAGAGAACAGCACACCGAATCGTCTGCTTTTTCTCATAATTTAATGAAACGTAAAAGCTTTCGCGCTTCGCGCGGGAGGGGGGGGGGGGGGAACTTCATTCAGCCAAGGATTACCAGTCGAAAACGATACAATTAATCGTCTTCTTTTCCTAATAATTTAAAGAACGTCTAAACTTCCGCGCTTTGCGCGGGAGGCCTATCACTACACCCCCCCCTAATGAGCGCGCTTTTAAGTGATTCTCTTGCCCACTACCGCCCTTCCCTATAATAAGATCCTAGCTCCGCGCCTGCATTAAAATATATAGCTATGATGCTGACTAAATTGAAGAAATAATTCGTATATTATGTCGTCGAGGAAAAAACCCATTTTGCGCATATGCAAGTACTATAGATAGTCCCATAGGAAAAACAATTTAGCCTTCGGCCCCAGGTTTATTGGGTTGAATTTGTAAATATTGGACATTTAATTTTGTCGGTAATTGGTGGCTAGTTTTGTCGGTAATCGTTGGCCTCTACACCCCCCCCCCCCTACTTAAAAAGGTCTAGAAACGCCCCTGGTCACAGTGACATTACCTATTCAACTAATATGAAGTGCCTATTAGAATTTGAACCAAAATATAATTTTCTTGATTGTTTGATTACATTAAAACTTTCACATATATGTTTCTTTAATTGTTCTGCTTTCTTTTGAACTACTAGTCTGCCAAGATTTTTTTTCTCTTTTTAATGTGGGGTATTTTCTAAACCGATTTCTTATCAATCTGGCATACATTCAGACTACAATATACAAAATTATTTCCTTTGTATCAGTTTCCATGCGTCTTGCTGACGGGGCTTCAGCCAATGAAGGGCGAGTCGAGGTGAACTACCAAGGATCATGGGGTACAATCTGTAATGACTCTTGGGATATCAAAGACGCTACCGTCGTTTGTCGAATGCTAGGTTACCCTGGAGTCTCTTCTGCAATGGTGAGTTTCGGAGAAGGCACTGGTAATATCATCCTCGACAACGTCGGATGTGAAGGGTCAGAAACGCACATCGCACAATGCACACATGGCTCCTATGAGATACATAACTGCGAGCATTCTGAAGACGTTGGAGTTATATGCATCGGAGTAGGTAAATTTGCAATCTTCGAAAATGTAATGCTATCACTACAAAAAAAAAATGAAAAAAGTATTTTCTTAAAAGTAAAGACGTGCATTTCAATATTTTCCTGTATTAAAGGCGGCCTATCCTGAAGCAAATACATTTATGAATCATGTTATTGTACTTCAAAGCACGAAGTTTATCATTTTCTTCCAAGAAGGTTTTATTTCACGTATTATTATTGGTTCTAGGACACCTACCCCCTGGACATCCACCCACGGATAACCACCCAAGTCAACTATCCCCTAAGACAAGTACCCTCTAGGGCAACCACCCTCTAGGACAAATACCCCCGGGACAACTACCCCGGACAACTACCCCCGGACAGCTACCCCACCCCCAGTCCACTACCCCTACGACAACCATCCTCTAGGAAAACTACCCCCGGTAGAACTATATATGGGGGTAGTTGTCTGGGGTGTAGTTGTCCGGGGGTAGTTGTCCTGGGGGGGGGGGGGTATTCGTCCTAGATGGTGGTTGCCCTAGGGGGTAGTTGTCCTAGGGGGTAGTTTACTGGGGGTGGTTATCCGGAGTGGATGTCTAGGGGTAGTTGTCCGGGGGTAGTTGTCCTGGGGGGGGGGGTATTCGTCCTAGATGGTGGTTGCCCTAGGGGGTAGTTGTCCTAGGGGGTAGTTTACTGGGGGGGGGGGGGGGGGTTATCCGGAGTGGATGTCTAGGGGTAGGTGTCCGGATACGGTTATTATTACTTGATATCATCATCCAAATATTATGGCTCACTTTTTGTTCTCTCAATGCTTTTATACAGCCCAGATCATATTGCAAACGTTAACAAATTTAGTTTTACAGTTAACAGTTAGTTAAATGTGGAAAACCCAGATAAAACACTTGCCAAAAGAAGGCAACTGCACCAATATACAATAAACTCCCAGTTTGTAGAATCTCCTTGGTTTGATACAGATTTTATGTAGTGCAGCTAGGCTATTATATAAAAAATTCCCCAAACAAAGGAAAAGGTGTTCTGGGCCACATTCAGAGACTACACAGTTCATGCATACAACTCGAATGAAAGAAGAAACTTGTGCTGACCTAATACGTCGCCGACTGACTGCGTGAACGATTAAAGTCCTTGCTATGTTCTAAAGACCCGATTCATGTTAGCAGGGCGTGCGATCTGCCATTGTGAAGAAAAGAAAAAAAATGGCCAAATTATTGTTTCAAGCCATATCTGTCACATGGCTTGGTTTAATTTATTTTTTCGATTTTTTAAAATATAATAATATTGTTTAAATACATTTAAACATTGAAATTCATTTTTGTGATTTCTACTTGCAGCTGAACTCAAGGTTCGCCTTGTAGGCGGTCCGGATGAGAGCCAAGGTCGTGTTGAGTTGTTCTACTTCGGATCATGGGGTACTGTCTGCAGCTACGGATGGACCTCATATGACTCGGAAGTGGTCTGCAGAATGTTAGGATTCATCGGGGCTATAGCATATTCATCCGACTCATTATACGGACGTGGGACAGGGGAAGTGATACTATATCGTCCGAGATGCTCTGGAAAAGAATCGAGTCTTCTTGAGTGTGATCGATTTCTTGATCTGGGCTACCCTTATTTTTGCAGTGGGCATACATTAGATGTCGGAGTATCATGCTTAAAACCGGGTAAGAATTAAACCATATTAAAAAATCAAGAATTTCGCGAGGATGTCTCATGGTATGCCATCTTGTTATTGGTGGCGTATGTGAAAGGGGACAAGGGGTCACATGCCACCCTTACATGTATGTATGGCGAACAAAGGGTAAAAATGCTCGTGCTCGAGTAGGGAAAGCAACATACAATAGAAAGAAACAAAGAAAAAGAGAAGCATGAAAGGACCCATTTCCCTACGTACAACAACGGCCCTCTCCAATTGCGTTTAATTCAACGGTGACCGGTGTTCACACCATCCCAAGACCTCTTAATGGCGGGATTGATGCGTAAATCCAAGCATTAATATTATGCCAAGAAAGCTTTACGATCTTCAATATATGGAGGTCGAGTTTTAAGCATGTGCTTCGGTGCAGCGCAAGTCCCAGTCAATTTAAGCACTCCGTCACTAGGAGCTTTTGTGACTCACAAAGGTTCCAAGTGATGGATCCTAGTCTCAGTCCCGAGTACTCGTTCGACCAAGCACAGTCAGACACAACTTTGGAAAACGGAGTACGGGCAAATATTTGGAAAACAGCTTATAACGATCAGTAAAAATCAAAGCGTGTAGGCATTGTGTTAAAAATACA
This sequence comes from Strongylocentrotus purpuratus, assembly GCF_000002235.5. Classification (NCBI taxonomy): domain Eukaryota; kingdom Metazoa; phylum Echinodermata; class Echinoidea; order Camarodonta; family Strongylocentrotidae; genus Strongylocentrotus; species Strongylocentrotus purpuratus. Next base: position 26,135,195 of record NW_022145598.1, read on the forward strand.
TTGGAAAAATCTTTCAAAGTCAACCTACTGTCAACAAAGATTTTAGGGGGAAATAATACTGTAGGTCAGTTATCTTCAAAATCTATGAAGAATGGGACATGTAAAGAAACGTTGCAAATATATCAAACAAATATATATAAAACGATACTTTTTTTAAATATTTACGAACAGCAGGTTGACTCGAGAAGATTTCCCCCCATTTCTACCACGCACTGAACGATGAGGGCACTATATTCACTGTGCGATATCCGCTGTTTTGTGAGCATTTGCAGGCAGTACTCGGTTTTCAAAACTTAAAAAAAAAAAAATGTTTTAGCCCTCCATAGGCTATTTTATCGAGTCAAACAAAACATTTTACAATGCAATGAAATGAAGTCTTTCTTTAACTTAAACAAAATAGAATACATTAACATTCTCTCCTTGTTGTTCACACAGTGACTGTTACTTAAGGCCCTTTTACACTTTCACGGATCGCATCACGGATCATCCCGGATCTTAATCCGGGGTGTTCCGGCGTGCGACACCACGATTTCTTCTCGATTCCGGTGTGGATACGTTCCGAACTGGGTGTATACACGGGCAAGTACGGTGTCTCCACGGACAGACAAGGTAGCAACGCGGACCACGCCGAAAACGCATACGGAGCTAATACGGATTTCAAGGAAGAGCACGGAGGCTACTGGGTACTTTTACGGTCCTTACACGGAGGTGTACGTTGTCTATTGGGATATCTCCGGAATGTTGACGGGTGACTTGAGCTTGTAGGCGCTCATTTGATATACGGAATTTTAAACCCGGATGAAACTGGTGTTAATACGGACCTCCCGGTGTCTACACGGACTGTCCCGGATGTATTCGGCGGCTACACGGAGGTACACGGTGCCCACAGGGAAGAGAACGGATTGTTTCATCCGTGAACTCCGGGATAAAAAATAAAGCGAGCTTAATTATTTCCCCGGATATGCCGGTACGCCAAGGATCACGCCGGATGCCTCCCCGGTGTATACACGGTAATGCCGGAGATAACACGGATGATCCCGGAGCGACGATCCGGGATGATCCGTGATGCGATCCGTGAAAGTGTAAAAGGGCCTTTAGTAAAAAAAATAAAATGTTTTACATACCAGCTATAGAATAAATATATCTCTCGTCTTCATGATATTGAATAATATTCAAAGAACAACATTTGGAATTTTGTTTATTAAGCTTTTGTTCGAATAGTTGATTCCTTCCCAATTTGTGTTTGACTGAAGCACGGAGCCTCCAAATAGAGCGGTGACGTCATCAAACAATTAATTTTTTGAATTTCTCAATTTTTTTTCTTCATTTTTTGAAAGAGCATAAAAAACAATGCCCATCCGTCGTAAAGCAATTGAATATGTTAAGTATTGGCTGACATATGACACCATAATAAATAGATTTACTATAGTGTTATATTGCTCTGGCACGTAATGTTATGAGCCAGAGCAATATTACATTGAGTTCCCATGGGTTATGATGTCACAGCTTCGGTACTTAATCCAACCAACACTGGCAATCCCCATGCCCAAAATCCCTCATTTGCCTCTCATCTACCATCGACCCTCCTGGGACGCAATTTGGCTCGCATTTGAATACTTTATTTGACATGCAAACAATGAGAAACAAAAGCAATAAGACCTTTTACCTTTAAATTGTGAATATTACATTTACTGATCCCTTACCATACCCATTATAGAACCCTAAGCTTCTGTAATATAATATTTGTTTAAACAATCATTATCAAGGAAATAAGAAAATAAGTAGAGAAAAATACGTTGAAACTGTTCTTTTAGTAAGAATATCTGGCAAGTAAGGAGTTAAGAATCTACCCCTAAAAATGTCTCTTTGGGTTTCTTCTTTAAAGAAATATTGACCATATTAATAGCAGTAATAGCGTCGCCAGTCTACCTTCCGTCGGCAACGTGATACTAGGGACTTTTAGATTTACACGACGAGAACATGGACCTCTACGTGTGACATCCTTTTAAGGCAATCTGCCGGTCACTGCCAGTGCCTTTAAGACGTCACATTGCCTAAAGAGGATGTCACACGTAGAGGTCCACGATCTTGTCGTGCAAATCTAAACGTCCCTACTGTTGTCATTTGATTTCAGATGATCTCCGGGTGCGTTTGGTCGGCGGAAGATCTGACAAAGAAGGCCGTGTTGAGATTCTATACCTTGGTACTTGGGGGACAGTGTGTGATGACAACTGGGACCTAAATGACGCCAACGTGGTTTGCAAAATGCTCGGCTACGAACGGGCGGAGAACTTCTCCTGTTGCGCTGCCTTTGGACTAGGATCTGGACCTATTGTTCTGGATGAAGTGGAATGCGAGGGTACAGAACCAAACATAGGCCATTGTCGAAGGAGTGGATACGAAACCCATGACTGTGATCACTCGGAGGATGTTGGTGTCTCATGCATCGAAAATGGTAATTGCTGTTTAAACACGTAACAAAACAACAAACAACAGTATCAATATATTAATAACAAAAAATTCTTGTTTTATTTTGAAGTTTAATTTTCAAGGGAGTTAAATCGGTTTAGTTTATAGAATATAGAGATACAATAGATTTACATTTTCTGCATTGCATTTAGAATTGTAGGCTCATAAAAGTTTATGGAAACACCGTGTACATAGTCCTTAAAAGAACACTTTTGGGTCTTTCGGCAAGAGTTCTGAAAGAAAATATTTTAGGAAAGAAGAATCTCAATATTCCCAAAGAGCATTTTGTTAAAAACGTTATGACCCTTCTTTCAGTCCACAACAGTCCTTGTAAGGACTACCTACAATACACTTCTGTAAACTTTACATTGTTCTACCTGTTTCGCAATGCAAACCTCCAAAACTCTTGCATTGCAAGTAAGGTAAATTCAAAGTTAATTAGTATGAAGGTATTGATTCTCTTTAATTCAGGGCCCTAGCGTACTCTAGCGCCACTGTACTTACTTACTTCATTCCGTCTTTTGGTTTTGATTCCTCATTCCCACACCATTGACTCTACATGTACATTTAACTGGGGAAATAATTTTGCAAACGTTTTCACGCGTTTTAAATGCAATGTTAGATGTAAAACTCGCGAAAATGGCCGTAAAAAAAGCCAACACAATATACAGATTTTACCTTCAATTTAATTCAAGTTCGGTTCACCTGTGCTTCGCGTACTGAAGCCTCATTGGATAGGTTGTTGTATTGGAAACTATTGCACGCTTTTTTTAATGAAAGCAAAATAGGATAGTCACGTGACTCACGTCCCATTTGCTCTACGGTTGGGACACGGCGGCCGTAGGCTCCCGAAATCGAAAGAAACCTGAGGCGGTCGCCTCAGTGTCACCCTAGGGAGTATCCCTACTTTTCACAGGCCGTAGGGGTCGCCGTGGGATTATAGCGCGGAGTTATAATTTTGTTCATTTCCAGGTTCGCAATAAGACCATTCGTCACACCGTAGCCATGCCGTAGAGCGGTTTCCACGGCAACGGTGGCATTGCGGCTACCTTGCGTCTGCCTTGGTAATTATCAAAAACCTACGGCCGCCGCAGGGACGCCCTAAGACGACCATGCGTCATCACTTCAAAGACCGTACGGCAGCCTGTTCTTCATATTATATTCCCTGCAATAATGTAATTGATTCAAGCCGCTGAAGATGGCGTTATCAACGTACTCATATATACGGTCACCAGCCCGCGTATTATTCTTTCGTACCACAGCGAACCCAGATTCCGGTATGAACTCTTTTTCAGACATAACAAGCTACGAAAGCTTGCAAAGATGTCACTCAAAATTAGACTTTGATTATTTATTGCTTTGCCTCACTATTTATAAAGGCAAAAAAAAAAAATAATAATATTGAGATTCGTACCTTCGAGACAACTCCAAGGTTCTATTAATAATACGCTGTCCTTACCGTTTGAGCTAACGATGGGATGATGAAAAGTTGATTTGTATAATTACTATCACCCTATTAACAACCCTTCCGGATTCCATGTGCGCATGCGCTAGTTTCCTTCGCAAGTGCGCATGCGCATGTTTTTTTCGCGAGCTAAATCTGGGCTCGCTATAGCGCTAGGGTAAGAAAAAATAAGACGCCACCAGCCCAGCCAAAGCACTAAGCATTTTTTCGCCTCCTTATGTTATGATCACGCCATCTTCGGCTAGCAGCAAGTAGCAAGTTGGTATGGTGGAGATCAAAATTAAATAGGCAATATTGTAGACTACCCTAACACTTGTGACTGCGTTTGTGAATAATGTGACCGTGGGAATGCTGCGGCAGCCCTATAATTGCTATTGGCCGTATATATTTTAGACCCCACGGCCGCGGCGGCAAACGAAGCACACGTAACCGCGTTTCACCAATCATTTGATGATATGGGAGTGAGTTGTATAGTTATTAATTAATGATATACATGTAACTATAGGCCTAATTTATATTCATTTATTGAATTTACAGAAGTGGAACAGGAATCCTCTACAACCATGACACCGAATGGCAGTGAAATAGGTCTATCCCAGCCTGCCACATTTGGTAAGTTAAGTTGCAAGTTACTATTAACCTTCAAAATGTTTACCTTAATTTATTAAATTTGATTTTATATTTGCGGCTGCTTATTTTATTTAAAAATTCCAATATTATTTCTTACCCAGGTTTAATTGGATTCCTCTCCGTTGCAGTTATTGGCATCCTTTTGGGTTGTATCGTCATGACAGTAATGGTGCGGAAGTACAGGTATGCCTCACAGCAAAGCACTTTACATTGAGATTTCATTTAGCTTTTTATTTTTAGACTGAAATAGAAGGTTGAGTTCTGGAAATTGGAAACAACAATTTGTGAGATTTGGCCGTTCTTTTGATGTCAGTTTGGAAGAATATCACAGGATGTATGTCACCTGAAAGGGATTGCCCTTCAATAACTCTTATTTTCGAAACAGTACGAGAAATTGCATAAAAGTCTTTGCCCGTATTCAATATACTTCAAAGATTTATTAGTAAAAAACTCCATGATCTAGATCCAACATCAACTCTAGACTACCAATACTTTTCTATCAAACGACTTCGGAAAGCCCCACATGGCTATATTATGCTGCGGTTAAAGTCCATGAAGGTAGATCTTGAAACGGCCGGCCAGTTCTTGTTATTTACGCTACCGTTTACATCATCACCTGCTAGCCTAAACTGAATCAAATTGCTAAATGTAACCTTTTTCAGACTCATAATAATGCACAAGATTTGTCTCATCGAATATTATGCCGATAACACATCATTCCCTGTTTACACATTTGCATTCCAAGGACCATGAGATAATTTCTTTGCGACATTATGTTCAAAATTTAGAAGTATAGTCCTGAAGGCTATATTCAGGCTATGCCTAGATTAGCTATCATAGCGCTATTTGCATTACATGCATGCAAACTGATAACCTGAGCTGCATTTTGTACGTTTTATTTTTATTCCATTTGATCGAAACCCGAAGCGACACTGCGTGGCACTCCCGAAATAGTCCCTATCCAAACAGCCTCAGAAGTATCCTTACATGTAGGGTAGAATTCTTACGTATCTGAGGTATCTCATTTGTACAAGAAAACGACAAGCTAGTTAAGCACTTTCTCTTAATTAGATAAAATCTGAAAATATCAACTACCTCCTAGGGGAAATTACTTAGCCCCCAATGCTTTTATAGAATACGCATTTTTGCTAAGACTTTTCTCTAAGCAAAGACATAAGAGAAGTAAAGAATTGTCATGAATAAAAAGTTTTGGGGTCGGTCGAAAAGGGCAATACAACGTTTTTTTTAAGGCCTTATTTAAATTGCTGCCAGACAGTTTCTTCCACAATTTCAATGTCATTAACTTTATATTTTATCATATTAATATATAGGTAACTAGAGAAAATGCTAACTCTCTTTTACTTTCATCTTCTTGTCTCTGTTAATTGCCTTGAGGAAATAATTTATATTTTTACTGTCATGTTTAATTGGGTTCTCTACAACTACAGGAGATCAGCGAATCAGGCTAGTAGTCAGCAGCAAGGGACAGCGAAACAAAACTGTTACAACGGACCACAACATGGTGAGGAAGGTTGCTTGGAACTTAACGTTGTCCCTCCCAAGCTACCAGAGAGATCTTCACGAGATCAGGGTGAAACATACGAAACGCCACGACATGCTGACAATGGAGATGTTTATGAAGATATTAAGACCTAAGAAGAAGAAGAATACAAAATCTAGTAGTACTTCTCTAGCTCTCCCCTTTCCATTTCTCTACTCTTATCACTCTTCCTACCTCTCTAACCGTCTGCCTTTTATGTTTTACCTCCTTTTTCTCTCTCTTTTAGTTATCTTTCTCTGTTCTGAAAATATATATACATTTTGAAGAACAACGTAATTCTTTGACCATGTTAATCGTTCTTTATATTTTCCATTTGCTTTGTAATTCACTTTTATGTTTAATTATTTGAACCTGCAAGATTTAACTTTAGTTCAATGCATCATATCTCTGATTTGAAGCATTTCTTAATGTTCAATTTGAATATATTAAATCAATATTTACTATGTTTTTATTTACTTTGTATGAAATTCTGCATTTCTGCAATTTTCTTAAAGAATAATTTAATATGGAGCATACGTGTGATTATTACGCAAGATTATTTTAATTGAATCTAAATGATGGTGTGCTTTGTTTTTACTACCACGTTTGCTTATGCGTTCTCTAATATATAACAAAATTTATATCTAGATTTATGTATTAAAGGTTTTGCATAAAAGCTCAGTATAAACGCGTTTAATAGGACATATATTCAGGATTTTCTCTAGAAACGTCCTTTCGTTTAAGATTGTGAGAGATTATTTTAAAAAGGTAGTACTTCATACTTCGTTTCCCAGTTACTGTAGATACGTCTTGTCGTTAAAGATTGTGAACGATAAACAAAAATAAATATAGGTAGTATACTCTATGATGAAACTTGTAAATACAGCAGCTCTACATGTACAAATGCTTTTTGAAATGGTGAGAAAAGATGGAACTTTGGTTAGATGTACACAATCAATCACATAGCATAACCGTCATAGGTAAGGTATACTTTGTATTACTTCTATTTACCTCATACTGTAACCATTAGAAACATATTGATTTTTTGTTTAAAAGTAATCATAAAGATTTTTGATATGTATAATCATGATTCAATGTAATGTGATAATATTTCACTGGTATACATTACATTTAAAAGCTAATGCACTGAGTTTGACCGGTGCACACATATCTATCTATCTATATATAGTTATATATTTATATATACAAAGTAGAAGGAAATGAGAGCATAACGGTTGCGTAGCTTAAATCAAAGTTCATCTTGCTGTTTACAGGTACTACGTCTCATTTGCAGGCCAACAATTAAAAGGTTAAATTCCAACGGCATTTGAAAGATAATACATATCTAGAACTTCCCTAAAAAAAAAAGGGGGGGGGGGAGGGGGCTTGAAATGTTTTTAAGTGGGAAAATAACGACTATGAGCTATAGAGCCGGTAAGTAATAGCCTGATTTTCAGACCATTGTACCGAATGGTCGTACGTTTTATGCTGCGCAAATATCCAACCAGTTTAATTTTGGCCATTACAAGAGGTGGGTTATTGATGTAGACAAATGCTCCTTACAGCTCATTTTATGTATGTTATTACCAAAGAAGAAAAAAGCCAGTTAGTCACTAAATAGTGTCTGACAGTAATGTCTGGCAAGTAAACGGGTTTCCTTGCATACTTTGAATATTAGGACACTGCTAACGTTTAAATTTCACAGATAGGGCATACATGACATATTTATAATTCCTGCAAAAGTCTACAGAATTTGATGTTGGCTGCAAACGGGACATAGTATCTTTAAACTCCTGTCATACAGTTGATAACTTATTGAAACCCGTTGCAAATTTGAAGGGTCCCCTCCCCCTGTTTTTTTAACTGAAGAATGAAAGGTGGACTGGTTGAATGACAGTCTTTGTCGAATGCTTTCAGATTGTAAGCTTTAATATGTCACATTCTCAAGAAACGTTAACCGGACGAATCAATCTTTCACATACTTAACAAAATACAATTTTTTGTAAGGGTACGAATGCTTAAGTTGTTGACTGTATGGTATATTCATATAGTATATAGTACTCTGACATATGTATTTCTTGCAAAGCCTTATTTTAATATGCACCATCTACGCAGAGACTAATTTCATGTAAGCATAATTATATATATGATTAGTACTCAAGATTATTTTAAATAATCGAAAAGGATTAACGGTTTTGTTTGTGCGTTCTATATTCTTAGAAATAAGCATTCTAGATTTAGGCATTTAAGGTGCATAAGAGCTCAGTATAAACATTTTGAATGGAGGGTACGAATGATTTAGTTGTTGACTGTATAGGTATATTCATATATTATATACTCTGACATATGTATTTCTTGAAAAGTCTGATTTTAATATGCACAATCTACTCAGAGACTTATTGAATTTAAGCATCATTATATATATGATTAGTACTCAAGATTATTTTAAATAACCGAAAAGGATTAACGGTTTTGTTTGTGCGTTCTATATTCTTAAAACTAAGCATTCTAGATTTAGGCATTTAGGGTGCATAAGAGCTCAGTATAATCATTTTGAATGGAGGTACGAATGCTTTAGTTGTTGACTGTATACGTATATTCATATACTCTGATGTATTTCTTGAAAAGTCTGATTTTAATATGCACAATCTACTCAGAGACTAATTGAATGTAAGCATAAATATATATATTATTAGTACTCAAGATTATGTTAATTAACCAAAAAAGGATTAACGCTTATGCCTGTGCGTGGTATATTCTTAAATAAAAGCTTTCTAGATTTAGGCATTTACGGTGCATAAGAGCTCAGTATATACGTTTTAAATGGAGGATCATCAATAGTGATCTGTCAGTTTATGACAGGTTCAGTGACCCATTCAAAATTCTATATCAAGTGTCTCTCCAAGTTTCTCTCCAAGTTCCTCGGAGGATTTATACCAAGATTTCCATACGTCTGAGGGTGTAAGCACCATGCAATAACTTCTCATACGAGATTCAAGAGCTATTTTCAATATACCAATGAGTTCCGACTGGTCCTCATTTTCAGTAATAAGAAGATGGAAATATTGAAACATGACCTGGATCTGCACATTACAAATTTCCTCTTTTTCAGATAAAGTTCATTACATTTGTTAGGTACTCTGGACTTCAAAATGTTGTAACAAGAATAATAAATAGAAAGAAATAAAGAAAGCATTCTTCCACGGCTACATGTTTTTCTCTTTTCTATAAACTACTCTTCATATATATTCATGGCAAGATAAAGAGCCGTGCATGCTTTAAAAAAAAAAGTTTTCAACTGCTGGTGCAAGTTATGATAACCGTGTAGGATACTGGTAAGTCAGAATGAAATCATTTCTGTTTTTGTATGAACTGCTTGGTTTTATGAGCTGTGATAAAAAAATAAAAAATAAAACAAGATTGCAGAGTATCAGCATATAATCATTCCAAGGTTATTACATTGATGCGTGATATTCCCTTTGACCTATAATACAAATAATTTTAAAAAATCCACTTCTCTGCGCATATCAATTTATATTTACATCTAAAAGGTGCTCTCTATTAAAGTTCTAAATTATTTATTGATTCCTTTTGCGTCAAGAGAATTGACCAACCTTGAATATATTAGAAAAAGACTATTCGATATTAGAATATTTTTGCCTGGAGGATATTTCTTTAAAAAATAAATTTGTATTCGTTCTTTGGCGTGACGCACCCTCTAATAACGGAGCTATGTTCCATTTCCATGCCCCCCAAAATGAATAGGTTAAATTCCAACAGCATTTGAAAGACATTAACCATTGAGATCTTCCTTCAAAACGAAAGGGCTTGAAAATGGACTTAAGTGTCAAATCGACTTAAGTGATTGCAATCACCTAAGTAATAGTCTGATTTTTAGACCTTTTTTACCGAATGATCGTACGTTTTGTGCTGTAAAAAAGATTCAATCAATTTACTTTTGGCCATTACACGTAGTGGGTTATCGATGTAGACATATGCTTATGTAACTGTACAGCTCATTTTATGTATGTTATTACCAAAAATACAAAGATGTCAGTCTGTCACTCAATAGTGTCTGATAGTAAAGTCTAGAAGGTTAACGTGTTTCCTTGCATAATTTTAATACTAGGACACTGATTTAATATGTATAAATTTCACATATAGGACATACATGACATATTCATAATTCCTACAAAGTTCTACAGAATTTGATGTTGGCTGCAAAAGGGACACAGTACCTTTAAGGAAATGAATTGAAAGCAAGCTGGGCTAAATTATGGAGTTAACCGTTACAGAATGTAAAAAACCTCAAATGTTGAAAATGAGATATTTACCGCATGCCATGTTCAGCAAAAATATCTTGAATTGAAATTATATTGCGTGTAAAGAACTCCTCATCAAAAATCTTTCTTTTTTCAATAAGAAATTGTTATTGTTAAAATAGTATAAACCCAATACACACACACAACACGCGCGCACACACACTGCAAAAGGGGTTACCTGACCTGGCCCCGTCTTACAAAGAGTTACGATTGATCAAAATCAATCGCAGTTCCTCCAATCAATCGCAAGTTTGCAGTCTCCTACCTCTTACGTTTATATCGATTGATATCAACTCTTTGTAAGACGGGACTCTGGTATGAGGGGCTATCTCGAAAACATCAATAGAGGGCAGCTGTCGTAACCTGTGGATAATTGGAATATGGCGCTGAATATGGAAAGTTGTTACTTTTAAAGCTGAATCTTTGGTCCATTTTTCGCCTCACGCACACCGCCAAAAGCTTCCAAATTCGAGCTGACTGCCTGCTCAACAAAGAATACGTCCGACGTGTATCAAAATCATAGGTGCAGTGTACAATATAATTCGTAAAGGGTGCGTGTCAGGGATTGACATGAAATAACACCCTGCAGTTTAAATAATTATTTTAAGCTCTTGAACAAAGACTAAACGCTTTGTGGCGTTGTGGCGTGCGCCTGTAATCCAGCTAACAGTGGAAGTTATAAACTGATTCAGCCGAGGACGCAGGTTCGAAACTGAGTCACGTCTTTCGGATGGTGACGTTAAAGGTCGGTCTCCAGACGTAAATAATCATATCTGATTGATACACGTCTGTAAAAACCAAATACACACACACACACACACACACACACACACACAAATATGATCTACTTGAGGTACATCAACCACAAGATTGACCCCAGTTTTCTTCATTTTGGCCTTAGAAATTGAAGGTGTGTTGTAATTTGCGCTAGTATTATTGTAGTATAATCAAGGAAGGTTCTGTATACTCTGTTATGTTTTTATTGCATTCATTACATCCAAATTTATGTGTAATTTGATTCTCGAATAAGAATGATGTGTTCAGATTGCCCGTTTCTTGGCATTGGTACTCGGTCATAAGCCGTGGAAGTTGAGTGTGGAAAGCATGTTTATGTTAACACTTATCAACAAAGTGTAAGTAGATGATGAAACTTGCTGTAATTATTTCCCAGGTGTTTTAGGAACCTGCCTTAACGATGCTTAAGTGTTAATTAATTTGCAGATTATCTTACATATTGGGACTATTTTACCTTCATCTAGGTTAAGATTTGATTACAATTGATTGTGTTGCAAAACCTACACAAAACCTAGTCTGCATGCCAGTTTCGCCATAATACTCGTAGAAGTGCGCTGGTGGGAAAGTCTACACACACTAGTTTAGTATTTAGTTATCTGTAGATGCCTCATTGTATGTAGAGGACAAAGGCAGCCAGTCTAGCGTTTACTTAAATTAACAAAGCATTTACCCTAAAGTTGTCATTGTCATTGACATTGGTTGCTCGCTGATGATATTGCCATGCATGATGTATGGCCAGGCTTACGTGTAAAAACATGTGCGCACACGGGATGTTCCACGGAGTGATATAATCCAAGAATGTGGGTGATTCGCCACAGGGGAAGTCTTGTATCAGTCGCTTGCATTAATTCAGAAATAAGACTAAAGACACCTTTAAATGTATGTTCAGGATTATTGCATTATTGAATTTGTTCCAAAGAAAGATAACATATTTAATGTGTACAAGGAAAAATAAAGAAACATTTTTAATTAAAAAACAGTTGTGTCATAGGAATTTCTGTATTGCATGGAGACTTAAATTTTACTTTTTGTTTGACGTCTAACTTGTCGACAATCTGAATGTTTATGACGTATTACCTGTCAAAAATCCGGTTATTCGTGACTTTCATTTATAACCTGTCGACAATGTTATTCTCCATCTGAATGCATCAAGATATCCCTTTATAAAGATGTTTCGTCACCTTAAAAATATGTTTGTTACATCGACAAAGAAATATAAAACATGATATTTTTTATACTCTTATCACGAAGTGAATGTTGTTTTGTGATGCTCATGCCTGTCTAATTCTTTTCCTCACTCTTTCCTTTCTTTCTGTATGACCTCTGGGAAGAGCAGCGCCATTCAATTAATGGTTCTGTATAGAGTGGTCCATCCGTAGTAACTAATTATTTCCTATTTTCATTAAACATACTGTATGTAATATGTATAATTGTTTTATACGGAAAGTAAAGCCGAACCAAACCAAACTAAAAGATATGTTTACATAATAAATAAAAACTGAGGAGGAAATATTTCTATTTATAAATAATAATTATAAAAAACGGTGATTATAAAGCGCTTACCACCGAAGTCTATAACCGCTACAACAAACAACAAACAAACGCTATGTGAAACATGTTTAATTGCATGGGTGAAAAGATTCGTTACTACATTTCTAGTTAGCTAGTAGGGATATGGACAAATGGGAGACGAAAATTGTGGTATAGACAGGAAGGTAGTGAGAGAATGAGAAAGAGAGAAAGAGAGAAAGAGAGAGAGAGAGAGAGAGAAATAGAGAGAGAGAGAAGAGAGAGATAGAGAGAGAGAGAGGGAGAGAGAGAGAGAGGGAGATAGGGAGATAGAGAGAGAGCAAGGGAGAGAGAGAGAGGGAGGGAGAGGGAGAGAGAGAGAGGGAGAGAGACACACACACACAAACACACACACACACACACGGGGGGGGGGGGGTACTAGTTTTGCTAAAAGTGACATGCACCTTATACCTATTATACATAACTGTGTACTACACAAACATGTGGCATACAAGTTTGGTCCAATCACTTCAGCTATTTCTTGTCATATTTCACTAACATAAAGAGAATGAAATAGCTCGCAAATTATTTCCACCCTTCCCAAACCTGGATAATCTGTCTTCTTCTTCTTCTTCTTTAAAAAAATAAATACTATAAACCCTCCCCATTAAAAGACATTGCCCTCCACCATTACCCAGATGACCTAAAATAAACCGGGTCCAAACAATTGGTAATACGGGAAAAAAAATACAAAGACAGGTTCACCACGTATAGTTTACCGAACGTCAAGTGTCCAGCCACATTTTACATTTTTTTAAAGACTCGTGATGCTAAGGGAGTCATCTCATTTTAAGAATCCATCTGGCAGTTAAAAGCATTACAAAATGCTCAGTCCAAAATATCATTTGAAATACTTCTTGAAATTTATGTTTTAAAGGATGCATATGGAAGTATCCGTTATTGCTCACATGAAAAAATGACAAATTATGAAATAAAATGAGAGCTTTTATTAGGAAACAAGAGACACCGGCCCTGAAATAATATTTCGCTGCATGAAATTGCGTAAAATGTGACTGATGTGGGCATGGATTAAAGGGATTGGATCGCCAGTTTCCATGTGCAGAAGGCCATAATTCGCTGACACCAGACTTGGTGGAAATACCATTAATGGGGGTACAAATTTGCACACAGCAAACCCATAGTCCAGTCAAGAATTACCCCCTAATCCCTCGGAGAGCTCGAGAGTCTTCGGGCAAATCAAAGCATTACATAAGGTCCAATGGTCATAAAACTCAAGGCTAACCCTGGTGATTGACAACACCTGTTATTGGGTAAACACCCGAACGGTGTCGAATTCCCCATGAGAGCCGACTACTCAGTGACTTTAATATGACAGAGGTTCAAAAAGCTGTAGAGACCATGCATAATATAACAGGACTTTTACGGTTCTTAAATGAAGGTGCTTTTACATGACCTTAGAACAAATGTTTTAAGAGTCCTTTGAAAATAATTATTCTCCCCCTAGCATCTCATTTAAAGGCCCACTGCACTACTTGTAGCTACTTGCGCCCTCTATATAACAAACAATGCCTAATCGGTGACCATTGGTCCCCCATGATCCTCTTTTTCTTATGTTAACTGAGAGCTGAGTTGATGAGATAACCACCTGTCCAGTGACCTTGCAGGGCAGTCTAATCCCTCCTGTAAACTACGGCAGATAAGCTTTAAAAGATGTGAAATGAGAATTTATGAAATTTGAGGCTCAATGGTTGGAGAACACTCCTCTTAATTTTGCAAACATTGCCTCCATTTTGCCTTCCCAACCACTTTTTTTCATTTCCATTCATTTATTTTTCAGTTCTGAATAATAATAATATCAGTAAATGAAGAAGTTATGAACTTATTTTAAACAGAACTGGCCAGCGCTCCAAGATAAGCGAAGGTTTATGCCTTGTGCGCACTGACAATTAATTTCATGTACAAGGAAAATACATACATCAGGGGATTCCTGGTGATGCAAATGTACATAGAAGAGAAGAATTAAAGGTACAGGCTGAACAGAGAGAGAAAGAGAGAAAGAAAGAGAGAGAGAGAGAGAGAGAAAGAAGGAGAGAACAAGAGAAAGAGAGAGAGAGAGAGAGAGAGAGAGAGAAAGAGGGGGGGGGGGGGGGGAGGTAAAGAGGAAGGGGGATGAAGTGAGATGGAGTTACAGTCGATTGCGCACTGCACATGTCGTTTTTTGTTTTGATTGTTGACAAAACTGCGCATGAGCATTCTGTGTAAAAAAAAAATAACTAGCACTTGAAAACAAGGTTCATGAGAATAGTTATAAGTCCCCTAGAATGATTTTGAAAAATGTGACCTATGTGAAATTTGGAGAAAAAAAAGAGTACCAAATCATTAGCTGAGGAGACGTCGCAAAAATTTGCAGGGAGTGCCTTTGACCTTCCCAAAATGTCAACTCCCATAGGTTCACGTGCAAAGACAAGATGATTATTCTTACCCTAGAATATCTTTGAATTGATTTACCTGTAATTTTAAGACATGGTAAACATAAGAGAGGCTCATAAATTTGCAGGAAAGTGCATTATATTTGACTTCCCAACCCCTTCACAAGGCGATTGTCTTCTTGATTAAACTGTGCATGGCGACATGCGCATTCGGGGGAAAAGAGACAACTCCTCATCTCTCATATAGATTAACACGGGAAAACAAGGTTCTTGAAAACGGTTTTAATTCCACGGGTATGACTTTGAAATCTTGTAAAATGTGACTCATATGACATTCAAGGACATGGAATACCATAGCATAAACTCGAAAAGCTAAAAAAGACCTTGCATAAATTTGCAGAAATATGCATGGGTGCTTTTGACTTTCGGAACAATCTGAACTCCCACGGAAGATGAAATGCGGCCGCATGCACTTATTGATTCAAAGCATCGATGCAAATATTAAATCGCGCGTCAAAATATGGAATAGTCACAACAACAAGGAAATAGCCAGCACATAACTCTGGATACTCGAATATCTGCACTATCGGGATCTTCTTCAATTAATCCTAACAAGATGAAGGAACGTGATGAATTTAGAATGATTGGTTTGCTTCTGTTAATGCATGTGATAGCATCTGTATATGCAGTTGGTGAGTTACAACTAATATTTTGGGATGGTAAAATACGGTACAAAGCTTTAAGCATTAGTACTGGGCTTGCCTACATGTATAATTGTTTTGTGTGAATGTACACTGCTAGTAATTTCCTCATATTTTGTTGCAACGTATACCCGGGATATCAGATCATTGTTTTGTACAGTCTTATGGTTTTGTTCTCCCTTTTTATTTAGAAAATCACTTGTTGTTCTTTTGTGTTGTTCTTTATCTTTGTTTTTATATAAGAAGTTTTACTTATAGTGCATGATGGTACCAGTAAGGCCAGCTGAAAAAAAAAAAACATCTCTCAGGTTATATTCATTATTTATTCGTAGCAACCAAAGGGTTGGATTGATATAATACATACATTTTCAACATGGTTATGAACATTATTCAATTGAGTACAATCAAATTGGTAAATTATTATTATAAATACATGTAGATCATTAATACAAAGAACATTACAAATAATTCGGGTATATCATATTACAAGTAAATAATTACAAGGAAAAAGGAAACATAAACTTGAATAGAGAAGAAAGGGGAGCAAGAGAGGGGAAAAGAAAAGAAAGTAAATAATTGAAAAAGCTGCAATGATCAATCAAATAAACTCTGGTATCCAAATATAAAAATAGATAACATAGTTATATAGAACGTCAAGGTATAAACTGATAACTACATGAACTGACAAATTATTCCAAATTGATGCTCTGAAGCAAAACTAATATATAATTAAAAACCAGCTGCATGTGTCGGGGAACATGTTCAAAAGAAAAACGAATGGTTGAAAATGTATTGCACTAATCACCTGCTTTACCAAGGGATAAAACTATTCTTAAATCGGTTTGTTTAACACCTGGGCATACTCAATTGTTTACTTCTCCTAAGGTTATATTTTGTCTCTCGTTTTAGTGGGAGAAGGGCATTTAGTTTGGGTTCTGGTGTCTGTATTTGCAAGCTTTGTAGTACCTACACAAATCGTCTTGAACAAGACGAGATCTACGTAATTGGACCAAGAGAAACAACGACTTTCGGTCTTTGCATAAATCTTTTCCACATGAGTATTCCAATTCAAGTTATCATTGATCCATAATCCTAGCAACTTAATTTCTTGGACACAGTCTACAGGTTCGCCATCAATGGTAAGAGGATGGTAAGAGGAAAACAAGGTTCTTGAGAATAGTTATAAGTCCCCTAGAATGATTTTGAAACTGAGAAAAATGTGACCTATGTGAAATTTGGAAAAAAAATAGAGTACCAAATCATGAGCTGAGGAGACGTCGCAAAATGCAGGGAGTGCCTTTGACCTTCCCAAAATGTCAACTCCCATAGGTTCACGTGCAAAGACAAGATGATTATTCTTACCCTAGATCTCTTTGAATTGATTTACCTGTAATTTTAAGACATGGTAAACATAAGAGAGGCTCATAAATTTGCAGGAAAGTGCATTATATTTGACTTCCCAACCCCTTCACAAGGCGATTGGCTTCTTGATTAAACTGTGCATGGCGACATGCGCATTCGGGGGAAAAGAGACAACTCCTCATCTCTCATATAGATTAACATGGGAAACCAAGGTTCTTGAAAATGGTTGTAATTCCCCTGGTATGATTTTTAAATCTTGTAAAATGTGACGTATATGACATTCAAGGACATGGAATACCACAACATAAACTCGAAAAGCTGAAAAGACCTTGCATAAATTTGCAGAAATATGCATGGGTGCTTTTGACTTTCGGAACAATCTGAAATCCCACGGAAAATTGAATGCACTTATTGATTCAGAGCATGAATGCAAATATTAAATCGCGCATCAAAATATGGAAAAGTCACAACAACAAGGAAATAGCTAGCACATAATTCTAGATACTCGAGTGTCTGGTATATCGGGATTGGTTTCAATTAATCGTAACAAGATGAAGGAACCTGATAAAAGTATAATGATTGGTTTGCTTCTGTTTATGCATGTGATGACAACCGCAAATGCTGTTGGTGAGTTACATTTAATATTTCGTTTGTACAGCAAGGTACAAAGCTTATCAATCTTGCAATTCTTAAGGGTGATTACGAAGCATTGGTACATGGTTTTCCCATGTGTATTATTGATAGGTTTGTTACCGTGCGTATGTACATAGTAACTTCTTCATATTGTGTTGCAACATACCCAGGATACCAGATCACCGTTTAGTACAGTCTTATGGTCTTTTTCTTTTAAAATTCACGTGTAGTTCTTGTTTTTTAATCAGATGAAGATGAAGCCTGTTACTTAAATGCAATTGTATTTACAAGGGAGGGCGAGGCAGAATAAGACACATTATATTTTTAAAAAGTCTAACAAAACTTTACCAATGATTACGGTTAGCAAGTGAAACATGAACAAGTAAAATGATCAGCGATTGAAAGAAATGAAACATAATATATTTTACAATAATTATTTTCGTTTCAACTGAACTGTTTTTCATCCTCCCCAGATTTACGGGATAGAAAACTTTGCCATAAATGATGTCCTAATGCTCAGTCACATACATGGGACTAACCCGAAACTGACGACCAACCGAACAAACTTCATGCATATCATTACCTTATCTAGTTGATAACAGGGGTCCTTATGCACAATCGAATTGATACATTTTCTTTACTCCAGCTGTTTATAGTAATTGTCTAGTTCCCATTGTCAAATCGTGTTCCATCATGGAGTTCAAAAAGGGTCTTTTTGCAGCCCGTTTGGATACCTGATGAAATACCATAATTTGCATATCTATCGAACTGTACATCATGAAAGAATGTATCAAAGAACTTTTCAGAGTAATATTGATATAAGTAATCGATTTAGCCATTAAGTGATGTGATTTCGACTAACGTACTTCCACAAAATATATAAACATCGGTAAATCATCCCTAAAAATCGCGCGTTTTTTAGCCATTTTGTTTTTCAAATAGTATAAATAATAATAATATTGCATTGTTTCACTGAAATATGTCGATATTGCTAAAGTCTTTGTTTTTATATAAAAAGTTGTACTTATAATGCATGATAGTACCAGTATTGCCAGCTAACATCTCTCAGGTTAGGAAATATAGCCATTTTCATTCACATACTGAGTCCCATTGACTATTGTGTGCGAAACATCGTAGAATTCTGTGTATTAGAGGCCGCACTGTTGAGATACTCGTTACCAACATGAATGATATGTTTAAACATACAGTTATCCCTGAAATAAATTGTACCTTTACATCATGTTGTACACGACATCATAGTTTTTGACCATTTGACTAGTCTAAGATGGGAATGTATTTTCACTTGGATCAGACACAGCTTGAAACTGGCAATTGTAGATAAATAGTTGTTGTATGGGTCCAGGGAATATGCATTGTTGGACTATTTAATGATTCCTCCATTCATGCTATTCATCAGAAAGTAAACAAAGAAGAAAAGAAACACAACTGACTTGTGTGCTGTGTTCTTAATGGATTGGCACAAAGTTCACGTTGTATGATCGGAATTTGCATTGCGAATACTTTACCTCCTTGCCTGAAAATAAGATGACCAACTACTGGATATTTTTAAATTTTAGGGCCTGCAGCCCCCTAGCATTTCCCCCGCAGCCTCTAAAGCAGATAATTCCCTATAATCGATTCTTATATTTTCTCTACTTAATCTATTGATTAGATGCTCACATAGGAACATGCAAAACAATATTTTCATTTTTAAAATCTGATCAGTATGTTGTTTTAATGAAGACTATCATGTACAATCTCCATTATTCTCTTTCAGTATTGATAATTATTTCTTTGTTTCCGGTAAAAAAATAAAAAAACAAACTATCATGTATTCCTAATTGTATTAAGAGTTCTATTCGCAAATTTTAATTAATAATAATTATAAAATATTTAGAAATACTTTGAGCAGGTCGAACCTCCACCTCTCCCTCATTAATCCCCCCTCCCTCCCCGTTGGCTTCCGCTCTCTCTTTTTCTCTTTCTCTCTCTTTATCTCTCTCTCTCTCTCTCTCTCTCTCACTTTCTTTTCTCTTTCCACCCTTGTCATCCTTATGGTGCGCTCAATTTTCTCTCTCTATGTCCTTGTCTCTCTTTTCTATCTTGATGCTCCATTTCCCCCACCCCTCCCCCTCTCTCTCTCTCTCCCTATCGATCTATCTTCCTATCTATCTCTCTATCTATCTTACCCATATCTCCCACATTTTCCCCTTTTTTCTATCATTCCTTCTCTATTTCAATATCCCTGTTTTTCTCCTTCCAACTATAGTCCTGTCTATCAGTTCATTATCACTATATATCTTCCTCTCTCTACATAGGGGAAACTCACATCTCCCTGCTGTATTTATAAAACCTTATGTTTCTCTTTAACCATCTGCCCTCCCCACTCAACCCCCTCTCTCATATCTTTTTGCTCTGTCACTTGCTTCTCCCTTTCATTTAGCCCCTCGTTCTTTCTCTCTCTCTCTCTCTCTCTCCGGCTCCTAACCATTCCCGTCTCTCCTTTCTTCTATTATTAGCCAAAAAAGTATCTATATCTATTGTATTTGCATTGAATTACCGTGTTCTATGACTATGACCGTTTAACGCTTTCAAGTTGAGTAAACAATCAGCATAGAATATCAACACCGCTGTATTTACTACACTTCTGATCATTTAGATTTATTTTCAAAACAAGCTTCTTATTGACGTATCTTACATGATTAAATTTTGTTGAGTATCTTTTACACTTTTTTAAAACCTTTTTGTTTTGTTTTTTGTTTGTTTTTGTTGAAATGGTACAACAATTTCCATGCGTCCACTGTAGTAAATGTGTTAAAGCAAATCAGAAAGCACTTCTCTGTACTTCTTGCAAAAAACTGGGTGCACATATCATGTTCAGAAATCTCTGTCAAGAGTTACGATGGCCCTAATGAGCATTTTGTAAATTGGGAGTGTTCAAGATGTCTTTTAAACCATCTTCCAAATTATATTGAGAATAATTCAGAGTCCGACGTCGACGATTCTAGTATAATCCCTTATGTAAATCTGGTAAGAACATATCTTTGAAATATGATCAACTTTCTAGTAAAGGGATTAAATTTGTCCACGTTATTGTTGTAAGTCTTTTGTCATATCATGAAGAAATCAAGCAAATCATGTTTGAAAATGAATACAAGTTCTTGCTCTGAATGAGACTAGCTCTATTGTAGACAGTAAAATGTGTATAATATTCATTACTAAGAAAAGATAGGGATAGAAATGGGGGTGGAGTGGCCATTTACGTCCATGAGTCTATTCATTTCAACTAAGTTATTCATAATTCTCTCGAACGTTTAGAAGCATTGTGCATAAAAGTTTGTTTGAAGAACACAAAGCCAATTATTTTTTAAAACTGGTATAGACCACCAAATTCAAAAGTCGAGGTTTTGAATCACTATGAGAACTTCTTGGTTTTCGCGAATGGTCTCAATGGGCAACTCATTATTATGGGTGACATTAACTGTGATATCACGAAAAACCCTTTTTTTTTATAGGAAATACGAAAGTTTATAATCAAATAAATGATATTATATATATTGTTTGAAGCAGGTAAATGATACATTGTATACAAGAGTAACCGATAGATCTTGCACACTTGTTGAGCATATGTTAACGGATTATCCCGATAAGGTAAAGTCGTTTGGTGTTATTCAAAATGGTATCCATTATATCAGTTACTTGGTGTGGAAATGTAAACATACTTCCCAAAGTGAAACATTTGTATCGTTCAGAAAGTCGAGAAATGTAGAATTAGAAGCTTTCAGGTCTGATTTGCGTAATCAAAACTGGAAGAAAGTAAAAAGTTTAGTGATATAAATGATGCAGTTAGTGAATGGGAAAAGTTGCTTTTAGAAGAAGTTAACAAACATATGCCATTAAAGACAAGACGAGTGAGAAAAAACCCTCCCCATGGATGAACAGTGAAAAACTTACTTTAATGAAACAGAGAGATAAAGCAAAACTGAAGGCCAAAAAGAGAAACAGTGATGAGTTATGGAAACTCTACAAACGCATGAAAAATAAAGTTTCCACCGAGATAAGAAAATCCAAACATAAATACATATGTGATAAACTATCCGACTTGAAGTCACCAATATAAATGAATCTTGGAAAATGGGTAATTGTAATTCTTCTAATCTAACAGCATTTTCCCGAAAGAAAATTGAAGTTTAAAAGCGAATGAGTTTAATAACCGCTTGGCAGATATAGCGACAAATGTATGCACAAATAACAAAAGGGCTAATAACCGGCTTTTTTCCAATGGTGAAAAGGTTTCTGACAGAAAATTTAAATTTGTTAATGTATCTCAATCTCATGTTATGAAAAAAAGTAATATCAATGAAAACAAAAAAGTCCGTCGGGTTAGACGAAATTCTATGTTTATTCTTAAAGAGTCAATATTTGAAATGATTGAATCTTTTACCATTTTAATCAACAAATCTTTATCAGAAGGGGTTGTGCCTGACAAATAGAAAGTCGCAAAAGTAATACCGATACACAAAAAAAGAGATAAACTTGATTTCAATAATCATAGGCCGATCTCACTGTTGCCTTGCGCCTCTAAAGTTATGGAAAGAGTCGTTCAACGACAATTGCTTGAATATTTAAAGTGTCATTCCTTGCTTACCCAAAATCAGTCAGGTTTTCGTCCAAAACACTTCACCGTGACAGCACTAGCCGCAGTCACAGATGATTGGTTTTACTCTATCGATAAAGGTAATTACATTGCAACAATGTTTGTAGACTTGCAAAAAAAAGCCTTCGATGTGGTTGATCAACTAATCCTTGTATCTAAACTTGTATCTGGTTTAACTGGTGTAGAATTACAGTAGTTCAAACACTATTAATCAAACAGAAGAATAAGAACTTCGGTAAATAATGTACTTCCTGATGAAAGATTAACTACGAAAGGTGTGCCTGGGGCTCTTGTTGTTCATTATTTGTATAAATTTGTATAAATAAAGAAATTAATAGCCTTGATGCGTGGATGAATAAAAACAACTTAAAGATCAATTACGACAAAACTGTATGCATGTTACTAGGAACACATAACATGCTTAAAAAACTAACCGCTTTTGAATATCAAAATCAAAGAACAACAGTTGTCCCAAGTAAAGAGCTTTAAATATCTCGGTGTACATGTGGATGAAAAATTAAAATGGGATGTTCACATTAAACAGACGTGTAACAAACTAAGTAAAATGGTTATTTATTTATGTAGACTAAGACAAATTGTGAATATGTCTGAATTGAAATTAATCTATAATTCCATCATATTACCTCACTTTGATTACGGGGATGTAGTATGGAAATCTGCCAGCAGAAACAGTTTAATGCAACTCCAAAAAATATTCAAAATTGGGCCGGTAGAATCATATTAAAAGTTAACCCTTATTCGCATACTTCTACCAGTCAAATTCACAGCTGTCTTGGTTGGGAAATGGTACGTGAAAGGTAAAAAATCCATTTATTACTCCTAACTTACAAAACATTACATAACATGACCCCTGAATATTTGAAAGACATGTTTGAGTTTAAACCCTCTCCATACTCCCTCCGTAATGAACATAGCCTCTCTTTACCTAAGCCAAGAACTAATTATTGTAAAAGAACTTTCGTGTACAGAGCTTCTTTTCAATATAATAAATTATCCCCTGATTTGCGTCAACTACCCACTTTTGCCACCTTTAAACAGACTATAATCACCCTGTTGTACCTCTTTATGTATGTTTATATGTGTTTTTTTTTCTTCCTTCTTTTTTCCTCAATTATTTATAATATGTTTTCGACTGATACTTGTTAATTTCTAATATTATGTATATTTTGTACATTGTATAAACTGCCCCCATGTAAGACCAGCAGCAACAATATAAATGCAGCTGAAAATGGGCTACCAGCCGTATACGGTCCCTTTTCTCTGTATGATTACTTTATATGTATTTGTATCTGATTTTATTATACGGAAATAAAAACAACAACAACATTACCCTCTTGAATTCCCAAGCTCTTCTTCACCCCTCTGTCAATACCTCCCCTGCCTCCCCTTGTGTTCTATCTCAAACTATATTGCCCCCTCCCCCTCTTTCTTTTACCCCTGTCTCTGTCTATCTCTTTCTCTTTTTCCCACTGCCCGTATTTCCTCTTTGTTTATCTCCGTCCACCCTTCTTCTTTTCCGTTCTCTGTATTACCCTCTCTGTCCCTCTCTCATTCTCATCCTCTCAAGTTTACCGCGGAACCCCCCCCCCCATATGGATTCTTGTCAATCCGTCATGATTAAATCATAACTCCAGACAAACGTTTGTGTGGATGTTTTGACTCTCCTTGAGAGTATGGTTTGCACATAATATTTAGCGTAAATCGAGGAACCTTGTGAAATATAATTAATCATTGAGTGCAGGAACCTTTGAAAGATATTATGGGGGATTCTACTTCTCTTTCCTCTCAAAACAATTTTTCACTTCAATTGGAGAAGTCTTTTAAATGTATGTGTAAATATCAATGCTTTGGAAAGAGACATTAAAAATTAAAAACAGTTCTGGTAATAAGAATTTGAATTCCATAAATCAGAGCACACATGACATACACTGAGGTCTGAATCCACGAAAGAGGTATATAACCTAAACCATGGTCTCCCAATTTTTTTTTTAAACTTAGGAAAAGAAAGTACAGCTAAGAAAATCAAGCCGTTGTTTTTAATCTCAGTGAATATGATTTCACGTCATTTATTCGAGGGTTTGTTAAAATCGTGTGCCTTTTAGAGCAACCAAACACATTATGCTATGTGGTGTGGCCCTTACTCGGTTTTTGCATTGATGTGATCTTAAATATTCCGGAGTAATTAGTTGGAATGCAATACCTACCCATATAAAAATGTGCCCATCTGTTGCCTCATTTAAACGTAAATACAAGAACTATTTAATGAAGGAATTCCTATCGTATGTTTAATTTAATTAGCCTGTACTCATTTGTTTATTTATTTACTACCCATTGTTTCTTTTCTCTGTACTTTGTATTATTATCTGAGGACACTGGAGCCCAGCCTTTGAAAGGCCAATGGCCTCTGCTGGCTCATCCATATTCTTTGTATTATTTATATTTATATATTTGCTTATATGTATAATGTATTGTTAAATGTATTTTTATACGAGAAATGGAAATAAAATGAACTTGAACATGAACTTGAACTTGAACTTGTTGAAAGTCTATACAGAACTGGTATAAGGGACTTTTCGATTTTCACAACTAGAACGTGAACTGCAACTGCATGTGCCTTAAAATGACGTCACACGTGACTGTCAGTGCCTTAAAAGGAAGTCACACGTCCACGTCCACGCAAATTAAAAAGTGTCTATTGTTCGAATGTATACAAAACCTTATTCCTAACAACATTAGGGCCCTATTTCATGAAACTTGTTATCAATAATAAATGCCAAATCCTATGAAAAATTAGCTGTCAGCCAATCAGATGCCACGATTTCAGTAGCTTGTAACAACAACAGCTTGTCTAGCAGCCATGCGGAATATTTCACAAAAGCTGTTTGTGCTCCACTGGGCAAAGTACATAGATCAAGTCAAAAGATTTTCTCGACCCGCTGATTCACCCTCAATGAGTCATTTGAAAATGACAACAACAAAAACACCAGGTTGATTGATGCAAGCGGAGAGCCAAAGTAAGAAAAGAGGCGTTTACCTGCCACTAGGCATACACGATATTTCAGAGATTTTTTTTGGTAGCGGTCAACCCCTAAATCGGAGGGGGCGTAACAACAAAAAAGCGGCCCTTGTGACGAAAAAAAAGTATTTTGTAAATAATGTTTTGAATCCCCATGAGTTTGATAATTGTGAAAGAAATTTAAATGATCTTCATTTTGAAACCAATTTTAACGGAATTGTGATCAATAAACATCTGAATTGTGAGTATGAAACATGATTTAGTTTTTGATCTTTCAAAAAACAATTTTTTTTCAAAAGCTACGAAATATATGAAAATTGCTTGACATGGAAAAAAACTGTATTTTTCAAAGGTACTATGTCCCATTTGCAGGCCAAAAAATGAAAAAGTTAAATTCCAACTGCATTTGAAAGATAATACTAATTTAGAACTTCCCTAAAAAAGGTGGGGCTTGAAAATGTCGTCAATGCATGACATGGCACCGACATACTTAAAACAAGATTTACATCATGTTAGTTCACTACATGATTACAACACAAGACATGCTGTAAGGGATGCATTGTGTGTACCCAAATTTAGGACGGACACTTATAAAAATAGTCCTCTAATTTCTGGAATTAGAGTATGGAACCTACCTAAAAGTCCTGTCAAAATGTCACCTACTTTGAACAGTTTTAAACACGCTCTAAAAGCCCCGTTATCTGTAGATGACGTGTAAGTGAACTTTTGGTGGTTTCGTGTAAAAGTGACCATTTTTTTCCTATTTGCAAAATTGTGAAATTTGGTTGACATGGTTATCGTTATATCATGTATTCATACATGTAATGTATCCATTTTCAGCTATCTTGTAAACAACCTAAGTGTATTAGTTAAAGAGCAATTGAATGTAAATATGTATATAACTATTTTGGTATCCCGTGCGCTAAGCTATATCAGATTATTAAATGAACGTTTTTAAAAATTGTATTTAATTTGAAAATTCCATTCACCTATTTCTTGTAAATGATCAAGGATGATTCTTGAATGATCAGTTATTTCAAGGGGAAACCAATTAATTTGTATTTTACCTGTTTATATGCTTATGTAAGTAACTGCTATGGTACTCCTTGATTTGTCTTCCGCCTCTGACACTGTTAACCACACTGTTCTGGTGAATACCCTCATGTCACTCGGTATTAAAGGTCAAGCCCTGGAATGGTTTAAATCATACCTGTCATGCCATTCTCAAGCTGTCTTGATAAACGGCTGCCTTTCAGATTTTGTACCACTGACATGCGGAGTTCCGCAAGGCTCTGTGGGCGGGCCCACGCTGTTTTCGTTATATTTAACGGGTTTGAAGAATATTTTTCATCACCATTCTCTCTCTTATCATGTTTATGCTGATGATATTCAAATATATACTTCTTTCAAACCCAATCAGAGCAATGCAGCCAGCGCTATCCATAACATTGACATTTGTGTACAAGATGTTCATAATTGGTTAAACTCACATTCACTTAAATTAAATCTCGCCAAATGCGACTTTATAATGTATGCATGGTTCTAAGACTTAGAGAAGATTTCCATCACTTCAATTACTCTTGCTGGACATGAAATTACTCTATCTAATGTATGTCGCAACCTTGGTGTATTTCTCGACTCGAACATGACAATGTCTACACAAATTCAATATGTCTCAAAATCAGTACGTTATCAATTACGCAATTTGGGTTTTATTCGTAAATATCTTAACCGTAGTGCCACTGAGAAAATTACTCATGCTTTAATTTCTTCTCGCTTGGATTTTGGTAATGGCCTTTTGTTTAGTTCGCCTCACAACCTACTCGCAAAATTACAAAGATTACAGAATGCTGCTGCTCGTGTCGTGACCCTGTCCAACAAGTACAGTCACATCACACCAGTCCTCAAATCACTCCATTGGTTGCCCTAGAAAAACGTGTTGTTTTCAAGATTATTTTGCTATTATTTCACTGTATACATGGTTCTGCTCCGCAGTATAACATCGGCTTGATTAAGCATTACTTTCCTTCTAGACAGCTACGTTCTCAAAACTCTGGCTTACTTGTTACTCCTAAGGTCAAAACAAAGTGGGGGGGGGGGGGGAGCGAACCTTCGCTCATGCTGGGCCTTCATTATGGAATACTCTCCCTCAATGGATTAAGAATAGCAGTTATGCTGAAGTAAAAAAAAAAACAATCTTAAGAAATATCTGTTTAATTTAGCTTATAATTGATTACCATAACCTTTTATGTCTGTACCTTTCCTATCGCACTTTGTATAAATGTATCATGTATGTATTTCATCTTTTGCACAAGCTGCGCCTTGAGCATTTGACCATCAAATGGATTTGGCGCCTTATAAATCATATGTATTATTATTATTATTATTATTATTATGTATTTATCTATTTTGTTTTTGATACTGTTATTTGTTTCATTATTACCAAACAGGGCCTCATGGAAGACCACCAAATTGGTGATATGTGCCACCCTGTATAGATATCAGAAATAAATAAATAAATTGAAAAATTAAAAAATTAAACTGTACATGGCGACATGCGCATTCGGGGAAAAAGAGACAACTCCTCATCTCTCATATAGATTAACACGGGAAAACAAGGTTCTTGAAAATGGTTGTAATTCCCCTGGTATGACTTTGAAATCGCGTAAAATGAGACTCATATGACATTTGAGGACATGGAATACCATAACATAAACTCGAAAAGCTGAACAGACCTTGCATAAATTTGCAGAAATATGCATGGGTGCTTTTGACTTTCGGAACAATCTGAACTCCCACGGAAGATGAAATGCGGCCGCATGCACTTATTGATTCAAAGCATCGATGCAAATATTAAATCGCGCGTCAATATATGGAATAGTCACAACAACAAGGAAATAGCCAGCACATAACTCTGGATACTCGAATATCTGCACTATCGGGATCTTCTTCAATTAATCCTAACAAGATGAAGGAACCTGATGAATTTAGAATGATTGGTTTGCTTCTGTTAATGCATGTGATAGCATCTGTATATGCAGTTGGTGAGTTACAACTAATATTTTGGGATGGTAAAATACGGTACAAAGCTTTAAGCATTAGTACTGGGCTTGCCTACATGTATAATTGTTTTGTGTGAATGTACACTGCTAGTAATTTCCTCATATTTTGTTGCAACGTATACCCGGGATATCAGATCATTGTTTAGTACAGTCTTATGGTTTTGTTCTCCCTTTTTATTTAGAAAATCACGTGTTGTTCTTTTGTGTTGTTCTTTATCTTTGTTTTTATATAAGAAGTTTTACTTATAGTGCATGATGGTACCAGTAAGGCCAGCTGAAAAAAAAAAACATCTCTCAGGTTATATTCATTATTTATTCGTAGCAACCAAAGGGTTGGATTGATATAATACATACATTTTTAACATGATTATGAACATTATTCAATTGAGTACAATCAAATTAGTAAATTAAGATTATAAATACATGTAGATCATTAATACAAAGAACATTACAAATAATTCGGGTATATCATATTACAAGTAAATAATTACAAGGAAAAAGGAAACATAAACTTGAATAGAGAAGAAAAGGGAGCAAGAGAGGGGAAAAGAAAAGAAAGTAAATAATTGAAAAAGCTGCAATGATCAATCAAATAAACCCTGGTATCCAAATATAAAAATAGATAACATAGTTATATAGAACGTCAAGGTATAACGTAATAACTAAATGTACTGACAAATTATTCCAAATTGATGCTCTGAAGCAAAACTAATATATAATTAAAAACCAGCTGCAGGTGTCGGGGAAAATGTTCAAAAGAATAACGAATGGTTGAAAATGTATTGCACTAATCACCTGCTTTACCTAGGAATAAAACTATTCTTAAATCGGTATGTTTAACACCTGGGCATACTCACTTGTTTACTTCTCCTAAGGTTATATTTTGTCTCTCGTTTTGGTGGGAGAAGGGCATTTAGTTTGGGTTCTGGTGTCTGTATTTGCAAGCTTATGAAAGCTTTGTAGTACCTACACAAATCGTCTTGAACAAGACTGGATCAACGTAATTGGACAAAGAGAAACAAACGACTTTCAGCCTTTGCATAAACCTTTTCCACATGAGTATTCCAATTCAAGTTATCATTGATCCATAATCCCAGGGGGCTCACATTCCAGGGGCAGTAACGTAATGAGAACAACATTCGGAAGGGGGGGGGGCAGACGACAAATCTGCATCACCACCAGTCTTACACGTTACATGCAGGTCCCGCGGAACGTTTTTCAAAGTGGAGTATTATCGATCAGGTAGAGCGTAAATTGGCGTGGGGTCCAGGGCATGAGCCTCGGCAGGGGTCAAGAGGCTGAGCCCCCGGAAGCTTAGGGGTTTGGGGGTATTTAATAACGGTCAGATGAGCATCCAGGGGCCCGCCTTAGGGCCCTTGGTGGGGTCCAGGGGGCAGAGCCCCGGAAGCTCAGGGGTTTTAGGTATTTAATTACGGTCAGATGAGCATCCAGGGGCCGCCTTAGGGCCCATGGTGGGGTCCAGGGGGCAGAGCCCCCGGAAGCTCAGGGGTTTAAGGTATTTAATTACGGTCAGATGAGCAGCCAGGGGCCCGCTTTAGGGCGCTTGGTGGGGTCCAGGGGGCAGAGCCCCCGGAAGCTCAGAGGTTTTAGGTAATTAATTACGGTCAGATTAGCATCCAGGGGCCCGCCTTAGGGCCCTTGGTGGGGTCCAGGGGGCAAGCCCCCCGGAAGCTCAGGGGTTTAAGGTATTTAATAACGGTCAGATGAGCATCAAGGGGCCGCCTTAGGGACCTTGTTGGGGTCCAGGGGGCAGAGCCCCAGGAAGCTCCGGGGATTTAGGTATTTTATTACGGTCAGATGAGCATCCAGGGGCCCGCCTTAGGTCCCTTGGTGGGGTCGGGGGCGGAGCGCCCGTAAGCTCTGGGGTATTGAGCATTTAATTACGGTCAGATGAGCATTTTTATACCTTATTTGTGACATTGGCAGGTCACTTATATTTTCTCCGCCTTTCTTTCTTTTTCTCTTTAACATACTCTTTTCAAAAAGGAGGGGGGGGGGGGGGCTCGAGCCAAGCCACTTTGCAGACCATGACATAAAGGTTTCTAAATAAGC
This sequence comes from Strongylocentrotus purpuratus, assembly GCF_000002235.5. Classification (NCBI taxonomy): domain Eukaryota; kingdom Metazoa; phylum Echinodermata; class Echinoidea; order Camarodonta; family Strongylocentrotidae; genus Strongylocentrotus; species Strongylocentrotus purpuratus. The sequence goes on from NW_022145598.1 coordinate 26,165,900, forward strand.
GTATTTCTCCTGACTGTAATTTGGGACTTTCTTATTTTCCAATGAACGCATAAAAAGTTATGACTTACAAAAAAAATGGAGAAAAAATGCCGGAAAATCATGTCACAACATCAACATTTGTATATCACTTGTTTCGAATAAGAAATACATCACCCCTCTCCCATCAGTACGCCAGCGTTCAGGGCCTCATGTTTTCTCACCCCTATAACAAAAAAAAACGGACACGCTCTCCCATTCTTGCACAATATGTCCACGATATGCGCGTATCGCTATTATAGAGACCTCCATTGATAAATACCGTATAGGTGGCATGCGCAATGTTTATGAAATTTAATCCCTGTGAACTTTCCTTTTTCTTTGAATGGAATTGTATATGTGATTTAATTCGGGTTTTTATTATTGTTACGTTCTTTTGGATTAAAAATACAAACCATGTTTACTCCTTTACTGTTTTTTTTTTGGAGAGGGGGGGGGGCAGTTTTTTTTTTTTTTTTTTTTTGGGGGGGGGGGGGGGGCAACTGCAACGGCCCCCTGCCCCCCCCCCCCACTTCCGGCGCCTATGCCTTTGCATCATGTTGTACATGACTAAAAAGTTTTCGATCATTTCATTTTCAAAAGGATCAGACGTACACACCTTGATCGGGCATCCGCCTGACTATTTCTTATTTCTCCACCGCCCTTATTTCCTCTTTGTCTCTCTCTGTCCACCCTTCTTCTTTCCCCTTCTCTTTATTACACAAATTTCAATGCTTATGAAAAGAGGCATTACTAATTAAAAACAGTTCTGGTAATATCATAAATCAGAGCACACAATGACATACACTGAGGTCCGAATCCACGAAGGAGGTCTAACCTAAACCATGGTCTCCCGACATATATAATTTTTTAAACTGAAGAAAAGAAAGTACAGCTAAGAGAATAAAGCCGTTGTTTTTTCCAGTCTCAATCTCAGTGAATACGATTTCAAGCCATTTATTCGAGGGTTTGTTAAATTCGTGTGCCTTTTAGAGCAACCAAACACGTTATGCTATGTGGCGTGGCTCTTACTCGGTTTGTGCATGCAAGCTCATATGTGATCTTGTTGAAAGTCTATACAGAACTGGTATTAGGGACTTTTCGATTTGCACGACGAGAACGTTGACTGCAACTGCCAGTGCCTTAAAAGGAAGTCACACGTCCCCGTCCACGCAAATCGGAAAGTCCCTATTGTTTGAATCAGTGGCGTACGCAGGATTTTTTCAAGGGGGGGGGGGGGGGGTTTAACATTTTGAAATCGGGCTTAAAATTTCGCAACGACTCAGCTCGCCGCTGAATAAGCGGGGGGGGGGGGGTGAGGGGGATAAGAGGACACTTTTTTTGGGGGGGGGTGGGAGGGAGGGTGTCTCGAAATTTGATAATTTGACATTTTGCTCCGTAGCGGGGGGGGGGGGGGGTAATGTCACTTTTTTTAGGTCAGCCATTGGCATAATTTTTTAGGGGGGAGGGGGGGGGGGGTTTATAAAAAATACACACATACAAAAATCTAAAGGGGTGGGGGAATTGACCCCCTCCCCCCCCCCCTTAGTACGCGCCTGGTTCGAATGTCTACAAAAACTTAATTCTAACAACATTAGGGCCCTATTTCATGAAACTTGTTATCAATAATAAATGCCAAAATCCTATGACAAATTAGCTGTCAGCCAATGAGATACCACGATTTCAGTAGCTTGTAACAGTTATTGATAACTGTTGTACTGGAACATGGCCCTTGTCTAAGCATCTATGCGGAATGTTCCACAAAAGCTGTTTGTGCTCAACTGGGCAAAGTACATAGATCGAGTCAAAAGATTTTCTCGACCCGCTGATTCACCCATATTGCTCTGTTTGTCCCATTTTCGCTCGCTGGAACATGGCCAGCACAAACCACTGACTCTACCTCCTGGACGGATCCTCACCCATTCCCATTCACTATACGTTACGTACTAAGAGGCTGTATTGTCTGACCGTTCATGAATATTCATGTTTTTGCTTACCTCGGCAAAATGTTTGCCTTTACTAAATGGAAAAATGACGGTGGGGGTTGGATGAAATGGACATAATGAACCAAGCAGAAGTGATCTATGATAATTCATGCTTCTTATCCTTCGTGTGGTTGACCTATAATCTTAAAATCGCTTGGCAAACTGAGTCCAAAGTTCGACTTGTTTCACATGTGTATTATAGGCAATGACAAGCTTGCAACCTATTTTGATCAAATTACGGTGGGTAAACTTTCAAAAGTCAATGGGACATGAGGGTTCCAATGAAAGAGCTAGTGATAACGAACGTCGGGGTGGATGTGCTGTTCGTTTAAACAAAAAATGAATTTTTAACAATTTTTTTTGTGTACAATTCCATAGGCTAACATGTATGGCTGCTGACTCTGACGATAGGGGGCGTTGTGAAATGAGACTTAACGGAGCTACACATGTATATGCTCAATGAGTCATTTGTAAATGGCAACAAAATACACCAGGTTGATTGATGTAAGCGGAGAGCGGAAGTAAGAAAAAGAGGCGTTTACCTGCCACTAGGACACACACTAAACACACCTTGTTTTTTCGAAAGATTTTTCTGTAGCGGTCACCCCCTAAATCGGAGGGGCGCAACAACAAAAACGGCCCTTTTGAGTGAAAAAGTATTTTGTAAATAATGTTTGAATCCCCATGAATGTGATAATGATGAAAGAAATTTAAATCATCTTCATTTTGAAACCAATTTTAACGGAATTGGGATCAATAAACATCTGAATTTTGAGTAAGAAAGCTAAGAAAATCTATAAATATTGCTTGACATGGAAAAAAAACTATATTTTTAAAGATTATTCAAAGGGTAACGATAATAAGCCTACGCCTATTATGCACGGATGCTCCTTGCTGCGCTCCTAGGGTTAGGGTTATGGTTACGTTAGAGGCTGTATGTAGAAACACGCCTCTACGACTGATTAGATAATGCGTACGTGATGCACACCTGTGTTGTCGTTAGTGTCGCTAGGCATGCTGTGAAACAAGGGCATGCTGGTAACAAATTAAACGAATTATAGGATAAGTCATGCAAAATGCATTGACTTTTTAATGAATATCATTCTTCTTAATTCCGAATATATACTGCCTTTAACGTATTAGATTGATAATGCTTAAGTGACTATACGACGTTAAGCTGGACAGTGACCCTTATCGATACTATCCAGTCACACTGCCAAAACGATATCAAACCCACCGATTCTTGGCCATTTGTGGCGTTGCAATTTCTTGTTCGGTCCCTCGTTTGTTTGATTGGGGTATTTAAAGAGGTAATCATTTGATACACATGTTAATGAATATTGTTTAATATTAACAGAACCTCTACAGGTCTATTTGCGTGGTGGGAGAGGATCCTTTGAAGGTACAGTCCAGGTTCGCTACCAAGGTGTATACGGTACAGTGTGTGACGATGACTGGGATTTAGATGACGCCCACGTCGTTTGTCACACATTGGGGTATCCACGTGCTTCTGCTTATTACACCAACGCAACCTTTGGCGAAGGCACAGGGGAAATTATCATGGATAATGTGAATTGCACGGGATCTGAGTCAAACATCGCCTTCTGTCAACACAATGGTTACCTATCCCACAACTGTGAGCATCGTCAAGATGCAGGAGTCACGTGTGACGGCATTGGTAATTGTATTTTGTCTTTAAATTCTAGGGGGGGGGGGTAGTACTTACTCTGAATGAAATAATTCATTATATACAACACCTACGTGGATCCTTGCCATTTGATTGGAGGATTGTTGGTCACACAATGTTCTTTTGCACGGGCGTGCATTTTTGGTACTATTCGCCGTGCATTTTTGGGTATATGCAGACTGCGTACCTCTCTGCCGTGCGCGTATCCCTGCGTGTATCTGACGCGAAGGCAATATGAATGTAATCGAGAAGCTTGACTCCAACTTTAATTTATCTTTAATATAAGGAGTAAGCATAATTTGTTGATTAACCTTCTATTAGAGCTTCTTCATTGTTGTATAAAACAAATAATGAATGTTTATTCGTTCATTCGTTCAATAGTGCGAATATTTTCATTCGTTGAAAGATTAAGGTTAATTCTATTCAACTCATGCAAATATTCGCACTATTGAACTCATAGCCATTCATTATTTGTATACTATATACCGCACATAAACATTTTAGGCCTCTGATTGGTCAAAACTACAGGATAGGAATTCGCCATTGAAGGCTTGGTAGTAATAGTATAGATATATTGACTGATATGATATTAACAGTTATTTCTTTAGGCTCAAGGGGTCATAGCAGGATGTAACGTCCCCTAAAGCCTATCGAAACAACTATGCCTCGAATATTAAAGCAGTAAATATATCTTTGGTAGACCGCAAAAGAGTCAAAGAATACAATTTGGGACTCACTTATATACCAATCATGGGGTCCTCACATTCACAAATTATCATCAAACTGTGCTCCAGTAGAACAGGAACATTTAGCGATCAAATCACACTGTGATTATGGTATCCGCGCTCGAGCTCGCGCAAAGTAATATTTTAAACACGGAAACCAATGGGGATCGCAGCAAAATTTAACTATTCCCGCATTTTTGCGGCATAGTTAATAAACACGACTTCACCTTCATCCAGTCAGATGACAGGATTAGGAAAGATTCTTACAGTAAGGTATATAATATAGATATATTGACTGCTATGCGAGGCATAGTTGTTTCTATAGGCTTAAGGGGACGTTTCATCCTGCTATGAACTTAAGGTGTCTTTCATATTTACTGGGCAAAGCTCTACACGGCGATGTACGGCGATACAGCTCTTCCGTCGAGTTTAGGGAACGAACACTAGTATGGCCGAACACGGTCGTGAAAATCAACAAGACGGAGACAATTCTGGTTCGCACATGCGCAGATTGATTGTTGAGCTCGGTTACCCTCGTCTTAACCTTCCGTCGTGTTTGCGAAAGCGCTCTATATACAGGTTACATAATGAAGAAGGGAGCATATAGTACAGGACTATGTCGGTTGAGTAAATTCTCCCGTCGTCTACGCGAAAGCGCCCTAGTAATGGGTATGCGCACAGTGTCACAAATACACATGCAAATACATGTTGGTAGGCATATGCTGTTAATATATATATATATATATATATATACTTAGCTTTGCTCTATCCTTCCGTACAGTGCTCAATACCTATAGGCAGAGCAATATATATATATATATATATATATATATATATATATATATATATATTGAATAAGGAAGACTAATGGAACATGGATGCTACTCCAAGTTTCACGCCTTGCGAGCGATCATCAGGCAACTGGTGGCAATCACGATTACTCTACAACCTGGGTGCAAATACGTCCAAAATAAGACTTAACTAATACAATACAATATATACAATACGATTTACTCATGGGTGAAGATGCTATTGTAATTGCTCAGGCACTGTGATGGATAGGGTATCGCAAAATAGTCTCCACCAAGGTGCTAGTACATAAATATTTATTAATTTATTTAAGTATAGTCTCTTTTGAAGTTGCAGAGGTACAATTTGTTTACATGGCAGCAATTGGAGATGAGTTCTGGTCTTTTGTTCAAGAGTCTTTTGTTATGGGATACCCCATCCCATAACCTACATGTTTCGAAATCCATCGCAGTACCTGAGCAATTACAATATCATCTTCACCCATGAGTAAATGTTATAGCATTGTATTGTATTAATCGTGTACTTTTAAGAATGCTACCAGTTGCCTGATGATCGCTCGCAAGGCATGAAACTCGTAGTACAAACCATGTTCCATTGGTCTGCCTTATTCAATATATATATATATATATATATGTATATATAAAAGTGCGAGAATTCTCAACTCTGATATATTCAGCATTGTCACGCGGGATGTGGTATATAAGACTGCTTACTGCGACTCAAGTCACGGTTTATTTTTGAGATCACCTTCGGCAATAGTTTTAACCGCTGTCGATGTGTAGACAATGTGAAATGTAATTCAAATCAGAAAGGGTCAAAAATAGGTTATTATAATAATAATATTGGGTTCTTGTATAGCGCTCATATCTGTCAGACTTGACACTTTAGGCGCTCCAGGTTATTACCCTGGCTTTAGCATGGCTGCCATTACGGCGCTCTATAGCTCTAGCAATATATATTTCAGACCATTTGATTTATTTCCATTTCCAACAAACTAAACTAAAATACATAGGGTTGCATTGTTAATAGTAAAACAATTAAACTTAACAATATAACTTTAATTGTTCCGCAGTGTACAACAGACACATTAAACAAGTTGGTCATGGAGGGGACTGTTGAAAAGCTGTGATTGTGGATTGCATTACCCTATAACTTATAGTTGCAAAAATAGTATATCAATAATTAGGAAACGCACAAATAAACCAGATTGACATAACATAACAAGAAGTGAAAGGGACAGGAAAGAAGGGAGACAAGGAACGAGAGAGTACATGTAGGCACATCCTTCTGGAGCTGTGTTCAGTACTATGGAATTAGCCTTGTAGGCTGTAGCAACATAACTGTGCAACTGATAACTGTGCAATATAAAAACAATCATGGTTTAGTGGACACGTGTTAAAAACGGAAATGTTTAGACACCGGAGGTATGCGCGTAACCAGTAACAAATCTTTGGTTAAAGGGACAGTTGAGTTCTTGGTTAAGACCGCAAATGCCTTCAAAGTGCAATGTTATTGCTCTTATTTTTATTTATGACATTTCTAGTGCCCATTTATGATCTTTAAATTGCTATGAAGGTAATTTTACACCCCAAGATGTGTGAAATTTAGATTGAATCCGATCATACCAAATTAGCTCCACTTCAAAAAAAATACGGTGACCGTTAATTAATTAATTAATAATAACAATACACGGGCCGGCTGGTTGTGCATACTACAACCAACACGAAAAAGCCAACCGTAATATGCCATTATTGGCATTGGCTGCAAAACTATCAAAAACTTGTAGGGGACCCAAAACATTAGAAATGGTTATATTTATGGATCTTTCAGCCGTCTCTGAACTAGTCTAGTTTTGGACTCTATATTGATTTTTGTTATTCGCCGACTATAAACGTTAAGCCGAGTGATGGCGCGATCCTTAGTCGTTTATAGTCGGCGAATAACAAAAATCAATATAGGGTCCAGAACTAGACTATCTCTGAACCGATTTTGATCCAACAAAGACGATTTGTCATTTGAATTGTATGCTCTTTGAAATTTGATACTCAGTTTTACATTATCTCACAAAAATAGGTAATGGTAGCCCATTTATTGCTTTACAATGCTCCCCTATTCCTTTTCGAATTGCTTTTCTTTTTCTTTTTCTTTTTCCTTTAAAAGTTAACGCCTATTTGAGAGACGGGAGCAGCAGCAGAGAAGGTCGGGTCGAGGTCTACTATCAAGGATCACGGGGTACCGTTTGCGACGATGGCTTTGGTATGACTGATGCGCATGTAGTTTGTAGAATGCTAGGTAATACCTTCGCGGAATCCTTTTCGTGCTGTGCGGCATTCGGCCAAGGAACTGGGGACATTCTCCTGGATAATCTCCAATGTACGGGAGACGAAGTGACGATTGGACATTGTATGCAGAATCCATTTGCAACACGCATCTGTGGACACAGTGAAGACGTAGGAGTAACGTGCATTAAACGTAAGAATAACAATGATAATAATATTACAAGAACTTAAAGGAATTAATTCCTGTCAGATACCCATTTACTTCACATGGGTCGAGTGCGGCAAATCAATGAAGATTAAAGTCTTACAAAGGACATTAGTTCCATGACAGCAACTCGCCGACACTCCCTTCAAGTATCAACTGTCAGGAGGACGGTGTAAAACCAAAGCTAACTCTGTTCTCGCCTTATTTCCAATTTAGATAATAGGGCCTATATTCCTACAAGTAAACTGATTCTAGTTGAATTCATGGACTTCACGTGTTAAACCCCACCGAATAAATAGATCCCATTAAATTGTTTTTCAGTTTCAGTTTTCAGCTTTATCTGCCATTTCCAACAGAACAGTACATTTGATAGGAAATAAGATATACAATACAACATTCAATAATATAATACATTTTACATGGTTTAAAGTTGTGAAATAGAATGTATACATAAATATCCAGTATATTGTTTTTTTTTAAGTTAAAAAAAAGGAGTAAACCTGTGGAAATGGAGGGATCCACTGAAAAGCAGAGCTTGTAAAATGCGGATCCTTAAAATAATGACAAACATAATTTCTGTATTAAACATGTAAATATATTGACTTGAACAAAATATATATACATAGATAAAATTGTATCCTTTTGAGAGTTGCCAAAATCGGGGACGCTATACCATGGTAATTTTGATTTTGATTTTGTTTTTATAAATTGAATTGAATTTATTTTCTTCTGCAAAACGTACAAATCAAATTTCATTTTAACGATACAACATGTACAAACTTAAATAATTTTGTTGAACGTGTACACAACATAATAGTATTAGAAATGTTGACATTGAAGGAAAATGTAACTGGTAAAACACTATCAGTCTATTAGACCCCTGTTACAGTGAGTAAAAGGCCTGGCCCGGCCTTTTGCTCACTGTAACAGGGGTCTAAGTCAGTTATATATATACAGAAGAAGAAGGGCTATCACAATAAGTGTTTGCTTGATAGCATGACAGCCTGGGACGGGATAATGGTGAAGAAGGGATGGACATCGAAATAAGTAGTAGTAGTAGTCACTCTATGCAGACCGAATTTATTTTATTTTCCACATAATGTATTTAATGACAAGATAATCACAATAATAAACGTTATGATATAACAGAAAAATTAGCATTGAAATATTTTTGACATTTTTTTAATAGCTTGTAATGCAAAATTATTTAGTTACAGATATGGAAAACGAATTTATTTGGAAGCAATTAATAACTGAATCTTGGAGATTACGGAGTCGAATAAACATGACGGACACAAAAACGAAACAAAAACAAATACGTCAAACGCAGGTGTAATACTTGTTAGCGAAGGTGAACATCGTCGATACATATGATGCAAATGTCTACATTATACACTAAATATGACCAATTTTTGTGTGAGAACAGGTACAGTATGGTTTCTGAATACGCACCTTATTTTGGGATTATCGAGTAGACGAGTACCCTAATTTTCGAAAAGAGCAGGTATATACATGTACACTTTCAAAAGGTTCGTTAACATCATGAACATGACCCCTTCCGTTAAATGTCTTCCTTTTGTGTGAGGAAACTAATAGAAAGTTGTCCCAAACTACGTCACAGTGACATTACCGATTCAACTAATATGAAGTGCCTATACGTGATCAGAACTTGAACCTAAATATAATTTGCTTGTTTGTCCGATTTCATTAGAATATTCCCCTCTTTGTTTTTCTAATGTTCTGCTTTCTTTAAAAGTACTAGTCTGCCAAGATTTTATCTCTCTTTTTAATTTGGTGTATTTCTAAACCAATTTCTTTTCAATCTGGCATACATTCAGACCACATATACAACATTATTTCATTTGTATCAGTTCCCGTGCGTCTTGTTGACGGAGCTTCAGCCAATGAAGGGCGAGTCGAGGTGAACTACCAAGGATCATGGGGTACAATCTGTAATGACTCTTGGGATATCAAAGATGCTACCGTTGTTTGTCGAATGCTGGGTTATACTGGAGTCTCTTCTGCAATGGTGCGCTTCGGAGAAGCCACAGGTGATATCATCCTCGACAACGTCGGATGTTACGGGTCAGAAACGCACATCGCACAATGCACACATGGCGGCTACGAGATCCATAACTGCGAGCATTCTGAAGACGTTGGTGTTATATGCAGCGGAAAAGGTATATATTCCCTGTATTAAAGGCGGCCTATCCTGAAACAAATATACTTATGAATCATGTTATTGTACTTCAAAGCACGAAATTAATCATGTTCCTCTCAGAAGGTTTTATTTTACGTGTTATTATTGGTTCTAGGACACCTATCCCCTGGACATCCACCCCCGGATAACCACCCCAGTGAACTACCCCCTAAGACAAGTATCCCCTTGGGCAACCACTCTCTAGGACGAATACCCCCGGGCAACTACCCCCGGTCAACTACCCCCAGACAACTACCCACTACGACAACCATCCTCTAGGACAACTACCCCCGGTAGAACTATATAAGGGGGTAGTTGTCTCGGGTGTCGTTCGACAGAGAAAGAGTACAACTACGACAAAGAATTATACCACTAAGCCTGAAAAATGTTCTCTCTTCAAAGAATCAACGAACTATATTAAGATATGTACGACAAACAAAGAAATACGATATCCTTAACCCCCCCCCCATCTATCTATCTCCCCTCCCTTTTTGTGTGTTGTTTTTGTTTTTGCTTTTGTGTACTACAAACGTATTATGTAAAGTCACTGTCTATCCGTCGATATGTCCAGTGCATGCTTCTGTTCTATTTTTTTTTTATTTAAAAAAAAATGTTTTAAAAGTTTCTTTGCCCGTTCCTGACAGAACGACATCGGCCAAAACATGGAAACTCAAGTGACGTCATGCTTAGAAGTACACTGTGTATCTGAGTGGCCTAGATCCGCAGGATTGATAAGCTCGCTCAATGACTAGACTAGGCGTAAATAGTCAAATCTGACTGAGCGCCAACAACAACGGGTGTAGTTGTCCTGGGGGAGGGGGGGGGGGGGGGTGGGGGATGGGGTACTCGTCCTAGAAGGTGGTTGCCCTAGGGGGTAGTTGTCCTAGGGGGACGTTGACCGGGGTGGTTATCCGGGGGTGGATGTCCAGGGGGTAGGTGTCCGGATACGGTTATTATTACTTGATATCATCATCCAAATATTATGGCTCACTTTATGTTCTTTCAGTGGCCGTTTTCGTGCATAGCCAGCCGCAAATGGGGATTATTTGACGAAAAATCAATGCTTTTATAAAGCCCAGATAATTTCGTAAACATCAACAAATTAGTTAACAGTTAACAGTTAGTTACTTGTAGAAAACCCAGATAAAACACTTGTCAAAAGAAGGCAACTGCACCAATTATACAATAAACTCCCAGTTTGTAAAATCTCGTTGGTTTGATACAGATTTTATGTAGTGCAGCTAGGCTATTATAACAAAAATGCCAGAAATAAAGAAAAAAGTGTTCTGGCCCATATGCAAAGACTACACAGTTTATGCATACAACTCAAACGAAAGAAGACACTTATGCTGACCTACACGTCGCCGACTGACTGCGTGGAAGACTTTGCTATATATTCTACAGACCCGATCCATGTTAGTAGGGCGTGCGATCTGCCATTTTGAAGACAAGAAAAATTTGGCAAACTATTGTTTCAAGCCATATCTGTAACATGGCTTGGTTTAATTTAATTTTTCTATTTTTTAATAATAATAATATTGTTTCACAAGTTGAAATTCATTTTGTAATTTCTACTTGTAGCTGAACTCAAGGTTCGCCTCGCAGACGGTCCGGATGAGAGCCAAGGTCGTGTTGAATTATTCTACTTCGGGTCATGGGGTACCGTCTGTAGTTCCAACTGGACCCCATTGGACTCGGAAGTGGTCTGCAGAATGTTAGGATTCGTCGGGGCTATAGCATATTCAACCAACGCAGCATACGGACGTGGGACAGGGGAAGTAATACTACGTTGGCCGAGATGCTCTGGAAAAGAATCGAATCTTCTTGAGTGTGATCGTTATTTTGATTTGGGTCACACTTATTGTGGACATACATCCGATCTCGGAGTTTCATGCTTAAAAATGGGTAAGAATTAAACCATATTGAAAAGTCAAGAAGTTCGAGAGGATGTCTCATGGTATGTCACATGACATCCCACTTGTTATTAGTGGCGTAGCTAAAAGAGAACAAGGGATCACGTGCCAATCCGATGTAGAATGGCTAACAAAGGGTAAAGATGCTCGAGAGCGGAGCGGGGGACAGTCGAGTAGGGAAAGGCAGCAAAATACAAAAACAAAGAAACAAAGAAGAAGAAAAGCATTAAAGGACCCATTCCCCTACGTACAACAACGTCCCTTTACCATGGCGTTTAACTCACCAGTGACCGGTGTTCACACCATCTCATCTGACCTCTTAATGGCGGGATCGATGCGTAAATACAAGCATTAATATTATGCCCAGAAAGCTTTACGATCTTCAATATAATTGGAAGTCGAGTTTTAAGCATGTGCTTCGGTGCAGCGCAAGTCCTAGTCAATTTAAGCACTCCGTCACTAGGAGCTTTTGTGACTCACAAAGGTTCCAAGTGATGGATCCTAGTCTCTGTCCTGAGTGCTCGTTCGACCAAGCACATTCAGACACAACTTTGAAAGCAGCTTGTAACTCTCAGTAAAAATCAATGCGTGGAGGCATTGTGTTCAAAATGCATGGGAAAAATCTTTCAAAGTCAACCTACGGTCAACCTAGATTTTGGGGGAAAATAATACTGTGGGTCAGTTATCTTCAAAATCTATGACGAATGGGTCATGTAAAGAAACGTTCCACATTGCAAATATATCAAACAAATATTATAAACCATTAGTTTTTAAAATATTTAAGAACAGCAGGTTCAAGATTTCCCCATTTATACCACGCACTGAACGATGAGGGCACTATATTCACTGTGCGATATCCGCTGCTTTGTGAGCATTTGCCGGCAGTACACGGTTTTCCCAAATTTAACCAAAAAAACCCAAAACGTTTTAGCCCTCCATAGGCTATTTTATCGAGTCAAACAAAACATTTTACAATGCAATGAAACGAAGTCTTTCTTTAACTTTATGCTACGGTCACAAAGGTTTGTACGAACGATAAATTCGTACGAATCTCCCTGTTTTTCCATTGTTTTCCCGAATTTCCGTTGTCTGAAAATCGTTTGTACGGCGTTCGTAGCAGTTCGTAATGGCATTTGTGACCGAGGCTTAAACGAAATAGAATACTTTAACGTTTCTCTCCTTGTTGTTCACACAGTGACTGTTACTTAGTAAAAATAATTTTTTTACATACCAGCTATAGAATAAATATTTCTCTCATCTTCATAATATTGAATAATCTTCAAAGAACTTAAATTTGGAAGTTTGTTTATTAAGCTTTTGTACGAATAGTTGATTCTTTTCCCACTTGCGTTTGAGTGAAGCATGGAGCCTCCAAATAGAATGTATACCAACCAACACTGGCAATCCCTATGCCTAAAATCCCTCATTTGCCTCTCATCTACCATCTACCATCGACCCTCCTGAGACGCAATTTGGCTCGCATTTGAACACTTTATTTGACATGCAAACAATGAGAAACAATTAGCAGTAAGCCCTTTTAACTTTCAATTGTGAATACCACATTTACTGATCACTTACCATCCCCATTATACAACCCTAAACTTCTGTTAGATAATATTTATTAAAAAAATCATTATCAAAGAAATAAGAAAATAAATGGAAAAATACGTTGAAACTGTTCTTTTAGTAAGAATATCTGGCAAGTAAGGAGTTAAGAATCTACCCCTAAAAATGTCTCTTTGGGTTTCTTCTTTAAAGAAATATTGACCATATTAATAGCAGTAATAGCGTCGCCAGTCTACCTTCCGTCGGCAACGTGATACTAGGGACTTTTAGATTTACACGACGAGAACGTGGACCTCTACGTGTGACATCCTTTTAAGGCAATCTGCCGGTCACTGCCAGTGCCTTTAAGACGTCACATTGCCTGAAGAGGATGTCACACGTAGAGGTCCACGATCTTGTCGTGCAAATCTAAACGTCCCTACTGTTGTCATTTGATTTCAGATGATCTCCGGGTGCGTTTGGTCGGCGGAAGATCTGAAAACGAAGGCCGTGTTGAGATTCTATACCTTGGTACTTGGGGGACAGTGTGTGATGACAACTGGGGCCAAAATGATGCCAACGTGGTTTGCAGAATGCTCGGCTACGAACGGGCGGAGAACTTCTCCTGTTGCGCTGCCTTTGGACTAGGATCTGGACCTATTGTTCTGGATGAAGTGGAATGCGAGGGTACAGAACCAAACATAGGCCATTGTCGAAGAAGTGACTACGAAACCCATGACTGCGACCACTCGGAGGATGTTGGTGTCTTATGCATCGAAAATGGTAATTGTTGTTTAAACACGTAGCAAAACAACAAACAACAGCATCAATATTTTAATAACAATAAATTATTGTTTAATTTTCGAGGGAGTTAAATCAGTTTAGTTTATAGAATATATAGAGATACAATACTGCATTGCATTTAGAATAGAAGGCTTATAAAAGTTCCACGTATGGAAACACCGTGTACATAGTCCTTAAATGTACTATGTCCAATTTGCAGGGCAAACAAAAAGGTTAAATTCCAATGACATTTGAAAGACAATACTAATTTAGAACTTCTCTCAAAACGAATAGGCTTGGAAATGGCTTTTAGTGGGGAAATAGCGACCATGAGTTGTCGAATCGACTTTAGCGATTGCGTGTGTCTGTGTGTGTGTGTGTGTGTATTGGGTTTTTACAGACGTGTATCAATCAGATATGATTTTTTACGTCTGGAGACCGACCTTTCAACGTCACCATCCGAAAGACGTGACTCAGTTTCGAACCTGCCTCCTCGGCTGAATCAGTTTGTAACTTCCACTGTTAGCTGGATTACATGCACACGCCACAAGAAGTTGCGATCACCTAGGTAATAGTCTGATTTTTAGATCCTTTAACCGAATGATCGTATGTTTTGTGCTGCACAAAGATTCAATTAGTTTAGTTTGGCAATTACAAATAGTGGGTTATTGATGTAGACAAATGCTCATGTACCCTTTCAATTTTCAATATTTTATGTATGTTATTACCAAAGAAAAACAGATGTCAGTCAGACACTCAATAGTGTTTGACAGTGAAGTCTAGAAGGTGAACGGTTCTCCTTGCATACTAAGGACACTGCTAATGTTTGAATTTCACAGATAGGACATACATGACATAATCATAATTCCTGCAAAGTTCTACAGAATTTAATGTTGGTTGAAAAAGGGACATAGTATCTTCCAAAAAACATATTCGGATCTTCAGCAAGAGTTTTGAAAGAAAGGGAGCATGTTGTTCAAAACGTTATGACCTTTCTTTCAGTCCACAAAAAAGTCCTTGTAAGGACTACTTATAATATACTTCCGTAAATTTGTGCATATTTCTACCTGTTTCGCAATGCAAACCTACAAAACTTGTGCATTGCAAGTAAGGTAAAATATAAGTAATTTAATATGAAGGTTTTGATTCCCTTTAATTCAGGGCCCTAGTGTACTCTAGCGACACTAAGGCGCCACTGAACTACTTCGTCTTTTGGTTTGGTTATCTCATCCCCACTCCATTGACTCTACATGCACATTAAACTGGGGAAATAATTTTGCAAACGTTTTCACGCGCTTTAAATGCAATGTTAGATGCAAAATTCGCGAAAATGGCCGTAAAAAAGCCACCACAATATACAGATTTTTACCTTCAATTTAATTCAAGTTCGGTTCACCTGTTCATCAATCGATAGGCTGTTGTAATGGAAACTATTGCACGCTTTTTTTAATGAAAACAAAGTTAGTCTAGTCACATTTGCTCTACGGTTAGGACACGGCGGCCGTAGGCTCCCGAAATCGAAAGACACCTGCGACGGCCGCAGAGGATCTGCTATGGCCACAGGGTCACCCTAGGGAGTATCTCTATTTTTCACAGGCCGTAGGGGTCGCCGTGGGATTATAGCGCGGAGTTATACATTTTTGTTATTCCCAGGTTCCAAGCTACGAAAGCTTGCAAAGAGGTCACACAAACAAAAAAATATGATTATTTTCTGCTTCATTTACTATTTATAAAGGGAAAAAAAATCTTCAAGACAACTCCAAGGTTCTATTAATAATACGCTGTCCTGATAAAAAAAAAATTGATTTTTATAATTACTATCACCCTATTAACAGCCCTACCGGATTCCATGTGCGCAACCGCTGGTTTCCTTTGGGAGTGCGCATGCGCATGTTTCCTTCGCGAGCTAAATCTGGGCTCGCTATAGCGCTAGGGTAAGAAAAAATAAGACGCCACCAGCCCAGCCCAGCCTAAGCACTTAGCATTTTTTCACCGGGCCTCCTAATGTAATGATCACGCCATCTTTGGGTGGCAGCAGGCGCGTATGCAGGGGAAGGAGGGGGGGGGGGGGAGGGGGTGGTTAAACCCCCTTTGAGTTTTTTGTATGTATATGTTTTATGTATGTTTTTTTGGAACCCCCCGCTTATTCAGCGGCTGGCTGAGTCGTTGCGATTTTTTGGGACTCCAAAAAAAAAGAAAAGTGTACGCTTAACCCCCCACCCCTCCCCCCCCCCCCCGCTTATTTAGCGGCTGGCTGAGTCGTTGCGAAATTTTGGGCCCGATTTTAAACCCTCCCCCCTTTAAAAAATCATGCGTACGCCACTAGGTGGCAGCAAGTAACAAGTTGGTGTGGTGGAGATCAAAATTAAATAGGCCATATTGTAGACTACCCTAACATTTGTTAATGCAACCGTTTGTGAACAATGTGACTGTGGGAATGCTGCGGCAGCCCTATAACTGCTATTGGACGTAGATATTGTAGACCCCACGGCCGCGGCGGCAAACGAAGCACACGTAACCGCGTTTCACCATTCATTTGATAATGATATAGGAGAGAGTTGTATAGTGATTAATTAGTGATATAAATGTGATAGGCCTAATTTATATTAATTCATTGAATTTACAGAAGTGGAACAGGAATCCTCTACAACCATGGCACCGAATGGCAGTGAAATGGGTCTCTCCCAGCCTGCCACATTTGGTAAGTTAAGTTGCAAGTTACTATTAGCCTTCAAAATGTTTACCTTATAGATTTGATCATTTTCTATTTCATTCTTCTAGGCTTAAGTGTTTTATTTTTCCATTGTCTCTTAGACAGGAGAGTCATAATGTATAAATCAGTAACACGATCGTAAATACTCCCGATAGATCACCCCAGGCAATCTTTAATAGCCTTGTGCGTTACCTAGTGATGAGTGTGGTGCTTGACAATCACGTATAGCGTAATCAGAACATAATTTGTATTGAATATATTACGAGGTCGATATTAGTTTTATATTATATTATATATTATATAGGTATTGAAATTCTCCTCGAGGTGATTTAATAAACTTTTCTCCCATCTTGTCTGGTATATTATTGTTGCCGGTCAGTGACAGAAGCAGTGAATGTTCACATTGATACGGTCTATCATAATTGGGATTTCGTACGGTTTCCAAACGGTCCTAATCTTAGTCACGAACCTTCCTTTTATACGGTACACATTACACATTGATATGCTATTTGATTTTATGTTTGCGGCTGCATGTCTTTTTTTAAGATTCCAATATTATTTCTTACCCAGGTTTAATTGGATTCCTCTCCGTTGCAGTTATTGGTATCCTTTTGGGTTGTATCGTCATGACATTAATGGTGCGGAAGTACAGGTATGCCTCACAGCAAAGCACGTTACATTGATATTGCATTTAGCTTCTTTTTTGGGACTGAAAGAGAAGGTTGAGTTCTGGAAATTGGAAACAACAATTTGTGAGATTTGGCCGTTCTTTTGATGTCAGTTTGGAAGAATATCACAGGATGTATGTCACCTGAAAGGGATTGCCCTTCAATAACTCTTATTTTCGAAACAGTACGAGAAATGGCATAAAAGTCTCTGCCCGTATTCAATAAACTTCAAAGATTTATTAGTAAAAAACTCCATGATCTAGATCCAACATCAACTCTAGACTACCAATACTTTTCTATCAAACGACTTCGGAAAGCCCCACATGGCTATATTATGCTGCGGTTAAAGTCCATGAAGGTAGATCTTGAAACGGCCGGCCAGTTCTTGTTATTTACGCTACCGTTTACATCATCTCCTGCTAACCTAAACTGAATCAAATTGCTAAATCTAACCTTTTTCAGACTCATAATAATGCACAAGATTTGTCTCATCGAATATTATGCCGATAACACATCATTCCCTGTTTACACATTTGCATTCCAAGGACCATGAGATAATTTCTTTGCGACATTATGTTCAAAATTTAGAAGTATAGTCCTGAAGGCTATATTCAGGCTATGCCTAGATTAGCTATCATAGCGCTATTTGCATTACATGCATGCAAACTGATAACCTGAGCTGCATTTTGTACGTTTTATTTTTATTCCATTTGATCGAAACCCGAAGCGACACTGCGTGGCACTCCCGAAATAGTCCCTATCCAAACAGCCTCAGAAGTATCCTTACATGTAGGGTAGAATTCTTACGTATCTGAGGTATCTCATTTGTACAAGAAAACGACAAGCTAGTTAAGCACTTTCTCTTAATTAGATAAAATCTGAAAATATCAACTACCTCCTAGGGGAAATTACTTAGCCCCCAATGCTTTAATAGAATACGCATTTTTGCTAAGACTTTTCTCTAAGCAAAGACATAAGAGAAGTAAAGAATTGTCATGAATAAAAAGTTTTGGGGTCGGTCGAAAAGGGCAATACAACGTTTTTTTTAAGGCCTTATTTAAATTGCTGCCAGACAGTTTCTTCCACAATTTCAATGTCATTAACTTTATATTTTATCATATTAATATATAGGTAACTAGAGAAAATGCTAACTCTCTTTTACTTTCATCTTCTTGTCTCTGTTAATTGCCTTGAGGAAATAATTTATATTTTTACTGTCATGTTTAATTGGGTTCTCTACAACTACAGGAGATCAGCGAATCAGGCTAGTAGTCAGCAGCAAGGGACAGCGAAACAAAACTGTTACAACGGACCACAACATGGTGAGGAAGGTTGCTTGGAACTTAACGTTGTCCCTCCCAAGCTACCAGAGAGATCTTCACGAGATCAGGGTGAAACATACGAAACGCCACGACATGCTGACAATGGAGATGTTTATGAAGATATTAAGATCTAAGAAGAAGAAGAATACAAAATCTAGTAGTACTTCTCTAGCTCTCCCCTTTCCATCTCTCTACTCTTATCACTCTTCCTACCTCTCTACCCGTCTGCCTTTTATGTTTTACCTCCCTTTTCTCTCTCTTTTAGTTATCTTTCTCTGGTCTGAAAATATATATACATTTTGAAGAACAACGTAATTCTTTGACCATGTTAATCGTTCTTTATATTTTCCAGTTGCTTTGCAATTTACTTTTATGTTTAATTATTTGAACCTGCAAGATTTAACTTCAGTTCGATGCATCATATCTCTAATTTGATGCATTTCTTAATGTTCAATTTGAATATATTAAATCAATATTTACTATGTTTTTATTTACTTTGTACGAAATTCTGCATTTCTGCAATTTTCTTAGAAAATAATATAATATGGAGCAATGTGTGATTATTACGCTAGATTATTTTAATTTAATATAAATGATAGTGTTGTTTTTTTTAATTCCACGTTTGCTTATATAAAAAAATGTATATCTAGATTTATGTATTAAAGGTTGCATTCGAGCTCAGTATAAACGCGTTTAATAGGACATATATTCAGGATTTTCTGTAGAAACGTCCTTTCGTTAAAGATTGTGAAAGATTATTTAAAAAAGGTAGTACTTTAGACTTAGTTTCCCATTTACTGTAGATACGTCTTGTCGTTAAAGATTGTGAACAATAAACAAAAAGAAATATAGGTAGTATACTCTATGATGAAACTTGTATATACAGCCACCCTGATACAGCAGCTCTACATGTACAAATGCTTTTTGAAATGGTGAGAAAAGATGGAACTTTGGTTAGATGTACACAATCAATCACATAGCATAACCGTCATAGGTAAGGTATACTTTGTGTTCCTTCTATTTATACTGTAACCATCAAAAACATCTTGATGTTTTGTTTAAAAGTAATCATAATGATTTGTATTTTATATGTATATTCATGATTCAATGTTATTTCATAATATTTCACTGGTATTTAACATTACATCTAAAAGCTAATGCATTGAGTTTGACCGATACACACATATCTATCTATCTATATAATTATATACATCTGTATATACATGAATATATAAATATATATACACAATGTTGGGGGAAATGAGAGCATAACGGTAGCGTAGCTTCAATCAAAGTTCATATTGCTGTTTAAACTCCTGTCATACAGTTGACAATTTATTCAAACCCCTTGCAAATTTGACGGGTCCCCTCCTCCTTTTTTCTTAACTGAAGAATGAAAGGTGGACTGGTTGAATGACAGTCTTTGTCGAATGGTTTCAGATGTAAGCTTTAATATGTCACATTATCAAGAAACATACACCGGGACGAATCAATTTTTCACATACTTAACAAAATACAAAACTTAGTAAGGGTACGAATGATTTAGTTGTGGACTGTATGGGTATATTCATATATTATATACTCTGACATATGTATTTCTTGAAAAGCCTGATTTTAATATGCACCATCTACTCAGAGACTAATTGAATGTAAGAATAATTATATATATATGATTAGTACTCAATATTATTTTAATTAACTAAAAAAGATTAACGCTTGTGCTTGTGCGTGGTATAATATTAAAAATTAGCATTCTAGATTTAGGCATTTAGGGTGCATAAGAGCTCAGTATATACGTTTTGAATGGAGGTACGATGATTTAGTTGTTGACTGTATAGGTATATTCATATATTATATACTCTGACATATGTATTTCTTGATTTTAATATGCACAATCTACTCAGAGACTAATTGAAGGTAAGCATAATTATATATATATATATATATATATATATATGATTAGTACTCAATATTATTTTAATTAACTAAAAAAGATTAACGCTTGTGCTTGTGCGTGGTATAATATTAAAAATAAGCATTCTAGATTTAGGCATTTAGGGTGCATAAGAGCTCAGTATATACGTTTTGAATGGAGGTACGATGATTTAGTTGTTGACTGTATAGGTATATTCATATATTATATACTCTGACATATGTATTTCTTGATTTTAATATGCACAATCTACTCAGAGACTAATTGAATGTAAGCATAATTATATATATGATTAGTACTCAAGATTATTTCAATTAACCGAAAAGGATTAACGCTTGTGCTTGAGCGTGGTATATTCCTAAAAATAAGCTATTCAAGATTTAGGCATTTAGGGTGTATAAGAGCTCGGTATAAACATTTTGAATGGAGGTACGAATGATTTAGTTGTTGACTGTATAGGTATATTCATTTATTATATACTCTGACATATGTATTTCTTGAAAAGTCTGATTTTAATTTGCACCATCTACTCAGAGACTAATTGATGATAATCATAACTATATATATGATTAGTACTCAAGACTATTTTAATTAACAAAAAGGGATTAACGCTTGTGCTTGTGCGTGGTATATTATTAAATAATAGCTTTCTAGATTTAGGCATCTAAGGTGCATAAGAGCTCAGTATATACGTTTTAAATGGAGGATATGTACCAAGATGTACATACGTCTGAGGGTGTAAACACCATGCAATAACTTCTCATATGAGAGTCAAGAGCTGTTTTCAATATGCCAATGAGTTCCGACTGGTTCTCATTATCAGTAATAAGAAGATGGAAATACTGAAACATGACCTGGATCTGCACATCACAAATTTCCTCTTTTTCAGGTAAAGTTCGTTACATTTTTTAGGTACTCTGCACTTCAAAATGTTGTAAACAAGAATAATAAATATATAATATAAGGAAATCAAGAAAGCATTCTTCCACGGCTACATATTTTTTTCTTTCTAGAAAATACTCTTCCTCTATATTCATGGCAAGATAAAGAGCCGTGCATGCTTTTAAAAAAATTATTTAAAAAAAGTTTTCAACTGCTCGTGCAAGTAATGATAACCGTGTAGGGTACTGGTAACTCACAATGAAATCATTTATGTTGTTGTATGAAAGCTTGGTTTTATGAGCTGTGATAACAATATAAAACAAGATTTGCAGAGTATCAGCATTTAATCATTCCAAGGTTATTTTAGTTTAGGTAAAATTAAATGACATTGATGCGTGATATTCACTTTGAACCATAATAATAAAAAAAAAAAAAAAAAAAAAATTCTCTGCGCATATCAATTTATATGCGCAGTAAAAAGGTCCTCTTTAAGTTTTAAGCTATTTATGGGTTCCTCTTGCGTCGTTCAATAGAATAGATTATATACCTCACTTAAGAAATCCAGCCATCTGATTGGTCGAATTGCATTCATAAACTTCAACTGTTCCTGTAAAATTCCCGGTAACCATGCTTAAAACATTTCAATATTTTTAATAACCATGGTTATTAAAAAAATAGGTCAGTCTCCATGGTTACCCCATAGGTTTACATGTTAAAAAATGGTTTGAGCGATGGAGGATACCATACGTGTGCGAAAAATTGGTCGGCAATTTCAATACAATTGAATCTCGATCGATCTTACCGAGAAGACGAAAATTAACTCTCAAAAACAAAAAAACAACATCTGCCGATAGATCTTGATCTAAGTTCGTGCCAATATGCATTGCAAAAGTTAAAGAAGGGTCCGTTTCATGGAGCTTTTGCGAAGCATCCCTCACGCGGAGCCGTTTTCAATCCATTTTAATGTATATATTGGAGAAAACTGCAAAGCATGTTAATGGCTCGCGATAGCCGAGTGGTCTAAGCGTTGGTTTTCGATACACCTCTTGTTGTACACAAGAGTTCGAATCCCGTCTTCGACAGAAATGTAAATTATTTTTTATTTTTTATTTTTTAGTCTATTTTTTTTCGGCATATAAAAGTATTAATGACTGCTTTAATATTCGAGAAATAGTTGTTTTCATACGCTCTCGGGAAGGTTACAACTGGGCTATTCCCCTCGGCAAGCCTCGGGAATAGCACAATTCTAACCTTCCCTTGAGCGTAATAAAACAACTATTTCTCTCAAAGCAGTCATTAATACTATACTAATATTGAATAGGTTAGTCAGAAAAAGACTATTTGATATATGAACATCTTTGCCTGGAGAATATTCCTAAACAAAAACACAATTTGTATTAGTTCTTTGGTGTGACGCACCCTCTATTAACGGAACTATATTTGCATGCCCCCCAAAATGAAAAGGTTAAATTCCAACAGCATTTGAAAGACATTAACAATTTAGATCTTCCCTCAAAACGAAAGGGCTTGAACATGGATTTTAGTGGGAAAATAACGACCATTAGTTGTCGAATCGACTTATTTAAAGTGAATGCAATCACCTAAGTAATAGTCTGATTTTCAGCCCATTTTACCGATCGGTCGTACGTTTTGTGCTGCACGTAGTAGGTTATTGATGTAGACAAATGCTCATGTATGTTTACAACTTATTTCATGTATGTTATTACCAAGGAAACAAAGATGTCAGTCTGTCACTCAGTAGTGTCTGACAGTGAGGTCTAGAAGGTAAACAGGTTTCATGGCATAATTTGAATACTAAGACACTGTTTATGTTTACATTTCACATATAGGACAAACGTGATATATTCATTATTCCTGACAAGTTCTACATAATTTGATGTTGGCTGCCAAAGGGACACAGTACCTTTAAGGAAATGAATTGAAAACAAGCTGGGCCATATTATGGAGTTAACCGTTACAGAATGTGAATCAACAGATCTAATGTCAGGCTCTAATAATAACGTCCAGGAGAAGAGCTTATCATTTGTTAAACTTTCAAGACATGAGACGACGAGTCCAATCATAGATTGATACCAACATTTGTACAGGCTCCCCATAAACTCATATGTAAATCAAAGGGAAAAACATATATATAAGGTTTTAAGAAACGGCGCTATGATAATGCTGAAATGAGAAATGAGATGTATGAGTATTATTGCCATTATGGAAAATCCAATTGTGATTACTTTGTCGGGGTATGAGGCATTCGCGTTTTAACCTTGACTTAGGGGTGACGCATCATGATGCTACCTCTTAAAATTAGAACTTCTTCAGTGAGGAAGGGGCCGCGCGCGTGTTGCTGTGAGACCCAAATAATCAAATAGCCTGTTCAGACAAGAGGAAATTTATACGAAACTCGTACTCGTGTATTTAAAAGTGACGTCGTATAAAGAATAATCGTAGGGTGAAAGGGGCGTACACATAAATAGAAACTTCGTTTAAAGCCCCACTGTCCTACTTGTAGCTACTTGCTCTCTCTATATAGAAAAGTTCCCCAATCGGTTCCTATGTCCCCCATGATCCTCTTTTTCTTATGTTAGTTGAGAGCTGAGTTAATGAGATAGCCCCCTGACAGTGACCTTGCTGTGTGGTCTTATCTCTTCTGGCCCAGTAGTATTAACGGTCTTTAAAAGATAGTTTATTGAAAAAGGTCAGTTGACATAACAGCTGGTCAATCACCAGTGCGCGCTCACAATAAGCTCCTCCCCGTTTTACGATTTCTATACGATAAAAATATAAAAAAAATCGGTCAAAATGCTGCTACAAAATATGCGTTTCGCTATATGATGTTTCGTTACACTACGTTCAGAATAGAAAAATTAAGTCAGTTGCTTATCGAATATGTTTTTCGTTTTTGTAAAAACCGTGCGATTTTTTTTTTTTTTAATAGTCTGAACGGGGATGGGGTTAGTCATAATTATGAAGTTTCCCCCCTGTCGACCATGAGCCACAAATAGCTACTTTTATCGGGGAAAAAAAGGATGGGTTGTAATGTTTAACAGGTCACATCCTGTAGTGATACCATTCGATGTACGTGATGTATTATAAGCTGAAGAACAGCGAAGTTGCACTGAAACAGAAGTGCTAGAAACCCTTTGCTCCGAGTACTGACAAATGGGGTTTCATTCATCGCCCATTGGACGACGCTGCCCTGTACAACAGCTTTCAAACTTGCAGATTAAACCCGTACATGCTGCCCATGCTTTGATGCTTTGGATTCAAAAATCATAATTATATTAGAACAAACTCTGTGGATTTTGTTGACCACAAATTCATCATGTGGTGGAAATTATTGCTGAATGTGGTCAGTCTATCCCTGACGGTAAAGGCCCGGTCCCACTGCACTTACGGATGCAAAGAGGATGTAAAACGTAAAAAAATCTTGCCATCCGTTGGAAAACGCTTTGCATCCGTTGTGTACTCATTGCATACGTGTTTCATACGCTCTATCCATCGAGCATCCGTCCACTGTGATTTCATCCGCGCAAAAAGTTTTGAGCTGCACAAAACTTTTAGAACGGATGAACTTCCGCCGTGTACGATGTAAATCCGCGACAAATACGAACAACAGACGTTCTATGTTCGTTATCATCCGTTAAACGTCCGGTGTATCCTCTCTGCATCCTCTGGGCATCCTCGCAACTCACATCCGCTGCAGCTGAAAACGGAAAGAGGGAGGTAAGATAAGGTACATGGAACGTCTGTACATCGTTAGTACCACGGAAATAGAAAGGATGTAAGCGTATGCATCTCGTATATAAAGTATTCAAAGCTGTCATCCACTTCCATCCGCTTTCATCCGCTAGGCTTCCGATGAACATCCGTTTAACATCCCCGCTACATACTAACCACGTCCGTTATTTTCCGTTCTGTTTTCGCAAATTTTCGCAAATTTTGTCCATTTCTGGAGCGGATGAAAACGGATGGAACCACCCCCGAAATTTTGCTCGTCCGCTGTGTCCTTTATGCATACGTTTTGTGTCCATCGGCCAGTGGGACCGGGCCATAACTCTGTGTTCTGCATGCACTGCTTCTAGTACAGGATCAAGAAAACCGAATAAACCCTTTCATGGCATCTTAAATGGTAAGCATTGCTGTCAACATACACACATCAAACTGTATATAATTGTATTGACTGATTTGTACTTTGTCATTATATCATAAACTTGTTTCTCTTATCTAAACTTAGTTAAAAGTGTCCTAGGGCGTTGATAAGGCTGTATCCTTTTGGAACGTCACTCGATAGATATATTTCGTTACAGGAGTTGAAATCTTTCGGAATCCCATTCACCACGGAATACCATGTGAGTTTGTTGATGTGGATTACGCTTTCTTTTCTGCCATATTTTTACCATTTTATCTTCATGTAATTAACTACCTGCCATGTAAATCATCTGCACTTTATACTGCCGCACTTTTGGAGCCAACTTTGATATGAACGTGTGAATTTGACTGGAAATCATTCTTACTCTGCTATGGAAATCTACAGGTAAAGTTTATACGGTCCCGCGCATAGTCTTTCTAGTCGGCCGAGCCACAATCTACACTACGTAAAAAGCGTTATTCGCACGCACCTGTGTTCCCCGTGACTATCGCTTTGCCGTTAACCTGCCTACGTGGTCATTGTTATTGCGATGGCAACACCGAAGGCAGTTGCCAAAGCCTTAAAGGAATTTCTCTCTAGTGAGGATTTTCTTTCTGCCATCTGTGAGGCAGTGGAAAATAAATTAGATGAAATCTTAGTGCGATTGAAGAATTATGATGATCGCTTGTTGAAATTGGAAACAATATCACAGGAAGCTAATAAAGAGAGGTGTGACCTTCGGGCGCACATTACTGAAAGCAGCAATCGCATCGGAACGCACTGTGACTTGCTTGAGTCTACTGTTTTGGATCTCCAAAATGACAAGGACTCCAGTTCACGTCAAATCACATCAATGGAAAAAAATCTGGAGATAAGGTCTGACGAAATTATGGGATTGCATCGCCAGATTAACACACTCGAGCAGTACTCTCGAAGATCATGCATTCGCATCTTCGGCATCAAAGAGACACCCAACGAGAACACAGACGAAATCGTAGTATCCGTCGCCAGTAAGATGGGAGTGAACATCGGGGTGAATCAAATTGACAGAAGCCATCGCGTGGGAAAAACTCCAAAGGACCAGAAGAGGAGCCGAGGTATTATCGTCAAACTCTGCTCTTATCGCACAAGACAGCTCCTGATTCGCAATCGCCGAAAGCTAAAAGACACAGGGATTGGTATATACGAAGATTTGACCCCATCAAACATTCAACTACTCCATGAAGTGAAAAACTGTGAAAAGGTGACTTCCTCTTGGACATCTGATGGAAAGGTCTTCGCGCTGACCACAGCATCAAATGGAAGCACAATGAAGCACATCATCCATAGTAAGAAAGATTTACTTAAAATATGACATTGATAGACTTAATGAACATGATTGCTATCACATGATACATGTACTTTCACGGTGTGAAGGAGGATGTTTGTACGTTATCCAATATTTTTTCCCCGTCTAGTGAAATAATATGCTCCAAGCGGTATTTTACACAATGTATTTTTCTACCCGTGTATTTGTTGATTCTTTGTACATTTTAGCTTTGCATATGTGTGATGTTTATATAGTAGATTTCTGTTTGTTGTCATCTAGTTTTCAGGAACGGTCTTGTGTCTTCTATATGGTGTTTTTTAAAAGGAGAGGCAGACTATGGGGTGCTGTTTTATTATGTAACATATTAAACATCACAGGTTTCAAGTCTATACATCTGTCAGATTTTTTACAATTACACTGTCATATCAATAGATGGAAGAAGTTGTTATAGACTGTAAATACTTTGAGGCAAAAGATATCATAAATCTGAACTCACCATCCCTATCTTGTGTGCATTGTAATGTCAGAAGCTTGAAGAAAAATTTTGAGAATTTGGATTTATGTATTAAATCATCAAAAATAAAGTTTTCAGTTATAGGCGTCACTGAAACATGGCTAACGGAAAATGAATTGCCCTTGCCATTAAACTGCTTGCCAGGATATAACTTTTTAGGAAAAGGCAGAACAAGTCGCCCTGGTGGTGGTATAGGAATTTATGTTAACGAACCATTAAGATACAAATGTAGAAACGATATGCAAATATTCACTGAAAATGTTGAATCCATCTTTATTGAAGCGTTCATGAAGCCAGTAAATGTAATAATTGGAGTTATTTATAGACCTCCAGGGAGACCTGTTCGTGATTTTATTGACTCTATTGAACCAGTTCTCTTCAAAATCATAAATGAAAAGAAGCAGTGTATTTTAATGGGGGATTTTAACGTTGACCTTCTTAAAGCGAGCTCTTCTGGTAACGAAAATGATTTTTTGCAATTTATGAAATCTTTTTCGTATACACCCTTGATTACAAAACCAACAAGAGTTACAAGTCAAACTGCAACCCTCATTGATAACATTTTTGTTAATAATATATGCAATATTCATAGTTCAGGTATAATTAGTCAAGCAGTCAGTGATCATATGCCTGTATTCATGGTATCACATTTACATGCTCAAGTTGATGGTAGTAATGGAAAAATGGTCCGTGATATCAATGATGTAAATATGTATTCCTTTTACCGGGATTTAGAATGTGTTAACTGGGAAGATGTTGTTGAAAATGATTCCAAAAATGTAAACGTCTTATACGACTTATTTATCGAAAAATTTACTTCTTTATATAATAATCATTTCCCTCTTCGTAGAGCTAAAAATTGTGTAAAGAGAAAAGAAAAACCTTGGTACAACAAGAAAGTTAAAAAATTGTGTCAGAAGAAAAACAGGTTATTTAGAAAATTCTTGAAGAATCCTAGTCAGTATCGTGAACAGGTTTACAAACAATGGAGAAACATTGCAAGTGATGCTTTAAGAAAGAGCAAACGTGAATATTTCCACTCTAAATTTAATACAGCACATAATGATTTAAAAGCTACATGGAGAGTCATAAATTCCATTTTGAAAAATGGCACTAAGAAGGTTGAATGCATGTCTTTATCTATTGATGGTAACATTATACATGACCAGAAGCAAATAGCGCAACTATTAAATGAATACTTTGTTAATGTTGGCATAAATATTAATACAAATATACCTTCAAATGATATAAATCCAGGTAAATACTTACATGGTGACTATCCTACTTCATTATTTTTTTCTGACATACGGACGGTCGATGTTGTAAATATAGTACTAGCACTAAAAGATGGCAAGAGTCCAGGATATGATGATATTGACTCCAAAGTTCTCAAGAAATGTATACATATAATTGCTTTGCCTTTAACTTATATTTATAATGTATCTCTACAAAGTGGTCACTTCCCTGACAAGTTAAAATTAGCGAAAGTTTTGCCTATATATAAGGGTGGAGAAAAGAATCTAAGTTCAAATTATCGACCTATTTCTCTTTTGTCCATTTTTGCCAAAATTTTTGAAAAATTAGTTTATACTAAATTGATGTCATTCATAAATAAATATAATATTTTATATAATAGACAATTTGGGTTTCGCTCAGGACATTCTACTGCCCTGGCGTTACTAGAATTTATTGATAATATAAATAATGCCTTTGAAAGTAAACATATTGCCTTTAGTATTTTCCTTGACCTTTCTAAAGCATTTGATAGTATCAACCATGTCATATTATTAAAAAAATTAGAATATTATGGAATAAGGGGAGTATGTCTAGAATGGATAAGAAGCTATTTGAATAACAGAAGTCAGTTTGTTTACTTGGATGATATCAAGTCGTCTTTACTCAAGATTTCTGTAGGTGTACCCCAAGGTTCTATATTAGGCCCCCTTCTATTTCTGCTTTACATTAATGATGTTCAATATGTTACTCAACTCATTTGCCCTACAATATTTGCTGATGACACTACTTTGTTTTTAAAAGGGAAAAGTATAAATGAACTAAATGCCATTATTCGTACAGAAATTCCAAAAATTGACCAATGGTTTGCAGCAAACAAGCTTATGATCAATTAAAAAAAGACTCAATGTATGGTGTTTAAGAAAAGAAATAGACATCTTGATGATGAAATTGAGGATATATACATCAATAATTATAAGATTGATAAAGTATACTGCATAAAATTTCTTGGAATTGCTGTAGATGATAGCCTGACTTGGTCTTGTCATATTGATGAAATCATGGGGAAAATAGCACGTGCAATTGGAGTATTGTATAGAATTAGGCCTTTCATTCCTCTGAGAATTTTAACCAATTTATATAACACATTGATCTTGCCATACCTTTCTTATTGTAATATAGTATGGGGGAAATGTTCAAATACTTTAATAAATAAGCTATATGTATTGCAAAAAAGAGCTCTACGTGCAATAACTAACTCTCATCCCAGAACACCAAGTGATCCTCTTTTTAAGAAACTTAAAGTATTAAATATTTTTGACATTTGTAAATTGCAAACTGCATTATTTATGTACAAATATTTCAACAACTTGCTGCCTGAGGTTTTTAATAATATGTTCATGTTAAACTCTGAAATGCATCAGTACAATACCAGATATTCCAATAGACCACGTGTTCAATTGTTAAAGTATGAGTCGTCCAGACAGACGGTCCGACACTTGGGACCTCAACTATGGAATTCATTATCTGATGACATAAAAAACAGCCCTTCGCCTGCCTCTTTCAAAGGCAAATACAAACAATGTCTTTTGAAATGTTAAAATATGTTGATCTTTTTAAAATAATTACTACACCACCTGAATTATTTATGCTCATATATTCTTTGTGTATACTTTTCCATCACACAGACCGCCTGTTTCCCTTTTGTTATGTACTAAATTATGTTCTTCACCTACCAATATATTTTTAATTTATTCCTGGAGACCAGCCCTTGACAGGTCAATGGCCTTTGTTGGCTCCTCCACATACTCAATTATAAGTTCTAGGTGCTTAAAATTATTTTATTGTTATGTTATTTTCTTGTTTTGTTTTGTTGTATTTAATCAGATATTGTATGTAAATTGTTTTATGTTTTTTATGAGAAGTGGAAAAAATAAATGAAAAAAATGAAAAATCGTTTAATTAGGCTTACTTGTTTAAAGTTGAATCCGCAATGTCTGCAGTTTCTGTGCAATAGAGTTTCAGGAAATTTCACTTCCTCTAAACAGCCCCCCCTCCCACACTCTTATTGATCTAGTAACACTTTAGACAGTTGATTAAACTTCAATGTACAGGGGAAAACACCCACAAAAAGTTACTAAAGGTCAACCGGTTACAGCAAAGAAGCCACATCGATACACTAATAAGTTAATTGGATTATTTTGTACTTTTTTCAAACTATAAAATAATGAATCAGCTCACTTCGCGATTTGTGTATGAGAAAAAAAGTTTTCATCACTTTTGTAAAGGAGGTAAAATACCCAGTGCATAAACTTTACATTTTTAATAGTTGAGATTCTGATAGTTATTTTAATAACTATTAATGCTCAAACCAAAGTTAAAATTTGCACATCGCAGGTGATGGAAAACAAATTGAGAGCGAGTTCGAAATGTTCGTGTGTGCACCAAGTTATAATATGTGCAATGATACTATTCTAATTCACAACTTTCAACCATTTTTGTTCCCCATATGTGCCCCTCCCTCCCTCCCTCCCTCTCTCTCTCTCTCCCTCTCTCTCTACATGTCTTTCTCTACATGCCCCCACTCTACCTTTCTACTTCCCATTATTTCCCGGCCTCCGCCTACTCATCCACTTATACCTTATGCACAGAACCCATGGCTGATGTTTGGCTTGGAGCCATGGAATTCATCGACTTCACTTGCGGTCTTCCCACGAATCCTGACAAACCTGCTGAACAGCCCACGGCAAATCCGCTGCTCAACCTGCCTACAGACTACACCAATCAGATCGCACAGAGCATGAAGCTACCGACGGGCAAGGTCAACCCTTACAAATTCGATCACTCCTTCGTCTACTTCCGGGGCAAGACTTTCGAGTGGGGTGCCAGGATCAGCTACGACTACAGCAAGGCGAACATCGGCCGCGACCCGCACGTTTGTCCGGCGATATGGAGTCTGCAGCGGGGAAGCAACTGCACGCTGAGCCAGGTGGAGAACATGGCAGCGAAGTTCGGACCGATTCATGGCGCTTATCATCTTTTCACCAACAACTGTCATCATTTTGCAGAATGGTTAATGAAGAAACTTATTGCAAGCGATTGCATTCCCAAATAATGACCAATGACGTCAAGAATATTTCCAGGACTTATCAAGAAAAAGTATTCACTTCCTGACTTCAGCTGTAAGTGCTGGATGATTTTATATTCAATTTGATAAACCTATATAATTATGAATCGAATAGAGTGATGAGGTTCTATTTACACCTTTACTGGAAGCGATGATTAAGACTGAAAATAATGAATTGAATTATTCTTTCCAATATTATTTTCAACAGATGTACAGGAAATTAGAATTTCCCATCGGCCGCCATGAAAATACCTGTCGCATAAAATATCAACGACAAGCGTCAACTATGATTCAAACGTTTTGAAACCATGTGTAATTTTTGCTTTATGTCTATTCTTGCTGTTTAATCTATAATGAGTGCAAGACGAAAAGCTTGAGTTTGTTTCCAGTTCACTGATACTATTTAAAATAAAATTGTAATGAAAATCAAACAGCAATTATACAATATCTGTATGTGGTCCATTTCAGACTTTCAATAAAAGGCTTGGCAATTATTTGCTGACCGATTAATTAATTGCTGAAGATAAGCGAAGGTTTATGCCTTGTGAGCACTGACAATTAATTTCATGTACAAGAAAAATACATACCGTCGCCTGGCTGGCAGAAGGGCGTTAGCTCGAATTTTAGGGCAATAATGAAACTTTAAAGTAGCCACACGAAGACATCAAAAGTGTTTTGAATTGATGCAAAACTCATATCATTGCGAAGGGGAAGCCTTGCCGATCAAATACAACAACTCTTCTCTTAAAAATATGTTTGGGGCCCGCAGTAATCAACTCTCAAAAATGTTAGTTTTGAGATCCAGATTTTCTGCCTTCAGCGGTCCTTTGTAGAGCGTCAATATTTGTGACGTCACATACGGGACACGGCTGGCTAGCTGCATACTGCTACACGGCACTGAGCTGTTCGTCCAGTGTGTGACGTCACAATTCAGAGCTTGCTACGCTTGTGTGTTTGATTTACGTTCAGGGGCGTTCGGGGGTCTAAGGAGGGTCTTGAAAAATTGCATTTTACGCCTTTCCATGATATCTATATGATTTCTCAGCAAATTGTTCGTGTTTTTCAAGAGAAAATCTTTCCATCCATATGTAATTTGTTCTAATTATGAGTTGTTAGTGAATTTTCTTTGTGTAGCTCCTTTAAGCAGAAGGGCGTTAGCACTAAATCGCCTCAAACTTGTATAAAATTGTGGCCGTGTTCTACTAAAATATTTCTATTAGCCTTTTATGTTTTAAACCAATTTTCGGGACGGAAAGCAGTTTAAATATAAAACAAATCTTTAAATGCGAATAACTCGAAAAGTAGTTTTCGAGTCGCTCGCGCACTAACGGCCTTCTGCCACCCGGCCGATTACATTCAGTGGGTTCCTGGTGATGCAAAAGTACAGAGAAGAGAAGAATGAAAGGTATAGACTGAACAGAGAGAGGAAAGAGAGAAAGAAAGAGAAAGAGATACAGAGAAACAAAGAAAGAACGAGAGAAAAAAGGAGAGAGATAGAGAGAGAGAGAGAGGGGGGGGGGGGGAGGGGACGGAAAGATAAAGAGGAAGGGGGGGGTGAAGTGAGAAGGAATTACAGTCGATTGCGCACTTCACATGTCGTTTTCTGTTTTGATTGTTG
Organism: Strongylocentrotus purpuratus; assembly: GCF_000002235.5. Classification (NCBI taxonomy): domain Eukaryota; kingdom Metazoa; phylum Echinodermata; class Echinoidea; order Camarodonta; family Strongylocentrotidae; genus Strongylocentrotus; species Strongylocentrotus purpuratus. Next base: position 26,199,510 of record NW_022145598.1, read on the forward strand.
ACAAAACTGCGCATGCGCATTCTGTGTAAAGAAATAACTAGCACTGGAAAACAAGGTTCTTGAGAATGGTTATAAGTCCCCTAGAATGATTTTAAAACTGCGAAAAAATGTGACTGATGTGAAATTTGGAGAAATGAGGAGACGTCGCAAAAATTTGAGGGGCGATGTATGCCTTTGACCTTCCCCAAATGTCAACTCCCATAGGTTCACATGCAAAGACAAGATGATTATTCTTACCCTAGAATCTATTTGAATTGATACTGAATTACATGAAACTTTAAGACATGGGCAAACATAAGAGAGGCTCATAAATTTGCAGGAAAGTGCATTATTTTTACCTTCCCAACCACTTCACAAGGCGATTGGCTTCTTGATTAAACTGTACATGGCGACATGCGCATTCGGGGAAAAAGAGACAATTCCTCATCTCTCATATAGATTAACACGGGAAAACAAGGTTCTTGAAAATGGTTGTAATTCCCCTGGTATGACTTTGAAATCGCGTAAAATGAGACTCATATGACATTTGAGGACATGGAATACCCAACATAAACTCGAAGAGCTGAAAAGACCTTGCAGAAATATTCATGTGTGCTTTTAACTTTCGAAACAATCTGAACTCCCACGGAAGATCGAATCCGGCCGTATGCACCTATTGATTCAAAGCATGAATGCAAATATTAAATCGCGCGTCAAAATATGGAATAGTCAACAACAAGGAAATAGCCAGCACACAATTCTAGATACTCGAATATCTAGACTATCGGGATTTTCTTCAATTAATCTTAACAAGATGAAGGAACCTGATAAATACACGATGATTGGTTTGCTTCTGTTTATGCATGTGATGACAACCGCAAATGCTGTTGGTGAGTTAAAACTAATATTTTCGTTTGTGAAGTATGGTACAGAGCTTACCAATCTTGCAATACTTAAGTGGGATTACAGAGCATTGGTATATATATGGTTTGCCCATGTGTATTATTAATAGGTGCGTATGTACACAGTAACTCCCTCATATTGTGTTGCAACATACCCAGGGTACCAGATCACCGTTTAGTACAGTCTTATGGTCGTTTTGATTTAAAATTCACGTGTTGTTCTTGTTTTTAATCAGATGAAGATGAAGCCTATTAATTTTTGTTTAAGCTTAATGCAATTAAGGCAGAAGAAGACACATTATATATTTGAAAAGTCAAACAAAACTTTACCAATGATTACGGTTAGCAAATGAAACATGAAAAAGAAAAATGATCAGCGATTGAAAGAAATGAAATGAAATGAATATATATTTTACAATAATTATTTTCGTTTCAACTGAACTGTTTTTCATCCTCCCCAGATTTACGGGATAGAAAACTTTGCCTTAAATTATATCCTAAGGCTCAGTCACATACATGGGACTAACCCGAAACTTACGACCAACCGAACAAACTACATGTATATCATTACCTTATCTAGTTGATAACAGGGGTCCTTATACACAATCGAATCGATACATTTTCTTTACCCCAGCTGTTTATAGTAATGCCTCAAGTGTCTAGTTCCCATTGTCAAATCGTGTCCCACGGGGTTCAAAAAGGGCCCTTTTGCAGCCAGTTTGGATACTTGATGAATTTCCATAATGTGCATATCTATCTAACTGTACATCATGAAAGAATGTATGAAAGAACTTTTCTGAGTAATATTGATATAAGTAGGCATAATTGATTTAGCCATTTAGTGTTGTGATTCGACTAACGTGTTTCCACAAAATGTATAAACAGTGGTAAAATCTGCCCTAAAAGTCGCGCGTTTTTTTCGCCATTTTGCTTTTTCATATAGTAGAAATAATGATAACAATGCATTGTTTTGCTAAAATATGTCGAGATTGCTAAAATCTTTGTTTTTATATAAGAAGTTTTACTTATAGTGCAAGATAGTACCATTAAGGCCAGCTGAAAAACATCTCTCAGGTTTTATTCGTTTATTTATTCGTAGCAACCAATGGGTTGGATTGATATAATACATACATTTTCAACATGATTATATAGTATTAATGACTGCTTTGAAAAACAACTATTTTCGAAAATTAAAGCAGTCATTAATACTTTTATATACCGAAAAGGGTCATAGAATACATGTGCGACTTACCAATCATGGTAATCAAGTTTGTTTACGCTATCGAGACAGCAGACAGTGTAAGGGCACCAGTGGTGGATCCAGGGGGGGGGCCCGGGTGCTCACTACCCCCCCCTTCCCAAAAAAAAAAATGTGCTCCCCCCCCCCCCCCCCCCCCCCCCCCCCCCCCCCCCCACTGAGCGAATTTTTGGCCGGCGCGTTTTTCAAATTTTCGGGAGAAAAAAAAAAAAAAAAAAAAAAAAAAATGTGCTCTGTACCCCCCCCCCCCCCCCCCACTGAGCGACTTTTCGGCCGGCGCGATTTTCAAATTTTCGGGAGCAAAAAAAAAAAAAAAGTTGGGCCCCCTCCCCTAAGAAATCCTGGATCCGCGCCTGGGGCACAAGGTACATACAAATACGTGTGTGGGACTATGAACGGGCTGGATTTTTTGTGTTACTGAAATGTGCTCAGAATTCAAGTAATTAATCTATTAAATGACTATAACAGACAAGAAACAGGTCAAAGGTGAGGACAAGAATCAGTGCTTATCAATATAACAGAAAGTTTGCATGAAATACCATCAGGAAAGCTGTCTAAATTTGTCAAAAACCTGACTTTCATTGTCTTTACCATTTTCCAATTATCCTCTTATGTTTTTATGTAGTCTGTACCTTGTTTCTCATTGAATACTATACTTTTTTTTTTTTTTTAATCTTCTTAATCGTTTGATTGAAATGTCGTAGTTTTATAATGTTTTTATTTCCCATTGACTATTTTTTACACATTGTTTTTAATTGATGTTGGAATTTGGAAATAAATGATTTGATTTGAATTTGATTTAATTTACCCAGAAAAACCAACATAAAAACAGGGTCCCAACAGTAGGTAATATGGGAGAAAAAATAAGATGTATATTTTCATTATTGTTTTTCACTTGTATATTCGATGTGTACTTTTTATAGTCATGCCAAACATTTCAAGGACCCCATGGCACTCCCTCTCCTACACTCCCCACCGATAATAATACTTGAACATTCACTCCTGACGACGGATAGTCAACCTGTTCGAAACGTCAAGCCACTCCCACTACCTATCCTCCCTAACCGGCGCTATAGTTCTCCTTAGAACTATAAGCTAAGAAAGATAACTGACAGTCTTTTTCAAGACTACACCAACAGTCCTATATAGCCGATAAGCCTTCTGCTCGCCAGCCACTGAATTCTTCAACATTAAATAAAAGTTTAGCTTTTAAAAATCCAATTTATCCAAATCTATATATCAAAAAAAGTAAATCTAATTTTAAAGGAATACAAATCCTAAGAGAAGAGGCGTAAATATTCACCTCTGAATGAAAAACGCCTATAAACTAAAACAACAACATTTAGGACTACACACACTCAAGAAAGAAAGATTATCGAGAATCCTTTTCAGGACTTCCCAATCCTCCCTCTCTCTCACATGGTGCACCCGCAAGCCTACTGTATATTGAACATTCAATAACTTCATTCATACAAAAACAGGTTCACCACGTATTTAACCGGACGTCAAGTTTCAAGTGTAATCTTTTGATATTTTCAGGTATTAAGGTATTACAAATTTAACTTTGTCAGATTTTGTTTGAAGAAACGAGAAGGATAATAATTCGCATGATATTTCACTGTTTGAAATTGCGTAACATGTGACTTATGAGGGCATGGACTAATATTCACAGAGGTTTACAATGCTGTAGAGACCATGAATAGATTTAAAGGACATTTATGGTTCTGAAATTAAGGTGCTTTTAGATGACCTTAGAAACAATCTCAGCACACATAATGTTAATACGCATAGATAAGTATTTTTAAGAAGGATTATTCCCCCCTTCCGAGCATCTCTTTTAAATGATGCGAAATATGAATTTTATGAAATTTGAGGCTCACGAGTTTGCCTCCTGCTTGCTTTCCCAAACCCTTCACAGGGCGCTTCGTTTTTTTTTGTTTTTTTTGTTGGACAAAACTGCGCTTGCACATTCAGTGGAAAGAAACAACTCGGCCCCTATAAAACACGGGAAAACAAGGTTTTTTGAGAATGGTTGTAATTCCTCTAGTATGACTTGAAACTGCGTAAAGTATGACTTATATGACATTTCAAGAAATGGCCGGAGTACCAAAACATAAGCTCAAAAAAGCTGAGGAGACCTTGCATAAATTTGCAGGGATATCTGTGCTTTTGACATTCCAAATACAATGTCGACGGTCATTGGTAAACACGCGAAGACGATTCTTTTACGAATGCTTATTTTCCCCCTATAGAATCTCTTTGAATTGATGAAAATACGGAATTATATGAAACTTTCAAGACATGGACAAACATAAGAGAGACCCCAGAAGGTGGTGAGACTGCGCATTCATTTGCAGTAATATGCATGGTTGGTATTGACCTTCGAAACAGTCTAAACTCCCATAGAAATTCGAAATGCCCGTTTGTTATCATTGCTTCAAAGAATGAATGGAAATCAATCGTGCGTCATAATTTGGAATAATAACAATAACAAGGATATAGCTACCACATCATTAAAGATACTCGAGTGTCTGGTATATCGGGATTGGCTTCAATTAATCGTAACAAGAGGAAGGAACCTGACAAACTTAGAATGATTGGTTTTCTTCTGTTTATGCATGTGATGACAACCGCAAATGCTGTTGGTGAGTTACATTTAATATTTTCGTTTGTAAACTATGGTAGAAAGCTTAGCAATATTGCAATTTTTAAGGGGGTTAACAGAGCATTGGGTCAAGGTTTGCCCATGTGTATTATTAATAGGTGCGTATGTACATAGTAACTTCTTCATATTGTGTTGCAACATACCCAGGATACCAGATCACCGTTAAGTACAGACTTATGGTTGTTTTCTTTGAAAATTCACGTGTTGTTCTTGTTTTTAATCAGATGAATCCCATTAATTTTTGTTTAAGTTAAATGCAATTGTATTTACAAGGGAGGGCGAGGCAGAAGAAGACACATTATATTTTTAAAAAGTCAAACAAAACTTTACCAATGATTACGGTTAGCAAGTGAAACATGAACAAGTAAAATGATCAGCGATTGAAAGAAATGAAACAGATACATTTTACAATAATTATTTTCGTTTCAACTGAACTGTTTTTCATCCTCCCCAGATTTACGGGATAGAAAACTTTGCCATAAATGATGTCCTAATGCTCAGTCACATACATGGGACTAACCCGAAACTTACGACCAACCGAACAAACTACATGTATATATCATTACCGTATCTAGTTGATAGGGTCCTTATGCACAATCGATACATTTTTCTTTATCCCACCTGTTTAGTAATGCCTCAAGTGTGTAGTTCCCATTGTCGATTCGTGTCCCACTGGGTTCAAAAAGGGTCTTTTTGCAGCCCGTTTGGATACCTGATGAAATTCCCTAATTTGCATATCTATCGAACTGTACATCATGAAAGAATGTATGAAAGAACTTTTCTGAGTAATATAAGTAATTGATTTAGCCATTTAGTGTTGTGATTGGACTAACGTACTCCCACAAAATATATAAACAGTGGTAAAATCTGCCCTAAAAAACACGCGTTTTTTTCGCCATTTTGTTGTTTTCATATAGTAGAAATAATGATAACAATGCATTGCTTTGCTAAACTATGTCGAGATTGTTAAAATCTTTGTTTTTATATAAGAAGTTTTACTTATAGTGCTGATGGTACCAGTAAGGCCAGCTAAAAAACATCTCTCAGGTTATATTCGATTATTTTTTTCGTAGCAACCAAAGGGTTGGATTGATATAATACATACATTTTCAACATGATTATGAACATTATTCAATTGAGTACAATGAAACCAGGTTGATTGATGCAAGCGGAGAGCCAAAGTAAGAAAAGAGGCGTTAACCTGCCACAAGGACACAAACTAAACACACCTTGTTTTTTCGAAATATTTTTTTGTAGCGGTCACCCCCTAAATCGGAGGGGGCGCAACAACAAACGGCCCTTTTGACGAAAAAAAGTATTTTGTAAATAATGTTTTGAATCCCCTTGAATTTGATAATGATGAAAGAAATTTAAATCATTTTCATTTTGAAGCCAATTTTAACTGAATTGGGATCAATAAACATCTGAATTTTGAGTAAGAAAGCTAAGAAAATCTATGAACATTGCTTGACATGAAGAAAAAAAACTGTATTTTTTAGATTTTTTAAAAGGCAACGATAATAGGACTATGCATAATTATTATGCACAGATGCCTATTGCTGCGCTCCTAGGGTTATGGTTATGCTTACGTTAGAGGCTATATTTAGAAACACGCCTCTACGACTGATTAGATAATGCGTACCTGATGTACACCTGTGTCGCTAAGCATGCTGGGAAACAAGGGCATGCTGGTAACGAGCGAATTACAGGATAGCTCACGCAAAATCCATTGACCTGTTAATATATATCATTCTTCTTTATTTCGAATAAATACTGCCTTTGACGTACTAGATTGACAATGCGTATTTATACGACGTTAAGCTGGACAGTGACCCTAATGAAAATTATCCAGTCACACGGCCAAAACGATACTAAACCGACACCAAACCAACCGATTCTTGGCCATTTGAGGCATTGCAATTTTATGTTCGGTCTGGTGTAGGTCTGGTGTAGGTCTGGTGTAGTTCTGGTGTTGGTCTGGTGTTGGTCTGGTGTAGGTCTGGTGTAGGTCTCATTAGTGCGACCAGGGGGTATTTAGAAGAGGTAATCATTTTGATGCACATGCTAATGTTAATGACCAATGTTTAATATTAACAGAACCTCTATATACATATTTGGGTGGTGGAAGAGGATCCTTTGAAGGGAGAGTTGAGGTTTACTACCAAGGTGCATGGGGTACAGTGTGTGGCGATGACTGGGATTTAGATGACGCCCACGTCGTTTGTCACACATTGGGATATCCACGTGCTTCTGCTTATTACACCAACGCAACCTTTGGTGAAGGCATAGGGCAAATTATCCTGGATAATGTGAATTGCACGGGATCTGAGTCAAACATCGCCTTCTGTCAACACAATGGTTATCTATCTCACAACTGTGAGCATCGTCAAGATGCAGGAGTCACGTGTGAAGGCATTGGTAATTGTATTTTTTTCTTTAAATTCTAGGGGGGGGGGGGTAATAATTACTCTGAATTAGACGATTCATTTTATATACCTCATACAAAGATTGTCATTCACTGATTGGTCAAAACTGTATCACATGACAAGGAGCATTTCGATCTTTCAATGCGTCAGAGGGTTTGATAGCTACCATCAACCCCTGTGATAGGACTCCTAACCCCTCCGCGACTTTTGCGCACGCACAGTGTACAAGATTTCAAATGCGCGCTGAAGCCATGCAATTAATTTTGGGCCGCAGTAACTGCATTACCTTACTGCAGTACCTGTAAACATGTACAGTATAGATTGGATTTCTTTTAGCGTTGGATATTAAAAATGTTTTGAGCTTCAAAATACTGTAAATATATTACCGTGATGAGCATTATAGACTCTAGATATTAGATTTATTTTCTAGACCTAGAGTCCATTCATGAATCAATGAAAAGAATGAGGTATATAAAACAAATATGGACTGCTCTGCAATCGGATGGTGGAGGAAATTATCACTCCCCCGGTTGTGTTCATGCCGGCCCATCTATCACCCCTCGGCTTGCCTCGGGGGGGTGATAGAAGGGCCGGTATGAACACCACCTTAGGAGTGATAATTCCCACCATCATCGTCATGAGCAGTCAATATGTGTATACTATATACCGCACATGAACATTTTAGGCCTCTGATTGGTCAAAACTGCAGGACAGAAATTCGCTTTTAAAGGCTGGGCAATAATAGTATAGATAATTATATAGACTGCTATGATAGTAACAGTTGTTTCTATAGGCTCAAGGGGTCAAAGCAGGATATAACATCACCGAGAGCCTATCGAAACAAGTATGCCTCGAATATTAAAGCTGTCAATATATCTTGTATATACCGTAAAGAGTCAAAGAATACATGTGCGACTCACTTATATACCAATCATGGGGTCCTCACATTAACAAATTATCCTCAAACTGTGCTCCAGTGGAAAAGGGAAAGTAGAACTGTGCTCCAGTGGAACAGGAACATGATATCTGCGCTCGAGCTCGCACAAAGTAATATTTTAAACACGGAAACCAATGGGGATCGCAGCAAAAACAAATTGCAGGCATCTAAACACGACTTCACCTTATCCAATCAGATGACAGGATTAGGAAAGATTCTTAAAGTAAGGTATATAATATAGATATATTGACTGCTATGAGAGACATAGTTGTTTCTATTGGCACAAGGGGACGTTACATCCTGCTATGAACCCGAGGCGTCTTTAAAGGTAATAAAAAGTTTTGGTATGGGGTCATGAATTTGGTTCAAATGACCATATTGGAAGCAAATGCGATCCTACAATATACAGTGATCGTTGTCGCGATTGAAATCGAGTCTAAAGTTATGAAATTGTAAATAATGAACTCTTTATGTTGCATAGCTCCCTCTCAAGGTCAAGATATAAATTAACCTATAGACCAATGTTTCTTGATTAAAATCGACCAATTAGCTTTTCCCGTTTGGAAATTATATATCACAACTACATATTCTGACATTTTCATGGTCGCAGCTACCATTGTACGGCCGTAGGCGCTATTTGAAATTCATCAAAATTTACCGGGAGCACCGGTAAATTTTTATATTCAATTTTTCTCAAAAGCAGAAATGTTTTAGGGGCTAAATTTTCTGATGCTTAAAATACATCCACAGGGGCATCCAATTAAATCAAATTTGTGAAGAATCACTATCCGACCAATTTTCAAAATGTCCCAAAACTTTATATTACCTTTAATATTTACTGGGCAAAGCTCTACTGCGCGTATTAAGCAAGACAAGGACGCAATGGTTCCTTGTGAATTTAGTAATGGGTAGGCGCACAGTGCCTCAGAGACACATGCAAATACATTTTGGTAGGCATATGCTGTTAATAAATATATATATATATTTAGCATTGGCACGCGGGATGTGGTATAGATCACCTCGGCAATAGTTTTTCAGACTTGACACTTCTGGCGCTCTGCAATCATTACGCAAATACCTTCGAAGTGCAAGGTTATTGTTCTTATTCTTATCTATGATATTTCTGGTGCCCATTTAGGACCTTAAATTGCTATGAAGGTAATTTTAGACCCCAAAATGTCTGAAATTTAGATTAAATCCAATCATACCGATTCAGCTCCACTTAAAAGAAAAATACGGTGACCGTTAACTAATTTACATTAAACGGGCCGCGTCTTATTTTGTAGTACCACAGCGAGCCCAGATTTTAGTATGAACTCTCTTTCATACATAACGAGCTACGAAGGCTCGCAAAGAGGTCACAAACAATTAGACTTTGATTATTTATTCCTTTGCCTCACTATTTTATAAAGGCAAAACAAATGAATAAATACTGAGATTCGAACCCTTAAAGGGATAGTTGAGTTCTGTTGCAAAGGGCGCTACACAAAATATTTTTTTTGTGAGATAATGAAAAACTGAGTGTCAAATTTGAAAGAACAAAATATTTAATATCAAAATCATCTTTGTTTGATCAAAATCGGTTTAGAGACGGCTGAAATATTACGATTTCTAATATTTGTTTACCACGACAAATATTAGATATTTTGAAAAATTTGAAAAAAACCGCTGGAAAAAAACACGAAATAACGCCTTTTACGTCGTATTTTAGCCAATGCCGATGTTGGCTTTTTTGTTGGCATTTTCGTGTTGCTTATATTACCCACAATTAGCCGGCTCATGTATTTTTTATTTTTAAATAAATAATTAATTAACGGTCACCGTGTATTTTTTTTAAAGTGGAACTGAATTGGAATGATCGTATTGGCTAAATTTCACACATTTTGGGGTCCAAACTTACCTTCATAGCAATTTTATGTTCTAAAAGGGCACTATAAATGTCATAGATAAGAATAAGAGCAATAACCATGCACTTTGAAGGCATTTGCGGTCTGAAAACAGAACTCAACTATTCCTTTAAGTCAATTCCAAAGTTTCATTAGTATTACGCTGTCCTTACTTATTGAGCTAACGATTAGTTGATGACAACTTGAATGGTATAATTACTATGACCCTATTAACAACCCTATCGGATTGCATGTGCGCATGCGCTGGTTTCCTTCGCAAGCTCAATCTGGGCTGGCTATGATACGAAAAATAAAACGCACACGGCCCGGCTGGTTGTGTATACTACAACCAACACGAAAAAGCCAAGAAATGGCCAACATTGGCATTGGCTGTAATAAAACATAAAAGGCGCTGTCTAGTTTTTTTTAAACGGCTTGTTCAAAATTATCGAATATAAAATTATAGGACCCACAAACGTTAGAAATGGTTATACTTATGAATCTTTCAGCCATCTCTGAACCGATTTTGATCCAACAAAGATGATTTTGTCATTTAAATTGTACGCTTTTTCAAATTTGACACTCAGTTTTTCATTATCTCACAAATAAAGCTGATGGTAGCCCATGTATTGCTTTATAATGCACCCCTATCCCTTCTCCCTCCCTCTCTACTTTCATTTCTTAATTGATTTTCTTTTTCTTTTGTCCTCAACAGATTACGTCGATTTGCAAAATGGGAGCAGCAGTAGAGAAGGTCGGGTTCGGGTCCGCTATCAAGGATCATATGGTACCGTTTGCGACGATGGCTTTGGTATGACTGATGCGCATGTAGTTTGTAGAATGCTAGGTTATACCTTCGCGGAGTCCTTTTCGTGCTGTGCGGAATTCGGCCCAGGAACTGGTGACATATTCCTGGATAATATCCACTGTACGGGAGAGGAAGTGACGATCGGACATTGTATGCATAATCCATTTGGAACGCACAACTGTGAACACAGTGATGATGTAGGAGTAACGTGCATTAAACGTAAGAATAACAACAAAATGATAATAATAATAATAGTCATGACTTCAAATCAAATCAAATCAAATCAATTATTTCCAAATTCCAACATCAATTAAAATCAATGTGTAAAAAACAGTCAATAGGCAATAAAAACATTATAAAACTATGACATTTCAATCAAAAGATTAAGAAGAAAACAAAACAAAACGAGTATAGCAATCAAAGAGAAACAAGGTACAGGCTACATTAAAAAAAACATAAATGGATAATTGGAAAATGGTGAACACAATAAAAGCCAGGTTTTTGGCTTGTTAGGGTGTGTTAACGTAGTTTGTGCATTTGTTTGTTTTTACATTATTATTATACCAAATAGACATTGGTCAAACAATACATAAAACATAGTACATGGGAACATGAGAACATAAACATGAAAAACATTATATATAAAAAAAAAAAAAAAACATGATGACGACGAATGTCGACAATAATGATGATAATAATGGGTTCTTGTTTAGCTCTCGTGTCTGTCAGACTTGACACTTCTGGCTCTCTGCAATCATTACGCAAATGCCTCCGAAGTGCATGGTTATTGCTTTTATTCTTATTCATGACATTTCTTCAGGACATTTCTAGTGCCCTTTTAGGACCTAAAATTCATATGAAGGTAATTTAGACTCCAAAATGTGTGAAATTTAGATTTAATACGATACCAATTCAGCTCCATTTTCCCCAAAATACTATGACCGTTCATTAATTAATTAATAATATCAATACACGGGCCGGCTGGTTGTGCGTATTATAACAAACATGAAAAGCTAACAAAAAGCCAACATTGGCTCGAATAATATAGATATAATGACTGATTTGAGAGGAATAGTTGTTTCATAGGCTCAAGGGGATGTTGCTTCCTGATCTCACCCGAGGCGTGCTGAGGATTGATAACAAGATGCAACATCCCCGAGAGCCCATACAACAACTATTCCTCGAATTATTAAAGTGACTCTGTAATATCGTTGAAGGTTGATGAAAAAACGTAATTTGTGTATAAAATATTAATTATTATATTCCTTTTACTGTACTAACCCTCTAACATGCAAATAATCCTGAACAAATTCTCAAACCTCAAAGATACTTATGGTTTTCTTTGAAGGCATCACTGTGCGACACCCTCTAACAGTAAATTCTCCCAATCGTTTTTGAATTTCCCGAACCGTTTTTCCATGAAAATAGCGCTACGATTGGTTGCCGACTATCACAATCGGGTGTTAGTTGTCAGAGATCACAAAGACATTATTTTTGCAGTCTTTAAAAGGTTGGCAGTGGTTGGCTGAATGTTTACGCTGCTGCATCGAAAATCTTTTGCCGAACAAAAAGATTTTCTCAGATTTCCAAGGTTAGGTGACAGTTCCGAGTTTGATTGGCGACTGACCGCTATACTGATTTCAGTGATTGATGGATTTTTTCAGGATGATTTTTGGTTGAGAAAACGTCGGCATTAATCGAAGATATACGATTAGTCTTCGATTAATAAAGAGCGAACATCGACTACGAGCAAGGAATCATATAGCTCCGTTTAGTCTCATTTCACAACGCCCCCTATCGTCAGAGTCAGCAGCCTAAAATATTAGCCTGTGGAATTTTACACAAAAATCGTTAAAAATTCATTTTTTGTTTAAACGAAAAGCACATCCACCCCGACTTACGTTATCACTAGCTCTTTCATTGGAACCCTCATGTCCCATTGACTTTTGAAAGTTCACCCACCGAATTTGATCAAAATAGGTTGCAAGCTCGTCATTGCCTATAGTACACATGTGAAACAAGTCGAACTTTGGACTCAGTTTGTCAAGCGATTTTAAGATTATAGGTCAAGCACACGAAGGATAAGAAGCATGAATTATCATGGATCACTTTTGCTTGGTTCATTATGTCCATTTCATCCAACCCCCCACCGTCATTTTTTCATTTAGTTAAAGCAAACATTTTGCCGAGTTTAGCAAAAAAATGAATATTCATGAACGGTCAGACAATACAGCCTTTCAGTACGTAACGTAACGTATAGTGAATGGGAATGGGCGATGATCCGTCCAGGAGGTAGAGCTCAGTGGTTTGTGCTGGCAATGTTCACGCGAGCGAAAATGAGACAATCGGAGCAATATGTTAACTTTAGAAACTTCGAATTTGTACTGTTGATTCACTAATTCTGTTTGTTTGATACTTTTCCATTGAAAGAGAAGAGCGCGATATCATTTTATATAATCAAATCATTGTAATCTGGCTTCAATGCAACAAACCTATTCTCTGTTTAAAGGGAAATTAGCATACACATGCTTTAGCAGTCACGCAAAACAAACACTGGCAAATTATTATTCAATAAAATCTGAGAATTTATACTATTATCTAGATCTATTAGGAATAAATCATTGTCAAAATAATTCCATAAATTGGGGTGAAAAAAAATATTCCAACGTTATGAGCGACAGTGTACATGAAGGGAAAACGTAATTATAACAATTTAAAAGAAAACGATGAATAATTATTCATTCGCAAGGGCGTTCCCCTAGCTGCCTGGAAGAGAAAATGTCATTCGAGATCACTATGACCAGTAGGTCTTCCCTTCTGATAAATGAAATCACACCACATCCGAATAAATCCATTTGCTAATAATGAGCAAGAATTGTAATTTTCACATGAATTATACGTTTTTTTCTCATTTTAATTTTGTATATTTCTCTACCGATTTCTTTTCAATCTGGCATACATTCAAACCACATACACAACATTATTTCCTTTGTATCAGTTCCCGTGCGTCTTGTTGACGGGGCTTCAGCCAATGAAGGGCGAGTCGAGGTGAACTACCAGGGGTCATGGGGTACAATCTGTGATGACTCTTGGGATATCAAAGATGCTACAGTTGTTTGTCGAATGCTAGGTTTTCCTGGAGTCTCTTCTGCATTGGTGAGTTTCGGAGAAGCCACTGGTAATATCATCCTAGAAAACGTCGGATGTGACGGGTCAGAAACGCACATCGCACATTGCGACCATGGCGGCTATGAGATCCATAACTGCACGCATTCTGAAGACGTTGGTCTTATATGCAGTGGAGAAGGTAAAGTTGTAATTTCCGAAAATGTAATACTATCACGCCAAAAAAAAAATTAAAGTAAAAGACGTGCATTTCAGTATATTCCCTTTATTAAAGGCGGTCTTTCCTGAAACAAATAGACTTATATATTATGAATCATGTTATTGTACCTCAAAGCACGAAATTTATCATTTTCTTCCCAGAAGGTTTTATTTCACTTGTTATTATTGTTTCTAGGACACCTACCCCCTTGACATCCACCCCCGTATAACCACCCCAGTCAGCTACCCCATAAGACAAGTACCCCCTAGGGCGAAAACCTTCTAGAACGACTACCCCTCGGACAACTACCCGTCGAACAACTACCCCCCCCCCCCGGATTACCACCCCAGTCAGCTACCCCATAAGACAAGTACCCCCTAGGGCAAACACTTTCCAGGACGACTACCCCTCGGAACAACTACCCCCGGACAAATACCCCGGACAACCATCCTCTAGGACAACTACCTCCGGTAGAACTATATAAAGGGGTAGTTGTCTGGGGTGTAGTTGTCCTGGGGGTAGTTGTCCTGGGGGGGGGGGTAGTCGTTCTAGAGGGTGCTTGCCCTAGGGATAGTTGTCCTAGGGGTAGTTGACTGGGGGTGGTTATCCGGGGGTGGATGTCTAGGGGTAGGTGTCCGGATACGTTTATTATTACTTGATATCATCATCCAAATATTATGGCTCACTTTTTGTTCTCTCATTGGCCCTTCTCGTACATAGCCAGCCGCAAATGGGGATTATTTGACGAAAAATCAATGCTTTTATAAAACCCAGATAATTTCGCAAACATTACAAAATTAGTTAACAGTTAACAGTTAGGTACTTGTAGAAAACCAAGATAAAACACTTGTCAAAAGAAGGCAGCTGCACCTATTATACAATAAACTCTGTAAAATCTCGTTGGTTTGATACAGATTTTATGTAGTGCAGCTAGGCTATGATAACAAAAATGCCAGAAATACAGAAAAAGGTGTTCTGGCCCATATGCAGAGACTACACAGTTCATGCATACAACTCGAATGAAAGAAGAAACCTGTGCTGACCTATACGTCGCCGACTGACTGCGTGGAAGACCTTGCTATATATTCTACAGACCCGATCCATGTTAGTAGGGCTTGCGATCTGCCATTTTGATGACAAGAAAAATTGGGCAAACTATTGTTTTAAGCCATATCTGTAACATGGCTTGGTTTAATTTAATTTTTTCTATTTTGTAATAATAATAATATTGTTTAACAAGTTGAAATTCATTTTGTAATTTCTACTTGTAGCTGAACTCAAGGTTCGCCTCGTAGAAGGTCCGGATGAGAGCCAAGGTCGTGTTGAGTTGTTCTACTTCGGATCATGGGGTACTGTCTGCCAACATTTCTGGACCCCATTGGACTCGGAAGTGGTCTGCAGAATGTTAGGATTCGTCGGGGCTATAGCATATTCAACCCACTCATCATACGGACGTGGGACAGGGGAAGTAATACTACGTTGGCCGAGATGCTCTGGAAAAGAATCGAATCTTCTTGAGTGTGATCCATATCATGATTTGGGTGACACTGGGTGTGGACATACGAGAGATCTCGGAGTTTCATGCTTAAAAATGGGTAAGAATTCATATTGAAAAGTCAAGAATTTTGCGAGGATGTGTCATGGTATGTCACATGACATCCTACTTGTTATTAGTGGCATATGTAAAAGGGGACAAGGGATCACGTGCCACACTTAAATGTAGAATGGCGAACAAAGGGTAAAGATGATCGAGAGCGGAGCGGGGGACAGTCGTGTAGGGAAAACAACATACAAAAGAAAGACACAAAGAAGAAGAAAAGCATGAAAGGACCCATTCCCCTACGCTACAACATCGGCCCTCTCCAATGGCGTTTAATTTACCGGTGACCGGTGTCCACACCATCCCTTGACCTCTTAATGGCGGGATCGACGCGTCAATCCAACCATTAATATTATTTATGCCAAGAAAGCTTTACGATCTTCAATAAATGGAAGTCGAGTTTTAAGCATGTGCTTCGGTGCAATTTGAGCACTCCGTCACTAGGAGCTTTTGTGACTCACAAAGGTTCCAAGTGATGATCCTAGTCTCAGTCCTGATTGATTGATTGATTTTTATTCGACAAGCTTCCAACATACAACAATATACAATAATAACAGATCAAAAATAAGTCAGTTTGAACAGGATAACCCACGAAAGCTCGAGAGCTTATTTCCAGTGGGGTCCCTTACATACATGTATAAAATTAATAAGTTAAAATAGTAATATTTACAGACAGATAAGAAAATTAAAATAACTACTTATTAAAGATAATAATAATAATAACAACCTTAAACTGATGATAGAAATGATATTAAGTACAAGAAGAAAAAGAAGAAGGAGAAGAAGAAAAAGAGGAGAAGGAAGAAGAGGAAAATAATGATGAATTTGTAGAATTTCTATAACGTACGAAAACATAAGTATATACAACATGAAAAAGTATGAACCGACAGAAGAATAAAAAATTCAATCATATAACATGTAATTCACTTCTCTTCTCTGACTGTCAAGTATTAGGTATTCCTTTAATTTCCTCTTAAAATGATCATAGTCTCCTATTTCTTTTACACCATTGGGAAGGGAATTCCAATGTTTTATGGCATTGTAATAAAACGAATTTCCAATACTACCTACTCTTTCTGGTAAGTTAAAGTTGAATCGGCTATTTCTTGTATTATCATCATGTACGTCAGTAACAAGATCGAAGTTGGATCGAATATAATGATTCGACCTAGTATGATATATTTTATGCACGTGATGCAATACGAGTTGTTTTGATCTTTGGTCGACTTCAAGAAAACCAGCTTTAGAAAGTTCGCTGTAGCCAACATGAGTTCTTGGACCAGAACAGTTGATAAATCTCACCATTTTGTTCTGTATAATCTTCAACTTCTTTTGATCTGACTTGTTTACATTCACAGTAACAAAATGAAACGGGATGCGTTTTTGCGGGTACTTGAGATTTAATAGAGGATGGAATCTTGTTACCCTGAATATTAACATCATGACAATAATAACAACTACGACACAAACTTTCCCAACTGAATATAAAATACTTTTACTTAAACGTTACACTGCTCCAATCCGCCCCAGGGAAGGACCCGGGTATCATTTTCGAATCTTTTGATCAATTTATACAAGTATCTGCATCTGAAAAACTGGATGGAGCCGGCATGTCCAATCCAAAGTACTCTCTGCATCGGGGCCACCAACAGACGAGAACTTGTGTACAACCCCCCACAGCCCGTAAAAAGGCGACACCGTTTCCTCATTAAAGAGGGCGAACAGAGTTTACCTTCTCATATGGATTTAACTGCGAGTACCACAAAGTGGGCTATACGTATAACACCCCTCTGCATACAAAGAAGACACACAGTTCCACTGCATTAAACAGGCGAACAGATGCCTACTTTACAGGCGGGTACATGTTATAAATAAACGACAGGACGAAATGCCTGTTATCATCGGGGCCCCTACCGGAAACCAATAAATATTGAGCTCTGAAAAAACTGGATGGAGCCGGCATGTCCAATCCAAAGTACTCTCTGCATCAGGGGCACTAACAGACGAGAACTTGTGTACAACCCCCCACAGCCCGTAAAAAGGCGACACTGTTTCCTCATTAAAGAGGGCGAACAGAGTTTACCTTCTCATATGGATTTAACTGTGAGTACCACAAAGTGGGCCAGGCTATACGTATAACACCCCTCTGCATACAAAGAAGATACACAGTTCCACTGCATTAAACAGGCGAACAGATGCCTACTTTACAGGCGGGTACATGCTATAAATAAACGACAGGACGAAATGCCTGTTATCATCGGGGCCCCAACCGGAAACCAATAAATATTGAGCTCTGCAAGATACAATGGCCAATTTAAATAATCCAATTCATATTCTCAAAAACACAACCTTCCCATGAGGTATTTTGCAGCAGTGTGTAATACACATAATAACCTTTATATGTATATATTAACATATATACATTCAAACAGTGATTTTATTCATAAGCATACACCAATTGCAATTACACATGTCACAACGCAAATTCCAACAATTCGCGTGTTTAGACCCCCCCCCCCCCCCCCCCCCCGAGGCCACTCCGTGACCCCCTTTCGGATGAGGTGAGGGCGAAACAAACCCAATCTTCAGACACTGATCTGAGAAACATGACCGGGACAAAATTCCCTCACGGCCCACGACTGCGGAGCCATTCGTTATAAAACCGCAGATATTCGTGCGACCAAGCAATTTGCTCCAAATCCGAGTAAACTTTCAATTTGATATAGCATTACCCTGCATGTCCTTTGGGAATACAATTCTCCTTTAATTCGTTAACACACTCACTGAATAATGTTAAACCCACTGTATACAGCGATAAATCGGTATAACGAGGTTCTTAATTGGTCCCGTTAAAATTACCATGCTACAGCAGAAATGCCGTTGTATATAATCATGGACCTAATACAGGTAACAACAAAATATAGTATAACGAGCTGGGACCAGGAATGTTATTCTGCTATATTAACAACATTGTTACATATGAAATCTCCTTTAATCGAGATTACCCTGTATCGTATATATTCGATTGCTTGACCTAAAGCATGTAAAACAATTTCCATGCATTATTGCATTTGTATCTGTGAGACAAAACAAATATCATGTCAATCATAACTTATCTCCTAGACCAACAAAACCATTATTACAAAATCGTATTGCTTGCAAAACAATAATGCCAATATATATAATCGAATTAACAACAACGACAAAATATGGTATAACGAGCTGAGACCAAAAATGTTACTCAGCTATATTAACAACATTCTTATATATAAAATCTCCTTTAATTGTGATGCAGGAAAGCCCCAACCTGCCAAGCATTGCTTCGACATCAAGATTACTTGACTGAGGGGAAAAAACAATCATGATTAATCCGTTATGTTAATCACTTGACACACTTCCTGACCACTTAATATTTAGTAAAACATACTATCGAATACACTTGAAAAACGTAAGGAGGAAAATGAAGTTGGGGGTGGTGGAGGGTAAATTAATTTGCCACCGAATAATGTCTACGTCCATCCTCTAAAAAATCTGCAAGGTGAATGAGAATTCTCACGCCAACCCGTGAGAACCCAATACATCCCGGCTAAAATAATTCCATATATAGATTCGAAACATACCTTGCCCAAATTCCGTTTATAGATACGCGTACATGAAAGAAACCGCGCGACTGACTCAAAGGTACCGTGTTTACACAGTGATCCGCTTCGAGGATTGAAGCCGGGTTGAAGCCGCGAGGGGATTGAAGCCTCTAAAGCGCGCAAATGTGATCGTGTTTACACAGCAAAAAAAAAAAAAGGCGGCTTCAACCCTCGAGACGGATCACAATGACGTCACAATGCGGGGAATTTGACCTACATCAGCTTCAGCTGGGGGTCCAATGACAATGACAGACAATGACAATGACAATGACAATTTATTCTCATGTCACCCACATTGGGGTATTGGAAAAGGTTACAATCAGTTTGAATTTGTCAATTAAACACTGTGAAATATACAATACAATACAAATAGAATTAATATTAATCCATACAAAATAACACTATCGACAATAGTGAGAAAAATTATGATGATAATGATAATAACAATATTGATGATGATAATAATAATAATAATCAAAAACAAAACAATAATATTAATTAAAACGATAATTAATGACGAAATTAATGGAAGCAATTGAAAAAGAAATTTACTGGCACCAGTAAATTGATATCTGAATTAATGAATTACTGAAAATATTCTTGATATCAATTTAATAAATTGATATAAGACAAAAAAGAGAAACATAAAGTTAATATTGAACTCATTACATGTTTTTGCACATACTTAAATTAATGAAAACGAAGCATTATTTTTCGACAGAATTTTACTAAGTTTAAACGTGTTTGTACATTATTGGAGTTAAAAAGCTGACCCATTTTTAGTGTATTTGGTCTTTCAATAAAATATTTATCGATGAACAATTTTCTTTCTGAACGAAAGGTAGGGCATACAAACAAGTAATGAAACTCATCCCCAAGTGATTGCAAATTGCACAGCGTACATAGCCTCATTTCCCTTGGAGTATTTGAATATCTACCAGCTACAATCGGCAGGTAATGATTGCCACAGCGAAAACGACTTAATATTGTCCGATCTCTTTTAAAGAGATCGATTAAGTATCTTTCTAAACATAAAGAATGTTTGAAGATTCGATAGTTAACACCATGCAAATTATCGTACATACAAGCAGACCAATACTGAGCATGAGAATCTCTCAATCGACGTTCCACAGTTTGTTTGACCCACTCATAGCTAGTATTTTCACAAATTTCCCATAAATTAGACATCCCCATATTGTCCAGAGTCAGCTTGATTTTTTTTAACCAAGGTGCCTGATATATATTCTTCTCAAAGAGTAATTTTAAGATAATATAAACCTTACCAGAAAATTTATCCTGTCCACTATGTACAATCCTACACCAGAAGTTTATCATTCTGCTTTCGATATATTTCTCAAGTTTAAGCCTCCCCAATTCACCAAGTACCATACAATTTGCAGTTGTTTTGTTGACAGAAAGGGCTTGCTTACAAAATTTCATGTGGAAAATTTCAAGATCATGTAGCACTTCAAATCCCCATATCTCACTTCCATAGAGCAGAATAGGTAACACAAGTTGATCAAATAATTCCAAGAGGATATCAATAGGTAAGTGCAGTTGATAAGTTTTAGATAATAGACTATACATTGCTCGTCTAGCTTGATTAAGTTGCTTAATTTGTGCTTTACGAAATTTGTTGTTGTAGTTAAAAGTAGTTCCAAGATAAACGTATTCATCAACAACTTCTACAATATCATGATCAAATTTAAATATAGGAATTTTTCGAACTTTACCACGAGAAAATACAACAACTTTGGTTTTAGCTGTGTTAACTTGAAGAAACCATTTTTTACAGTAATCAGATACTGCATCAAGAGCAAGCTGAAGATCACTTTCAGTTTTTGCAAGAACTATTGTATCGTCTGCATACAGTAATGTAAAAAGCCTGAGATATACATCTATACCATTTTGATACGCAGCTGCATCAATCTTGTCAGGAAGAATATTTATGCCTCCACACTTTTCGCTAATGAATTGTTTGAAGTCATTTAAAAAAAGGGCAAATAGCATCGGAGATAAATTTTCTCCTTGTCGCACACCAATGTTACAATCAAATAAAGAAGACTTTTCTGTACCAGAAATTACACATGACTTAGCCTGAGCACAGGGGCGTACGCAGGGGGGGGGTGTTTTGGGGGTTCAAACCCCCCCTTTGGTATTTTAATGTATGTAAACCCCCCTAAAAAAACCAAAAAACCCCCCCCCCTTTGGCTTTTTTTTTTTTTTTTTTTTTTTTTTTATTAAAAAAAGAAAAGAAAAAAAAAAAATTATACCCACGGCTAACCTAAATAAGGTGACCTTACCCCCCCCCCATACGTAAAAAAATGTCAAATTTTGAAATTTTGAGACCAAAAAAAAAAAAAAAGTGTCCGCTTACCCCCCCCCCCCCCCCCCCCCCCCCCCCCCCCCCCCCCCCCCCCCCCCCCCCCCCCCCACTGAGCGACTTTTCGGCCGGCGCGATTTTCAATTTTTCGGGAGCAAAATATTTTAAAACCCCCCCTTGAAAAAATCCTGCGTACGCCCCTGCCTGAGCATACATATGCTAATTACATTGAAAAAACTTTCCATCAACATTTTTCTTAAGTAATTTATTCCAAAGAGAACTCCTGTCAACCAAATCAAATGCCTTCTTGTAGTCAATAAATGCACAATAAACCCTCTCTTTTGAAGAGAGATATAAATCGATCACTGAATGGAGAACAAAAATGTGATCAAGCGTTGAATGACCATTTCGAAAACCAGCCTGTTCATCACCTAGCAATTCATTATCTTCGAGATAAGACGTAAGTCGCTCATTCAAGACTGCTGTAAACAGCTTGCCGAGACAACTAAGCAATGTTATTCCTCTATAGTTGTTCGGAACATTAGGATTTCCTTTCTTCTTATAAAGAGGGTGAATTAACCCTATTGTCCATTCAGATGGTACAATTCCACTTTTTAATACAATGTTAAATAACCTAACGATTACTGATAAAACAGACTTTGTGCTACACTTCAAAAATTCATTTAGAACTAAATCATCGCCATGTGCCTTACCGTTTTTCAGTCTATTTATTTGACGTGTTACTTCTTCCCTGCTTATAGAACGATTGATACATTGATTGCTCGAAAGAACTTGGTCAGGTTCTAATATATCTGCATTATCTCTTTGATTTTGGCTCAGACTACGAAAGTGTTGTTCAAGAGATTGAATTTCAATTGGGTTTTTTTTTCATTACTTAAACCGTTAGCTGAATTAATAATTTTCCAATATGCTTGTGGTTGATTGATTTTAAGATTTCTTAATTCACTGTGGATTTTTATATCAAAGTTGTTTTGAGCTGAACGAATAGCCTTTTTATACATTTTCTTAACTTTGGTATATTCCTTTTCAATACTATCAGATTTATCAATTTTCCTAAGATTTTTAAGATGAAAATACTGACCCCTTGACCGAGCACAATTTGCATCAAACCATGGTTTCCGCTTCCGACCAGACTTACAAGGTTTATAATTTCCATAGGTTTTTACCATTCCACTTTTTTTGGCCGCCGTAAGGTAAATATTTTGTAATAAACAAGCTACATTATCGATTGAATCCTGATCAATCTGAATGTCGTGACCCTCCAAACGATCAACAGCATAATGTATATTTTCAACTAGACTTTGATCGATGTTATCAACAAAATCTTTAGCAGAATTTACACTCCATTTAATTTTCGTCGTTGATCCCGAAACTTTTTTCACTTTTTCTTCACTTTTACATTTTTCATAACTGCTTTCGCTATTCAATCTTAATACAATGGGATTATGTTTGTCAGACAAAAAAGGATCAAATATATCAACCGCAAAATGATTAAGAACATGAAATAATTCGAGCGATGCGGCACAATAATCAATGGTACTTGTGTTAGCACATGTAAAATCACCTTGTTTATCCACGCCTACACGACCATTTGCAATAATCAGTTTAAAATGTCTACATAGTTCAAGAAATCTTTTTCCGTGGTTATTAATAACAGCATCGCTGTTACATCTTCTCAACCTTATGTTATAAGTCTGGAAATCCTCAGTGTCTATATAATCGTTATCGAAATCATTCACATGACTGTTGGCGCAATCCTAAATTTCAGAATAACCAGAGATTTTATTTTTCAACACCTGTTCTTGCATTAAAATCTCCTAGAAGACAAAAAGGCATATTGTGTACATTTTTTAACATGAGAAGATCAGAAGCAATGTCATCAAACATAGACTCGTTAAAATATTTAGAATTTTCAGGAGGAATGTAAACAGCACCAAGTATAAACAGAAATCCAAATGCCTTCTCGCCGATCTTTAACCAAAATACTGTTTCAGATTTAGTCTGCTTAATAATTGACACAAAATTGAATATTTCTTTTCGTAGTAGAACACCAAGTCCATGAACGCCACCAAACGGAAAGTTGCTTTGACTTGGTTTGTCTTTAAAGAGGTATTTGAAGCCATCTGGTAACAAAGATTCATTAATAACGTCAACTTTAGTTTCACTCAAACATACAATATGAAACTCTTTAATGTACTGTTCCAATATTCCATCATTTAATTTTTTTCTTAACCCGCAAACGTTTAAACTTAAAAAATTAGCGTGCTTCGTCACATTCACCAGGCCGACGTATCCCTACCCCATCAGTAAAGACCTGATGAACGAAGGCGCTCCTCGGACCACCCGATCTTCAGGAGGTCATCAGGCGTGTCGATGATTACCTTCGTGCCGCCATTCAGTAGGCAAAAGATTCTGCCGTCGATGGTCCAGACTTTCTCGATACTGTCACGGTCTTCTTTTACCTTCCTGCGCATCTTGGCTCGGAGCGAAGTCAGATCTTCTGCGATGAAGACGTCCCGCTTTGTCTCCCTCAGTCGACGCTTCTTCTTCATGAACTCCGTCCTCTTCTCTCTGCGAACGAACTTGGCCAAGATTGGCGCCGGTTTACCAGATCGTCCTCCAAGTAGAAGGTGTGAGACACTGATGTCATCTCTCGTCACCTCCACACCAATCTCCCTCCCCAGCTTCACCACCACATCGGACGTGTCCTCCCCAGCTGTCACAGGCAGGCCATAACTCTTGATATTCTCCCGACGGCTGTATTGCTCCAGACGGTCCACCTCAAACCTTAAAACGTTGGTCTGGGCGGATGCTGCTGCTGACGGAGTAGGAGGAGGAGGAGGAGGAGGAGTCAATTTCCTCAGGCCTTCCATGACGGAATCCATGGCCGCAGTTACAGCAGTAGCCACGGTCTTGATGATGATGGGTTGCAAGACCTCAATAACCTGACGCACAAGGTCGGCGACCAGATCGTTGTTGAGCTTCGGTCCTGGTCCTGGGCGTTGTCGAAGACTGCGGCCTCTTCTTTGTGCTAGCACCAGTTACCAAAGCATAACTAACAGCTTCCGAGACGGAGTCCTTAACAGTAGATTTCACAGACACTTCATCGTCTAGTAAGTGAAAGTTACTCGCCATAACAAATTAACAGGTGTCAAAGATATGACGTAATAATAGAGATGCGCGATATGATGAAGCGTTAAGCGCGTTGCACCAAAGATGTGATGAGGACGCGTAAAGTAAGATAAGCAGATGAAAGTGATGGTTGTTAACGGAATGTTTTTTTATTGTTATGAAAATTGAGTAGATACGCTTAGGGCCGATACCTTGTTGATATTCAAAAGTTCTTATTTGAGCGAAAAAACGAAACGAAAGTCACAAAAGTCTCCAAAATTGAGATACAAATTATTGATTTCACGAGAATTTTTTTAGAAAATAATCACCATCACGTACACTATCCAGTGAAGTATAGGAGTTCGCGTGAAAATGTAAAATGTCTGCAAATAAGGCAATTTATCGGAGAGCTCAACAAAACACGTCCACCTGTCCACCTGTCCACCTGTGCCAACAATAACAATAAAAACATACGCGCGGCCTATTTATACGCGCGGCCTATTTATACTTTTAAGGTTGCGCTTAAAGGAAAGCTATGCGCGCATATCAGTAATACCATTTTCATTGGCTGCTCACGTCGGCCCACCTGGCTTCAACCCTCGAGGCGGATCAGATCCCGTTTACACAGCATAAAATTGCAGGGTTGAAGCCGCGAGGTGGGTTGAGACCTGCAATTCTGGTGGATTCAAGCGGCGGCTTCAACCCGGCTTCAATCTTCACTGGGATCCCGTTTACACACATAAAACTGCAGGCTTCAACCCGGCTTCAATCCCCTCGCGGCTTCAACCCTCGATGCGGATCACTGTGTAAACACGGTAAGATGCCGCTAAGGGTCATCACAGAAGAGAAGCCGCCGCGAACTCGTGATGTCACTGATGAATGTAAACCATTTATATCGCCCTACGTTCGATAAAATTTCTTACATTCACAGTAACAAAATGAAACGGGATGCGTTTTTGCGGGTACTTGAGATTTAATAGAGGATGGAATCTTGTTACCCTGAATATCAACATCATGACAATAATAACAACTACGACACAAACTTTCCCAACTGAATATAAAATACTTTTACTTAAACGTTACACTGCTCCAATCCGCCCCAGGGAAGGACCCGGGTATCATTTTCGAATCTTTTGATCAATTTATACAATTATCTGCATCTGAAAAACTGGATGGAGCCGGCATGTCCAATCCAAAGTACTCTCTGCATCGGGGCCACCAACAGACGAGAGAACTTGTGTACAACCCCCCCCCCCCCCCCCACAGCCCGTAAAAAGGCGACACCGTTTCCTCATTAAAGAGGGCGAACAGAGTTTACCTTCTCATATGGATTGAACTGTGAGTACCACAAAGTGGGCTATACGTATAACACCCCTCTGCATAAAAAGAAGACACACAGTTCCACTGCATTAAACAGGCGAACAGATGCCTACTTTACAGGCGGGTACATGTTATAAATAAACGACAGGACGAAATGCCTGTTATCATCGGGGCCCCTACCGGAAAACAATAAATATTGAGCTCTGAAAAAACTGGATGGAGCCGGCATGTCCAATCCAAAGTACTCTCTGCATCAGGGGCACTAACAGACGAGAACTTGTGTACAACCCCCCACAGCCCGTAAAAAGGCGACACTGTTTCCTCATTAAAGAGGGCGAACAGAGTTTACTTTCTCATATGGATTTAACTGTGAGTACCACAAAGTGGGCTATACGTATAACACCCCTCTGCATACAAGAAGACACACAGTTCCACTGCATTAAACAGGCGAACAGATGCCTACTTTACAGGCGGGTACATGTTATAAATAAACGACAGGACGAAATGCCTGTTATCATCGGGGCCCCAACCGGAAACCAATAAATATTGAGCTCTGCCGATACAATGGCCAATTAAAATAATCTAATTCATATTCTCAAAAACACAACCTTCCCATGAGGTATTTTGCAGCAGTGTGTAATACACATAATAACCTTTATATGTATATATTAACATATATACGCATACACATATATATATATATATATGCGAAGAGGCAAAAATGCCAATTTCCGCCACACGGGCACCGCCCGCCGCCACTGAGCGTACATATTTTTATCACATAATTTACGCATATAAACTTACATGTTGATTTCACCCTAAATTCTAATGGGTTACTTTCGTTTCACTACGCGTTTTAAACGCGAACACGAACTTGAACATATGGAATTCAACCAATTACCTTAATTTCGTTTCAATACCAACGTTGTGCGATTTCGAAACTTGAGCTAAATCAACCACAAAACCAAAATAACGTGATAACTACCTTTCGTTTTCTACCAAAAACAATAAATTAAAAACACCTTTATGACCTCGACTGTGACTATGCTCATGAAAACACTCTGCAATAACAGTAAATATAGTAAAACAAAGCCACGAATGGCTATATATATATATATATGAACTAAATACACGAACTTGAACGTGAACATATTAAATCCAACCAATTAACCAAAATAGCGTGATAACTACCTTTCATTTCCAACCAAAAACAATAAGTTAGAAGCACATTTATGGCCACGACTGTGACTAAGCTCATGAAAAACACTCTGCAATAATCGGTAAGTAAAGTAAAACAAAGCCACGAAACGGCTATATATATATATATAAATGTACGAAGTACACGAACTTGAACTTGAACATAATGCGTTCAACCAATTACCATAATATCTTTTCAATACCCACGTTTTGAGATTTCGAAGCTTGAGCTAAACCAACCGATTAACCAAAATAGCCTAATAACTACCTTTCGTTTTAAACCAAAAGCAGTCTTCAATGAAAAACACGTTCGTGGTCCCAACTGTGACCAAGCTTATGAAAACGCTTTGTAATTTCCATTAACTAAAATACACAGCATCAAAATGCGGATATATATATATATGTACATAAACTTAACATGGTAATAGCAACCACTAGCCTAATAAATCTCTTTCGCGTTACGTAAAAGTTTTATGCTTTTAAAACTCGAGCTAAATAAACCAATTACCCGAAACATAATAACTATCTTTAAACATCAAAATGGGGAAATATATACCGTATATATATATGTACATTAAATAAATCAACTTCACATCTTAATAAAAACTACTAGCCTGATAAGTCTCTTTTGCTATAACGTACGAGTTTTGTAATTTCAAAGCTTGAGCTAAATATAAATAGACCAATTACCCGAACAAACGTGATTACTACGTTTCATTATGACTTGAAAAAATTCTCTACCGAAAACGGTATTAAATTAAAAACACACCTTATGGACAAGACTGTGACCAAGCTCATGAATACCATTCAATAAATCAAAACCCCTTCAAAAAAACTGCACGAAAATCTATGCAATGTTTCCCGACCCCTTAATAAGGCTATGAAGAAACATATTATTTCCGGTCTCGGAGAGATGAATACCATCTCTCCTAAACAGCTCGCGCCGCTCGTGCCTGATGTCCAGGTGAGTCAAAGCACTGCCCCCGATCGTGCGGCATATGCACCTGGCGTGCTTGTTTAGTGCTCGCCGCGTCCGATCAGTTGTGGGCTGCTCGTCTTTACTAAAGCCGCTGTAGGTCCTACACGGCAAAATATCCGACCAAATGAGGGCATTGGGGAAATGTTCGTGCAATCGTCCGAGCGTTGTATCCAAAAGCGAGAACAATTCGTGTTTTTCAGCTCGCCCGACGTCGTTTGTTCCCCCGTGCAGAACGATGTGCGACGGAGAGGAAACCTGGATACCGGGCAGCACCCATTCGACATGTCCAATAACTTGACCTAGCTTAAGGCCCCTCCTTCCTCTCCAAACGACGTTGGCTGACGACCCCAAACCTTGTTTTCCCTCACGATGCGCGAAGGCGGCTAGCCAGTGGATCATGGAATCGCCTATGAGCAGGATCGTACTTGACTGGCAACCTACAGCAGGAATGAAAGAAAAAACTTCCGGCAGCTCATTGTTGTTGAAGATTATGATTTACTCGTTTCAAAATCACCAATAAAATGTAACATTATTGATCTTCAACTGCCCCATGCATAAACATGAGTCAATTATACATACTATTTAAACATAGGCCTGCCCGAAAAACTGATAATTCTTCTTAACACACTTCCTTAACTAAGTTTAATGTCTCATTGCCCGCGCAAACAAGCGGCCAAGAATCGTACTCACTTGCGGATGGACCAGGTCCCCGCTGCTCCACTCCGGGGTTCGGCTGCGGTGCCTGGACGAGAGGCTCTGCTCCGGGCTGGGAAGGCGGAGCTGTTGCAGTTGCAGTTCTCCGTGGACGTGAGTACCCAGCCTGGTCGACAGTTGTCCGCTTGGACTTCTGCTTAGCCTTCGGCATTATAATTTCAGATGCGATGATACAATTTACGAAGTTATGAAGTTAATATAAAGTTAACCAATTATGAACTCCAAATGTACAAAATTCCAAATCCCGTCGTCGTATATAATTATTCCGAAGAACTAAGTTGAAGTAAAAAACCGATGTGGAATCAAAGTATAGTAGCTATCGACTACCATATATCCTCAATAAATTAATTTGCCACCGAATAATGTCTACGTCCATCCTCTAAAAAATCTGCAAGGTGAATGAGAATTCTCACGCCAACCCGTGAGAACCCAATACATCCCGGCTAAAATAATTCCATATATAGATTCGAAACATACCTTGCGCAAATTCCGTTTATAGATACGCGTACATGAAAGAAACCGCGCGGCTGACTCAAAGGGTGTCGGCATGTTATTGTTTTCTCTCAAGATGCCGCTAAGGGTCATCACAGAAGAGAAGCCGCCGCGAACTCGTGATGTCACTGATGAATGTAAACCATTTATATCGCCCTACGTTCGATAAAATTTCTTATGTTACTATACCATGCAGGGTTAGCACAGTCAAATAAACATTGAATAAGAGCAAAACAGAGTGTACGTCTTGCTTTTAAATCCATACAACTTTGATATCTGTACAAAAATTTCAGACGAGAATTTGCTTTTTTTATAACTGATTCTACTAAAGATGAAAATGAAATTGCGCTAGCCAACTCAATGCCTAAATACTTCACAGAATCTTTTCTCTTGATTGCTTGATTATTGTGTGTCACTTTGAATTCAAATGACTTTTTAGAACTACTTTTAGAACAAAATAAAATGCTTTCTGTTTTTCCCAAGTGTAAAGAAAGCTTATTATCAGTCATCCAATCGACACACGTAGACAGCTGTTCACTGAGCTTTTCCTCAATATATTTAGGATCAGGATTTGAATAGAGTAGTACGCTGTCATCTGCGTACAATAATAGTTTGAAGTCTTTTATACAAATACACATATCATTTATATAACCTGAAAATAGAATTGGGCCTAAAATGCTTCCCTGAGGAACACCGCATGTTATAGGCATTAGTTTGGAACGAATATCATGAATGGCCACTACTTGGTGTCGATTAGATAAGTAGGATCTGAACCAATCTAAACTTGCCTTATCAAAACCCATTAGTTGTAACTTCTTCAATAAGACGCAATGATTAACTGTATCAAAAGCTTTTTGCAGATCAAGGAGCACCATACCAACAAAGCGCCCTTGGGAAGTTTCTCTCCTCAAATAATCAGTCAAATGAATTAGACATGTTTCAGTCGAATAATCATGTCGAAAACCAGATTGAAATTCATAAATTATATCATTTTCTTTGAAGTATCTTTCAATTTGAACACAGACCGATTTTTCTAGAATCTTTGATGCTACGCTTAAAACACTATTAGGTCTATAGTTGCTAACATCAGTTTTATCTTTCTTTTTATAAAGTGGAGTCACTTTTGCTATTTTCATATCCTCTGGAAAAGTACTCGTCAAGATAGATAGGTTCATTAAGTAACTTAGAGGCTTAAATAAAACCTTCGCAGGCGCGGATCCAGGGGGGGGGGCCGAGCGGGCCTTGGCCCCCCCCCCCGCAAAAAAAAAAAAAAAAAAGAGAGAAGAAAGGAAAAGAAGGGAAAGGGGAAAAAAGAAGAGGAAGAAGAAAAGAAAAGGGGGAAGAAGGAGATCAGGGGGGGGGGGGGCGAAAGGGCCTTGCCTCCCAGGCTGTTGACCCCCACCCCCCCCCCCCCCCCAAAAAAAATAAGAGAGAAGGAAGGAAAGGGAAAGAAAAAAGGAAAAGAAGAGATACTGGCGTACTGATGGGGGGGGGGGGGGCTTGGGGGAAATCAAATTCAAACATGTTTTTTTTTCTAATTCCACAACGGTGGATTACAAATAATGCTGAAATGACATAATTTCCGAGATTTTTCCTCACTTTTTAGTAAATTATACGTTTGTATGTGTTTGTTGGAAAATGACAATTTCCTAAATTTACAGCCAGGCAAGAAATATGATTCTTGAGATTCCTACATGTCAGGGCCTGAGGTACGGCGGGGATCAGGAGCCCCGAGCTCCCCCCTCACTTTTTTGCAAAAGTATATTAAAGAGAAATAATATAGAATGAGAGCAAGAAAGAAAGAATAGTTAACTGCCAGTGTTAAAAAATAATGAGGCATCAAAATATGCTCATCTGACCGTGATTAATGCCTAAAACCCTTAGGCTTCCGGGGGCTCTGCCCCCAGGATTCCACCTAGGGCCCAACGGCGGGCCCTTAGATGCTCATCTGACGGTAATTTAATGCCTCAAACCCCTGATTTTTGGCGGCTCCGCCCCCTGGACCCCACGCCAAATAGTGACCTGCCAGTGTCACAAAATAATAAGGTATACAAAAAAATGCTTATCTGACCGTAATTTATTGCCTTAAACCCCTGCGCTTGCGGGGTTAGACAAGGTATCAAAATGTGTTTATCTGACCGCAGGCGCGTAGCCAGGGGGGGGGGGGGCGGTCCCCCCAAATCGGAAGAGAACATCTTTGAAATTCAGACAAGGATTAAGAGTATAGAGAACGGTACAACGCATCGGCTTCTTTTTCTAATAATTTAATGAAACGTCAAAGCGTCGCGCAGGAGGGGAGGGGGGGGGGAATGAATTCAGACAAGGATTAAGAATCGAGAACGGTACAACGAATCGTCTTCTTTCTCTCATAATCTTATGAAACGCCAAAGCTTCCGCGCTTCGCGCGGAAGGGGGGAACCTGAGTTCAGAGGCGAGAACGGTAATACGAATCTTTAATTGCGCGGGATGGAGGGGGAACTAAATTCCGATGAGGATTATTTTCGAGAACGGTACAACGAATCGTCTTCTTTCTCTAATGATTTAATGAAAATTAAAAACTTCCGCGCTTCGCGCGAAAGGGGGTATCCTGAATCCAGACGAGGATTAAGAGTCGAGAACTGTACAACGAATCGTCTTCTTTCTTTAATAGTTTAATGAAACGTCAAAGCTTCCGCGCTTCGCGCAAGAGGGGGAAGGGGGGAGACTGAATTTAGACAAGGATTAAGAGTCGAAAACGGTACAACGAATCGTCTTCTTTCTCTAATGATTTACTGAATCGTAAAAGCTTCCGCGCTTCGCGCAGGAGGGGGAAGGGGGAAAACTGAATTCAGACGAGGATTAAGAGTCGAGAACTGTACAACGAATCGTCTTGTTTCTCTATTAAATGATTTAATGACATTTAAAAGCTTCCGCGCTTCGCGCGGGAGGGGGGGGGGGAAACCTAAATTAAGACGAGGATTAAGAGGCGAGAACGGTAATACGAATCTTTAATGGCTTAATGAAACGTAAAAGCTTCCGCGCTTCGCGCGGGATGGAGGGGGAACTAAATTCCGATGAGGATTATTTTCGAGAACGGTACAACGAATCGTCTTCTTTCTCTAATGATTTAATGAAAATTATAAGCTTTCGCGCTTCGCGCGAGAGGGGGGAACCTGAATCCAGACGAGGATTAAGAGTCGAGAACTGTACAACGAATCGTCTTGTTTCTCTAATGATTTAATGAAACGTAAAAGCTTCCGCGCTTCGCGCGGGAGGAGGGGGGGGGGGGAGAATCGAAATTCAGACGAGGATTATTTTCGAAAACGGTACAACGAATCGTCTTCTTTCTCTAATGATTTAAGGAAATTTAAAAGCTTCCGCGCTTCGCGCGGGAGAGGGGGGGGGGAACCTAAATTCAGACGAGGATTAAGAGTCGAGAACTCGACAACGAATCGTCTTCTTTCTCTAATAGTTTAATAAATCGTAAAAAATTTTCGCGCTTCGCGCGGGAGGGGATAAATTAAATTCAGACGAGAATTATTTTCGAGAATGGTACAACGAATCGTCCTTTTTCCCAAATTTAATGAAACGTCAAAGCTTCCGCGTTTCGCGGAGGAGGGAGGGGGGAAATCGCCCCTCCCTGCACCGACCCCCCCCCCCTCATCACGTCACTGTTAGTCACCATTACGTACCAATATTTGGCTCGCATAATTTCAAATTTGGGCCCCCCCCCCCTAAGAAATCCTGGATCCGCGCCTGCTTCGCACCATCTTTTAGAAATTTAGCTGGAATCAAGTCTAACCCAGTACTTTTTGATACATTCAACTTACGTAACTCTTTGAAAACAAATTGTTCACTGATTGGTAATAACTCGAAGCTGTTTTCACGTACACCTTTTCTTTCGTAAAACTCACGAATACAATCATTGTCTGCGCTAAAAAAGTCTTTGGAAGGGGGGAGTTTGTCTACTAATTTGGCAGCCACATTTGTGAAATGAGAAATGAATTCATCAGCGATGGCCATCTTATCATGACATAATTCCCCATCAATTTTAATGACAGATTCTTGTTCTTTTCGCTTCTTATTTTTCAATCCTAAGCTTTTTAGATTCTGCCAAAGTTTTTTCGAATCTTGTTTATTTTTTTCTATCTTGTTTTGTAAGTATTCGAGTTTAGCCTTTTCACCTCTCTTTGGACCATATTTCTTAATACTCCGTATCTTTTATAGAGCGTCTCATCTTTTGCTCTTTTCCTCAATTTTTTGTATACTATATTTCTCTCTTGAATTAGGGAAAGAATATCTTTAGTCACCCAAGTTTCTGATCTTTGTTTTATTCTTATCTGTTTCAGTGGCGCTATCATATTCAAATTTGAGATAAAAACATGTTGAAATATTGACCATGCCTCATTTACATCTGTACAGTCAGTTATTCGTGACCAATCAACAACAGATAGTTGAAAATTGAAAGACTCTTCTGTATATTTTTTCATGGATCTGATATCATTAGTCCTGTGATGACCTATAGCCAGTCTAATATTTTTCCGTGTACAGAAAGTAAAAGAATAGTCGCTTATACCTAGATCAATGACATCACTTTGACTTATTTTATTTTCTTTGGTACAACCAACATGATCCAATAGAGAAGAACATGTAGGTGTAACGCGTGTTGCCTCTTTAATGAGTTGACTAAACCCATGAAGACTCAACAAGTCAATATATTTTTTTAGCCAGTGGCGATTTGTGAAGAAGACAAATATTCATGTCTCGTAAAAGAATTATCAAGAATATTGGACAATTTCTCGATAAACAAATTGTTTTTCGGAGGTCGATACAGAACGCCAATTGGTTTTGATCTTGGTATAAGCAAATGTATCCTCGTTCGACTAAGCACAGTCAAAAACAACTTTGGAAAACGGAGTACAGTCAAATATTTGGAAAACAGCTTATAACTATCAGTAAAAATCAATGCGCGTAGGCATTGTGTTCAAAATGCATGGGAAAAATCTGTCAAAGTCAACCTACGGTCAACATAGATTTTAGGGGGAAATAATACTGTGGGTCAGTTATCTTCAAAATCTATGAAGAATGGGTCATGTAAAGAAACGTTCCACATTGGAAACAAATCAAACAAATATATATATATATATATATATATATATATAAAGCGATACTTTAAAAATATTTACGAACAGCAGGTTGACTCAAGAAGATTTTCCCCATTTCTACCACGCACTGAACGATGAGGGCACTATATTCACTGTGCGATATCCGCTGTTTTGTGAGCATTTGCAGGCAGTACTCGGTTTTCCCAACTTTAACAAAAAAACGTTTGAGCCCTCCATAGGCTATTTTATCGAGTCAAACAAAACATTTTACAATGCAATGAAATGAAGTCTAAACGAAATAGAATACTTTAACATTTCTCTCCTTGTTGTTCACACAGTGACTGTTACTTAGTAAAAAATAATTGTTTTACATACCAGCTATAGAATAAAATCTCTCGTCTTCATAATATTGAATAATCTTCAAAGAACTAAAATTTGGAATTTTGTTTATTAAACTTTTGTTCGAATAGTTGATTCTTTTCCAATTTGCGTTTGACTGAAGCATGGAGCCTCCGAAAAGAGTGGTGACTTCATCAAACAATCTGTTTTTGGAATTTCTCAATTTTTTCTTCATTTTCTGAAAGAGTATACAAAATAATGCCCATCCGTCGAAAAACCAATTGAATATGTTAAGTATAGGGATGAGATATGACACCAGAATACATAGATTTCCTATAGGAACTTAGTGTTATATTGCTCTGGATCGTTTATGTTTTGCCATTTTTCTTTGTCGTTTGTTAATGTATATTGTTATTTATTGTATTGTTTTACTGTATCATTTCTGGTCACCATGGAAGACCAGCGGTATCATATTGATACCGCTGAATATGGGCTATCCAGCCGTTTATTTTATCTTGTTATTCATTATTCTATTTGTTATTATATTACTGAATGCATGATGTCTTTTTATACGGAAATAAAACAAACAAACAAACAAACAAACAATGGTATTAGCAAGAGCAATATAACACTGAGTTGCCATAGGTTATGATGTCACAGCTTCGGTACTGAATACCATCGACCCTCCCGGGACGCAATTTAGCTCGCATTTCAATACTTTATTTGACATGCAAACAATGAGAAACAATAAGCAATAAGACCTTTTACCTTTAAATTGTGAATACCACATTCACTGATCCCTTACCATCCCCGTTATAGAACCCTAAACTTCTGATAGATAATATTTATTTAAAATATCATTATCAAGGAAATAAGAAAACAAACAAAAATATGTTGTAACTGTTCTTTTGGGAAGAATATCTGGCAAGTAAGGATTTAAGATTCTACCCCTAAAAATGTATCTTTAGGTTTTTTCCTTCCTTCCTATTGACCATATTAATAGCAGTAATAGCGTTGCCAGTCTACCTTCCGTCAGCAACGTGATACTAGGGACTTTTAGATTTACACGGCGAGAACGTGGACCTCTACGTGTGACATCCTTTGAAGGAAATGTGACGTCCTTTTAAGGCACTGGTAGTGCCCAATAGTACCTTAAAAGGACGTCACATTGCCTTAAAAGGATGTCACACGTAGAGGTCCACGTTCTCGTCGTGCAAATCTAAAAGTCCCTACTATTGTCATTTGATTTCAGATGATCTCCGGGTTCGTTTGGCTGGTGGGAGATCTGACAAGGAAGGCCGCGTTGAGATTCTATACCTTGGTACTTGGGGGACAGTGTGTGATGATCACTGGGGTATAAATGACGCCCACGTGGTTTGCAGAATGCTCGGCTACGAACGGGCGGAAAACTTTTCCTGTTGCGCTGCCTTTGGACTAGGATCGGGACTTATTGTTCTGGATGAAGTGGAATGCGAGGGTACAGAACCAAACATAGGCCATTGTCGAAGGAGTGGATACGAAACCCATGACTGTGATCACTCGGAGGATGTTGGTGTCTCATGCATCGAAAATGGTAATTGTTGTTTAAACACGTAACAAAAAAAAAACAACAACAGCAGCATCAATATATCAATAACAATAAATCGTAGTTTCATTTTGAAGTTTAATTTTCGAGGGAGTTAAATCTGTTATACAATAGATATACAATTCTGCATTGCATTTAGAATAGAAGGCTTATAAAAGTTCCACGTGTGGAAACACCATGTACATAGTCCTTAAAGGTACTATGTCCGATTTGCAGGGCAAATAAAAAATGACTTGGTTAAATTCTAATATGAAATACTAATTTAGAACTTCTCTCAAAACGAAGGGGCTTGAAAATGGCTTTTAGTGGGTCAATAACGACCATGAGTTGTCGAATCATCTTAGTGGTTGCGTACGTGTGTGTGTGTGTGTGTGTGTGTGTGTTTGTGTGCGTGTGTGTGCGTGTGTGTTTCTGTGTGTGTATTTGGTTTTTACAGACGTGTATCAATCATATATGATTATTTTCGTCTGGGGACCGACCTTTTAACGTCACCA
Organism: Strongylocentrotus purpuratus; assembly: GCF_000002235.5. Classification (NCBI taxonomy): domain Eukaryota; kingdom Metazoa; phylum Echinodermata; class Echinoidea; order Camarodonta; family Strongylocentrotidae; genus Strongylocentrotus; species Strongylocentrotus purpuratus. The sequence continues at coordinate 26,236,596 of NW_022145598.1, forward strand.
TCCGAAAGACGTGACTCAGTTTCGAGCCTGCGTCCCCGGCTGAATGAGTTTGTAACTTCCACTGTTAGCTGGATTAAAGGCGCACGCCGCAATGCCTAGTTGCAACCACCTATGTAACAGTTTGGCTTTAATATTCAAAGAATAGTTGTTTTGTTGGCTCTCGGGGATGTTTGCATCTTGATATCACCCCTCAGCACGCCTCGGGTGATATCAGGATGCAACATCCCCTTGAGCCTATAAAACAACTATTCCTCTCACAGCAGTCATTAAAGCGAGCTTTCGATTTTAGGCACCCGACGTGGGCTACCACGCGTGACGTCATATTTATCCCCTGCGCATGCGTGAGCATCTGGGCCTTCTCTTTCTGCCTTTCCTTTCGTTATACTTTGTTCCTTCCTTCTATCACCTTCTATTATGTTATTCTTTGTTTCTTCCTTCTATCACCTTCTTTTATATTCTCTTATATTTTTATCATTCTAGCACTTCTTCTTTCTATCATAATTTATGTTATTCTTTGTTTCTTCCTTCTATCACCTTCTCTTATATTATGCTTTGTTTCTATCATTCTATCACTTCCTAATTCTATCTTACCTTATGTTATTCTTTGTTTCTTCCTTCTATTACCTTCTCTTTCTGCCTGTCCTTTTGTTATACTTTGTTTCTTCCTTCTATCCCCTTCTCTTATGTTATTCTTTGTTTTTATCATTCTATCACTCTCTCTTTTTGTCTTTCCTTATGCTATTCTTTGTTTCACCTTTTTTAATGTTATTTTTCTGTTTTATCATTTTAACTTTCTATTTTTGTCATCCGTATCAGATTTTCGCGCACTTTGAATTTATTACCTGATTTAATCACTTGATCTCAACAATTGGTCACGTGACCGACGAAAGCACCGTCGTGAAAAATCGAAAGCACTCCCGTGAAGGGAACGGACGTGAGCTGCGCAACGTCTCCACGCTCCAGTACCTCGTAGTAGCCGACGTCGGGTGCCGAAATTGAAATCTATACTAGCACCGCTAAGGCGCAACCGAACTACTTAATTCCGTCTTTTGGTTTGGTTTTCTCATTCCCACTTTATTGACTCTACATGCACATTAAACGAGAAATAATTTTGCAAACGTTTTTCACGCGTTTTGAATGCACTGTTAGATGCAAAACTCGCAAAAATGGCCGTAAAATAGCCACCACAAATATAGATTTTTACCTTCAATTTAATTCAAGTTAGGTTCAGCTGTACTTCGCGTACTTAAGGGTACTATGTCCCTTTTGCAGCCAACCTCAAATTCTGTAGAACTTTGCAGGAATTATGAATATATTATGTATGTCCTATCTGTGAAATTTAAACGTTAGCAGTGTCCTAATATTCAAATTATGCAAGGAAACCCGTTTACTTGCTAGACTTCACTGTCAGACACTATTGAGTGACTGAGTGGCTTTTTTTCTTCTTTGGTAATAACATACATAAAATGAGCTGTAAAGGGTACATTAGGATTTGTCTACATCAATAAACCACTTCTTGTGATGGCCAAAATTAAACTGATTGAATCTTTGCGCAGCATAAAACGTATGACCATTCGGTACAATGGTCTGAAAATCAAGACTATTACTTATTGGCTTTATAGCTCCTAAGTCGATTTGACAACTAATAGTCGTTATTTTCCCACTTGAAGACATTTTCAAGCCCCACCTTTTTTAGGGAAGTTCTAAATTAGTATCATCTTTCAAATGCCGTTGGAATTTAACATTTTCATTTTTTTGGCCTGCAAATGGGACGTAGTACCTTTAAGGCTCATTGGATAGGTTGTTGTACTGGAAACAATTGCACGCTTTTTTAATGAAAACAAAGTTAGTCTAGTCACATTTGCTCTACGGTTGGGACACGGCGGCCGTAGGCTCCCGAAATCGAAAGATACCTGCGACGGGCGGAGAGGATCTGCTGTGGCCACAGGGTCGCCCTAGGGAGTATCCCTATTTTTTCACAGGCCTTAGGGGTCGCAGTGGGATTATAGCGCAGAGTTATACATTTTTGTTATTCCCAGGTTCCAGGTTTTTCATTTCCAGGCTCTCAATAAGACCATTAGACACACCTCAACCATGCCGTATAGAGCGGTTTCCACGGCGACGGTGGCATTGCGGCTACCTTGCGTCTGCCTTGGTAATTGTCAAAAACCTACGGCCGCCGCGGGGACGCCCTAAGACGACCGTGCGTCATCACTTCAAAGGCCGTACAAGAGCCTGCTCTTCATATTATATTCCCTGCAATAATGACTGATTCAAGCCGCTGAAGATGGCATTATCAACGAAATCATACATACGGTCAACACTCACCAGCCCGCGTCTTTTTTTTTCGTATCACAGCGAGCCTAGATTCCAGAATGAGCACAATTTCATACATAGCAAGCTACAAAAGCTTGCACAGAGGTCACACAAAATTTGACTTTGATTATTTTCTGCTTTATTTACTATTTATAAAGGAAAAAATAAATAAATATTGAGATTCAAACCTTCAAGACAACTCCAAGGTTCTCTTAAAAATACGCTGTCATGATGAAAAGTTGATTTGTATAATTACTATCACCCTATTAACAACCCTACCGGATTCCATGTGCGCATGCGCTGGTTTCCTTCGCGAGTGCCCATGCGCAGGTTTCCTTCGCGAACTAAATCTGGGCTCGCTAAGGTACACAAAAATGAGACGCCACCAGCCCAGCCTAAGCACTTATGCTACGTTTACACTATGTTCCCGGCGGCCACGGCAGCTCCGTTTGCCCGAAACGTAGTGCGCCGTGGGATTTAGACCAATTTTATCTCTGGATTCAAGTTTTGTTACGTCTTGCCAAGTTTTCTCACGGTCTACCACGGTATCCGTGACGGGTCGTGGGCAGGCACGTAGCCAGAGTTTGATGTTTGGGGGAGGGGGGGGGGGGGCACATACATGTAATCGATCGAGGTCAAAAAAAGAGGTCTAAAAAAGTTCAACCGATCCTGGAAATTTTTGGGGGGCACGTGCCCCCCCGTGCCCCCCCCCCCCCCCCCCCGTGGCTACGTGCCTGGTCGTGGGGGGAAGGGGATGCTGAGTCCCGGAGGCTCCAAGGCGCACTACGGTTTGGCCCGCGTTCTACCACGGATGCCAGAACGTTCCCTCCCGGCCCGTCACGTTCTGATGGGGTCCCTCACGTTTCCCACGTTCTGATCAAGGTCTGACACGTTTTTCACGTTCTGTCAAGGCTTTGTACGGATGAAACGTGGACGCAGGGCAGCTTTGGAGCACGTTTGTGCCGGCGGTATAAAAAGAAGGTCTCCCAAGCAATAGCAATCATGGTATTCTGAGACCTCGCGTTGTGTCAGACCGTAGTAGAACGCAACGCGCCGTAGCGTGCCGGGCGCTTAAACCGTCCCACTACGGACCACCCCCAAGTTTTGTTACGGCCTATTACGGACTGTCACGTTTTGTTACGTTCACCCCGGTTTATTACGGCCTACTAGGTTTCTCATCCGCACCGTGACTGCCGTGGCAAATTTGTTGACAGTTTAAAAATCTGACACGGTATCCACGGCAATCACGGCCTGTCACGTTTGCCCATACGGTCCCCCGCGTTGTGTCACGTCAATCCCGTTTCGTCCACGGTGGCCTGAAACGTGGTTGCCGTGGCCGCCGGGAACAAAGTGTAAACGTAGCATTAGCATTTTTTCGCCGGGCCTCCTAATGTAATAATCACACCATCTTTGGCTAGCAGCAAGTAGCAAGTTGGTGTGGTGGAAATCAAAATTAAATATGCCATATTGTAGACTACCCTAACATTTGTGACTGCAACCATTTGTGAATAAGGTGACCGCGGGAATGCTGCAGCGGCCCTCTTACTGCTATTGGCCGTAGATATTTTTGACCCCAAGACCGCGGCGGCAAACGAATCACACGTAACCGCGTTTCACCAATTATTTGATACTGATATAGGAGTGAGTTGTATAGTGATTAATTAATGATATACATGTAACGATAGGCCTAATTTATATTCATTCATTAAAATATACAGAAGTGGAACAGGAATCCTCTACAACCATGACACCGAATGGCAGTAAAATGGGTCTATCCCAGCCTGCCACATTTGGTAAGTTAAGTTGCAAGTTACTATTAGCCTTCAAAATGTTTACCTTATAGATTTGATCATTTTCTATTTAATTCTTCTAGGCTTAAGTGTTATATATTTCCATTGTCTCTTAGACAGAATCATATTGTATAAATCAGTATCACGATCGTAAATACGGTCGATAGATCACCCCAGGCAATCTTCAATAGCCTTGTGCGTTACCTAGTGATGAGTGTGGTGCATGATGATCACGTATTGCGTAATCAGAACATGATAACGATGAGGTATTGAAATTCTCCTCGAGGTGATTTCATGATAGAAGGGACTTTTAGATTTGCGTGGACTAATACGTGTGACGTCCATTCAAGGCAGTGCATTAAAAGGACGTCGATCGTAGCAATCCACGTTGATGTTGTGCAAATCTAAAAGTCCCTAGTTTCTCCAATCTTGTCCGGTATATTATTGTCACCGGTCAGTGACAGAAACAGTAAATGTTCACATTGATACGGTCTTTCATAATTGGGATTTCGTACGGTTTTCAAACGTTCCTAATCTTAGTCACGAACCTTCCTTTATACGGTACACATTACACATTGATATGCTTTTTGATTTCATGTTTGTGGCTGCTTATCTTATTTTAAAAATTTCCAATAATATTTCTTACACAGGTTTGATTGGATTCCTCTCCGTTACAGTTATTGGTACCCTTTTGGGTTGTATCGTCATGACAGTAATGATGCGGAAGTACAGGTATGTCTCACAGCAAAGCACGTTACATTGAGATTTTATTTAGCTTTTTATTTTTAGAATGAAAGCGAAGGTTGAGTTCTGGAAATTGTAAACAATAATTTGTGAGCTTTGCTCGTTCTCTGATGTCAGTTTGGAAGAATATCACAGGATGTATTTCAACTGAAAGGGATTGCCCTTCAATAACTCTTATTTTCGAAACAATACGAGAAATGGCATAAAAGTCTCGGCCCGTATTCAATAAACTTCAAAGATTTATTAGTCCAAACTCCATGATCTAGATCCAACATCCACTCTAGGTTACCTATACTTTTCTATCAAACAACTTCGAAGAGCCCCACGTGGCTATCTTATGCTGCGGTTAGGGTTCATGAAGTTAGCCGTTGCGCCGGCCGCGTATTTTTTTTCCGTACCGCTAATGCGTCTCAGAGGTTATTTCGACGACTTGAATAGAGGCAACATCCGACACACACACTGAATCGCGCCGCACTGATGAAATTCTAGGATTAAGATTAGGTTTATTTAGTCTAGGTTTTTAAGGTTAAGGTTGGGGGTAGGGTTTATGAATAGGATTAGGGTTAGGTAGACATTAGCTGAAATTAGCAATCGAAACTAATTTAAACCCCTAAAACCAAGGATAACCATCGGCACTGTCGGCTGATGTGTTTTGATCTGAAAACGTGACAAGATCAGTACGGCGCGATTAAGTGTGTGTGTGTGTGTGTCGGATGTTGCCTCTATTCAAGTCGTCGAAATAACCTCTGCGACGCATTAGCGGTACGGAAAAAAATACACGCGCCGGCCGGCCAGTGCTTGTATTAAGGCTACCGTTTACATCATCTGTACTGCTAGCCTTAACTAAATCAAATACCTAAATCTAACGTTTTTCAGACTCATAATATACACAAATGTTGTCTCACCTAATATTATGCCGATAACACATCAATCCCTGTCTCCACATTTTCATTCCAAGGACCAAGAAATCATTTCTTTGCGACATTTAGTTCGTAATTTACAAGTATAGTCCTGCAGGCTATATACAGGCTATGCCTATATAGCTGAGCTAGCGTAGCGCTGGATGCATGGCATGCATGTCAACTGATAACCCGAGCTGCATTAATTTTGTACGTTTTATTTTTATTCCATTTGATCGAAACCCGAAGCGACACTGCGTGGCACTCCCGAAATAGTCCCTATCCAAACAGCCTCAGAAGTATCCTTACATTTAGGGTAGAATTTTTACGTATCTGAGGTATCTCATTTGTACAAGAATACGACAAGCTATTTAAGCACTTTCTCTTAATTAGACAAAATCTGGGAATATCAACTACCTCTTATAGGGGAAAATTCTTAGCCCCCAATGCTTTTATAGAATACGCATTTTTGCTAAGACTTTTCTCTAAGCAAAAACATAAGAGAAGTAAAGAATTGTCATGATTACAAAGTTTTGGGGTCGGTCGAAAGGCCTTATCTCAATTGCTGCCAGACAGTTTCTTCCACAATTTCAATGTCATTGACTTTATATTTGAGCATAAATATATAGGTAACTAGAGAAAATGCTAACTCACTTTGACTTTCATCTTGTTGTCCCTGTTAATTGCCTTGAGGACATAAGGTCTATTTGTACTGTCACGTGTAATTGGGTCTCTATATCTACAGGAGATCAGCAAATAAAGCTAGTAGTCAGCAGCAAGGGACAGTGGAACACCACTGTTACAACGGTGAGGAAGGTTACTTGGAACTTAACGTTGTCCCTCCCAAGCTACAAGGGGGGTCGTCACGTGATCAGGATGAGGCATACGAAACGCCACGACATGCCGACGATGAAGATTCTTATGAAGATGTTAAGATCTAAGAAGAAGAAGAAAAAAAATCTAGTAGTTCTACTATTGCTCTTCTTTTCTCCCTTTACCTCTCCCCTTTCCATTTCTCTAATCTTATCACTCTTCCTACCTCTCTAGCCAATTGCCTTTTATGTATTACCTACTTTTTCTCTCTCTTTTAGTTATCTTTCTCTGTTCTGAAAATATATATACATTTTGAAGAACAACGTAATTCTTTGACCATGTTAATCGTTCTTTATATTTTCCATTTGTTTTGTAATTCACTTTTATGTTTAATTATTTTAACCTGCAAGATTTAACATCAGTTCAATGCATCATAATATCTCTGATTTGATGCATTTCTTAATGTTCAATTTGAATATATTAAATCAATATTTACTCTGTTTTATTTACTTTGTACGAATTTCTACATTTCTGCAATTTTCTTAGAGAATAATTTAATACGGTTCAATGTGTGATTATTACGCTAGATTATTTAAATTTACTCTAAATGATGATGTGCTTCTTTTTTTACTACCACGTTTGCTTTATGCGTTCTCTTATATAAAAAAAAATGTATATCTATATTTATGTATTAAAGGTTGCACTAGAGCTCAGTAAAAACGCGTTTAATAGGACATTATGTTCAGGATTTTATCTAGAAATGTCCTTTTGTTAAAGATTGTGAAAGATTATTTTAAAAAGGTATTATTTCGGACTTCCGTTTCCCAGTTACTGTAGATACGTCTTGTCGTTAAAGATTGTGAACGATAAACAGAAATGAAATATAGGTAGTATACTCTATGATGAAACTTGTACACACAGCAGCTCTACATGTACAAATGATTTTTGAAATGGTGAGAAAAGATGGAACTTTGGTTTATGTACACAATCAATCACATAGCATAACCGTCATATATAGGTAAGGCATACTTTGTGTTCCTTTTTTGTTACCTCTTACTGTAACCATCAGAAACAAATTGATTTTTTGTTTAAAAGTAATCATAAAGATTTTTGTTATGTGTACACATGATTCAATGTAATGTCATAATATTTCACTGGTATTTCACATTATATCTAAAAGCTAATTCATTGGGTTTGACCGATACACGCAAATCTACATTTTCATCTATCTATCTATATAATTATATATATATATACAATGTGGAAGGAAATGAGAGCAAAACGGTTGCGTAGCTTAATTCAAAGTTCATATTGCTGTTTAAACTCCTGTCATACAGTTGACAACTTATTCAAACCCCTTGCAAATTTGACGGGTCCCCTCCCCTCTTTTTTCTTAACTGAAGAATGAAAGGTGGACTGGTTGAATGACAGCCTTTGTCGAATGCTTTCAAATGTAAGCTTTAATATGTCACATTCTCAAGAAACATACACCGGGACGAATCAATCTTTCACATACTAATAACAAAATACAAAACTTTGTAAGGGCACGAATGCTTAAGTTGTTGACTGTATGGGTATACTCTGACATATATATTTCTTGCAAAACCTGATTTTAATATGCACCATCTACTCAGAAACTAATTGAATGTAAGCATAATTATATATATGATTAGTAATCAAGATAATTGTGATTAACCGAAAAGGATTAACGCTTTTGCTTGTGCGTTCTATATTCTTAAATAAAAGCTTTCTAGATTTAGGCACTTAAGGTGCATAAGAGCTCAGTATATACGTTTTAAATGGAGGATATATACCAAGATTTACTCAGAAACTAATTGAATGTAAGCATAAAGATATATATCATGAGTACTCAAGATTATGTTAATTAACCGAAAAAGGATTAACGCTCATGCTTGTGCGTGGTATATTCTTAAATAAAAGCTTTCTAGATTTAGGCATTTACGGTGCATAAGAGCTCAGCAGGCGCGTACGCAGGGGGGGGGGGGGGGGGTTGTGGTTAACCCCTCCTTTTTAATTTATATGTATGTTTTGTGTATGTCTTTTGGTAACCCCCACCCCCCACCCCCTTTAGACTTTTAAAAAAAATTTAATAACAAAAAATAATAATACGAAAAAAAATGATGTCAATGGCTGACCTAAAAAAATTGACCCCAACGGAACAAAATGTCAATTTTTCAAATTTCGAGACAAAAAAAAAAGTGTCCTCTTAGCCCCCCCCCCCCACTTTTTCAGCGGCTGGCTGAGTCGTTGCGAAATGTTGGGCCCGATTTTAACCCCCCCCCCCCTTGAAACAAATCCTGCGTACGCCACTGGAGCTCAGTATATAGGTTTTAAATGGAGGATCATCAATGGTGATCTGTCAGTTTATGACAGGTTCAGTGACCCATTCAAAATTCTATATCAAGTGTCTCTCCAAGTTTCTCTCCAAGTTCCTCGGAGGATATATATACCAAGATTTCCATACGTCTGAGGGTGTAAGCACCATGCAATAACCTCCCATACGAGAGTCAAGAGCTATTTTCAATATACTAATGAGTTCCGACTGGTCCTCATTTTCAGTAATAAGAAGATGGAAATATTGAAACATGACCTGGATCTGCACATTACAAATTTCCTCTTTTTCAGATAAAGTTCATTACATTTGTTAGGTACTCTGGACTTCAAAATGTTGTAACAAGAATAATAAATAGAAGGAAATAAAGAAAGCATTCTTCCACGGCTACATTTTTTTTCTCTTTTCCATTAACTACTCTTCATATATATTTATGGCAAGATAAAGAGCCGTGCATACTTTAAAAAAAAAGTTTTCAACTGCTGGTGCAAGTTATGATAACCGTGTAGGGTACTGGTAAGTCAGAATGAAATCATTTCTGTTTTTGTATGAACTGCTTGGTTTTATGAGCTGTGATAACAAAATAAAAAATAAAACAAGATTGCAGAGTATCAGCATATAATCATTCCAAGGTTATTTCAGTTTAGGTAAAATCAAATGACATTGATGCGTGATATTCACTTTGACCTATAATACAAATAATACAAACAAAAAACACTTCTCTGCGCATATCCATTTATATTCACATCTAAAAGGTGCTCTCTATTAAAGTTCTAAATTATTTATTGATTCCTTTTGCGTCGTTCAAGAGAATTGACCAACCTTGAATATATTAGAAAAAGACTATTCGATATTAGAATATCTTTGCCTGGAGGATATTTCTTTAAAAAATAAATTTGTATTCGTTCTTGAGCGTGACGCACCCTCTATTAACGGAACTATGTCCCATTTGCATGCCCCCCAAAAATGAAAAGGTTAAATTCCAACAGCATTTGAAAGACATTAACAATTTAGATCTTCCCTCAAAACGAAAGGGCTTGAAAATGGCCTTCAGTGTCGAATCGACTTAAGTGATTGCAATCACCTAAGTAATAGTCTGATTTTCAGACCTTTTTACCGAATGATCGTACGTTTTGTGCTGTACAACTATTCAATCAATTTAATTTTGGCCATTACACGTAGTGGGTTATCGATGTAGACAAATGTTTATGTAACTGTACAGCTCATTTTATGTATGTTATTACCAAACAAAAATAGATGTCAGTCTGTCACTCAATAGTGTCTGAATGTGAAGTCTAGAAGGTTAACGGGTTTCCTTGCATAATTTGAATACTAGGACACTGCTTATGTTTAAATTTCACATACAGGACATACATGACATATTCATACTTCCTACAAAGTTCTACAGAATTTGATGTTGGCTGCAAAAGGGACACAGTACCTTTAAGGAAATGAATTGAAAGCAAGCTGGGCTATATTATGGAATTAACCGTTACAGAATGTAAAAAACCTCAAACGTTGAAAATGAGACATTTACCGCATGCCATTTTCAGCAAAAATATCTTGAACTGAAATTATATTGCGTGTAAAGAACTCCTCATCAAAAATATTTCTTTTTTTTCAATAAGAAATTGTTATTGATAAAATAGTATATACCCAATACACACACACACACACACGCACACACGCACACACACTGCAAAAGGGGTTACATGACCTGGGCCCCGTCTTACAAAGAGTTGCGATTGATCAAAATCAATCGCAGTTCCTCCAATCAATCGCAAGTTTGCAGTCTCCTATCTTTTATGTATATATAATAGTTCATATCGATTGATATCAACTCTTTGTAAGACGGGACTCTGGTATGAGGAGCTATCTCGAAAACATCAATAGAGGGCAGCTGTCGTAACCTGCGGGTAATTGGAATATGGCGCTGAATATGGAAAGTTGTTACTTTTTAAAGCTGAATCTTTGGTCCATTTCTCGCCTCACTCACACCGCCAAAATCTTCCAAATTCGAGGTGACTGCCTGCTCAACAAAGAATACGTCCGACGTGTATCAAAATCATAGGTGCAGTGTATAGTATACTTCTTGCAGGGTGCGCGTCATGGATTGACATGAAATAACACCCTGCAGGTTAAATAATTATTTTACGCTCTTGAACAAAGACTAAACGCTTTGTAGCAAAAATATGATCGTACTTGAAGGTACATCAACCGCAAGATTGATCCCAGTTTTCCTCATTTTGGCCTTAGAAATTGAAGGTATGTTGTAATTCGCGCTAGTATTATTGTAGTATAATCAAGGAATGTTCTATTTACTCTGCCATGTTTGTATTGCATTCATTACATCCAAATGTATGTGTAATTTGATTCTCGGATAAGAATGATGTGTTCAGATTGCCCGTTTCTTGGCATTGGTACTCGGTCATAAGCCGTGGAAGTTGAGTGTGGAAAGCATGTTTATGTTAACACTTATCAACAAAGTGTAAGTAGATGATGAAACTTGTTGCAATGATTTCCCATGCGTTTTAGGAACCTGCTTTAACGAACCTTAAGTGTTAAATAATCGGCAGATTAGCTTACATATTGGGATTATTTTACCTTCGTCTAGGTTAGGATTTGATTATAATAATAATAATAATAATAGATTTATATAGCGCAGCTTTTATACAAAATATATTCAGCTGCGCTGGTTAAGAGCTCCTTTTTACTAAATTCTACAAAATAAGATCACTCAGTTGAACAAATAAGTTTTTAAATTGGATTTAAAAACATTGAGAGATGGAGTGCTTCTTATTTCTATTGGCAAGCTATTCCATAATTTGGGGGCGGCAATAGCAAAAGCACGGTCCCCAAGAGTTACTTTAGTTTTGCCATGGGGAATCTGAAGCAGTAATTTATCTGTGGAACTGCGCAGGCTACGACTGTGTGATTGGACTTTGAGTTGAAGTAATTCTTTGATGTAATTAGGGGCTTGACCGCTCAATGATTTATAGACGATTAACAATATTTTGAATGAGATTCTTTGACGGACTGGCAACCAGTGGAGTTCTCTCAGAAGAGGTGCGGTTGAAGTGAATTTCGACCGACGATAGACAAGTCTTGCACATGCATTTTGTACTCTTTGTAACTTAGCTATCAGAGAATCAGGCATTCCAAACAGCAACCCGTTACAATAATCAAGCTTACTTGTGATAAGAGCGTGTACAACCAATTTCATACTTTCTTGATCAAAATATTTGCGGATACGTCTGAGATTGTACAGAAGATAGTATGTTGATTTGCATATATTTTTAACATGTGTTTCCATGGTTAAATTAGTATCAAAGTATACTCCTAAATTCCTTGCTGTAACAGAGGGTATCACATTGGAGGATCCAACTCTTACACCGTCAATGCTTATTTTTGAGATCTGTTGTGGAGTTCCTATAACCAAAAATTCACTCTTACTATCGTTTAGCTTAAGATTATTGTTAAGCATCCATCTATGAATAAAATTAACACATTTTTCCAACATTGAAACACTTGCATCTTGAGTACTAGTGGATGGTCTAAAGGATAAAAATAATTGTGTGTCGTCTGCATAACAGTGACAGGAGACTTCAGGAAAATTATCCTGAGTGCTCTTGATTAGATTACTCGTGTATAACATAAAAAGCAAAGGGCCGAGCCGAGAGCCCTGTGGCACACCAAAGGGCACCTGGAAAGAGTCAGAGACAATGCCATCAATTTTAACTTTTTGATGTCGATCAGACAAGTATGACTCGATCCAGCCGAGAGCAACACCGTCGATACCGCAGCATATCTTCAAAATATCTAGTAATCTGGAATGCTCAATAGTGTCAAAGGCACTACTCAAGTCAAGTAATAACAGGAGAGTGATTTTCTGTCTGTCCATTGCAATCAGAATATCACTCTTGATCCTGAGTAGTGCCGTTTCTGTACTATGAAACTGTCTATATGCAGACTGATTGGATGGAAGGAGTGAATTACTGTTAAGAAACTGTAAAATCTGTTGTGTGGCTGCACCTTCTACCAATTTAGAAATGTATTGTAGGTTACTTATGGGTCTAAGATTACCAAATTCAACATCAAGCCCTGGTTTTTTCAACAATGGTGAAACAAGTGAGACTTTCCATTCTTTAGGAAAGTGGCCCGTAGACAAGGAGACATTGATCATGGATGTAAACACAGGTAGTATAACATCAATATATTGCAAGAGAATCTTTGTTGGAATCGGATCAGCAGAACAAGACTTCTTGCTGAGCTTCATCACAAGTTTCCCTACTTCCTGTTCAGATAAAAGTTTAAACTTATCAAGCTTGATACCATCAGGTACTGGAATAAGACTTGATGAATCAGTATCAATTCTATCCATCGAACCTATGCTAGTTTGAATGTCACTGTGAATGTTTAGAACCTTGTCATGAAAGAATTTTCCTAAGTCGTTCACAAAAATCTTCTTATCAATGTTACATGGCATCACTGGTTGTTTGTTTGAAACATTAAGCAGAGATTTGATGACAGTGAACAAGCTCTTTGAGTCATCTTTGTTATGTGTTACTAAATCTTTATGATAAGTTCTGTGAGCAGCATTCAAAACATACAATGCTGCATTGCGAGCTTTCTTGTACTCATTCAGATCGTGATCAGATCGTGTTCTAGACCATCGTTTCTGTGCTTTTCTTCTTTGCTTCTTTGCTGCTCTAACCTCGTCCGTGTACCATGGCACATGAGGACGGGCAACTACTCGTTTTGAAACTAAAGGAGCATGTTTATCTAAGACCTTTCTGAGTGTGATATCATACAAGGAGGCCAGATCAGAGATATCACTGGGTACATGTACATTTTGACAGAGTATACTTTCTGCAAGATCTATACTAAACATCCTAGCATTAATACGGGAGTATTTGCGATACGGCACAAGTTTGTCAGCCAATAATGGTTTACATGTATTGAGATGGCACATAACAGGAATATGATCAGATAAGAGGTAATCACATGGCCATGGTTGGCCAACAATTATATCATCAGACTCGCGACAAATAAGTAGGTCAAGGGTATGACCATGTGAATGAGTACTAAAATTTACAAATTGAGTACAACAGAGTGATTCGAGGAGGTCTCTAAATGACTTTGATTCAGATGAGCTTACATCAACTCGAATGTTGAAATCACCAGCAATTAGTAATGGAACATTGGACAAAAGGTGATCTTGAATATATTCATTGAACTGAGAAAGAAACAGTGAAACAGACACGGGATGAGATTCTGAATATGGTGGTCTGTATATATTGATCAAATAAAGACGAAACGATTTACAAGAAATATGATATTCAGCATACTCAAATGATTCCTTTTGACCAGCGGCAACTTGACGAGCATCGATGGAATCTTTGGAGAGAAGACCAGTTCCACCACCGCGGCGACCAGTCCTAGGATGGTGAAGGAAGCGATACCCAGAGGGAACAAATTCTCGTAGAACTGCGGTGTCACTCTCAGTTAACCAGGTTTCTGTTAGTGTGACTAAATCAGCATTGCTTTCATAGACAAAATCGTGAATAATAGTTGTTTTATTACGAACAGAGCGTACATTAATTGAACAAAGTTTAAGACGATCTGAAAGTGATGAAGTTCTAATCGTTGCTTGACTTACATGTCGAAGACTATTCTTTTTCCTTCCGCCTCGATTACCCCGTCTGGTTTTCTTACGCGTCGTCTTTTGAATTCCATATAATCCAATAGTTTCACAAACATGTAATGGAAGAGGTGCAGTGAAATCTTTCCACTGACAGAGTTCAGCTGGGGTGTACTTGATGACAGCAGCAGGTTGATTGACAAGACGTTTTGTAGCGAGTAGGGTGTCATCATGTTGCTTGTCTGGGCCGGGATTGGGGTGGACATCACCCGCATGAAGTAGTTCCAACTGGAAGGAGGCATTGCTGTTAACACTGTATGGGATCCTTGTTTTAAGGAAATGTTTCCTGGTGAAAGGTTGACAACCCAAAGGATGGACAATGGTCTGTCCACTGCAGTCAGCGAAGTCAATAGCACTGGCATAGCAGCACAGAATGATGAACAGTCCCAGATGAAAAGGCTGAAAAGGCTGCATTGTGTTTGATCTGAGTCTATAAGCATTCAAGTTCGTTGAAGCAAACAATACACAAAAGCTACACAGTGAGGTACATGTACATGTACAGTAATGCACAGAGGTGTACAGGGAACATAGATTCTTACATATGGTACTAGTACAAACAGCATATGGTACTAGTACAAACAGCAATCAAAAAATGTAACATTCAAGAACATAAGAAATAATCACATATAAAACTTACAATTTGACCAGCTGATGCCATGTAACTTACACAATTATATAGTAATAGTACAAAAGATCAAATATAGCAAAATCAAGTAATTAGGAGCTCCTTCTTGGAGAGCAGCATAAGCATGTACATGCTCGTGCGCTCAACCCAAACTTTGTGTTGCAAAACCTACACAAAACCTAGTCTGCTTGCCAGTTTCGCCATAATACTCGTAGAAGTGCGCTGGTGGAAAAGTCTACACACACTAGTTTAGTATTTAGTTATCTGTAGATGCCTCATTGTATGTAGAGGACAAAGGCAGCCAGTCTAGCGTTTACTTAAATTAACAAAGCATTTACCCTAAAGTTGTCATTGTCATTGACGTTGGTTGCTAGCTGATGATATTGCCATGCATGTATGGCCAGGCTTACGTGTAAAAACATGTGCGCACACGGGATGTTCCGCGGAGTGATATTATCCAAGAATGTGGGTGATTCGCCACAGGCGAAGTCTTGTATCAGTCGCTTGCATTAATTCAGAAATAAGACTAAAGACACCTTTAAATGTATGTTAAGGATTATTGCATTATTGAATTTGTTCCAAAGAAAGATAACATATTTAATGTGTACAAGGAAAAATAAAGAAACATTTTTTATTAAAAAACAGTTGTGTCATAGGAATTTCTGTATTGCATGGAGACTTAAATTTTACTTTTTGTTTATCCTCTATTTTTTATACAGGAATCATACACAATTGTAAAATACTCACCACTGTCAAGATGTTTATAATCACCAAGTTTGGACCTAGTTTTAAGGGACATTGAAGAAGCTTTATACCAAGTGAACGCCCTCTTTGTGGTCATTCAGACAACGTGTCAGAGTTTTAAACGATCTTTGATAAGACAGTGCGGTTCAAAATTAGGAGCGTAAATTTCATAGCTCGCTGACAAACGTTGAACCTCTGAGAAGCTGAAAATACGTAACATGCGATTCAAAACAAGATCACCAAGCTGCTGTCACAGGTTAACGGCAAACTGCGCATGTTCGTAGACTCGATTCAAATAAACTTTTTTTTTTCTTTCAGACAGTGTCCTTAAAAAAAAAATCAACAATGCTTTTTTAAATATTATAAAATAGCTTTTACCTTGTAACACACAATAACAAGGAAAAAAACCCGTACGACATTTTAGATGCTCGAAAATCTGGTATATCGGGATTGGCTTCAATTAGTCTTAACAAGATGAGGAAACCTGACGTATTTAGAATGATTGGTTTGCTCCTTTCTATGCAAGTGATGGCATCCGCATATGCTGTTGGTGAGTTACAACTCGTATTGTTGGTGTTTTGAGTATGGTACAACACATATCAATCTTAGAATTCTTAAAGTAATTACCCGAAGAATCAAAGTGTTTTATACTGATACGAAATTCATACCATTGCGAAGGGGAAGCCTTACTGATGAAATTTAACTAATTCCCTCTTCAAAATATGTTAAGGGCCCGCAGTAATCATTTTTCAAAAATATTAATCTTGAGATCCAGATTTTCTGCCTTCAGCGGTCCTCCGTGATGTCACATGCGAGACACAGCTAGCCACAAAATTGCATTTTTACGCCTTTCCATGATATATATATACATAGATATTCAGCAAACTATTCGTGTTTTTAAAGAGAAAATCTTTCCATCCATATATAATTTGTCCATAATCATCAGTTGTCGTGAATGTTCTTCGGGTGACTACTTTAAAGGGACTTGGTAACATTGTCCAGATGAGATGAAATGGTGCTTCAATGCTAAATGTACGATTAAGATAATCTTAACCCTAATAAGGCCGGGCTATTTGAAGTCTTACTACGGCCGGGGGGGCCATTATGGCCCCCCTAAGATCTCGGCCGTGAAACGGCCGATCTCCGCGAAAATTTGCACGCATGTCAAGTGAAGTGTATAGAACAATATGATAATTTCAATTTTTCGAAAAAAATCCCTCATTTGCATATTTATGGTAATTTATGCAAATAACGTCATAAAATCACATTTTTACCCATAAATCCTATATTATTCATATTTAAGCATTCTTTTTCACTACATAAATAATACGACAAAAAAAATTGGAAGAGCCAGCTTATTCCTTATGTTATCTCTTGTTTTGACAATTTCTTATGTATTTCATTGTTTTTTTAATTTATTTATGTTATTGTTTTTTTTTTTTTTTCATTTCTTCCTACAATTCAACTATTTTGACACCCAAAACAACCACCTAAACTTTAAACAAGACCCAATAACCAATGTTTGATCTATTTTTAGGATAAATGACATTTCCATATGTTTTGTACACAAATCACAAAAATGAGCGATTTTCGGGCTGACATGCAAAGACAAAAGGTCACGTGACCTTGTAACTATAGGTCCGATTTTTTTTTTTTTTTTTTTTAAAGATGCGCAAGACTCTAAAGAAAAAAGTCAGAGAGCGGCGAGGCGCCAACCATATGCGTTCTCGAACAATCAGAAAAATCGTGGAGGGGGGGGGGGCCATAATGGCCCCCCCCGGCCTTATTAGGGTTAAAGCTTGAGTGAAAACAGACCATTATCAACGATAAATTGGGAAAAATGATCCGATCGACTCCTTAATTCTCCCAACTATATTTATCACAATTTATAAGTGAATGTAAATCGCCACAAAGCAATAAATGGCTCTATATACCTTTCCAGACATTTAAGTGTTCATTTTTTTTTTAAAGCCTGCCTTATGTCTTATTTTCATGGAAAACGGTTAGGGAAATTCAATAATGATTGGGAGAATTTTCTATTTAAGGGTGTTGCACAGTGATGCCTTCAAAGAAAACCATAAATATCTTTGTTCAGGATTTGTTTGCATGTTAGTGGGTTAGTACAGTAGAAAGAATATAATAAGTAACATTTCTTCCAAAAATGATGCAGTTATTTCATCAATCTTCAACGATGGTACCGAGTCATTTTGAGGGGGACTACAGAGAATTGGAACATATAATTTCATGTGTATTATTATTAGGTGCGAATGTACACTTCTAGTAATTTTCTCTTATTTTGTTGCAACACACCCAGGATACCAGATCACCGTTACTATTTCAAAGCCTCTTGTTTTTTTTCTTTCTTGTTTTTAATCAGATGACGATCAAGTCTATAACTTTTTGTTTAAATTAAATGCATTTGTATTTATAAGAGAGGGCGAAGCAGCTAGAATAATACATTAAAAAAAGAATCATCATATTTAATATTGATTTCGACTTTACAAAGCATAAGAAAACATATATGAATATACTTAAATAATATAACCAATAGAATCAACAACAAGACTAAAGCTGATTATACAAGATAAATATTTTTATAAAGCAACACATTAATAATAACTTATTATTATGTTTTTTAAAAATCTAACCAAAATTTATCAATAATTACGGTTTAATAGCAAGCCAGTGAAATATATGATAAAGAAAAATGATCGGCGATTGAGAGAAACGAAACTTGCTATTGCAATAATTGTTTTTATTTCAAATAAACTGTTTTTCGTCCTCCCCAGATTCATGGGATATCAATTTTGCAATAAACTATGTTCTAATATTAAGTCACATTCATAAGACTTACTCGAGACTGACGACCAACCGAACAAACTATATAATTACCAATCTAGTCAATAACGGGGTCCTCCTTCAAAATATACACTTTTTTGTGTGTGGGGGTTGGGGGTTGGGGGGGGGGGGGGGGTTGTGGGTTTAAGCTGTTAGTAATACCTAAAATATATAGTCTTTTGCTAAATCGTGTCCCAGTGGGTTTAACAATGGCATTTTTGCAGCCCGTTTGGATACCTGGTGGTATTCCATCATCTGCATATCTATTGAACCGGACATAATGAAGGACTAAATTAAAAAACTGTTCTGAGTAATATTGATATATTAACTATTGAACGGTTCTTCCATGCAGGGGCGTACGCAGGATTTTTTCAAGGTTTTTTTTTTTTTAATCGGGCCCAAAATTGTGCAACGACTCAGCTTTATTATTTTGTTAACGATAATTTTGAAAATCGCGCCGGCCGAAAAGTCGCTCAGTTGGGGGGGGGGGGGGGGGGGGGGGGGGGGGGGGGGGGGGGAGGTAAGAGGTCATTTTTTTATAATTAAAAAAATAAATAAATAAACAAACAAAAAACAAAGGGGGGGGGTTAGGGGGGTTAACACATATAAAAAAATACCAAAAGGGGGGTTCAACCCCCATCCCCCCGCCCCCCCCCCCCCTGCGTACGCGCCTGCTTCCATGTATGCTGTTCGTCATAGATTTAAAAGGAAAAATAAAAAAAAAATAACTGTCTTGTGTGCTTAAGTATTAAGATTGGCACAAAGTTTTGATTGTATGGTCAGGATTTTCATTGCAAAAACACTACCTCCCCGCCTTAAAATGAGATGCCTAACTGGTACACTAATATCTTGGTTGCTGCATGTAAGATAAAAAGCGAATAAGGTTAGAAAATAGTCAGCCGATGTTCAGCCGACGTCCATTATCCGACCAATTTATGACATCACAAAGTTGATATTGGGCTGACATCACGCCAATGTCATGAAGTGTTTGTGATCAAGTATGTCGGTAAATGGTACCAAAATTGATGTTGGACCGCCGTCATACAATACGACCATTTTATGACATCACAAAGCTGACATTGGGCCGGCATTACGCTAATGCCAGAAAGTGGTTGGAATCAAGTAGGTCGTTAAACGGTCAGAAGAATGACGTTTGTACGACGTCGTCAATCCGACCAAATTATGAAGTCACAAAGCTGACGTTGGGTTGACCAAAAAGGTCAAGCGTTTCTCCTTTACGAACAAGTTTCTCGATCTCCATTTTGAACAAAACTCGCACTCAAACAAGTCATGGAACCAAGTGAATAAAGTTCTACTTACATAAACGGAACTTATTATTTTACCAGCGTCAAAGTCTCAGCCAAACTCTGGATCCGTAGGCTACACGAGCCAGACACTGATTGACTTAGAAATAGATAGTAAATATATACAGTATAGCAACATACAGTGTAATATATCTCGCCACTTAACAAAGTAACGGAGGAAATATGCATATTATAAAATGTAATACTTATCTATCATGTCACAAACATTAAAAAAGTAAATAAAGAAACACATTTAAACAAAATATGTATTTTATGTATATTGTCAACGATGAAAAAATAGAAATAAAGAAGTGTGAAGCTAGTAAGTATTTATAAAGGTTTGTTCAAACTTAGACTGAAAGGCATTTTTGGAGTGTATGTTTTTAAAGTGAGATTCAAAAGCCTTCCATAATTTAGTCACTTTATAAATTACAGAGTTACATTGCTTTAAATTTAAAGGAAGTATGGCAAGATAATATTGCGTTTATTTCGTGTATTAAATGAATTAAATTTAACATGCTATTGCAAAAGTAATTGCCTAAAATTGCAGGAAGTAGTGCATTGACGTGTTCGAACATAACAAGTACCAATTTGATTTAAAATCATCAAAAAGTTTTTAGTTATTTAATTCCTTAAACAGCGACGTGATGTTGGAAAAATAATGTGAA
Source organism: Strongylocentrotus purpuratus (assembly GCF_000002235.5). Classification (NCBI taxonomy): domain Eukaryota; kingdom Metazoa; phylum Echinodermata; class Echinoidea; order Camarodonta; family Strongylocentrotidae; genus Strongylocentrotus; species Strongylocentrotus purpuratus. The sequence goes on from NW_022145598.1 coordinate 26,257,391, forward strand.
TTAAAGAAAATATATAAACTTTTCAAATTATTTGAACTGGTTCCTGACCAAACAAGACTACAATATGGTAAAATAAAGGCGTTATATAACATGAATAATTGTTTGCAATGTATAACTGAACGGAGCTTACACAATATGCCGATATACACAATTATTTTTCCATGAATATTGTTACATGTTCTGTCCAATTTAGTCTTTCATCGATTATGACCCCAAGGAAGTTTATCTAATTTCAGTGATTTTTAATTAGTTTAAGGTACTTTGGGCTGATCGGAATATCATATATTTTGTTTTATACGTATTAATTTGTAACCTTTTAGCCTTCAGTCAAACGGAAACATGTAAAAGTTAATTATTAGCTATACCTATCTTTATTTCTTTTGGCACTTAATGGTTGTACAGTCTTCTGCATATGATACGTTCAAGAATTTAGGAATCTACGTAAGCAAGAGAGAAATTGGACGGTAATTTGCAATAAGGTGTTTATTACCTTTGTTTATATACTGGAATAACTTTAGCAATTTTAAAATGGACAGGCACAATGCCTGTTGGAATTGACAGTATAGAAATAATGGAAAGGGGGTAAGGTATTTCATGAATTATTTTCTTAGTGAATTTTAGCATTTATATGCCATGATGACCATTATTTTTAATTTTACGAGCAATATATATAATTTCAGTTTCATTTGTGGGAAGTAAGATCATATAAATAAAATCATATTTAAAGACCGGTTACCGCGATGACCTTCGAAATGTTTGCTACATTTTTTATTTTCATTTATTTAGAAAATCCAATACTTGAAAAATAAGAAATAGCAATTTCACTTTTATCATTTTTGTTGACTTTCAAGATAATGAATGTAATTATTGCGTATATATTTCTTATTTTTCTTTACTATATAATTTATGCATAAAGTATTGTTTTGCGTCTACGTATAATATTATTCAACATATTTCTATATTTGCTATACTTTAGTTAATTTCTATGTGAGGGTTCATGAATAAATTTACAAATTACACAATACAATACAATACAAAGTTTATAATAGCTTTCTTTATGATGTGTTTAAATTTTCATATACCTGATATTTATTTCGATTGTCCCTTACAACATATTAAAAAACAACTTCCCTAATTTAGTTTAAAACATCCTTCTCTGTCTAATGCTGGTTGTCTTGGAAACGGTTTGTCACGTCGGCTTCACATCGGCGTTTCGGTTCCTCAGCCGGTTAACACTTGACTGGACTGGGCTAGCTCTCTGGTACCTTGGGTATCTGGGCTTGAAGGGTGTGTTACCGTACGATGGGTTCTAGGACAATTACCCCCTGGGCAATCACCCCCGGAGAATTACCCCCGAGGACAACTACCCACTAAGGACAATTATCCCCCGGACAATTACCCCAATAAAATTACCCCCGGAGAATTACCCCCCCCCCTTGGACAATTACCCTCGAGGACAATTACCCCCATGGACAATTATTCCCGAGGACAACTACCCCCCTCCCCGTGGACAACTACCCCAGAGGACAATTTCCCCCGAGGATAATTCCCCCGGAAATGACCCCCGGGGAATCACCCCCCCCCCCCATGGACAACTATTACTCGAGGAAAATTACCCTCGGGGACAACTACCCCTGATGACAACTACCCCCGTGGACAATCAGGATTCGATAGCAAAAGACGATCTGACACATTGAGAGATGGCTACGAGCCCAAAAGATCACATGCATGAACCCATACTTAGCACGTTATTTTCCTCATTACTACACATTTCCCTTTATTTATAATTTATGCTACGCAAGTGCGGTTGCTGATTTCCAAGAAGGATAAAGTTTGAGATAATTGTCCAGCGCTTCTCAAAATGCATAGAAATACATTTATCTGGAGCTGCGTTATTTCAACTTTGTATACGATATAAGATAAATATATATTTCGGGCACCTTGCTGTAGAAATATTGTCGGCGAGCGAGGAAGAAAGACAATTTATCATCTTTTAAGTTTTATTTTCTCAAATATTTACATACCCTTACCGTTTCTGATATTTGTTTTTCACAAAATCAACATTTTCCAAATGTAAACTAACATTCTCTTGCGGCACGCCGGTTGAAAAACGCTGCGCTGGAGTTACAGCATTAAATGAGACGAATTACCAGAGAGCGGATATTTACTTTCTTTTGACATGGCACTGACATTAAACTTGAAGGCAATTTCTATTTCAAAATAATTTTTAGTACAATAAAACATATACTTCAACCTGCAAACAGAAATATACAGATAACGTCAAGAAAACCTTAATTTTGGATCATGGATGAGGGCCCATTATATACATATAAAGACAAATACACGACCAGCTGATTACAAAAAATACAGAGGATGCATAACTGAAATCTTACATCCTAATTTCTTTGTTGTGCCATTGTTGGTGAGAGAGGTTGTAACGCGTACTCATCTGCGCGCAATGTATTGTTAAATGTCTAAGAAATGTAATTTTTGTTTTTTACTCGGTGGCAAAGCTACGGGAGAATTGGGCAACATCCGCCTCCTCCCCCACATCGAATTGAATAATTTGAACAGAATGAAATGAACTTCATAAGAGAATGAAAGTTTATGAAATTTTCAGTAAATAGCAGTTTGGAGAGAAGCTCGCATTATACGTCACAGTGTTACAAATTCTTCGGGGGTGATTGTCATTGGAATTAGTTGTCCACGGATTTAGTTGTCCTCGGAGGTAATTGCCCTCGCGGTAATTGTCCTCAGGGGGTAGTTTTCCTCGGGGGTAGTGGTCCTCGGGGGGGGGGGTAATTGTCCTCGGGGATAAATGTCCCCGGTGGTAATTGTCCTCAGGGGGTTATTGTCCTCGGGGGGGGGGGGGGTAATTGTCCGGGGGGTAATTTTCCGATGGGTGATTGCCCAGTGGGTAATTGTCCTGATTCGAAAACGTTTATACAGTACAGGGCAACTGTCGTAACCTTCGGAAATTTAGAGTGTGGCGCTGAATTTGGAAAATTGTGTCTTTTAAAAACTGAATCTTTGGTCCATTTCTCACTCACATCAAAATGCTGCCAAAATTGAGCTGACTGCCTGCTAAAAAAATGAACACTTTCGGCGTGTATGAAAATCATATGTGCAGTGACGAAAACCTCGTGCAGGATGCGCATTAAAACTAGGCACGGAAATTTGCTTAGCTCGCTCTCACCCCCCCCCCCGCACTCATTTAGGGTACGTGTATGCATGTTCCCTCCCTTTGAAAGCACCCCTAAGTCCGGTGCGTGGGGGGGGGGGGGTGGCAAATCGCCGAACCAATACAAAGCTTAGAACACGAATCATGTGATTCAAAACAAAAGCACCATGCTGCGGTCAAAGGTTATCGGCAAGCTGCTCATACTCATAGACTTGATTGAAATCAATATTCCTGTTTTTTTAAAGGCGATATCCTTAAAACACCGACAATGTTTTTTATCATAAAATTAGCTCTTACCTTGTGACAAGGAAATAACCCGCACGTACTTTAGAAACTCGAAATCTGGTATATCGGGATTGGCTTCAATCAAACGTAACAAGATGAAGGAACCTAATGTGTCTAGGATGATTGGTTTGCTTCTTTTTATGCATGTGACTGCATCCGCAAATGCTGTTGGTGAGTTACAATTAATATGTTTGGTTTCTAAAATACGATACAAAGCTCACCAATCTTACAATTCTTAAGGGAGATTACAGAGCATTGGTACATGGTTTGCCCATGCGTGTTTTTATTATGTGCGAATGTACACTGCTCGTAACTTCCTCATATTTTGTTGCAACATATCCAGGATACCAGATTCCTGTTGAGTACATTCTTATGGTTTACTTCTAATTCCTTTTTTTCAAACCATGTGTTGTTCTTGTTTTTAATTGGATGAAGATCAACCCTTTAACTTTTTGTTTAACTCCAACTTTTTTCATATATAGGAGAAGGCGAGGCAAAATATGACATTATTCTTTTTTAAATATTATGTTTAAAAAAGATATCGAACAAATATTCATCAATGATAACGGTTAGCAAGTGACATATGAAAAAGAAAAAGGATCAGCAATTGAGAAAAATGTAACGATTGCTATTGAAATCAATAATTTCGTTTCAACTCAACTGTTTTGTATCCTTCCCAGATTTATGGGGTAGAAAAAAATCCCGGGGGGTCTCAGTCAAATATAATTACTGTAAGCATGCGTGACCCCAACAACGGGAACAAAGAGGTGTTTTTTTAAAGATTTGACGCGGTCCGCGCGAGGTCCCGCATAAAAAGGTTCAAAAACGTTCATTTTTGGCCATTTTAAAAAAAAGGGTACTTTCAAAATGATGCAAAATCCTGCTGCACGCGCCGATATACGCGTTTAGGGGTATTTTACTAGCCCTCAGGGCCAGACCAGGGGAAAAGGGGGTAATAATTCTTCTCGTTTGCATCCGTCGTGTTTTTCATTGTAGGGCGCTTTAGCAACGCGACGGAAGGCAAAGAGGACGGGAGAATTTACTCAACCGAATTTAAATAATGTATGTAGTTAAGATTCTGTCTATTGAAATACTATTATTCTTATCGGGTGAATGAAATAGTTTGTATTGAGGCACTTCACAAAGACTTATTCATTACATTTGGTTACATCACGAAAATAGTCAATTGTACGGCGATACAACCCTTCCGCCAGCTTTAGGAAACGAACGCTATTATGGTTGAGAACTGTCGTGAAAATCAACAAGACTGAGAAAATTCTGGGTCGCACATGCGCAGATTGATTATTTTTGCTCGGTTACCCTCGTCTTTGCCTTCCGTCGTGTTTGCAAAAGCACTCTTTATACAGGTTACAAATAAAGACGGTAGCATAGTACAGACGATCTCGGTTGAGTGATATCTTATGTCCTCTTTGCCTTCTGTCGCGTTGCTAAAGCGCCCTAGTAGTGAGGACGACGGCCGCAAGTTATTTAGCGCGAGTCGGTTCGAAACGATCTTTAGTAGCCAAGATGGATGCCCACGGTACAAACTCAGTCCCACCAAGTCTCACGCCTATAGCCGGTCCTTTATATTTTGTTTTGCATAGTAGAATAGTAACTGGTCACTGTACATTGTGTACTTTGTGTAAACACTACATGTTTTTTTATATAAAATAGATCAAATTTGAAATGCAATTCTTTTTTCTTCTTCAAAGAAAGGACTTATGATGGCTGTGCATTAATTAAACCCATTTGGAAGTATACAGGATGATCTAATTGCTTCTCTATTTAAGTAGATTTTTACATCGTGAATTTTACATCAGAAGCGCAATTTTTATTTACATTGTCAATAACTAAAACGTTAATCCCTATCGCACTTCAAATGCTCAAGGGGTTACAATTTTACAATAATTGTTTAGGAGTACACTTTTTGAAAATACCCGTTTAGGGTGTGAATTCGGGAAAAAACCACGCGAAACCCTCATTTATTTGGCTTCAGAAAACTTGTTGTCACGCATGATTACAGTATTTCTACATGACCGAGACCCCCAGGAGAAAATCTTTACATAGATTATGTTAACAAATTCAGTGAGGTTCTACAATTTTTCTTTTATAGGGGGACGGGGGGGGGGGGGTACTCTAGCTGTTAGTAATGCCTAAAGTGCCTAGTTCCCTTTGCCATTTTGGAGAGAGAAGGGGGGGGGGGGCTAAAATATGTCGATAATACCCAAATCTTTTTTGTTTATATAAAAAGTTTTACATATAATTGCAAAATGGTATCGGTACGGCCAGCTAAATAATAATCTTCCAGATTAGGAAATAGAGCAGTTTTCATGCACATAATGAGTCCCATTGACTATTGTTTGCGAATTATCATAGACTCTGTGTAATAGATTGAGATAATCGGATACCAACAAGTTTGACATGTTGAAACATACGTTAATGTTTAAAATTTAATTACACTTTTAAATGATATTTTGTGAATGGCAAAATACTTTTGGACCATTTCATTCGTTTAAGATGGAAATGTATTTTCACTGGGATTAGACAAAGATTAATAATGGCAATCGGAGTTAAATAGTTGTTTCGGTCCAGGAATTTGCATAATTGGATTATTGAATGATTATTCCGTGTATGCTATTCATAAGATAGTTGATAAAAATAATGACTTGTGTGCTATGTTATTAATGAATTGGCACAAAGTTTGCATTGTAGAATCTCGATTTTTCGGGTTTGCAACCCCTAACATTTTCCCTACCGCCCGCAAAGCAAATGATTCCCAAAATTAATCTATATATCCTCTACTTTATATGTTCGGCACCTATACAGGAACATGCATAGCATTATTTCTGTTCTTAAAATCTGATTAGTATGTTGTTTTTAATGATGACCCATATTATGATGACTCAAATATATATTTGCTGCCGGTAAAAAAAGAGCAAATACTATCATGTTTTCCTATAATGGTATCAAGAGTTCCAACAGCAATTTTAAAAAATATTTTGAGTAGAACCTCATCCCCTCCCTCGCCCATGCCTCCCCCTCCAGCCCACGTTCTCTTTCTTTCTCTCTCTCTACCACGGTCTCTCTCTCTCTCTCTCTCTCTCTTTCGTTTTTCTTTCTCGATCTGTTTATCTCTCTCCATCTGACCCCATTCTCCCACATTTTTCATCCCTTTCTCTCTTTCAAGTTCCCTGTTCTTCTCATTCCAACTATAGTTCTGTCTCTCAGTCCATCCTTTTTCCCCCTCCCCCTTCTCACTCTCTCTATCTTCCTCTCCGGTTGCTAACCATTCCTGTCTCAAACTATTGTCCCTCTTCTCTCTGTCTCTGTCTCTTTCTCTCTTTTGGGTACTTGAAAAAGTGGAAGGGGGGCACAGTGCCCCCTGCCCCCCCCCCGTAGCGCAGCCTATGGTACCTGAGCTTAGGGTGGGTCACTGTTAAAGGGGATATCTGACCTGGTATAAGGGGTTATCTCTAAAACGTCTATACAGGGCAGCTGTCTTAACCTTCGGAAGATTAAAAAGTGGCGCTGAATTTTTTATATTTTTTAAAATGAATCTTTGGTCCTTTTCTCGCCTCTGTCACTCACACAGAAAAGATGCAAAATTTCCTGTGTGTATCAAAAGCATAGGTGAAGTGAAGAATACCTCGTGCAGGGTGCGATTCAAAATAATGCACCTAAATTTTGCGTAGCCCGCTGACAAACCGCTGAACCAATAAAAAGATGAGAACACGAATCGCTTGATTCAAAACGAAAGCACCATGCTGCGGTCAAAGGTTATCGGGAAGCTGCCCATACTTATAGACTGGATTGAAATTAATCTTCCTGTTTTGTTTAAAGGCGATGTCCTTAAAACATCACCAATGTTTTTTTATTATAACATTAGCTGTTACATTGTGACATACAATAACAAGGAAATAACCTACCTGTACTTTTAGACACTCGAAAATCTGGTATATCGGTATTGGCTTCACTTAATCCTAACAAGATGAAGGGACCCGATGTGTTTAGAATGATTGGTTTGCTCCTTTCTATGCAAGTGATGGCATCCGCATATGCTGTTGGTGAGTTAAAACTAATATTTTTGGTTTGTAAAGTATGGTATAAAGCTTATCAATCTTACAATTCTTAAGGGGAATACAGAGAATTGGAACATGGTGTGCCCATGTGTTTTATTATTAATGGCGAATGCACACTGCAAGTAACTTCCTCATAATTTGTTGCACCATATATCCAGGATACAAGATCACCGTTTAGTACATTCTTATAGCTAACTGTTTTATTAAAAAAAAAATGTTCTTGTTTTTAATCTGATGAAGATCAAGCCTTTAATGTTATGTTTAATTTCAATGCATTTGTAATTATAAGGGAGGGCGAGGTAGAATGAGACATATTATGTTTTTTTCTTTTAGAGGGGGGGGGGGGGGGGGGCTGGCAAATCGCCGAACCCTTAAAAAGTTTAGAACACGAATCATGTGATTCAAAACAAAAGCACCATGCTGCGGTCAAAGGATATCGGCAAGTTGCCCATACTCATAGACTGGATTGAAATTAATCTTCCTGTTTTGTGTCAAGGCGATATCCTTAAAACACCAACAATGTTTTTTAAAATAAAATTAGCTCTAACCTTGTGACACACCATAACAAGGAAATAACCCGCACGTACTTTTAGATAATCGAAAATCTGGTATATCGGTATTGACTTCAATTAATGCTAACAAGATGAAGGGACCCGATGTGTTTAGAATGATTGGTTTGCTTCTTTCTATGCAAGTGATGGCATCCGCATATGCTGTTGGTGAGTTAAAACTAATATTTTTGGTTTGTAAAGTATGGTATAAAGCTTACTAATCTTACTGTTCTTTATGGAAGTACAGAGCATTGGTACATGGTTTGCCCATGTGTATTATTATTATTAGGGGCGAATGTACACTGCTAGTTACTTCCTCAAATTTTGTTACAAAATAGCAAGGATACAAGATCACCGTTGAGTACAATCTTATTGTTTTCTTCTAACTTTTTTCTTTAAAAACAAATCTTGTTCTTGTTTTCAATCGGATGAAGATCAAGCCTAAATTTTTATATATAATTTCAATGCATAAGGCGAGGCAGAATGAGACACATTATGTTCTTTTAACAAATCAAGCAATATTTCATGCATAATTACGATTAGCAATTAAGTGAATATGAAAAAAGTATAATGATAAGCGATTGACAGAAATGAAACCTATTGCTATTAAAATAATTATTTACGTTTCACCTGAACTGTTTTTCATCCTCCTAAGATTGATGGGGTAGAAAATCATGCCAAAAATTATGTTGAAAAAAGAAATGCTAAGTCGACAAACTGAACAAACTATATAAAGACCTAATCTTGTAAATAATCGGGGTCGGCGTTAAAACATATACATTTATTTGTACTCGGGGGAGGGGGGGGGGGGGTTCAGCTATTATTTATGCCGGAAGTGTCTAGTCCTCATTGCAAAAATCGTGCTCCAATGGGTTCAATATTTCGCATGCCTCTCCCCTCCAGCTCCCGCTCTTTTTCTCTCCCCCAAGTTTTTCATTCTCTCTATCTATCTATCTCTCTCTCTCTCTTTCTTTCTTTCGCTCTCTCCTTTCTCTTTCTCGATCTGTTTATCTCTCTTCATCTGACCCCAATCTCCCACATTTGTTGTTTCTTTCCTCTCTTTCTCTCTTTCAATTTCTCTGTTCTCCTTCTTCCATCAATAGTTCTGTCTCTCAGTCCATCCTTTCTCTCCCCCTCTCTCTCTCACGATCCGAACCATTCCAGTCTCTTACTTCCTCTTTCATTCGCCTCGTTACTTCCCTTCCTCTTCGCCCTCCCTCCCTCTAATCTCCATGTCCCCCTGTGTTCTATCTGTCTGTTTGTCTCTGCCTCTCTCTTTCTCTTTTCCCCACTTCCTCTATTTCCTCATTTTCTTCTCTCCGTCTACCTTTCTTCTTTCCCTTTGTTTTGTTCTGAATCTTTGGTCCATTTTCGCCTCTATCACTTACACATTAAAAAGCTGCAAAAGTTGTGCAGACTGCCTGCAAAAAAAAGAAAATCAAGTACGGTGTGTATAAAAAGCATAGGGGAAGTAAAACAAAAAATCGTGCAGGGTGCGGTTAAAAAAATTGCACCTAAATTTGGCATAGCCCGCTGACAAACCGCTGAACCAATCAAAAGATTAGAATACGAATCATGTGATTCAGATCAAATGCACCATTCTGCGGTCAAAGGTTATCGGCAAGCTGCGCATACTCATAGACTGGATTGAAATTAATCTTCCTGTTTTGTTTCAAGGCCATATCCTTAAAACACCAACAATGTTTTTAAAAAATAAAATTAGCTCTTTCCTTGTGACACACCATAACAAGGAAATAACCCGCACGTACTTTTAGATAATCGAAAATCTGGTATATCGGTATTGACTTCAATTAATCCTAACAAGATGAAGGGACCCGATGTGTTTAGAATGATTGGTTTGCTCCTTTCTATGCAAGTGATGGCATCCGCATATGCTGTTGGTGAGTTAAAACTAATATTTTTGGTTTGTAAAGTATGGTATAAAGCTTATCAATCTTACAATTCTTACACTCAAAAAAAAAAAGTGCTAAATTTAGCACTTAAAGATTCAATTTTAGCACTTTTTAGGAGCTCGCATAGTGACTGCACTCGAAGTGCTGAGTTAGCACTTGCACCCGGGCTACTTTGCTAGCACCCAAAGGAGCTGACTGTTGTGCACTTAAAGTGCCAAGTTTTGCTCTCTTTTGGGTGCTAGCAGAATAGCCCTTGTGCAAGTGCTAACTCATGCGTTGTTTGACATGCCCCATCTACATTTGGTATGTGGTCAAGGTGGATGTCCTTCGTCATTTACCACTTTCAACTCTTACAGGAAACATTTATTAAACCAACATCCACAAGAAGAACCTGAACCTGAAGTTGTACAGGGTATGGAGGGTCTAGTTGATGCTGATTTGGGTGTTGCTGTTGGTGAAGTGCATAATCCTGCAGCAGATGATGCATTTGATGATGATGATGATGATAGGATAGGCCCCGGGATAGGCCTACTACAAGAACAAGATGGAGCAATGCATAATGACAGTACAAGACACTATGAATATGACAGACAATGAAAGCGGACAAAATATACAGTTCCTTAGGTAGACAAAGGAACATCCCTTCACTGCTATTATGTAAAAATGTGTAGAACAGGTGTCACATGCATATTCACCTGTTCTACACATTTTACATAATAGCAGTCAAGGGATGTTCCTTTGTCTACCTGAGGAACTGTATATTTTGTCCGCTTTCATTGTCTGTCATGTTCATAGTGAGACCAGCTGCATTTTCATTGGTTCTCTTTTATCAAACACCAACATGACCCATGCTATGACAAACAGAGTGTTATCTGCTGCAACAGCTTTGAATACTGATGTTGTTGACAGTTTAAGGAGCAAAGTTATTCAGACTTTTGAGGCCTTGGGTATTGACCTGGAGAATGAAGAATGTAAGAATCTCTTAGCTGAATTTGATTCAAAAACAAATATTCACAAGGTAACAGCTATTATACTAACCGACCAATCAGATCAGGTTATGCAGTCAGCACTCGATGTTAAGTGCTGCATATTGTTATAGCACTCGTTTTCTGCACTCAAATATTCAGCACGTTTCGGTTTCCTTGTTAAAGTTAACCCGTCAAGTGCTGATTTTGGCACTTCAAGTGCAGAATCTCACTCAGCACCCAACATTTAGCACCTCAGTTTTTTGCGTGTAAGGGGAATACAGAGAATTGGAACATGGTGTGCCCATGTGTTTTATTATTAATGGCGAATGCACACTGCAAGTAACTTCCTCATAATTTGTTGCACCATATATCCAGGATACAAGATCACCGTTTAGTACATTCTTGTAGCTAACTGTTTTATTAAAAAAAAAATGTTCTTGTTTTTAATCTGATGAAGATCAAGCCTTTAATGTTATGTTTAATTTCAATGCATTTGTAATTATAAGGGAGGGCGAGGTAGAATGAGACATATTATGTTTTTTTTTTTGGAGGGGGGGGGGGGGGCTGGCAAATCGCCGAACCCTTAAAAAGTTTAGAACACGAATCATGTGATTCAAAACAAAAGCACTATGCTGCGGTCAAAGGATATCGGCAAGTTGCCCATACTCATAGACTGGATTGAAATTAATCTTCCTGTTTTGTTTCAAGGCCATATCCTTAAAACACCAACAATGTTTTTAAAAAATAAAATTAGCTCTTTCCTTGTGACACACCATAACAAGGAAATAACCCGCACGTACTTTTAGATAATCGAAAATCTGGTATATCGGTATTGGCTTCACTTAATGCTAACAAGATGAAGGGACCCGATGTGTTTAGAATGATTGGTTTGCTCCTTTCTATGCAAGTGATGGCATCCGCATATGCTGTTGGTGAGTTAAAACTAATATTTTTGGTTTGTAAAGTATGGTATAAAGCTTACTAATCTTACTGTTCTTAATGGAAGTACAGAGCATTGGTACATGGTTTGCCCATGTGTATTATTATTAGGGGCGAATGTACACTGCTAGTTACTTCCTCAAATTTTGTTACAAAATAGCAAGGATACAAGATCACCGTTGAGTACAATCTTATTGTTTTCTTCTAACTTTTTTCTTTAAAAACAAATCTTTTTCTTGTTTTCAATCGGATGAAGATCAAGCTTATATTTTTATATATAATTTAAATGCATAGGGCGAGGCAGAATGAGACACAATATGTTCTTTTAACAAATCAAGCAATATTTCATGCATAATTACGGTTAGCAATTAAGTGAATATGAAAAAAGTATAATGATTAGCGATTGACAGGAATGAAACCTATTGCTATTAAGATAATTATTTACGTTTCACCTGAACTGTTTTTCATCCTCCCAAGATTGATGGGGTAGAAAATCATGCCAAAAATTATGTTGAAAAAAGCAATGCTAAGTCGACAAACCGAACAAACTATATAAATACCTAATCTTGTAAATAATCGGGGTCGGCGTTAACAAAATATACATTTATTTGTACTCGGGGGAGGGGGGGGGGGGGGCGTTCAGCTATTATTTATGCCGGAAGTGTCTAGTCCTCATTGCAAAAATCGTGTTCTAATGGGTTCAATATTTCGCATGCCTCTCCCCTCCAGCTCCCGCTCTTTTTCTCTCCCCCAAGTTTTTCATTCTCTCTATCTATCTATCTATCTCTCTCTATCTTTCTATCGCTCTCTCCTTTCTCTTTCTCGATCTGTTTATCTCTCTTCATCTGACCCCAATCTCCCACATTTGTTGTCTCTTTCTTCTCTTTCTCTCTTTTAATTTCTCTGTTCTTCTTCTTCCAACAATAGTTCTGTCTCTCAATCCATCCTTTCTCTCCCCCTCTCTCTTACGCTCGGAACCATTCCAGTCTCTTACTTCCTCTTTCATTCCCCTCGTTACTTCCCTTCCTCTTTGTCCTCCCTCCCTCTAATCTCCATGTTCCCCTGTGTTCTATCTGTCTGTTTGTCTCTGCCTCTCTCTTTTTTCCCCACTTTCTTTATTTCCTCTTTTTCTTCTCTCCGTGTACCTTTCTTCTTTCCCTTTGTTTTGTTCTGAATCTTTGGTCCATTTCTCGCCTCTCTCACTGACAAATTAAAAAGCTGCAAAAGTTGTGCAGACTGCCTGCAAAAAAAGAAAATCAAGTACGGTGTGTATAAAAAGCATAGGGGAAGTAAAACAAAAAAATCGTGCAGGGTGCGGTTAAAAAAATTGCACCTAAATTTTGCATAGCCCGCTGACAAACCGCTGAACCAATCAAAAGATGAGAATACGAATCATGTGATTCAGAACAAAAACACCATGCTGCGGTCAAAGGTTATTGGCAAACTGCGCATACTCTTAGAATGGATTGAAATTAATATTCCTGTTTGTTTTAAGGCTGTATCCTTAAAACATCACCGATGTTTTTTTTTATTATAAAATTAGCTCTTACCTTGTGACACACAATAACAAGGAAATAGCCAGTACAGAATTCTGGATACTTGAGTATCTAGTATTTCGGAATTGGCTTCATCAAAAGGGATACTTGAGTTATGTTGCAGAGGGCGCTACACAAAATATTTTTTGTGAGATAATTAAAAACTGAGTGTCAAATTTTGAAGCAATATACAATTTAAATGACAAAATCATCTTTGTTTGATCAAAATCGATTCAGAAATACCCATAAATATAACCATTTCTAATATTTGTGCTGCCCCACAAATATTCGGTAATTTTGAACCAGCCGTTGAAAAACGAGATGGCGCCTTATACGTTTTAATTTAGCCAATGCCAATATTGGCTTTTTGTTGGCTTTTTCGTGTTTGCTATGATAGACACAACCAGCCGGCCCGTTGCTTGTTATTTATAATTAATTAATTCATTAACGGTCACTAACTAAACGTGGAGCTGAATAGGTACTTGTATAATCGTATTCAATCTAAATTCACACATTTTGGGGTAAAAAATTACCTTCATAGCAATTTTAGGTCCAAAAAGGAACTAGTATTTAGTACGGTCATCAATAAGAATAAGAGCAATAACCATGCACTTTGAAGGCATTTGCGGTATTAAACAAGAACCTAACTATCCCTTTAATCCTAACAAGATGAAGGAACCTAATGAATTCAGAATTATTGGTTTGATCTTATTTATGCATGTGATTATGCTGTTGCTGAGTTACAACTAATATTTTTTGTTTGTAAATTACAAAGTAAAGTACAAAGCTTATTAATTTTACAATTCCTTCCAACTTATATCAGTCATCTTGACCGTACGATGTTCAGCTTAAAAAATACACTACTTGACAGGAGCGCCGTAAGCAGTTTGGGATTGGGGAGGCAAACATTCCAGGGGGCTCACTTTCCAGGGGCAATGACGTAATGAGCAAAAACGTTAGGAAGGGGCCGGGGGGGGGAGCAGAAAAATCTGCATCACCGCCACTCCTACATGTTATATGGAGGCCCCGCGGAACGTTCTTCAAAGTGGAATATTAACGATCAGGTAGAGCGTAAATTGACTCCGGAAGCTCAGGGATTTTAGGCATTAAATTGCGGTCAGAGAAGCATATTTAGATACCTTATTTATGACACTGGCAGGACACTAATTGGTGGAAAGTCCAGGGAGCAGAGCCCCGGAAGCTTAGGGGTTTTAGGTATTTAACTACGGTCAGATGAGCATCCAGGGACCTGCTTTAGGGCCGTTGGTGGGGTCCAGGGGGCAGAGCCCCCGCAAGCTTTAGGAGTTTTAGGTATTTAATTACGGTCAGTTGAACATCCAGGGGCCCGCCTTAGGGCCCTTGATGGGGTCCAGGGAGCAGAGCTCCCGGAAGCTCGGGGTTTTTAAGTATTTAATTACGGTCAGATGAGCATCCAGGGAGCCGCCTTGGGGCCCTTGGTGGGGTCCAGGGAGCAGAGCCCCGGAAGCTTTAGGGGTTTTAGGTATTTAATTACGGTCAGATGAACATGCAGGGGCCCGCCTTAGGGCCCTTGGTGGGTTCCAGGGAGCAGAGCCCCCGGAAGCTCGGGGGTTTTAAGTATTTAATTACGGTCAGATGAGCATCCAGGGAGCCGCCTTAGGGCCCTTGGTGGGGTCCAGGGAGCAGAGCCCCCGGAAGCTTTTCTCTCTCTTTCTTTCTTTTTCTCAGTATACCAGGTCGAGCGTAATCTCACTGATTTGACAAGCTTTTTCCATACAGTTCTATTGATTTGATTTGATTTGATTTATTTATTTCTGTTTGATTTTCTTTTTCTTTTGCATTTTTACAAATATATAACAAACAAATATTGCAAATTTACACATGACAAAAGAATATATGTAGAATAAGGTAAGGCTGGGTGTAACTAATCGAGAACATCAAACAGGAGGGTTGACAAAATAAGCAAAGCTTGATAGTATGACTACCCTCAAAGGATACATAATAATACAAATATGGAAGAACAAAATATTGGTAAAAAGGGGGAAAAGACAGAAAAAAGAAGAGAAAAGAAAGAGGGGATGCACATCAATATTCACCGACTTATTCTCCATGATCTTTGGGAGCTCCTGTCTTGGTAGACAGGTGTTTTTTTCTAACTGGTCAAGTAAGTCAGTGCTCTCTGATGGGCGCCCTCTGATGCGTTTGCCCCTCGAGGGCTCCCAGAAGAGCATTTGTGAAATGATTTCTCTATTGCTCCTCCAGCAGTGCCCACTGAAACGGAGGCGACGGTCTCTCAGTCTGGCTGAGATCGGTGTAATGTCTCTATACAGTTCAATATTGGTCATATAGTCACTCCAGTTGACATTTAGTGCTGCTCTCAAGAGTCTTTTATAGCAACCATCCAGTTGTTTTGCCAGGCTACTCGTCAATGTCCAGGCTTCTGAACCATAGAGCAGTACAGTTTCCACTGAAGCCCTAAAGAAACGGACTTTCAGTTTTCTACCGAGGTTTGATTTCCAAATGGCTGTAAGCTTGTTCAAAGCCGTCCAGGCTTTCGCCTCTCGGATATTCAGGTCTTGTTTTGACTGATCAACCCACGAGCCAAGGTACTGAAAGTCTTGAACCTGCTTCAGCTTTGTCCTGTCAGTAGTACAGATCTCGCCTTCACGAAGGTTGTACATCATGAATTATGTCTTAGTACTGTTTATTTGTAGACCGACTTGGCTTGCTGCAGACTCTACTTGTTCTAGGAGCTTCTGTGCCTTTTCCAGATTGTCTGAAATTAGTGCAATATCATCAGCAAAGTCGGTATATGTGATCATTTCAGCAGGATATCTGCTACTTTTCCTTTCCTGTAGGGTGGAGCCTAGATCCTCGAACCCTTCAGTAGCCATTCTTAGAGCATAATCCAATGCTATGATGAATAAGTATGCTGCTGAGGTATCTCCTTGAACCAGTCCTGCTAAGATGGTAAAGGAGTCAGTCTCTCCATCTGGTGAACGTACTTGAGCTGTGGTATCTTTGAACATCACTCCTACTGCTGTAACTATTGTGTGTGGTATTCCATACGCTCTGAAGATCTCTAATATCTTCTTCATACTTTTTCAAAATGTGAGGGGGGGGGGGGGGGCTCAAGGCCCCGAGCCCAGCCGTTCTGCAAACCCTGACAAATAGGCATATTTTCCGCCCGACTTTAAATATGGGAATTTCTAATTTCCCAACAAACGCATAAAAAGCTATGACTTACAACAAAATTGAGAAAAATTACCGGAAATCATGTCATTTCAGCAACATTGGTAAATCACTGTTATCGAATAAAAAATAACACCCCCTCCCATCAGTACGCCAGCGTTCAGGGGCTCATGTCTTCTCACCCCTTTAACAAAAAACAGACACATTATTCTCTCTCATATGACCACGATATGCGCGTATCGCTATTATAAAAACCTCCATTAATAACTTTAATAAATATAGGTGGCATGTGCAATGTTTTCCTGTTCACTTTCCTTTTCTTTGAATGGAACTTTTTATGTGACTTAATTCAGAAATGTATTTTTGTTCTTTTGGGTTAAAAATACAAACCATCTTTACTCCTTTACTGCTTTTTTTTTTTTGGGAGGGGGGGGGGGGCAAAAATGCGTTTTGCCCCCCCCCCCCCTCCCCAATTTTTGGGTTGGGGAGGCAACTGCTCCCCCCCGCTTCCGGTGCCTATGCTACTGGATACTATACGGCACACCGCCAAGCAAATACTAAACTGACACCAGCCGACCGATTCTTGGCCATTCGATGCTTTTGCAATTCTCGTTCGGTCCTTTGTTCGGTCTGGTGTAGGCCTGGTAATTGGTGTTACTGGGGAAGAAAAAAAAAATTGAAAGAAATGCTAATGTTAATGTTTATTGTTTAATTAATATAGAACCTCTCAGAACCCGTTTGAGTGGTGGAAGTGGATCCTTTGAAGGGAGAGTTGAGGTTTACTACCAAGGTGCATGGGGTACAGTTTGTGACGACGGCTGGGATTTAGATGACGCCCATGTAGTTTGCCGCACATTTGGATATTCACGTGCTTCGGCTTTTTACCACAGCGCAAACTTTGGCGAAGGCACAGGGGAAATTATCTTGGATGATGTAAATTGCGAGGGATCTGAGTCGAACATCGCTTTCTGTCAACACAGCGGTTACCTAACTCACAACTGTGGGCATACTGAAGATGCCGGGGTCACGTGTGACGGCATTGGTAACTGTATACATTTCTTTTTCGTGTATGTGTTTGTGTTCGCGTGTGTGTATGTGGTGTGTTTGTGTGTGTGGGGTGGTATTAATTCTGAATGAAATTTTTCATTCTATATACCCATATAAAGATTCTAGGTCTCTGATTGGGCAAATCTGCAGGATAGAAAATTGCTTTAAAAGGCTTGGTAGTATAGTCTACCAATATATACTGTCTTGAGAGGGTCTGGTTGAAACTATGGGCAAGAGGTGACCGAGGCCCATAGTTATATATAACATACGTCGAAAAGAAGGCAGGGTATATTTGTTAAATATGAAAAGTAAAAAAAAAAATTGTTTTAAATTAAATTAGTTGAGGTACTATTTACGGCTTTAGAAAAGAACAAAAACCAACACATTTTGTATGCAGGATATAACAAAAGTTATATATGTCATTCTATATTCTTGTTCAGTGATTGGTTAAAAGTGTGTCACAGGATCAACAATTGAAACATTATTTTCCCAAGCCGTAAATATTACCTCAACTAAAAAGACTATTTACGGCTGGGCAATGTCGGCTGTGTGATTTGACTCTACGCGCAGACGATCGATCGATCGACCGAAAGTGCAGAGGGCATATTGGGTAAGTTTGAATTCTTCGATTTTTTTTTCACATCAAAATCGTTTAACCAAGCAATAAACAGTCACTGGCTGCCAGCCGAAGCAACAAACAAGAGTTTTACTCACCACTCCGTTTCGTTGGTGATCAGCTATGTATCAAGTCTTTCGTCTTCTTTGTTGTTAGGGGCAGGCATACATTAAAACGGATTCGTTTAACCCTATATTAATAAGGCCGGGGGGGGGGCAATTATGCCCCCCCGCGAGTTTTGTTTGATTGTTCGGGAACGCATACGGATGGCGCCCCACCGCTCGCTGACTTTTATCTTGCGCATCTTTTGAAATATTTGTTTCGAAAATCGGACCTACCGTTACAAAGTCACGTCACCTTTTGTCTTTGCATGTCAGCCCGAAAATCACTCATCTTCGTGATTTGTGTACAAAACATAAAGAAATCTCACTTTTCCACAAAAGAGATAAAAGATTGGTTATTTGGTCTTGTTTATAGTTTGGGTGTTTATTTTGGGGTTCAAAATAGTCGAATTATAGTTAAAATAAAAATAAATCAACAACAACAACAATACAATACATAAATTAAAAAAACAAAAATATACATAAGAAATTATCAAATCAATAGATAACATAAGGAATAAAGCCATTCTTCCAATTATGTATTGGTATTATTATTCCAAATGGTCTATAGAATATATGTAGTGATAACTAATGTTTAAATAAGGTATACAAATATGTTCATCTGACCGTGATCAAATGCCTAAAACCCCTGAGATTCCGGAGTTGCCGCACCCTCGACCCCACCAGGGGCCCTAAGGCGGCCCCCTGAATGCTTATCTGACCGTAATGTATTGCCTTAAACCCCTGAGTTTCCGGGGGCGGACAAGGTATCAAAATATATCTGACCGCAGGCGCGTAGCCAGGAGGGCGTTGGGGGCGCCCCCCAAAAACAAAAACAAAAAAACGCCGGCCACAGAAAGAGAGGAGAGAAAAGGAAGAGGACGTAGGAAGAAAAAGGAGCAGACGAAACACATTTTTGAAATACAGACAAGGATCAAGAGTCTAGAACGGTACAATAAATCATCTTATTTCTCTAATAATTTAATGAAACATCAAAGCTTCCGCGCTTCGCTTCTTCCTCCATTTTTCTTCCCTTTATCTCCTCTTTTCTTTCCATTTCCTTCCTTCTCTCTTATTTTTTTATTGGGGGGAGGGGAGGCAACAGCCTAGGAGGCAAAGCCCTTTCGCACCCTCCCCCCTTCGATTTCGTCCTTCCCTCTTTTCTTTTCTTCTTCCTCTTCTTTCTTTCCCTTTCTCACGTCTTTCCCTTCTTTTCCTTCTCTCTCTCTCTCTTTCTCTCCCTCTTTTTTGGCGGAGGGGGGAGGGGGTGGGGCAAAAGCACATTTTCTTTGGGGGCCCCGAAAATTGGAAAAATTACGTGGTTAGATATTTTTTCAGTGGCTTGGGGGAGGGGGGGGGGGGGGAGGAACACTTTTTTTCTAACAAAAAAAAAAATCTTCCCCCTTCCCCCCCCCCCCCTTTGGTATGACTCGGCCGGGGTTCGCACCCACGACCTCCTGTTTAAGAGGCGGACGCTCTAACCACGGATTCACCATGCCCGGTATTCAAAAGCTTCGAATGAAGACCATCAACCCCAGCAGCTATTTTACAATATACTTTACATATTCCACAAAATCGACAGGTATCTCTTTGAACCGAAACGCCTCTTGTGATTCATGTATACCACGGATGGCCAACCTTTTAAAGCTCGCGGGCCACAGCTAACGATTGGCATAACTTGGCGGGCCTAGCTAGTCTCCCCCCCCCCCCCCCCCCCACACACACACACACACACTCATGCAATACGTGTACACACCTGAAATTCTGCAAAAACAAACAAGCAAACAACAAGATCAGTGAGAAAAACATATTAGGCTTACATTTAGTGTGATTTCTGTGGCTTGCACTTTTCTACTATGTTGTTAACCTCCGTTACATACTCTGGTGAAAATGAGGTAAAGTGGTCCACCTTTCTCTTCTATGAAGAAATACTTCAGAGACCAATCTGATTTAAAGTTTCTGCCTTCATCAGAAACTCTCCTTTTCTTCGCAGGTCTCGAGGTCGTTGCCATGTTGGTTGTTATTTCAATCAAAATCAAGGACACAGCAGAAAGAATATCCTAAATGTATTACTTGTACACTGTACATCTAATTGAACGCGGTGTAGAAGGAAGGGGACTGACTATAAAGTTTACGATTAAGATTCATGAGAAAATTGTACGGCGGGAGAAAAGGGTTGTAAGTTTGAAAACAAGTATGGCATTTCAAACATTATTTCTCGATTCACAACAGTTGTTACTGCGTGCGGAAATTACAAACTGAAATTTACACGGCGAGTGATATTAATGCGGGTATTAATGTCATTAATATAATATAATGAGAGGGAATTTGAGGAGTCAGTGTATCACAACAGTTGTTACTGCGTGCGGAAATTAGAAACTGAAATTTGCACGGCGAGTGATATTAATGCGGGTATTAATGTCGTTAATATAATGTAATAAGAGGGAATTTGAGGAGTCAGTGTATCACCAATTATCAAATTATGGAAATATTAGAGATAGCTGCGTGTAAATGTTTTACCCTACTTCATCGCTGCTATATGTGGCTGCATTTCATTTATGAAGTATTTTTTTCACTGCTCCGCGGGCCGCACCAAAAGAGCTCGCGGGCCGCATGCGGCCCGCGGGCCGCGGGTTGGCCACCCGTGATGTATACTATGCAAGAACTATATCTGTAACAGGTAGTTCAGTTCCATTTCCCAATTGATTACCTACATCATTAAATGCTTCGTTGAATGTGTCAGCCATTTTGGCACCATCGGTAATCAATTCTTCTCCTACAACTAGTTTACCCTCCTTTGTCCTTTTCTTATTTGTCCACAAAAAAAACAAAAAAAAATGTTTGGGCCTAATTACGGAAATGTTTAAAATTCAAGTTTAAAGATAAAGTTGAGTTTTGGTCATGCGATAGCATTGTGAAAAAAACGTCGAATCGATCAGAAAAGGTTGATCATCTAGCATATAAGCAATGGTGTGAACTGCAAGGTCCTTGAGTCACCAAAATGATAAGAAATGTGGCCCAGTCTTAGTAAAATTACAAGCACTGTAAACAGAAAGATGTATATAACTACACAAACATGTGGCATAAAAATCCGTCTCGGTTTCAATGCTGTTACATGCCATATTTAGAATATTAAGGCATTTGAAGAGCCATGCTTTTCAGGTAACATTTGTGATCTGATGTTCTTCCACACTTGCATTATAACAATGATAACGCTTAAAAATTAGTTATCTTTCACCTCTTCCCAGAACTCAACCTTCTCTTCAAGAAGTGATATTACTTTCATGATAATTCCAATTATCAAATCTCTTGGCCTTTCCCAACTTATCTTTCTTCTTTCAGTTCTCCCTGTACTGACCCCTGCCCAATTCATTAAAGAGCGCGATACCGTGGTTTATAAATTCATTTGGTCTGGGAAGCCGGAGAAAGTTATTAGAGACTCACTATCGTTGGTGATTATTCGGAGGTAGGGCTTCGTATGTGCAATATTCCTTCTAATGGCAAAGGGAAAATCTTCTTTGAGTACAATTTGATGCCCCTTGGTGGCAATTTCCTATGACGTCGTAATTTGAATCAGTCCGAGATATGCGTTGGTAAAATCAACAATATGTTTGTTCGGAATGCTGTCAGTTCAATGGTGTTCAATTGTTCAATTGCTTATGAAACAGCTATTAATAAATCTCATGACCAGATTATTTGGAATTACTCCTCAATCGAAACAAAGAACAATATTCAGTATAAGTAAAACTGGTATAACAATGGTATTTTATACTATAAGGATTCACTTTATGATAATGGTAATATACTCACTTTAATGAGTTCATTGTTAAACTACCTTGGGGTTAATGTAATTTTATGGATTTTTTTCTTTGATTCATGCAATCCCATCTACTTGGGGGGGGGGGGGGGATATCGAAAATACTGTTGATAGAGTGATTCAAAACAGTTTGCAGAATGAGTTAATTGATGATATGTGTAAGCTAGTAAAGTTTGCAGATTCATTCAAAGGCTTTTGTCAATCGAACTTTTAAGACACCAAATTCAGAAACGAAATGGCCATGCATATGAATGAGGCAAACCTGGATTGGACTACCATTTACCATTTTTCTTTCAAGGCAACCTTCTCCACTAAACCAAGATGTTTTCAATTTCAATCTCTTCATCGATATCTCCCTCTGAAAAAATTATTCTTGATATAATTTCATTGATTCAAAACTTTGTCCCTAGTGTAAAGATGATGACGAGACACTTAAAAATCTTTGTTTACGATTGTAGAATTGCTGATTCCTTTTGATCAGAAGCGCAGAAAATTTGACTGCACAAGGAACTGCACAACATTTTCACTATTACCAATAAAGATGTAATTCTGGTATCATGAAACCCGCTTTTGACAAAATGTTTTTTGTGAGATAATTTAAAAATGAGTGTCAAATTTTGAAGGAATATACAATTTAAATGACAAAATCATCTTTGTTTGATCAAAATCGATTCAGAAATATCCATAAATATAACCATTTCTAATATTTGTGTTGCCCCACAAATATTCGGTAATTTTGAACCAGCCGTTGAAAATACGTTTTACATATTGCTCCGATTGTCTCATTTTCGCTCGCGTGAACATTGCCAGCACAAACCACTGACCTCTACCTCCTGAACGGATCATCGCCCATTCCCATTCACTATACGTTACGTACTAAAAGGCTGTATTGTCTGACCGTTCATGAATATTCATGTTTTTGCTAAACTCGGCAAAATGTTTGCTTTTACTAGATGGAAAAATTACAGTGGGGGTTTGGATGAAATGGACATAATGAAATAGGCAGAAGTGATCTATGATAATTCATGCGTTTTATGTTTCGTGTGCTCGACCTATAATCTTCAAATCGCTTGGTAAACTGAGTCCAAAGTTAGACTTGTTTCACATGTGTATTATAGGCAATGACGAGCTTGCAACCTATTTTGAAAAATTACGGTGGGTGAACTTTCAAAAGTCAATGAGACATGAGGGCTCAAATGAAAGAGCTAGTGATAACGTACGTCGGGGTGGATGTGCTTTTCGTTTAAACAAAAAATGAATTTTTAACGATTTTTAAAAAAAACGTCCATAGGCTAACATGTTAGGCTGCTGACGCTGACCATGCTCTGACGATAGGGGGCGTCGTGAAATGAGACTAAACGGAGCCATATGTTCCAGCCAATGCCAATATTGGCTTTTTGTTGGCTTTTTCATGTTTGTTATAATACTCACAACCAGCCGGCCCGTTACTTGTTATATATAATTAATTAATTCATTAAAGGTCACTAACTAAAAGTGGAGCTGAATAGGTACATGTATGATCGTTTTCAATCTAAATTCACACATTTTGGGGTAAAAAATTACCTGCATAGCAATGTTAGGTCCACAAATGCACTAAAACTGTCATAAATAGAGCAATAACCATGCATTTTGAAGGCATTTGCGGTCTTAAACAAGAACCTAACTATCCCTTTAATCCTAACAAGATGAAGGAACCTGATGAATTCAGAATTATTGGTTTGCTTCTGTTTATGCATGTGATTATGCTGTTGGTGAGTTACAACTAATATTTTTTGTTTGTAAATTACGGTACAAAGCTTATCAATCTTACAATTCTTTCCAATGTATATAATTTATCTTGACCGTACGATGTTCAGCTGGAAAGTGACACTACACCGCCAAGCCAATACTAAACCGACACCAACCGACCGATTCTTGGCCATTTGATGCTTTTGCAATTTCTCGTTCGGTCCTTTGTTCGGTCTGGTGTAGGCCTGGTAATTGGTGTGACTGGAGAAGAAAATAAATAATTTGAATGAAATGCTAATGTTAATGTTTATTGTTTAATTAATATAGAACCTCTCAGAACCCGTTTGTTTGGTGGAAGTGGATCCTTTGAAGGGAGAGTTGAGGTTTACTACCAAGGTGCATGGGGTACAGTTTGTGACGACGGCTGGGATTTAGATGACGCCCATGTAGTTTGCCGCACATTTGGATATTCACGTGCTTCGGCTTTTTACCACAGCGCAAACTTTGGCGAAGGCACAGGGGAAATTATCTTGGATGATGTAAATTGCGAGGGATCTGAGTCGAACATCGCTTTCTGTCAACACAGCGGTTACCTAACTCACAACTGTGGGCATACTGAAGATGCCGGGGTCACGTGTGACGGCATTGGTAACTGTATACATTTCTTTTTCGTGCATGTGTTTGTGTTCGCGTGTTTGTGTGTGTGTTTGTGTGTGTGTGTGTTTGTTTGTGTTTGTGGGGTAGTATTAATTCTGAATGACATTTTTCATTCTATATACCTATATAAAGATCCTAGGCCTCTGATTGGGCAAATCTGCAGGATAGAAAATTGCTTTAAAAGGCTTGGTAGTATAGTTTACCAATATATACTGTCTTGAGAGGGTCTGGTTGAAACTATAGGCAAGAGGTGAACGAGGCCCATAGTTATATAACATACATCGAAAAGAAGGCAGGGTATATTTGTTAAATATAAAAAGTCAAAAACTAATTTTTTTTTCATTAAAATAGTTGAGGTACTATTTACGGCTTTAGAACATAATGAGTTTATTTTTTTTTATCATGTGACACACCAATAAAAAAAATTTAAAAAATTGTATGCAGGATATAACAAAGGTTATATACGTCATTCCATATTCTTGTTCAGTGATTGGTTAAAAGTGTGTCACAGGATCAAAAATTAACACACTATTTTCCCAAGCCATTTATATTACCTCTAACTAAAAAGACTTTTTACGGCTGGGCAATGTCGGCTGACCGATAGTGCAGAGGGCATTTCGGGTAATTTTGAATTCTTTGATTTTTTTTCACAGTAAAATCTTTTAACCAAGCAATGAACAGTCACTGGCTGCCAGCCATAGCAACAAACAGAGTTTTACTCACCATTCCGTTTCGTTGATGATCAGCATAAAGTCTTTCTTCTTCTTTGTTGTTAGGGGCAGACAGCCAATGAAACTGATTCGTTTAACCCTAATAAGGCCGGGGGGGGGGGAATTATGGCCCCCCGCGATTTTTTTTTTGAAATAATTTTTTCGAGGATCGGACCAACCGTTACAAAGTCACGTGACCTTTTGCCTTTGCATGTCAGCCCGAAAATCGCTCATCTTCGCGATTTGAGTACAAAACATTTAGAAATCTCATTTTTCCACAAAAGAGATAAAAAAATTAGTTATTGGGTCTTGTTTTTGATTTAGGTGTTTATGTTGGGTTTCAAAATAGTTAAATAATAGTTAAAATTAAAATAAAACAACATCAAAAATAAAATACATAAATTAAACAAAACGAAGAAATACATAAGAAATTATCAAATCAATAGATAACATAAGGAATAAAGCCACTTTTCCAATTTTGTATTGGTATTATTATTCCAAATGGTCTAAAGAATATATGAAGTGAAAACTAACTCGTCAAAAAAAAAAAATAATAATTTGTTTAATTGTTATTAGGAATTTTTGCCTAATCATGGAAATGTTTAAAATTCAATTTTGAATATAAAGTTGAGTTTTGGTCATGCAACAGCATTGCGAAAGAAACGATGTCAAATCGATCAGCAAAGGTGAACTGCAAGGTTCTGGAATTACCAAAACGATAAGAAATTTGGCCCAGTCTCAGTAAAATTACAAGCACTGTAAACAGAAAGATGTATATGGGACTACACAAACATGTGGCATAAAAATCCGTCTCGATTTCTATGCTGTTACATGCCATATTTAGAATATTAAGGCATTTGAAGAGCTAATTCCAATTATCAAATCTCTTGGCCTTTCCCAACGTATCTTTCTTCTTTCAGTTCTCCCTGTACTGACCCCTGCCCAATTCATTAAAGAGCGCGATACCGTGGTTTATACATTAATTTGGTCTAGGAAGCCGGAGAAAGTTACTAGAGACTCACTATCATTGGTGATTATTCGGAGGTAGGGCTTCGTATGCGCCATATTCCTTCTTATCGCAAAAAGAAAATCTTCTTTGATTACGATTTGAGGCCCTTTGGTGGCAATCTCCTATGACGTCGTAATATGAATCAGTCCGAGATATGCGTTGGTAAAATCAACAATATGTTTGTTCTGAATGCTGTCAGTTTATGGTGTTCAATTGTTCAATTGCTTATGAAACAGCTATTAATAAATCTCATGACCAGATTATTTGGAATAACTCCTCCAGCAAAACAAAGAACAATATTCAGTATAAGCACAACTGGTATAACAATGGTATTTTATACTATAAGGATTCACTTTATGATAATGGTAATATACTCATTTTTAATGAGTTCATTGTAAAAGTACCCTGGGGTAAAATATAATTTTATGGATTTTCTTTTTTTATTCATGCAATCCCATCTACTTAGGGGGGGGGGGGGGGATATCGAAAATACTGTTGATAGAGTGAATCAAAACAGTTTGCAGAATGAGTTATTTGATGAAATGTGTAAGCTAGTAAAGTTTGCAGATTCATTCAAAAGCTTTTGTCAATCGAACTTTTAAGACACCAAATTCAGAAACGAAATGGCCATGCATATGAATGAGGCAAACCTGGATTGGACTACCATTTACCATTTTTTTTCAAGGCAATCTTGTCCACTAAATCAAGATGTTTGCAATTGCAATCTCTTCATCGATATCTTCCTCTGAAAAAAAATATTTTTGATATTAATGTCATTGATTCAAAACTTTGTCCCTAGTGTAAAAATGATAACGAGACACTTCAAAATCTTTTTTACGATTGTAGAATTGCTGATTCCTTTTGATCAGAAGCGCAGAAAAATATACTGCACAAGGAAATGCATTACAGTTTCATTATTACCAATAAAGATGGAATTCTGGTATCAAGGATCCCGCTTTAGTCATAATTAATTTTGTAATTCTTCATGCCAAATATTATCTCTTTTGCTGCCGATGTAATAATATATATATTGCCTGAAATCTATCACTTTATCATAAAATTACAAATAAGTTGTGCTATTAAAAAACAAATTGCTCTTGGTTTTGATAGACTTGACTCTTGGAACAAGAAATGGGACTTTTTTTAAATATTTTAATTTGTTGTATGCTATATTCTGGGTAAACATTTTAACTATGTGTGTTTCTATATATTCATGTAATATGAAATGTTGAGTATATTCCGGTTTTTAAAAAAATATTAAATTGAATTGAATTGAATTGAAACATGTAAATTCTTTTGTATAGCGCATAATACATCGATACAACGATGAGCCTAAGCGCTTTACAGATATATTATTACCCCGATCATCGGATTCAGGCTTACCCGCAGACAATATATGCACATTTGCCATTCACTGGGGAGCATTCCAGCCAGTCGCCATTTTACAAGCGCAGTCTTGGAATTTGATATATAAGATACCTACAAAAAGTGAAGAAGAATTTATACTATTTATTTCAAGCCACGTTAACTCGAAATCCTTACATACCCTAGTAGTTTTTTGTGTTGCGAAAATAAATTTTTTCCCTATTTTTTCCCTATTTTCTGGAAATTCAGACTATTTTTTTTCTATTTCCTTCAAGAAAATAGGAAAAAAATAGGGCTATTTTTTTCCTATTTTTAAGTAAAAACTATTTTTTCCCTATTTTTTTAACTTTTATTTTTTGTCAGACTATTTTTTTCCTATTTCCTTCAAGAAAATAGGGGAAAAATAGGGCTATTTTTTTCCTATTTTTAAGTACAAACTATTTTTTCCCTATTTTGTTTCAACTATATTTTTTTTCAGACTATTTTTTCCTATTTCCTATAAGAAAACAGGAAAAAAATAGTCCTATTTTTTTCCTATTTTCAAGCACAAACTATTTTTTTTCACCTTCAACTTTTGTGGACTATTTTATTCCTATTTTTTTTAAAAAATAGGAAAAAAATAGTTATATTTTTTCCTATTTTCGAGTACCAAACTATTTTTTCACCTTCATCTTTTTCCAGACTATTTTTTACCTATTTTCTCCAAAAAAATATGGAAAAAATAGGACTATTTTTTCCCTATTTTTTCATCTTAATCTTTTTCAGACTATTTTTTCCCTATTTTTTCACCTTAATCTTTTTCAGACTATTTTTTCCCTATTTTTTCACCTTTATCTTTTTCAGACTTCTTTTTACCTATTTGCGAGTACTATTTTCTTCCTATTTTTTGCACTTACATTTTTTATGACATGATACAAATTTGTAAACTATGTTTTGTCTATTTTCTAAACTTGCATATTTCATTGTTTATGACTGTCATCCTATTAAAAAAGCCCGCTTCTCCTGCCATTATCTCTGTTGTTCATTTTGCGACTTATTGGTGGTTTTTAGCTGTGGGGTCACATATTGAATAGTGCAATGAGCTCAAAGATAACCATAAATAAACAATGTGTAAAAAGAAAATGTACGAAATTTCAATTTTGTTCCTTTATTAATATTCTTGATTTTATTTACAAAAATATAGTAGTTTGAAAATTACCCGTTATTTTTTTGTCCCCACTGGCACAGCTGTGCGCATCGGACTTTTACTGATTTTCGTTCATCAAACGTCTCCAAATCACACCAAAATGTCTTCTAGCAATTATTCTAGCGATGAAATTTCATCAAGAGATAGTGACTCCTCATACTCCGATGCCTCCTTATCCCATTTTAGTTATTCTTCCCAAGAAAATGAGCCCGACAAATTTTCAAAATATTACTAGTCCCACTCGTAGAGAAACGTGTTTGTTGTCGAATGACGGATCATCGACGAGCGGAACTGGCCCCAGAAAACAGCTGAAAAGGTACGTTTATTTCTGAAACTTACTTATATTATGATATATATATTTTTATTGTGTCTGTTGTTGAATATAATGCTACTTCATAGACATAGTAGGCTTATAGAATGTTATTTTACGTATCAATATTCCCATGTACTGCTGAGTGAAGTGTAGTGAATCCCCAAGTGCAGTACGTAGTGTCTGTTAGTGAATGAGTGAATGTAAACAAACGTGATTACAATAAATTCACGTAGAAATTTCAGATTTTTTACCATTACTACGTCTGTCAATTATATTGCCTTGCATGATATAATGTTTTGATGTGGTTTTAGGCTAAATTGTATCTCAAATTTTTTTTCTAGGAATCGGAAAACACAACCTGCTAAAGCACCACGCAAGAAGAAGAGCAAGTCTTCCAAGTCCGAGAGTGTGTCTGCACGTCTGCGAGGTATGTCCTTACTAAGTAGAAATCTAAATCTATTGTTGATAATTTGTTTGGGTATATTTATTTCATGTTTGTTAGTTAAGATCTGACATCAAAATATTAGAGTAGTTTACCTCATCATTATGCTAGAACAATAATTTGCAGGTGGCACAAGTTCTACCTAGATCTACATTATTTTTCTCTTTCCTTTTAATTTTTTTCTTCAAAAAATTGTTTCTTTACTATTTTCTTTTCTGTGTTTTATGTTTTATTTTATGTATGTTCACCCGATATATCTAAGAATAAAATAACTCTAATTAATTGCCTACCTGAGTGGTTTACATTTCATGCACCTTGACAGCTCTTTGATGACTCCGTTGTTTCACCATCCGTTCGTCGTCAGCCTGGCATCTTTTTTGCTATCATACTTTTGTACACACATGTTCTGTGCCTTTGAATTTTTCATTATGAAATACATAAATACTTGTACTAAGTATTAATTGCATGTTCATAAATGTACCAATGCATGATTATTCTAACCCCTAACTCACATTTCATTTATATCTTTACAGGTCCATTGAAACTAATCAAGCTACAATGTACATGTAACGTACAACCACCATTTGATTAGATGCCTGTGAACAGCAAGACCAACATCTGTATCCTTTACATTAGTATTTGTTTCCATTTTATTATGTAATTCTTATGTCTAATCATTGAGATTCATAGGCAAGTACAACATGTGTGTGTACACAATGAGTGCCTGCATTTTGTGAAGATAAAGGACCATAAGACCATTACTTATGATACATGGTAATGATGGTATACTATTTGAAAATAGTAGCATGTAAGTCTGTCATTTTCTTGTTTATATATATCTCAATGACATGACATGTCATTGATTTTGTAGTAAGTGTTTCTAGATTATGATGATTGTATTAAGATTTTGACAGTTCAATTGAGATTGAGAAAATTATGTAACATGTCAACTGTACTATAAAGCATGCATGCATTGTTGAAAAATCTGTTTTATGATTTATTTTATTTTGTTATCTTTGTAAAAAACGAGAAAAAATTATTATTTGTCATGATTTTCTTGACGTTTTAAAATGTTATTACATTATTAAGAGCACTTTGTAATATTAAATTGTAATAAAAGAGACAGAAAACAACACTCTCATGTCCAGAATACTGCTTTATTTGGTTACTAGTGAGGGAGAGAGCTTGTGATCGCCTGGCATATCCGCATCGGCTCAGTAATAGTCCTGAAACTCACCTGAATACTTTATTTGAACAAAAAAAGAAAGCTACATTCTAGGTGGATGATATTTGTTTTAAGGCGGAGGCATATAGGAGACGCAGTCGCCTTTGTCTTCTTTTTTTTTAGAGTATAATCATAGCAAACCATGAATAACTCTATTACTACAACAGTACACTACAGTACTTAACCAAAGATTGTAAATATCAGTTAAGTTCTTTTATTTATTTGCTTATATGAACACACATACTATACTAAACTCATGTCATTGTGTTTACCTCTCGAAAATAAAGTACATGTATTTTATTTGACACATTCCCTTTTATTCTTTTTGTTTGTTACAGTCCACTGCCATTATAACGAGGTGCTCGGGACCAAGCCAATTTCCTTGTTAAAATGAAATCATGTTATACTCAAGTTACTGAACACATTGGTTTGTTTAAAATTGGGATTGATGAGAATTGCCTGATAATAAAATCTTGGTGTATCCATGTTTGTTATAATAGGAGTGGACTGTATAACATTTTCCATATACCCATTGACTATTTTAAATGTTCTACTGAATGGATTGGACTGAAAGGATGAAGTGAATTTGGCAAACTGAGTAGGTGCATTGATGCAGAGAAAAGAGATGTAGGAGTAGGGTGACTATTCTACAGTGGAAACTTTTGACAATGAGGTCATGTGCAACCAAGAAATCTTAACCCCCAAAAGCTGGTAAATTACCTTGTCATTTCAGGTATAACTGATCTCTTTATATCAAGTTTGCACTGTATGATTTAGTTGAATGTACAGAGTCATTGACTGGATGTGTGAGATGGTAGTGCTTGAGAAATCCATGAAAGTAAAGGATGAGTGATCCCCCCCCCCCTATTTCCTCACTATTTTTTTTCCTATTTTCTTACTATTTTCCCCTATTTTCTTACTATTTTTTTCCTATTTTCTTACTATTTTTTTCCTATTTCCTTACTATTTTTTCCTATTTTCTTACTATTTTCTTACTTTTTTCTTACTATTTTTTTCCTATTTTCTTACTATTTTTTTCCTATTTTCTTACTATTTTTCCCTATTTTCTTACTATTTTCTTACTATTTTTTTTCCTATTTTCTCACTATTTTTTTCCTATTTCCTCACTATTTTTCACTGTTCACTAAGCACCTAGTTATCACTATTTTTTTTACTATTTTCTTCACTTTTTTCTACACTATTTTTTTCCTATTTATTTCCTATTTTCACGTCTGAAAAATAGGAAAAAAATAGGAAAAAAATAGAAAAAATTGTTTCAAACCTATTTTTTTCCTATTTCCAAAACTATTTTTTCCCTATTTTTTCCTTTTAAAAAAATAGGGAAAAAATAGAAAAAAAATATATTTTCGGGACTATTTTTTCCCTGTTTTTCCCCTATTTTTTTCCTATTTTTTTACGACTGGGGTAAATCTGACATTCTAATGTATTTCATGTTATCTTTTATATAACAATCTACACCACCACCTTTATCTCCTCTATCCTTTCTTTTTAATTTTTTAGCCACGTACAGGTATTATTAGGTCTGAAACATTCTCATCTACCCATTTTCTGACAAACTTAACAAATCATACGGGTTATCAGAAAGGAATCCATGCAAATCTATCACTTTATATTTCAAACTTCTTATATTCAAATGGGCTATTTTAATTCCTTTTTGTTTTTGGAAAATCTGGAACATGAATATCAGAAATATTATTAATAGAATTAACATCATATATTTTACTAACTTCTTCATCTCCATCTTGATAGCTACAAGACTCTTATCCCTAAACGGTAAATTACAAAATAAACATTGGGACATTGCATATTCTCATAAAAAACAGCAACAACAACACCAACTTAAACGAACATTGATGTGAATATGAAGGGGAAAAATATGTCAGAAAAAAAAGGCACACATAAGTTATTGCACCCTAACACTTTTCTGAGAAGTGTCTAAAACCCATGTTTAATAACAGTTCCGTGATTCCTCGCGTTATTGTCTTTCCGTTGGTTGTTGCAGGGATGTGATAGAGAAGGAGTGGAATTAAGCCCCTTCTCCTTTGACCCCATTCTCCGAGCCGCCAAAAAGTTATGCGCTAATCTGTAAC
Organism: Strongylocentrotus purpuratus; assembly: GCF_000002235.5. Lineage (NCBI taxonomy): Eukaryota > Metazoa > Echinodermata > Echinoidea > Camarodonta > Strongylocentrotidae > Strongylocentrotus > Strongylocentrotus purpuratus. Next base: position 26,290,340 of record NW_022145598.1, read on the forward strand.
TGTTGACCAGGTGGTCAGATAAAAGAGCGCATGAAATATCAGTCGTATTCTGTTCCTGCTTCTCAGGATCGCCGAAGGGCCGGATGCAATTCCACCTTGAGTATCGTTCAAGCTCGTTTCCCGTCCTCTACATATCCATTATCTCCCCTTTCAGATTCTACAGCTCTGAAGACAGTGCGACAATCTCCTTGGATTTTGTCTCGACTGTCTTTTCAAGGTCAAGAATACGCCCCTCTTGTTGTTCAATTGTGTCATTCAAAGAAGCAAGCTCTTTCTGAACTTTCCTGAATAGATCTTCGGAAGGTTTGGTTGGTTGTAATCTTGCCTGTAACATCAGCTCTCGTCGATGAATGGCACCATTTTGTCTGGACCAGGCGCCATTTTGAAAGTTGTAGTCAAATATGTAGAATCTAAATCAGTTTAAATGAGGTTGATGAATGGTGAATATACAGTAAGATAATGATATACATGCACAAAAGTAGAAGCCATGAATGGGTGTAGAATGTTATTTATGGGAGTGAAACTCCCAAAAGTTGATAAGTTCAAGTATACTTCACCAGCCGTAGATGAAAGTATGGGACTGTAATGACCTGACACATACAATGACCACCAGACCAGTCACAACAATGTTAACACTTTCCCACTTTATTCCTTTAGTAAATCTCCAAAATCAAAGCAGAATATACTAATTGTGTTATTGTAAATGATTGTATCGTTGATCTCTAGAGATTTGAATTAAAAATCGAAAATTAATCACATAAATTCACATCTGACCATACAAAAGACGTTGCGTTGAGTTCTTGTTCGTTCCTTTTTTTCGGTGTGGTGTAGGTTTCGTTGGTGAGACTGGGGTATTTTTAAAGATGACCATTTGATGCTGCACACGCTAATGTTAATGTTTATTGTTTAACAGAACCTCTGAGGACCCGTTTGGTTGGAGGAATTAGTGGATCCTTTGAAGGGAGAGTTGAGGTTTACTACCAAGGTGCATGGGGTACAGTTTGTGACGACGGTTGGGATTTAGATGACGCCCACGTCGTTTGTCACACACTGGGATATCCACGTGCTTCTGCTTATAACACCAACGCAAACTTTGGCGAAGGCACAGGGGAAATTATCCTGGATGATGTGAATTGCGAGGGATCTGAGTCGAACATCGCTTTCTGTCATCACAGAGGTTACCTAACCCACAACTGTGGGCATGCTGAAGATGCCGGGGTCACGTGTGGCGTCATTGGTAACTGTATTTATTTCGTTTTCGAGGGTATGTGTGTATATTGGGGGTGGGGATGGTATTGATTCTATATACCCATAGGAACGTATCGGGACAATTACGCCCTGGATAATCGACACCTGGAAAATTATCCTCAGAAAAGTAGCCCCGACCTCCGAGGACAATTACCCCTCCCTGGAAATTACTCCCTTGGACAACCTCACCATCTTCCGAGGACAATTACCCCTCCCCCTGGAAAAAATATTATGCTTTATCAAAACCTACCTAGAGTCACGGTACACTTCCGCTTTAATAAAGTGACTAAGTAACATTGCCTTAGATTCTGAAGAAGAAAAAAATCTGGATTTTATAGCACATGCTATAATCATAATTATAAACCTTTAGGTCAGTCAGGGATCCCATGGCTTTTACAAGCCGATCACCTTTCTGATTATCAAGATATTTAGAATTGGACATCAACATTTTGTTTTTCGCTTTCTTTAAGGGCAAGTCTACTCCATAAATAACTTAATAAGAAAGCTATGGATTTTTGAAGAAGGATGTAAAACCATGGGAACAATATAAATCACTACACAAATTGCCAATTTGAATATCAGTTTGTGACGTCATGACCTCCTATTTATCAATTGCTTAATGTATTTTAATTACATTACTTTCACTTTTTATCCCCCAAAACTCGATTTCCCCATGCCTTTGCGCAGGTTATATGATTTGTATAATATTGCGTGCATTATATTTCACAAAATCTTTTATGAAATTTGAAGAATTGACACCAATTCTGAATATTGTTTATTAATGATTATTGATTTTTATACAAAATTCACATTTTTCATGAACTGACAGAAATTACTTAATATTAGTGCATCCACACAAAAACATATTACTGTCATCTAACTTGGATGCTGGTGTGAAGAAATAAGATTCTTATGGGGAAAACAGGACCTTTATATTATCGGCTTCTATTGAGAGTAAGTTATTTTTGGAGTGGACTTGCCCTTTAATGGTTTTTATAACACTACAGTCTATTGGGGAAAATGAGTATAGAAAAACTGGTCCGTTAAAGTTTTTTACTTTCCCTGACTGCTAAGAAAGCATGTGTATGCTTGTTAATAAGCAACCAAGGGACCGATGGCTTTAGGTCCTCTCCGAGGGACTTGTTAAAGAGGATTAATGCCTTACCAAAGTGCACAAATGCATTAATTTAGTTTCGAACCCTGGACCTCCCTGTTACAAGACCACTGCTCTACCACTGACACACCGCGCCTCCTGCCTTAGCAATTGTTACAAATATGTGAGCGATGATATGAACATTTGTTCGCAATGTAAATCTCCTGTTAAAATGATTAGGTTTGAAAACAGAATATCCACCGACACTTCAAATTGTGATTCATTCCAGCTGGGAGATAAATATGAACATACTTATTAATGATATTGATTCTACGAAAATCCATGACCATTGCTTCAATTGGAAGAAAAACAAATACTCAGGAATATTTCAAGGGCAGCGATAATAGGTTTTCGCCCGTTATGCATGGATGCTTACTGCTGTGCCCCTAAGGTTAGGGTTTAGGTATATTAGAGGCTGTATTAAGAAACTTGTCTCTTCGACTGGTTAAATAATGCGTACAAAATGTACGCCTTTGTCGCTATATAGGCATGCTGTGCAATAAGGGTTAAATTATGTTTTATAAGCACATATGTTTTAAAGCTCAGAATTACATCTCTCTACACTACATATCAGAACTTGTTCATCCGTACACACCAAGACGCAACCTCAGATCCTCCTCACAATATCTTCTTTCTGTTCAGCCTACTAACACACAGACATATGACAACAGAGCATTTTCATTCTCCGCTCCTGTACTCTGGAATTATCTACCTTTAGAATTAAGAAAAATTGACTCACTTCCAATGTTTAAGACTGCTCTCAAAACTTATCTATTTTAAAAGTAATTATTATTTGTTGTAGCGGAATATCATTTGATGTAATTTAATTTGTAATTTGTATGTAATAATGCAATTATCGATAATTTGTATGTAATAATTTAGGCCTTATATGTAATTTGTGTGTGATAATTGAAAATTGTATGAATGTAAAAATGTAAAGCGCGGAGACTATTACCTTCGATGATTATTATGCGCTATATAAATCACAATTATTATTGTTATTTATTATTTATTACAGGACAACTCATACTTTCAATGTTTAAAATCCTGCTTTTGACTCACGAGTCCGATAATGCATATCAAGTGACCATACGACGTCAAGCTTGAATGTGACCCTACTGGATACTATAGTCACACGGCCAAACCGATTCCAAATCAACAGATTCTTGGCCATTTGAGGCTTTGCAATTTCTTGTGAGTGAAGTTTACTCCTTTTTCGGCCTGGCGTAGGTTTCGTTGGTGAGACTGGGGTATTTTTAAAGATGATCATTTGAATGAAATGCTAATGTTAATGTTTATTGTTTAATCAATACAGAACCTCTGAGGACCCGTTTGGTTGGTGGAAGTGGATCCTTTGAAGGGAGAGTTGAGGTTTACTACCAAGGTGCATGGGGTACAGTTTGTGACGACGGTTGGGATTTAGATGACGCCCACGTCGTTTGTCACACACTGGGATATCCACGTGCTTCTGCTTATAACACCAACGCAAACTTTGGCGAAGGCACAGGGGAAATTATGCTGGATGATGTGACTTGCGAGGGATCTGAGTCAAACATCGCTTTCTGTCAACACAGAGCTTACCTAACCCACAACTGTGGGCATGCTGAAGATGCCGGGGTCACGTGTGACGGCATTGGTAACTGTATACATTTCTTTTTCGAGGGTATGTGTGTATATTGGGGGTGGGGATGGTATTGATTCTATATACCCATAGGAACGTATCGGGACAATTACGCCCTGGATAATCGACACCTGGAAAATTATCCTCAGAAAAGTAGCCCCGACCTCCGAGGACAGTTATCCCTCCCTAGAAATTACTCCCTTGGACAACCTCATCCCCTTCCGAGGACAATTACCCCCCCCCCCCCCTGGATAAAATATTATGCTTTATCAAAACCAACCTAGAGTCACGGTAGACTTCCCCTTTAATAAAGTGACTCAGTAACATTGCCTCAGATTCTGAAGAAAAAAAATCTGGATTTAGCACATGCTATAATCATAATTATAAACCTTTAGGTCAGTCAGGGATCCCATGGCTTTTACAAGCCGATCACCTTTCTGATTATCAAGATATTAAGGATTGGACATCAAAATGTTGTTTTTCGTTTTCTTTAAGGGCAAGTCCACTCCATAAATAACTTACTTACTATAGAAGCAGAAAAATCAGACAACTTAATAAAAAAAAGTTTTAGCCAAATCGGATAATTAATAAGAAAGTTATGGATTTTTGAAAAAGTATGTAAAACCATGGAACAATAGAAATCACTACACAAATTGCGAATTTGAATATCAGTTGGTGACGTCATGACCTCCTATTTATCAATTGCTTTATGTATTTTAATTACATTACTTTCACTTTTTATCCCCAAAACTTGGTGTGCATACATTGTGTGCAGGTAAGCCTGAATCCAATGACCGGGGTAATAATATACTTATCAGTAAAGCGCTTTGTGAGGGCTTCCGGTCCTGAAAAACGCTATATAAGAACGAGCTATTATAATTATTATTATTATTTCCCCATGCCTTTGCGCAGGTTATATGATTTGTATAATATTGCGTGCATTATATTTCACAAAATCTTTTATGAACTTTGAAGAATTGATACTATATTCTGAATATTGTATATAGGCCAAGAGCATTAGGTCAAAATAGGCTTAAACCTGGAAATTTTTGGTAACAAGCTGATTTTTTCAGTATAGCTCCAGGAATATGTCTAGAATAACATACTAAAAGTCCTCGTATATCCTCCTTGAGCGTTTTCCGTAATCCAAGATGGCGTCCAAAATGGCCGCCATTTCCTGATTTTTTAATAACTTTGCAACTAGATAACCCAAATACAAAATTTAAATGTCTAAATATATGTTTTTTAGCATAAGGAACTCAATAAAATACTTGTTGATAAATTTTGAAACACACAAGTAGCTATAAACCACTTTAGCCCTTCCCGAAATCCAAAATGGCGCCCAAAATTGCTGCCATTTCCTGAATTTCTTATAACTGTGCAACTAGATAACCCAAATACCAAATTTAAATTTCTAAATATATGTTTTTCAGCATAAGCAACTCAACAAAATACTTATCAATAAATTTTGAAACACACAAGTGGCAGTAAAACCACTTGAGCCCTTTCCGAAATCCAAAATGGCGTCCAAAATAGCCATTATTTCGAATTTATCTCACTGTATTAAAGTAGGTGTGTTATGAATACAATCAAATGTCTGTACTAGAAAAGCACTATTGTAATACATGTCAGTACAAATAAACCTTTCATTAAATAATTAAATATTTCTTATACATAATGTATACACACCCACCCACCCACCCACACACACATGCACACATATGGCTGCTTCCATCAGACTGACAGTGTGCAAACCGTGAAGAGTACTCAATGTTAGATGGAACTGAAAATGGAGACACATTAGTACCAATTACTGTCGCAAAGGCAAAAGTCAAAAGGTTTCAAACAGGAAATGCACCTCAATAGCCATGTCATCTCTGCTAGTAGACCAGGTCATTTCTGTCGCCAATATTGTTGGAATGGCTTCGTATAAACACCGAAGTGTGGCTCACGTGAACAGATATACATCTTGAGCTGAGCAATATGAGCTTTGTCCTTCATGGATTGGTTTCATGAAAGTGGCCATGCAGAGTGACCAGTACGAGAATTGAAACTCTGCCCATCATAAATTTAGACCCCTCCAATCCGAGTACTATCTACACGGCACTATACTTTGCACAGTCATAAATGTGAAAAACATATAACTTAAGAATATGTGCAGTAACATTTAACCAGCCCTCGTACATCAAGGCAGCAGAGATTTTAGCTTCTTCTCAAGACCTAGGAAAAGTAATCGTCCGTTTTGGTGGATTTCACCTCCTCATGTCATATCTCGGCAGCATAATAGTCCACGTCATGGGCAGAAGTATGCTTGTAGAGCTATGGGAGACAGTGTACGCCAAAGGGTCTGTCATACATATGCAATAACTGGTCATGCATTTCCCCTTCTCTTCGTGCTCACATTCTTACATCAGCTGCCCTCATTGGCGTGTTGATGGGTAAACCTGGCGTCTTAGACAGCATATATAAGGACCACTTGGCGAATCTGTATCGTGCACTCCTCAACCAGGACAAGAAGGTGACTGCTGTACCTGAGAAGAGTGTGTCAAACAGTTAAAGTCAGATCATTTCACAACTCGTTGACCGGGCAGCAGGACACAGTAGGACAGGGAAATTTTGGTTGCAGTAAATCCGACATTTATGTGTCTCTTCTGCAAGGTTTCATTCCAGCTGAAAGGACAGGGGACTGGAAGCTCCATCTCAGCTGTGTGAGGGAAATGATACAACATTTCCATGCTGCAGGAAATCTTCCCTAGTTCAAATATGCCAGGTTGTTTTTACAACAGTTGGTAGCTCGGGAGCGAACCATGCCAGGAAATGAATATACACAATTTGCAGAAATGGGATACTTCACCATCCGCCGTGTGGATTCATTCTGGGGTGGAAACTTCTCTGATCAGACCATTGAAAAGTTCCTGATGCGGCAGCTGAAAACATCTAGAGATATGACTCGTGGACGTGGAATCACAGACAGTACATTGGCTATTAAAGTGGGTTCATGCACTTCCTCACTGTGTTCCTACCTGTGATGAACTGGAACAGTTCACCGGAGTACACACTTGTACACCAGAGCAGCATAAAGACATACAGCAGGTCAAGAGACAATAAAGAAAAATGTATCTTTGTTGGATGGCTGCAGGCACATCACCATTTGCTTGATACGAAACCAATTGCCTGGTCTCCTTGTCAACTGGCATCGTCACTGGCTTATCTGTTAATTGTGATTAACCTGTATAAATTGGCCTAGTAGCGGCATCCGAAACGAATGCATGGTTTACAGAATTCAAGCTACGTACATCGTAAGGACAAGGTGAAGACCATTGGTGCCAAGAGTAAGAGAGTGAAAATCAGGGGACAAAGCACATAAGTCAACCCAACACTACTGTTTAACAGAATAACATGTGTCCTGAATAACAACACTGAGATGGAATCGGTCTTTGCTTATGAATATATTCCCACGCACATTCCCTTTCAAAGGTGGGGTGATGCGGAAGCCAACAAAGAAGCCAACGTGCCAGAAATGGTCTCTTTGTTTAAGATGGTGGTCGCCTACTGCACCCTTAAGCATTATGGAGCTCATTTGAAGGTGGTGTTCGATGGATATGGAAGTGCAACTTCGACAAAGGTAGCTGAGCAGAGACGAATAGCCCAAAGATGTACCTCTTTATTTGATGATAATATATTATATGCCAACAAGCACAACCCAAAACAGCTTTCCTTGCCAACAGCAACAATAAGATGAGACTTATACAAACTCTACGTGACAAAATACGTACCGGTATCGAGCAGACAGAAACGGATGCCACTAACCTGATTGTCTCTGCAGCACAAGCAGTAGCAGAGTCAGAACAGGTGCCCGTTGTTGTCGTTGGTAAGGACACAGATTTACTGGTCATGCTATAGTTGCTTCGGCAACCACTTCCACAGATATGCACATGCTATGCCGCAGAATCCTGTCACGTTCTTCAACATTCATGAAATTCAGCACGCCATAGGGGACACTAGAAATTGCCTGATGTTTCTTTAAGCTGTGACAGGGTGTGATACGGTCTCTGCAATCTACCGTCAGGGCAGTCGTAAAACTTTCAATATGGTCCACAAGAAACTTGACTATGGCTTGCTTGATACATTCGCAGTGGAAGCACCCATGACGAGGTAAAAAAAGAGCCGGGAAAGCCTTTATGGGGCCAGCAGTTCTTGATGACTACCGTCACAGCATACAATTAAACGGGCAATTGGTCGCAGTTCTTTCAGTTAAAAAGTTAAAAAATCCATACCGCACCTCTCACAGTCATTATGTATAAAAAGCTTTAGCGACCTTGGTACTAATGTGTCTACATTTTCAGTTCCATCTAATGTTGAGTACTCTTCACGGTTGCACACTGTCAGTCTGATATCGTTGAGGATGATGGAAGCAGCCATATGTGTATGTGGGTGTGTGTGTGTGTGTACTTTATGCATAAGAAGTATTTTTTAATTAAAAGATTGTTGCACTGATATGTATTTCAATGGTGCTTTTCTAGTCTAGACATTTGATTATATTCATTACGTATCTACTTACAATGAGATAAATTTGGAAATAATGGCCATTTTGGGTGCCATTTTGGATTTCGGGAAGGGCTCAAGTGGTTTTACTGCTCCTTGTGTTTCAAAATTTGTTAATAACTATTTGGTTGAGTTCCTTATGCTGAAAAACATATATTTAGACATTTAAATTTGGTATTTGGGTTTTCTCGTTGCAAAGTTAGAAGAAATTCAGGACATGGCGGCCATTTTGGACGCCATCTTGGATTGCGGAAAACGCTCAAGGAGGATTTATGAGGACTTTTAGTATGTTATTCTAGACATATTCCTGGACCTATCCTGAAAAAATCAGCTTGTTACCAAAAATTTCCATGTTAAAACTAATGATCTTGGCCTAATATTATACATGTATACCTCATTAAAGAAATCCAGCCATCTGATTGGTCGAAATTGCATTCATAAACTTTAACTATTCCTTTAAAATTCCAAACCCATGTAATAATTCTAAAAAATAGTTCTAAAATCCCAGTAACCATGGTTACCGGGAAAATAGTTCAGTCTTGGTGAAATACCCATAGGTTGACATGTTAAAAAATGGTCTGAGCGAGCGAGGATACCGTACGTGTGCGATGAATTGGTCGGTAATTTCAATACAATTGAATCTCGATCGATCTTACCGACAATTTTTTCTTGCATTGTTGACATGAAGACGAAAATAAACTTCCTAAAACAACATCTGCCGATAGATTTTGATCTAAGTTCGTGCCAATGCATCGAAAAAGTAAAAGAAGGGCCCGTTTAATGGAGCTGCCGCGAAGTATCCAGCACGCGAAGCCGTTTTCAATCCATTTTAATGTATAAATCAGAGAAAACTACTAAATATGGTAACAGTGCGCGATAGCCGAGCGGTCTAAGGCGCTGACTTTAGTCACATCATCGTTGGTGCGCAAGAGATCTAATCCCCTCATATTATGATTATGAGGTCTAGTTTTAATTTGAATGACCCGATTGCGAAAGAGGTTGCCCATAGACGAAAATAAAACCGCAATTCGCCAAAGAATTCACCTCCCACTCAACATTGGCGAAATTGAATGACCCTTACGCATTTCCAAATTGATTGAACCAAGCTTGAATTTGAATGTTTAGAAAATTCAGTGACTCGAAACGAAATTGAAAGCAACAAGTTTAAAAATGAAACAGGGGAGCAACGAGTGGAGAAAAATTTGCTCGAACATGAATGCACGTTAATGAAATGGATTGCTGCTTTTACGAAATTGGCCGGGAAAACCTATACTATCAATCTAGCTTTGATGCTGGTGTGAAGAAATAAGATTCTTAGGGGGAAAACAGGACATTTATATTATCGGCTTCTATTGAAAGTAAGTTATTTCTGGAGTGAACTTGCCCTTTAATGGTTTTTATAACACTACAGTCTATTGGGGAAAATGATTATGGTAAAACTGGTCCGTCAAAGTTTTTTACTTTTTTGAAGCACTTCATTATAATTTTGAAGCGCAATTATTTTAGGGCTTCAATATTACACCATATCACAGACACTGATAACACGTAGGGGTAGGGCCATGCATCTCAGATTTAACATTGTTAAACGATGCCTTTAATAAATTTAATGGGGGGGGGGGGTAATTCGAAAGGGTTTGGCTAATTGTCCTCAGGAGGGGGGGGGGGAATGAAGTGAGAAGGAGTTACAGGTGATTGTACATATTGTTGATATTAAAGAAGACATACGCATTCACGATAGAACAAAATATGGGAGAGCAGGTTTCTTTTCACAGCTGCTTTGAATGAAAACTCTGAGGGAATATTCGTTTGATCCAAAGGCAGGGAATAATCCATACGTCTTGGCCACTATGTATAATTGATTTATGTGCCGTATCAGTTTTGGAATTGGATTGGAGAAATATATTTGATGGTCTAATTGGATAAAAATGTACGTATTTGTATTATTTAAAAAGGGTTAGTAAGGGCTGGAGGAGATTCGCCGTGGTAAAGACGAAACATAAACAGTGAAGTCTTTAAAAAAGTTAATGTCCGAAATTTAGAAGGTATTCCATTGAAACAATCAAGGGGGCGCTCTAAATCAACAAGAACATTGCAAAAAGACTTGCTTATAATTGTTGATTTATCTTTTTTTTCTCCCTGACTGCTAAGAAAGCATGTGTATATTTGTTAATAAACAACCAAGGGACCGATGGCTCTAGGTCCTCTCCGAGGGACTTGTTAAAGAGGATTAATGCCTTACCAAAGTGCACAAACGTATTGATTTAGTTTCGAACCCTGGACCTCCCTGTTACAAGACCACTGCTCTACCACTGACACACCGCGCCTCCTGCCTTAGCAATTGTTACACATATGTGAGCGATGATATGAAAATTTGTTCGCAATGTAAATCTCCTGTTAAAATGACTAGGTTTCAAAACAGAATATCCACCGACACTTCAAATTGGAATACATTCCAGCTGGGAGATAAACTTGAACATACTTATTAATGATATTGATTCTACGAAATCCATGACCATTGCTTCAATTGGAAGAAAAACAAATACTACTCAGGAATATTTCAAGGCCAGCGATAATAGGTCTTAGCCCGTTATGCAAAGATACTTACTGCTGCGCCCCAAGGGTTAGTGTTTAGGTATATTAGAGGATATATAAAGAAACTTGTCTCTTCGACTGGTTAAATAATGCGTACAAAATGTACGCATTTGTCGCTATATAGGCATGCTGTGCAATAAGGGTTAAATTATGTTTTATAAGCGCATATGTTTTAAAGCTCAGAATTACATCTCTCCACACTACATATCAGAACTTGTTCATCCGTACACACCAAGACGCAACCTCAGATCCTCCTCACGATATCTTCTTTCTGTTCAGCCTACTAACACACAGACATATGACAACAGAGCATTTTCATTCTCCGCTCCTGTACTCTGGAATTATCTACCTTTAGAATTAAGAAAAATTGACTCACTTCCAATGTTTAAGAATGCTCTCAAAACTTATCTATTTTAAAAGTAATTATTATTTGTTGTAGCGGAATATCATTTGATGTAATTTAATTTGTAATTTGTATGTAATAATGCAATTATCGATAATTTGTATGTAATAATTTAGGCCTTATATGTAATTTGTGTGTGATAATTGAAAATTGTATGAATGTAAAAATGTAAAGCGCGGAGACTATTACCTTCGATGATTATTATGCGCTATAAAATCACAATTATTATTATTATTATTTATTTATTTCAGGACAACTCATACTTTCAATGTTTAAAATTCTGCTTTTGACTCACGAGTCCGATAATGCATAATTGACCATACGACGTCAAGCTAGAAAGTGACCCTACTGGATACTATAGTCACACGGCCAGACCGATTCCAAATCAACAGATTCTTGGCCATTTGAGGCTTTGCAATTTCTTGTGAGTGAAGTTTACTCCTTTTTCGGCCTGGTGTAGGTTTCGTTGGTGAGACTGGGGTATCTTTAAAGATGATCATTTGATGCTGCACACGCTAATGTTAATGTTTATTGTTTAATCAATACAGAACCTCTGAGGACCCGTTTGGTTGGAGGAATTAGTGGATCCTTTGAAGGGAGAGTTGAGGTTTACTACCAAGGTGCATGGGGTACAGTTTGTGACGACGGCTGGGATTTAGATGACGCCCACGTCGTTTGTCACACACTGGGATATCCACGTGCTTCGGCTTATTACCACGGCGCAAACTTTGGCGAAGGCACAGGGGAAATTATCCTGGATGATGTGAATTGCGAGGGATCTGAGTCGAACATCGCTTTCTGTCACCACAGAGGTTACCTTACTCACAACTGTGGGCATGCTGCAGATGCCGGGGTCACGTGTGTCGGCACCGGTAACTCAATAAATTTCATTTTCGAGGGTGTTTGACTATGTCGGAGGAAGGGGATGGTATTGATTCTGAGTGAAACTTGTCATTCTTTGTACCCATATGAAGATTCTAGGTCTCGTATTGGTCTAAACTACGCCTTGGGGAAAAAGTGTGTTTATTTTTGATCATGTGACAAACTTTTAACTCATCAAAATTTCAATACATTTTTGAGGCAGGATATAACAAAATATATCTATTTGGCATAGCTCTACATGCGCGCATTATGCAACACGAGGACGGAGTGGTTGCGCGTGAAGTTAACAATGGATATGTTCACTGTACCACATGCCAATATATTTTCATGTAAGCAATGGCTTCGTAACTGTGAGGCCCCAGGATCAAAACCGTGTCGATGTGCTGAGTGCCCTTTTGTGGGGCATTTATGCTCAAAAACTGCATGTAATATACAAATATGCAATGTCTTGAGAGCGGTTCTGGTTAAAACTATGCGCAAGAGGTGACTCCTATAGTACTATTTGCTGAAGGACGCAGCCCCGAAGCTAAGGGTATTATATCCTGCAACAAATTTGATTGGTTGAGAGCTCGTCACGTGACCAGAAATATTTCAACTATTTTAAGGTTGCTCTGAAAAAGTACAATTTGGGAGTAATATTTGGGAGTAGAAGTACTATATGATAGTATTATTATTTTATTTTATTCTTATATAGGATTTCCCGACCATTCAAATTCATTTGTCTTGCGTTCAAATTCGACGGTTTTAGTGCTGTCGGGTATATCTCGGGTTTATATTCCTTTTTCTAGATTTTAAATCTATGAAGTTTTCGTTAGAATCTATGTATGTTTCATTCCAATTAATGAACAAATTGCTTCTTTCGCTATTTGGTCATTCGATTTAGCGCAACACGATTTTCTGACATCGCGACGGTGTACTTTTACTATTCTAATTCATTTGTAGCATTCAAATTAGCAGTTTGTGCACTTAAAGAAATCCTTCGACCAAAATCCTAAATTAAATACAAAATCGGGAAAATTGAATGATAATTGGCATGGCAAAGCTGATCTGCGCTAACTTAAATGCAAAGTAAATGAATTCGAATGACAAACTCGCGAATTTGGCCGGGAAATCCTATATTTAAAAAAAAAAATACTAATAATTGTTTTAATTTTCAATAGTTTTTTTTTATAACAATTGTAATTTTTCATTTTTGTTTCCAGATAAATTTTTGATGCAGGATATAAAAAAAAATTTACCATGTCTTCATTTCGAGGTACTGGTTAAAACTATGGGCCTTGGTGACTCCGTCGGTACCATTTGCTTCGAGGCTACGCCCCTCAAGCAAATAGTACTATTGGAGTCACCTCTTGCACATATTTTTAACCAGAACAGCTTTCAAGACAGTGTATATTTGTATACTATTGGAGTCACCAAGGCCTATAGTTGTAACCAGTACCTCGGAAAGAAGGCATGGTATATTTGTTTTTATATCCTACATCAAAAAAAAAATACAATTTTGGGGAAAATTCTTATCAAAATTTAAAAATTAGAAAAATAATATTCTTTATTAAAAAAAGAATGAAAAAAAAAAAAAATTGAACTCCCAAATAGTACTTCCAAATAATACTCAAGTTTTTCAAAGCACCATTGAAATAGTTAACATATTTCTAGTCACGTGACGAGCTCTCAACCAATCAAAAACCAATAATTTTTGTATGCAGGATATAAATAACATTATATACCTCACTTAAGGAATCCAGCCATCTTATTGGTCGAAATTGGAGTCGTGGGACAAACTATCACTTCCGAGGCGATCTGGATGTAGCTATCTTTCCGAAGCGAAGCTGAGTAAAGATAGCATATACATTTTGATTGCCGAGGAAGTGATAGTTTGCCATCGCCTGAAACCAAAAGGTGATTATTTGCTTTATATTCTACATCGGAAACATTTGGCACTTTTTCCGTCATTTTAGAGCAACAAGTCATCAATTAAAAGCTAGCAAACAGTTTACGATACGTACAGTGTATGCAGTATAGTGGTGTGACCATATTATTGTTCGCGCGTGACGAAAGTTCATGTACTAACACTAAAAGCGCGTAAAGAGGAGAGCAATACGCAGCGTATACAATTAAAGTGCGTTGCCCTGTGTAGATAAGACTTCCATCTTCAGTGAAAGTGCGTTGCCCTGTGTAGATAGTACTACTATCTACATAGGCGCCGAAAGTGGGGGGGGGGGGGGGGGGGGGGGGGGGGGGGGGGGGGGGGGGGGGGGGGGGGGGGGGTTGGGGGGGGGGGGGGGGGGGCAGGGGGGCAGTTTCCCCCCAGTCAAAAAAGTGGGGGGGGGGGCAAAACGCATTTTTGCCCCCCCCCCCCCCCCCCCCCCCCCCCCCCCAAAAAAAAAAAAAAAAAAAAAAAAAAAAAAAAAAAAAAAAAAAAAAAAAAAAAAAACCAAAAAAAAAAAAACGCCCCCACCCCCTCAAAAAAAAAGGAGTAAAAGAGTTAAGATGGTTTGTATTTTATATTTTTAACCCCCAAAAACATAACAATAATAAAAACCTGACTTAAATGACGTATAAAATTCTATTCAAAGAAAAGGAAAGTTGACAGGAATTAAATTTCCTAAACATTGCGCATGCTACCTATATTTATCAATGGAGGTTTCAATAATAGCGATACGCGCATATCGTGGACATATTGTGAGAGAATGGGAAAGCGTGTCTATTTTTTGTTATAGGGGTGAGAAGCTCATGAGCCCCTGAACGCTGGCGTACTGATGCGGGGAGGGGGGGGGGGTAATTTTTATTCGATACCAGTGATTTACAAGATTGAAATGACATGATTTCCGGTATTTTTTTTCAATTTTGTTGTAAGTCATACCTTTTTATGCGTTTGTTGGAAAATTTGAAATTCCCCAATTAACAGTCGGGCGAAAAATATGCTTATTTAGAAGCCTTTATGTCAGAGTATGCAGAACAGCCGGGCTCGGGGGCTCGACCTCACTTTTTGAAAAAGTTTGTTACAGAGAAAAAGAAAGAAAGAGAGAAAGAAAAAATGGGTGACCTGCCAAAGTCACAAATGAGGTATCAAAATATGCTCATCTGACCGTAATTAAATGCCGAAAACCCCAGAGCTTACGGGGGCTCCGCCCCCGCACCCAACCAAGGGCCCTAAGGCGGTCCCCTGTATGCTCATCTGACCGTTATTAAATACCTAAAACCCCTGAGCTTCCGGGTACTCTGTCCCCTGGACCCCACCAATTAAGGGCCCAAAGGGGGGGGGGGCCTGGATGCTAATCTGACCGTAATTAAATGCCTAAAACCTCAGAGCTTACGGGGGCTCCGCCCCCGGACCCCATCAAGTGCCTTAAGGCAGTCCCCTGTATGCTCATCTGACCGTTATTAAATAACTAAAACCCCTGAGCTTCGGGGGCTCTGCCCCTTGGACCCCACCAATTAAGGGCCCTAAGGCGGGGCCCTGGATGCTCATCTGACCGTAATTAAATGCCTAAAACCCTAGACCTTACATAGGGGAACTAGCACTTGCTTTGGCAATATTTTGCTTGTGATGCCGGCTCGTGAAATTCTGTTTATAGCTCGACGCGAGGTTTACTCTCTTGGTCTACCACCCTGGCCATATGTCTTTATAGAGTGGTGAAGCGTGACGTCATCAAAAAAAAATCCCTATAGGAACTCAGTGTTATATTGCTCTGGTTAAATATTACGAGCCAGAGCAATTAACCTTGAGTTCCTATAGGACATCTATTTATTCAGATGGTCATATCTCGGCCAATACTTAACATATTCAATTGGTTTTCGGCATTCGGAAATATTCTTGATGCTCTTTTGGAAAATAAAGAAAAAGATTGAGAAAGTCCAAAAATAGATTTTTATGATGTCACAGCTTCCGTACTCTAATGTAAACAATACCTTAACCAAGCACATACAATGAGAAAAATGCGGGAAGCTAGTTTTAAACAATACTAGGGTTTTTTTTAAACAAAGTACATGTACACAACTTTGCGAAGTGCAATTAGCTAATATGTTTCGATTGGCCAACAGATAATTAGACCTTTATTAGAATTCAAAAGTATTAACAAAGCGTACCAGGGGCGGCAGGAGCTTCTTCCAAAGTTGTGTGTATGTGGGGAAGGGGGGCAGCAAAAAAGGACACTTTCTGGAAAAAGGGGCACCTTTAAAGGGAAACCTCACAGTGAATATACACCATTTTTAGACATTGGTAAATACCCCTAAATCGGCATGGATGTGATTACACTACCAAGGATGACATCAATATTTGATTCTCTTTTTAATTGGCACAAGATATTGCTTAAGCACCATACTTTCTAGTCGGGTGTGATGGTTTGATTATTGATATTCGAGTGAGCGAAGCGAGCGAGCTAAAACAAAATAAAGATTTGTGAGTTCACACTGCGAAAAAAAAACATCTTATAAACAGGACAAAAAAAAAACCTGATAATAATAATAATAATAATCCGGTTTTTTATATAGCGCTCATCACACCGATCCAACGATGTACCTAAGCGCTTTACAGATATATTATTACCCCGGTCATCGGATTCAGGCTTACCCGCACACAATGTGTGCACATTTTCCACTGTAGCGAGCGATGTCTAGGAAAATTTAAAAAAGGGGGCATAAGTCGCTTTAAATTAGGGTTGCATGAATGGACAAAGGAAAATTTGGCACTTATCAAAAGGGAAAAGGACAATTATTTGAAAAGGAAAGGTGCAGGTGTCAAAATAAAGAGGGCAATTATGAGAGGTGAAAGTGGGCCTCTTCTTGCACCTGAAAAGGGACACTCAACAGATAAAAAAGGGCACTTTGTGAGAATAGAAAGGACGTGTTGAAGGTAAAGGGCACCTATCAAATTCTAATAGGGGCATTTATCTCTTGTAAAAATTTGGCATTTAAAACTAGAGGGAACGGGGCTCTTATAAAAAAACGTAAATGGGCACTTATCCACTTATCAGAAGGAAACTTGTGAGAATGGAAATGGGGCTTTTGTTAAAGACAAATGGCACAAATCGGATTTTAATAGGGACACTCATCAGATGTAAAAGTGGGCATTTAGAAAAGGAAAAGGGGCGCGTATCAACATAAAGGAGCACTTATTAGAGGTGAAAAGTCAAATTTAAGAGAAAGGAAGTGATTCGTATTACAAAGGGAAAAGGGCACTTATACAGAATGAAAGAGTGCATTTTTTATAAAGGAGAAGGAGCAAAGTACAAACAAAATGGCAAATTATCAAAGTTAAACAGGAAAAGAGGTTTATTCAAGAAAAGGGGAACAAGTCAGATTTTGTTAGCGGCAATTTTTGTGGGTAAAAAAACGTGCATTTATGAGAAGGAAAAGGGACACTTATGAGAAGGAAAAATGGCACTTTTTAGAAAGGAAAGAGGGTAGGTGTCAAAATAAAAGAGGCACTTATCAGAGGTGAACAGGGGCACTAATCAAAGAAGAAAAAGAGTAATTATCAGAAAGGGTAGGGGGCAATTATTACAAAGTAAAAAGGGGCACTTGTCTGAGTAAAATGTGTTCCTCTCAGATTTGAATAGTGGCATTTACAAAAGATGAGAGGGCACTTATCAGACGTTGTAAAGGGAAAAGGAAAAGCGGCACCTACCAGAGATGAAAAAAAGGCATTGATAAGAATCGAAAAGGAACACGTATTACTAATGTACAGGGCCAGTTGTCGCAGGAAAAGGGGCAATTATCACATATTAATAGGGACATTTATCAGAGGTGAAAAGGGACCTGAAAAGGGAACAAGTGATAGGGATCTTATGAACAAGGAAAGGGGCACTTCTTAGAAGGGGGAAGGGGCAGTACTTACAAAGGGAAATGGGGACTTTTCATATGTAAAAAGAGGCACTTTGGCAGAACCTGAAAAAGTACCCCCACCCCCACAGCATCGCCTCTGAACTCTACTTTGTATGGTAGCCTTTGTGTTGCTTTACAATACTCCATATTCCTTCTTCCCTCTCTCATTTCTTCATTTGCCTAATCGCTTTCCATTTTTCTTTTGCCTGCAATTTTTTTCGCCTATTTGCGAGACGGGATCAGCAGCAGAGTAAGTCGGGTTGAGGTCTAGAAATGTAATTTTCTTATGCATTGTTGCGTTAGCGATTCTACGCCTCTCTCTGCGTAAAGCTTGCCGATCGTCGTAAGAACATCGGCCATTGATCCCCAACCCGTTTTTATCGGCAGTCATTCGCCTATCAACTGGCAACCATTTCTACAAGCGGTCGCAACTTAATTTACGGAAATATTTGAGGATTGGATGATTTTCGTACGACATTCGGCAACCCACTGATCGCTTACTATAGAGTCTTGCAAATTACTTGTCAATAGTTTTGCCTTTTTTTTGGGGGGGGGGGCATGGGCGTTGTCAGAAGTCGACAACCAGTTGTATGTCTCGTATGGCTTAGGCTTAAAGGGCAAAACTATCCTTTGAAATAAGCTTAGTTGTATGAAAGTCGGAAACAAAAAACCCAGAATTGTGAAAGTTTGAAATAAATTGGACCAATAGTAAGGGAGATTATGGCTGTTTGAAAACTGAGATCACTAAACAGGCAAATCTCTAATTGGCAATTTGGTCAGCGGTTTGTGACGTAGTCCGTGGTCATTAATTTTGTATTTCTCCTCGGTGCCTTTTCCCTCGAGGCTCTACTCAAAATGTATTAAAGATAAAGACCAGTTCTAGTCATGTGATTGCATTGTGAAAGAAACGTTGTGGAATCGATCAGAAAAGGTTGACCATCTAGCATATAAGTATTGGTGTGTACTGCAAGGTTCCGGAATCATCGAAATGATAAGAAATTTGACCCAGTCTTGGTAAAGTTACAAGCACTGTACACAGACAGATATTATTGGACTACGCGACACGTGCGCAATATCTGTCAGGTCAAAATAGATATAATATTCTATCTAATATATCAATTAGTAGGCGGTTTCTCGGCAAAATGTATCATTACGTATTAGTCAAAACATATTCTTTCACATGATTGGTAATAAGGGCCTCCAGATTATTTTTGGAGAGGGGGGGGGGGGGGCGTTTCCAAAACTGGTCTTTACCTTTAAGAACAGCCTTTTATTTTAGGTTCTCTAAAAAGAAAAGACCTTCTGAGACGTACATGTTGAGAAACTGACATTTTACGAATGGGAAATTGTCTTACGCTACGTATAAATCAACATATTAAAGTCGTTAACATGCAGAAAGTGCTATAAGACCAAGAAGTGAGCCACTTAGTAGCAGTGAGGCAAAGTGGTCTTGCGGATAAGACTGATCGCTTCACAACGCAATGTATGTATGTATGTAAAGTTACGTTACCGATTCAACCAATTTCAAGTGCTTATATACGTGATAACAACTTTTTTCAAAAATTATTTGTCTACCTTTTTTTCTCTTTAATTTCGTGTCGTTCTACATCGATTTCTGATCATTCTGGCATACATTCAGACCACATTTATAACATTATTTCCTTTGTATCAGTTCCTGTGCGTCTTGTTGACGGGGCTTCAGCCAATGAAGGGCGAGTCGAGGTGAACTACCAAGGATCATGGGGTACAATCTGTAATGACTCGTGGGATATCAACGACGCTACCGTTGTTTGTCGAATGCTGGGTTATCCTGGAGTCTCTTCTGCATTGGTGAGCTTCGGAGAAGCCACAGGTGATATCATTCTCGACAACGTCGGATGTGATGGGTCAGAAACGCACATCGCACATTGCACACATGACGGCTATGAGATTCATAACTGTGGGCATTCCGAAGACGTTGGTGTGGTATGCAGAGAAGAAGGTAAATTTAAGAGACCGATACAATTCCGAAAATTATACGAATACCACAAAACAATATTGGAAGTAATTTAGTACAGACGTGCATTTTAAAATCTCCACTGGCACTGTAATACAGGTGACGACCTAGAGCCCACTCAAAAAAATATGCCTATGAATCATGTCATTTTAGTTTGACTGCACGACATTTATCATTTTATACTTTGAAGTGTTTAGTTCACGCGTTAATAATTCTTATTTAATCATAATGGCTTGTTTTACATGTTACTCTGCTCCCTCAGTAGTGAATATGGACCACTGCTTCATGCATGTCTTGTGAAGGTCCTCACATATGCATACGCCCTATTCGTTAACGGCCAGCCATAAATTTAACCATTTCGTGAAATAATCAAGACTTTTATAAAGTATGAAAATGCATCTACATGCACGTTCAATTCATTTAGCAAACATCAACAAATACATTTTAAGAGAGTTTACGTCGAGTTACTTGTAGAGACCGAGATATAATACTTGTCCAAAGAAGGCAGCTGCACCAATAATGATCATCCATTTTGATACAGATGTTATGTAGTGCAGCTAGGCTTTTATAACAAAATGCCCTAAACAAAGATAAAGATGTTCTGGCGCATATGCAGAGACTACACAGTTTATGCATATATCTCGAATGAAAGAAACTTGTGCTGACCTAATACGGTGCCTACCGACTTCTATTGGACTCGGAAGTGGTATGCAGAATGACAGGATTTGTATGTGTGTGTGGGGGGGGGGGGGAGGTAGCATATTCAAACGACAGGGGCAGTGATTTCTTTCGTTAGCGGAGATGCTCTGGAAAATAATCGAGTCTTCTTAAGAATGATCCAAGTTATGATCTGGGTTACATTTTATTGTGGATGTTCAATTGTAGCATAATGTGAAAGAGGATGTAATTTGAGACACATGTCTGCAAGGATTTTCAAAACGATTGTGTTTGAAGTCGAATATTGATGAAAGAATTCCAAATTTAGGTTTTCTGCGTACAACAGAGAACCCCCAAAATATGTATTCTTTTTAATAATCAATATTTTTTTTTGAAATAGATTTTTGGTGGGAAATCTTTGCAGAATTTCGTCATAAATGACATCCTCTATCACATAATGATACAATTTAAAGGTTATATGTCCCGTTTGCAGCCAACATCAAATTCTGTAGAACTTTCCAGGCATTATGAATATTTCACGTATGTCCTATCTGTGAAATGTAAACTTTAGCAGTGTCCCATTATTTAAATTATGCAAGGAAACCCGTTTACTTGCTAGACTTCCCTGTCAGACACCACTGAGTGACTAGCTGCCCTTTTCTTTCTTTGGTAATAACACATATAAACTGAGCTGTAACAGGTATATGAGCATTTGTCTACATCAATAACTCACTACTTGTAATGGCCAATATTAAACTGAATCTTTTTGCAGTATATAACCTACGACCATTCGGTAGAAGTGTCTGTAAATCAGACTATTACTTAGGTGATTGCTAATGGTCGTTATTTTCCCACAAAAAAGCCATTTTACAACCATTTTGTTTTGAGGGAAGATCTAAATATGTATTGTCTTTTAAATGCCGTTGGAAATTAACCTTCACATTTTTTTGACCTGCAAATGGGACAAAGTACCTTTACCGTGGAGGGGGGCAATATGGCCCCCCTCCACGATTTTTCTGATTGTTCGGGAACGCATATGGATGGCGCCCCGCCGGTCGCTGAGTTTTTTTCTTTCGAGTCTTGCGCATCTTTAAAAAAAATGAAAATCGGACCTCACAGTAACAAGGTCACGTGACCTTTTGTATTTGCATGTCAGCCCGAAAATCGATCATTTTCGTGATTTGTGTACAAAACAAATGGAAATGTCATTTTTCCTAAAAATAGATCAAACATTGGTTATTGGGTCTTGTTTAATATTTAGGTGAATTTTTTGGGAGTCAAATTAGTTGAATTTTAGTAAGAAATGAAATAAAATAACAAACACATTAAAATACAAAAGTTAAAGAAAAACAATGAAATACATAAGAAATTATCAAAACAAGAGATAAAAAAAGAAATAAGCTGGCTCTTCCAATTTTTGTTTGTCGTATTATTATTATAAATGGTCTAATGAATATATGTAGTGAAAAAGAATGCTTAAATATGAATAATATATGATTTATGGGTAAAAATATGATTTTATGACCTTATTTGCATAAATTACTATAAATATGCAAATGCGTGAATTTTTCAAAAAATTGAAATAACTGTTTTGTTCCATACACTTCACTTGACATGCGTGCAAATTTTTACGGAGATCGGCCGTTTTACGGCCGAGATCTTTAGGGGGGCCATAATGCCCCCCCCCCCCGGTCGTATTAAGACCTAAAATAGCCCGGCCTTTTTAGGGTTAAGTGAATTTTCCATCAAATTTTCGGTGAATTGTTGAAAATTGAATTTGCATTGTTCGCTGTTTTCCGACCATTTGCCGGCAGTACTCGTTTTCCTAGGTTGAGTTTGACTTAAGCATAGAGCCACCAACTACCATCCGACACTGGCAATTCGCATGCCAAAAATCCATCATTTGCCTCACATCTGCCATCGGATCTCCGGGACGCAATTTGACTCTTATTTGAACACTTTATTTGACATGCAAACAATGAGAAACATTAATCGATAGGATATGCCCTGTACATATGTGAATACCACATCTAATAATCCCTTACCGTCCACAATTGAACTACAACTTCTGTTAGATCACATATTTATGCCTCCGCCCACCGATGGAGGCATTATGTTTTCGGGTCGTCTTGAGAACTTGATAATAGTATGAATCACTATAGGAAGATAACTGAATAAATTTCGGAATAAATACACTGTTGGTCATGAAGGTGGAATTAATATTTTTACCCCAATGCGTGGAATGATTTTGACAATGATTTATTCCTTAAAGATCTAGCACCCAGGATCAAAACCGTGTCGATGTGCTATATTAGTGCCCCTTTATGCGGCATTAATCCTCATAACTGTCAGTTATGACTCAAGGGCGTAAGTCTCCTAGTTGATTAGCATAGTAGCCTACACATGCTGTAACAGTCTCCCAAAATAAACACTCTCAAATTATTTTTCAATAAAATCTGAGAATGTATACTATTATCTAGATCTACATATTGCTCCGGTTGTCTCATTTTCGCCAGCACAAACGTAGCTAGTTTGCGTATATAGCAGACGGCAATCGGCGGATCAGACGACACTTGATTGTGATTTTGTATGTGAGATTGCTTTGCTAAATATAAAATACAAGAACCTTTTCCATATCTTTAAACTATCATTGATATCTGATAATTAAACAGTTAGTAAAATAAACCTACCAAACTACATAATACAATGAAATACTTGATTGAAAGTAGGGGAGTTTGATGTGGTGCACAAATGGACCCCTCACTTAATAATCGAATAGTCTATGGTGTTCATTAATATTCATTTTTTTGCTTACCTCGGCAAAATGCTTGTCTATACTAAATGGAAAAGTACGGTGGGGGGTTGGCTAAAATGGACATAATGAACCAAGCAGAACTGATCTATGATAATTCATGCTTGTTATCCTTCGTGTGCTTGACTTATACCTAACAATTGGTAAATTGCGTCCAAAGTTCGACTTGTTGCACATGTGTTATATATGCAATGGCGAGCTGGCGACCTATTTTGACCAAATTACGGTGGGTAAACTTTCAAAAGTCAATGGGACATGGGGGTTACAATGAAAGAGCTAGTGATAACGGACGTCGGGGTGGATGTGCTTTTCGTTAAAAAAAAGAAGAAGATTTTTGAACGATTTTTCGGGTAAAAGTCCAAAGGCTTACATGTTTACAGGCTGCTGGACTCTGACGATAGGGGGCGTTGTCAAATGAGACTAAACGAAGCTATATGTTAGCAATAAATCATTGTGAAAATCATTCCATAAATTGGGGCTTAAAATAATTATTCCACCATTAAGACCAACAGTGTAGATCAGAGGTCCAATGTCACAGAGGTCAACTTTTGGAATTCCGGCTATTAACCTCTTTATCGCGCAATCTCTAGAACCACTTGGGATATGAGGTTAAAAACTGCAAATACCAATACAAAAATACAAATATACACTGATTTCAAGAGGGTCTGGTAAAAACTATGGGCTCAAGGTGACCACTCCAATGACGCTATTTTGCTGAGGGGCGCATGCGCGCGCCAGCAGCTTTGTAGTCACGGACTCAGGTCCCATAATTTTGATCCAGAGACTCGAACAAAAACAGAATAGTTTTGTTTAATATACTCCATTGACATATTCATTGTTTATTGATTGATTAAAAGGTTTATACTCTGCTGTTGTTCTGATTGTCGTTCGTGGGAAATGACCTTTGCAATATTGATCGTTAATTTTTGATCGATTTTTGAGCCATCGTTAATCGAGCCGTAAATAGGCGTACTATTTACGGCTAGGGGAGCTGTAAATAGTTTTCATGCAAAATAATGTGTTTATTTGTGATCATGTGACACATTTTTAACCAATCAATGGAAAAAAATATATGAATGACGTATATGATATGTATTACCATTGGGAGACAATCTGATTAAATTGTTGGTAAGTAGGTCAATTTTCAAAGGTCAAACGGACCAATTTTGGAAATTAAAGTTGTTACCCTTATCACAATATGTCGTGAATTTCTTGAGTTATATAAAAGCTTTAAATGTATGTTGGTGGTGGTTATTTTACCTGACTGCTAAGAAAGCATTAATGCTTGTTAGTAAGCAACCAGACGGCCGACGGCTTTAAATCCTCTCCTCTCCGGACACTAGCGCATCGACTTGGTTTCGAACGCGGGTCGCCGGATTACGAGACCACTGCTCTCCCGACTGTGCTATCGCGCCTCCTCACTGAGCAATCGCGCCTCCTCACATGGTGAGATTAACACTATAGTTAAAGACGATCAAATTAAATTTTGGGGTTAGTAGGTCAAGATTAAAGTCGTAATTTGACATTTAATGTAGGCTTTTTGTTTTCATCTCGATATGTCACAGATAATTTCATTCAATTCCTACAATGAATAAAGGGTGTAGGCATACTAGAGACGCAGTTGCATTTGTCTTGTTTTACAACTCAAGGGTGTATAAACAAAAGTGGAAAGATATTTTGTTACTGCTCTTGCAGGAAGAAAATCTCGCAAAGAGTTACTAATTATTCAAATAGCAGCTTGGGGATTTTTGCACAAGAAATATTTATAGTAGCAGTAATAAAGTCGCCAGTCCCTCTTACATGGGCAACTTATTGTCAACTTGTTGTCAATTGATTTAAGATGATCTTCAGGTTCGTTTGGTCGGTGGAAGATCTGACAAAGAAGGCCGCGTTGAGATTCTTTACCTTGGTACTTGGGGGACAGTGTGTGATGACAACTGGGACCTAAATGACGCCAACGTCGTTTGCAGAATGCTCGGCTACGAACGGGCGGAGAACTTCTCCTGTTGCGCTGCCTTTGGACTAGGACCTGGGCCTATTGTCCTTGATGAAGTGGAATGTGAGGGTACGGAACCAAACATAGGCCATTGTCGAAGAAGTGGATATGAAAACCATGACTGTGATCACTCGCAGGACGTTGGTGTCTCATGCATCGAATATGGTAATGGTTGTAACACAACACAAAACAACAAAATCACAACAATATAAATATGTTACTAGCGATCATTGTTTCTTTGATTATATCAAAGTTTATATTTTCGAAAGAGATAAATAAGTTTCTTTAATGCAAAGGACTTCTTCTAAATAATTATGTACTGTATTTGAAACTAAAGGCGTATGCACGTTATATAAAACATCGTGTACGTTGTCCTAAACAGCATTTTTGTGTTTTTTTCTGGGAAAGATTTCATTTAGGAAATACGAATTTAAATGTTCCCAACTGAGCATGGTGTTCGAAACGTAATGACCCTTCTCTTAGTCCATAACTTACATTCCTTTTAAGTACTCATTGCAATATAGTTCCTTAAACGTACCTGTTTCACCATGCGAACCTACAAAACCCATGCTCTGCAATTAATGATCGAAACGAATATAGCTCCCATTCGACAACAACAAGTTTGTTACACCTTTTTTCAGAATTCACTTGACAACAAAATTATAGCCAACTTTGAGTACTCAAAGTGAACTTGCATTTCAACAAAAACGTATTAAAACAAAACTTGTACACTCAGCAAAAAGAGAAAGAGGACAATCGTTAAAGTTCAACATTTTATCTACCTTATTCCTTGCCCATTTTTTTTTAAATTGCACTTATTTTATAGAATTTTTTCAACAACACAATACAAGTAACAAAGTATGAAGGTTTTGGTTCGATTTGTTTGTCCCTTTTTTCATTATCGCGATATCACAAGAACTACTTGAGATATGAACTTAAAACTTGATAACAGTATGAATCAATTAGGAATATAATCTAATTAGATTTTGGAGTAAACAGATTCAAAGCAACTTCTGGAATTCCAGCTATCAACTTCGGTTTGGTGCAATCTCTAGAACCATTACAGATATGGTGTTTTAGTATACACATATACACTGTCTTGAGATGTTTTGGTTGAAGTAGACATTGATTCAAATAGATATTGTATGTCAAATGAAAGCTCATGGTCTAAAGAAAGTGAAAAGTGTCATATATTTTCCCTAAAAACACATATGTGACCACAATCAGACATTTAACATTGATTCTGGGAATAGTACCCCCCAAAACGAAACCGAAATCATCCAAATTGGGCGGCTTCGATGGTGACGTAGGCGATTGGGGTGGTTTTGTAGGTCAGTGTGATTTGAGTACGAATGATTACCGGCAATATATAGTTATTACTTACATATTCTGTTAATTTTCATTGACTTCTATAATCTGTGTATTTTCTTTCGTCGGTTGTATGTAATAAGCAACATTAGACTTTCTTTCTTTTTATTTTATCTTTATTTTATTCAAGGAACATACATGCAAAACAATCTAAACATGCAACAAAATTATACGGTAAGAACCTTAGACTCCATGTATAGTACGAGCTTTTGTTTGTTTATTTGTGTAATTTTGGTGAGAAAATGATTGATTACTAATTCATGATTTCTTGGTTGTTACGACTTAGGTAAGTATAACAACAATCTAGAAAAATATTTTCTAAAAAATTATTGAGGTCAACAGCTTTCCATTTAAATTAACTTACATTTTGGTTGAAGGGTTTAATACTTCAAAACTATTGGCAAAAGGTGACTCCGATATCAATATTGGAGTCACCGAGGTCCATAGTAACCAGTACCTCGAGAGGAAGGCAGGGTGTATTTATTATTATATCCCAAATCACAAATTTATAACCAAACAGAATAACTCACCTTTACTTACTCTGTATTGAGGTTTCCAACATGTTTTCCAATGGATCCAAATGTATCTTACCATAACTCGATCAAGTTCTAACGTCAACGATTAACATAGTTTACAGTGTCTAAAACATTCAACGAACAATGTTTCAAACATATTTATACCCTCCAATGTTTCATCTTGTCTACTTGTTGTAAAAATTCACCACAAAGCCACTAAGATGTACCTGTTGTGGATGATGAAAATCTCTCAAGGAGTTAGTAGTTCTTAAGAAAGAAAAAGTTTTTTTATTTTCTTTCTTTCATACAACCAATATTAATAGAATCAGTAAAAGTGTCGCTAGTCCCTTTTACGTAGGTATCTTGATATTGTTGTCACGTGATTTCAGATGATCTTCAGGTTCGTTTGGTCGGTGGAAGATCTGACAAAGAAGGCCGCGTCGAGATTCTATACCTTGGTACTTGGGGGACAGTGTGTGATGACAACTGGGACCTAAATGACGCCAACGTCGTTTGCAGAATGCTCGGTTACGAACGGGCGGAGAACTTCTCCTGCTGCGCCGCCTTTGGACTAGGACAAGGACCTATTGTCCTTGATGAAGTGAAATGCGAGGGCACTGAACCAAACATAGTCCATTGTCGAAGAAGTGGCTATGAAAACCATGACTGTGATCACTTGCAGGACGTTGGTGTCTCATGCATCGAATATGGTAATGGTGGTTTAAACACAGCACAAAACAGCAACATGAATATATTACTAGCAATACATTTCCCTTTAATATTGAAGTTAAATTTTCTGAGGAGATAAATCAGTTTCCGTAATGCTAATGACTTCTTAAAGACAATCCTGCATTCAAAATTGAAGGTTTATAATTTTTAAGGAAACACCGTGTACGTATTATTAAAAAGAGTTTGTGGATCTTTCGGCAAGATTGCTAAACCCCCCCCCCCCCCAAAAAAAAAGAGAAAACGACACTTTTTTTTGGTTCTCTTTAATTCAGGGCCCTAGTGGGCTGCCGAACCGCATATGGGCCACCATCCGTGCTTCATTCCGTGTTACGGTTAAACGTTACATCTATTTCCACCCCCCCCCCCCCGGCGAGTGAATTATCATTCTAGTTGAATTATGAACGGTCGCATAACGAGCTCGACTAATACATGAACAAGAAATGGTCTGTAACTGATATAATAGTATACACATAATGATGCACACGAATTAGTTCATTTTACGATCTATCCGCCCTCGAGTTCGAGCTATATACATCTATCGTATTTAAAGACATTGGGTATATTTTTCTAAGATTCCTTAACAAATCCTTGATTTAGCTCATGCTGCAATGATAATTACAAACATTTAGGTCAAACATGAACCCCATGACTTTCACAAGCCGAAAAAATGAGCAAGGAATAACAAAGTTCTGTTTGTTTAAAGTGATGCTTGAATTTCCATAATTTGATTTAAATAGTTCGTTTTCACTGGCTGCCTGCCGTAGCAACAATCAGAATTGACAAAGGACTTAACTCCGTTTCATTGACAATCCGCCATGCATTAAGTCTTTCGTCTATGGCTGATTGTCAATGAAACGTAGTTAAGTCTTTTGTCAATTCTGCTTATTGCTACGGCAGGCAGCCAGTGAAAACGAACTGTTTAAATCATATTATGGAAATGCTTTTTGGTCTCCTTATAGGCCTAATCAGTCATGCCTAGTTTATATTAATTCATTGAATTCATTCAATTAACAGAAGTGGACCAGGAATCATCTACGAAATTGACAACTGACGGCAGTAAAATGGGTCAATCCCGGCCTGCCAGACATGGTAAGTTTAATTGCAAGTTACTATTAGCCTTCAAAATGTTTATTTTGTAGATATAATTGTATACTAAATTTCCGTTGATTTTCATTTTCTTGGACAGAGTAATGTATTAAGTTATATGTCAGAAACACGATCGTTATTACTCCAGATTAATCACCCCAAGATAATTAATAGACAAGTTTTATACCAAGATATTCAAATTGATGGATGTTTCCTTCCTGTTTACCTAGTGACGAGTTATTCCTTTAATTAAAGGAATAGTTGAGTTTTGCTGCAGAGGGCGCTACACACAATAATCTTCTGTGAGATAATGAAAACCTGAGTGTCAAATTCGAAAGAATATACAGTTTTAATGACATAATCATCTTTATTTGATAAAAATCGATTTAGAGACGGCTGAAATATCCATAAATATAACCATTTCTAATATTTGTGGTGCCCAACAATAGGTGATTTTGAACCAGCCGTTGAAAAACGAGATGTTTTATACGTTTTATTCCAGCCAATGTCAATATTGGCTTTTTCGTGTTGGTTAGGAAACGCACAACCAGCCGGCCCGTGTATTGTCATTATTAATTAATTATTGAATTAAACGGTCACCGTAATATTTTGAAAGTGGAGCTGAATTGGTATGATCGTATTCAATCTAAATTCACACATTTTGGGGTTTATTAAAAACTACCTTCATAGCACTTTGAGGTTCTAAAAGGGCACTAGAAATGTCATAAATAAGAAGAGCAATAACTATGTACTTTGAAGGCATTTGCGGTCTTAAACAACTTCTCAACTATCCCTTTAACATGTTGTTAATGAATGGACGATACTCGAAATCCAGTCTGTTTATACTAATTCGTCACTGTTTTCACGAAGTGACGGTAGTGAAAAAAATTGCATTCACTTTGCGTTACGATTTTCCTCACTACCGTCACTTCGTGAAAACAAGGACGAATTGTTGCTATGTCGGGTAAGCATCGGGCAAGCTTTCGGGTTGCCAAAACAACCTTTGTTTAATGCCTAGTGCGTTACTTCATGATGAGCGTGCGTGCATGAAAACCACGTATTGCGTAATCTGAATTTGATTGCTATTGAAAATACGAGGTTGAGGTAATAAACTTCTCCTCGAAGTGATTTCATGTAGGTTTCTCCCATCATGGCCAGTGTATTATTGACACCGGTCAGTGACAGAAATAGTGAACGTTCACTTGACAAGGTTTAATTGGGACTTTCTAGATATAAAAAATATAAGTATACGAGATTTGTTTCAATACTAAGGGAATGACACCACAAACTCGTGACAGAGTTGCCATTTTGCCGTCTTTTGTCGATGGTGAGGTCTGATTTCGTTAATTTATGAATAGAAGCTTGTATTTAAGACCTATTTATTTTTTCGATAATATTGTGTTAACTGTGCTTGTTTTTAAAAAGGTGCATTATATAAACTTCAAAGTAAGAAAACATACAGAGGGAAAAAGGAGAGAGTTCCAAGGAAACATTTTTGTGTAGTTTATTGAAACACATTGTTTTTTGACATTTCAGACATTGATAGATTATGTCTCTATGAAGAGAATTAGTCAAAAGTGAGCTATCTTTTTATAGGTACACAGTCTGTTTTAGTTTTGTTTAATTATTTAGGATCAATTATTATTATAGTTATCCGAAACTAGTCAGTTGTAA
Organism: Strongylocentrotus purpuratus; assembly: GCF_000002235.5. Taxonomy (NCBI): domain Eukaryota; kingdom Metazoa; phylum Echinodermata; class Echinoidea; order Camarodonta; family Strongylocentrotidae; genus Strongylocentrotus; species Strongylocentrotus purpuratus. The sequence continues at coordinate 26,321,440 of NW_022145598.1, forward strand.
ATTTTGTAACGATGTAAATGTTATTTATTGATCCAAATACAATGAATGCATACATGTACGATGTTCACATTATTGTAGGTCTATCAGAAATGGGGTTGCGTACGGTTCCCAAACATTCCTAACCTTAGTAACGAACCTTACTTTATTTGGTACACATTGATATGCTCTTTAAATTGATGTTTTGCGACTGTTTTTTTAAATGTAATCAATGCCATTCATATTCCTCACCCAGGTTTGATTGGATTCCTCTCCGTTGCATTTTTTGGTAGCCTTTTGGGTTGTATCATCATGACAGTATTCATGCTGAAGTACAGGTATGCCTCACAGCAAAACACGTTACATTAAGATTTAATTTAGCTTTTAATTTGTAGACTGAAAGAGAAGGTTGAGATTTGGAAATGGTAACAATTGACGTGTGAGCTTTGCTAATTTTTTTAAATGTCAGGTTGGAAAAATATCAACGGAGGTATGTCACCGGAAAGAGATTGCCCCTTTAATTACTCTTAAGTCTCATTTTAGAAACAAAACGAGAAATCTTCTCAGACATTTTTCTCTAAGATAAGCTTGACATCTGGTAATGATAATAAATACAAATAAGTTTTTTTTTCTTCACAGAATCTAACAAAACCTACAGTGAAGGTTCAAAATAACAATGAAATGACCGGAGCCAAACGATCTTTGTAGAGAAAATGTATAGGGACTATTAAAGTAATGAGCATAGAGAAATACGGAAATCAAATACTGTAAGTAGGCCCGTCACCATGTGCTTAACAGGGGCGTCGCTAGACATTTTTCATTGGGGGGGGGGGGGGGTGAAGAGGCCACCGATTACCGACAAAACTAGCCACCAGTTACCGACAAATATATTAATGCCAATGTCCCCATGTGTACATATTTTACCCTATGAACCCGGGGCCGGGAGCTAAAATATTGTTTTGTTCCCCCCTCCCCGCGAAGCGCGGAAGCTTTGACATTTCATTTCATTATTAGATACACTGTCGCTCATAAAGGTGGACTATTTTTGTTTTACCTCAATTTATAGAATTATTTTTAAAATAATTTAAAAATAATAGATCTAGATAATAATATGCATTCTCAGATGTTATTGAATAATAATTTGACAATGTGTGTTTTGCGTGACTGCTAAAGCATGTGTATGCTACTATGCTTACCAAATAGGGGACCTACGCCCTTAAAGGGACTTGGTAACATTGTTCAGATGAGAGATAGTGGTGCCAAGGTAGTGACTTCAATGCTAGATGTACAATTAAAGATAATCTGAAAAGTTTGAATGGTACAAATTGGGAAAAACTGATCTGATCGATTCCCTAATTCTCCCAACTATATTATTCAAATTTAATTACATTCTAGGTGAATGGAAATCTCGCAAAGCAATAAAAATGGCTCTACAATCCATTCCAGACATTTAAGTGTTGACAGATTATTTAAAGCCTGTTTTATGTCTTTTTTTCATGAACAAACGGTTGGGAAAATTCAAAAAATGGTTGGGTGTCGTACATCGACGCCTTCAAAGAAAACCATAGATATCTTCGTGGTTTGAGAATTTTTTTCAGGATTTTTTGCATGTCAGAGGGTAAGTACAGTAGAAAGAATATAGTAAGTAACATTTTATACAAAATTTAAGCAATTTTTTCATCAACCTTCAACAATGTTACCAAGTCACTTTAAGTCATAAATGACACTAATGAGGATTAATGCCCCACAAAAGGGCACTAATATAGCACATCGACACGGTTTTGATCCTGGGGCCTCACAGTTACGAGGTCATTGCTTTGTCACTGAACCATGACTGCACGCAGCGGGGGCTAGGGTAGGGGGCAGTTTCCATAAATAAAATAAAAAACAGAAAGTGCAATAAATTTTCAATAATTTATTGCATTTTACCCCGGTTTCCAACATAGACAAATCCTCTGGATGGCCATGCATTATGGCTCAAGGCATACGCACACAGAAGATTTGTTTATGTTGGGAACTGGGGTAAAATGCAATAAATTATTGAAAAATTATTGCATTTTATGTGTTTTTTTTATTTATGGAAACTGCCCCTACCCTAGCCCCCGCTGTTTACAGTCATGGTTCAGTGACAAAGCAATGGCCTCGTAACTGTGAGGTCCCAGGATCAAAAGCGTGTCGATGTGCTATATTAGTGCCCTTTTATGGGGCATTAATCCTTATAACTGTCATTTATGACTTATTAGGGCGTATGTCCCCTATTTGATAAGCATAAAAGCATACACATGCTTTAGCAGTCACGCAAAACACACATTAGCAAATTATTATTCAATAAAATCTGAGAATGTATACTTTTATCTAGATCTATTATTTTTAAATAATTTTTAAAATAATGCCGTAAATTGGGGTTAAACAAAAATATTCCACCTATATGAGCGACAGTGTATATAAGACGATTCGTTGTACCGTTCCCGACTCTTAATTCTTGTTTCGCCCCTCCCGCGCGTAGCGCAGAAGCTATGACGTTTTATTTAGTTATTAGAGAAAGAAGACGTTTCGTTGTACCGTTCTCGACTCTTAATCCTAGTCTGAAATCAGTTCACCCCTCCCGCGCGAAGCACGGGAGCTTTGACGTTTCATTAAATCATTAAAGAATAAAGACGATTCGTTGTACCGTTCTCGACTCTGAATCCTTGTCTGAATTTAGTTTACCCATCCGGCGCGAAGCGCTGAAGCTTTGACGTTTCATCAAATTATTAGAGAAAGAAGACGATTCGTTGTACCGTTCTTGAGTCTTAACTCAAATTGTCTAAATTTAGTTCCCCCTTCCCGCGCGTGGCGCGGAAGCTTTGACGTTTTCTTAAATTATTAGAGAAAGTAGACGATTCGTTGTACCATGGACCTAATACGGATGGACATTCAACGTGATTCTTTTTTTGATCCAATATTAGTCGCCGCCTTCTGATTATGTGCATCTTAATGAGAACATTCAGCTGTTTTAACAATAACGACTGCGTAAGAATTTTCGGTCATTGACAAGGGAGCAGTTTCCCTCACTTGGGTTTTGTTTGGATGGTGTGCTCTGTAAGAGTGTGTCTTCAATAAAAGCATCCTCAATGGGGAGCAGCAAAGTTGAAAAGCAGACGATTGTGGTGATATGAAATGTATTATTACTGATTCGCAGACTTTCGCACACACCTATGACCTTATAAATGCCAGAATGCCATGATCTTTATAAACCCTGTGTGTTGTAACTCTGGAATAGTATGAGGGAATAGGGGGAACGGGATTTTAAATCACAACCAATCCAACTATAAACTCTATCTAATATATCAACATGTTTTCAAAATAAAATACAGTACACGGAACAACAATTTCCGATTATAAGCCAGAACTGCACATCGATTTTCCATTTGTAATTGCGTTTCTACATCTACAGGAGATCAGCAAATGAGGCTAGTAGTCAGCAGCAAGAGGGGTATCATCGGACAGGCAATCAGAACTGTTACAACGGATCACAACATGGTGAGGAAGGTTGCATGGAACTTAACGTTGTCCCTCCCAAGCTACCAGAGGGATCTTCACTAGATCATGATGAAGTATACGACACGCCACGACATGCCGACGATGAAGATGTTTACGAAAATCTTCAGATCTAAAAATTGAAACAAAATCTTGTAATAAATCTACTCTTGCTCTTCTTTCCTCTCTTTACCTCTCCCCTTTCCATTTCTGTACTCTTATCCACTCTTTCTACCTTTCTACCGTCTGCTTTTCATGTTTACTTCATTTTTTCTGTCTTTTAGTTATCTTTCTCTGTTCTGAAAATAGATATCATTTCTGAAAAACAACGTAATTTTTTGATCATGTTAATCGTTCCTTATATTTTTCATTTGCTTTGTAATTCACTTTTTATGTTTATTTATCTGAACCTGCAAGATTTAACTTCAGTTCAATGCATTATATCTCTGATTTATTGCATTTTTTTAATGTTCAATTTGAACATGTTAAATTATTATTTACAATTTTTTTATTTACATTGTACGTAATTCTGTAATTCCGCAATTCTCGCAGAGAATTATTGTATTTGGAGCATGTGTGATTATTACTCTAGATTTTTTAAATTTAATCTAAACGATGGTGTGCGTTTTTGTTAATACCATGTTCGCTTGTTCGTTCTCTTATATAAAAAAATATATATATCTTGAGTTTTGTATTAAAGGTTGCATTAAGAACTCAGTATAATTGCGTTCAATAGAACATATATTCATGATTTTCTCTAGAAACGTCCTTTCGTTGAAGATTGTAAAAGATTATGAAAGATTATTTTAAAAAGGTATTACTTCAGTCTTCGTTTCCCAGTTACTGTAGATACGTCTTGTCGTTAAAGATTTTAAACGAACACAAAATGAAATGTAGGTAGTATACTTTATGATGAAACTTGTATATACAGCAGCTATACATGTACAAATGCTTTTTGAAATGGTGAGAAAAGATGGACCCTCGGTTAGATGTACACAATCAATCACATAGCATAACCGCCATATGTAAGGCATACTTTGTATTCCTTCTATTTAGCTCATACTGTAACCATCAAAAACATCTTGATTTTTTGTTTAAAAGTAATCATAAAGATGTTTGTTATGTGTAATTATGATTCAATGTAATTTCATAATATTTCACTGGTATTTAAAGGGATAGTTGAGTTCTGTTTTCAGACCGCAAATGCCTTCAAAGTGCATGGTTATTGCTTTTATTCTTATCTATGACATTTTCTAGTGCCCTTTTAGAACCTAAAATTGCTATGAAGGTAATTTTAGACCCCAAAATGTGAGAAATTTAGCCAATACGAGCATACCAATTCAGCTCCATTTAAGAAAAAACACGCTGACCGTTAATTAATTATTTAATTAAAAATAACAGTACATGGGCCGGCTGGTCGTGCGTAATATAAGCAACAAGAAAGTGCCAACAAAAAAGCCAACATCGGCATTGGCTTGAAATACGACGTAAAAAGCGTTATTTTGTTTTTTTCAACGGTTTTTTCAAATTTTTCAAAATAACTAATATTTGTGGTGGTACACAAATAGAAATTGTTATATTTTAGCCGTCTCTGAACCGATTATGATCAAACAAAGATGATTTTGTCTTTTAAATATTATGTTCTTTCAAATTTGACACTCAGTTTTTCATTATCTCACAAAAAAAATATTTTGTGTAGCGCCCTCTGCAACAGAACTCAACTATCCCTTTAACATTACATCTTAAAGCTAATGCATTGAGTTTGACCGATATACACATATCTATCTATATATTTATATAATTGTATATATATATATATATATAGATACAATGTGGAAGGAAATGAGAGCATAACGGTTGCGTAGCTTCAATCAAAATTCATAATGCTGTTTACCCTCCTGTTATACAGTTGACTACTTATTCAAACCCCTTGCAAATTTGACGGGTCCCCTCCCCCTTTTTTTCTTAACTAAAGAATGAAAGGTGGACTGGTTGAATGACAGCCTTTGTCGAATGCTTCCAGGTGTAAGCTTTAATATGTCACATTCTCAAGAAACACAAACCGCGACGAATCAATCCTTCACATACTTAACAAAATACAAAACTTGGTAAGGGTACGAATGCTTAAGTTGTTGACTGTATGGATATATTCATATATTATATACTCTGACATATGTATTTCTTGATTTTAATATGCACAATCTACTCAGAGACTAATTGAATGCAAGCATAATTATATATATGATTAGTACTCAAGATTATTTTAATTAACCGAAAAGGATTAACGCTTGTGCTTGTGCGTTCTATATTCTTAAAAATAAGCATTCTAGATTTAGGCATTTAGGGTGCATAAGAACTCAGTATAAACATTTTGAATGGAGGTACGAATGATTTAGTTGTTGACTGCATTGATATATTCATATAGTATATAGTACTCTGACATATGTATATCTTGCAAAGCCTGATTTTAATATGCACCATCTACTCAAGAGACTAATTGAATGCAAGCATAATTATATGATTAGTACTCAGGATTATTTAAATTAAACGAAAAGGATTAATGCTTGTGCTTGTGCTTCGTATATTCTTAAAAATAAGCGTTCTAGATTTAGGCATTTAAGGTGCATAAGAGCTCAGTATAAACATTTTGAATGGCGGTACGAATGATTTAGTTGTTGACGGTATGGGTATATTCATATATTATATACTCTGACATATGTATTTCTTGAAAAGTCTGATTTTAATATGCACAATCTACTCAGAGACTAATTGAATGTAAGCATAATTGTATATATGATTAGTACTCAAGATTATTTTGATTAACGGAAAGAGAATAACGCTTGTGCTTGTGCGTCGTATATTCTTAAAGCCCAAGTCCACTCGAAAAATAACTTACTTTCAATAGAACCAGAAAAATCAGAAAAACTAATCAAAAAAAGTTTGAGCTAAATCGAATAACTAATAAGAAAGTTATGAAATTGTAATGACATGAAAAACTTTGAAAATCACTACACAAATTGGCAACTCACTCATGAGTCTGTGACGTATGGTCCTCACTATCCACTAATTATTTTCTGTATATTGATAATATAAATTTCCTATTTTCACCCTAAGAATCTTATCTCTTCACACCAGCATCCAAGTTAGATTGTTAGTAATATGTGTTTGTGTGGATGCACAAATATAGAGTAATTTTTGTCCAGTCAAATCATGAAAAAATTGAATTTTGATAAACTATTTATATAAAAATCAATAATTATGAAATACAATATTCAGAAAATAGTATCAATTCTTCAAAATTCATAACAGTTTTGGGGATATGTCATGCACGCAATATGATACAAATCATATAACCTGGGCAAAGGTAGTGGGAAAATCGAGTTTTGGGGGATAAAAAGGGAAATTAACGGGATTAAACTATGTAAAGCAATTAATAAGTTGTGAGGACATGACGTCACAAACTGATAACCATCTTGGCAATTTGTGTTGTGATTCGCATTGTTCCATAGTTTTACATACTTTTTCAAAAATTCATAACTTTCTTATTAGTTATCCGATTTTGCTCAAACTTTTGTTGATTGGTTTGTCTGATTTTTCTGCTTTTATTGAAAGTAACTTATTTTTCGAGTGGACTTGTCCTTTAAATAAAAACTTTCTAGATTTAGGCATTTAAGGTGCATAATAGCTCATTATATACGTTTTAAATGGAGGATATAAACCAAGATGTCCATACGTTTGAGGGTGTAAGCACCATGCTATGACTTTTCATATGAGAGTCAAGAGCTGTTTTCAATATGCCAATGAGTTCCGACTGGTTCTCACTCTAAGTACAGTAGTAAGAAGATGGAAATATTGAAACATGACCTGGATCTGCACATTACAAATCTCTTCTTTTTCAGATAAAGTTCATTATTTTGTTGAGTACTCTGCACTTTAAAATGTTGTAAGAAGCATAATAAATATAAGGAAATAAAGAAAGCATTCTTCCACGGCTACATATTTTTCTCTTTTTTGATATATGAACATCTTTGCCTGGAGAATATTCCTTTAAATCAAATTGTATTCGTTCTTTGGCGTGACGCACCCTCTATTAACGGAACTATGTCCTATTTGCATGCCAACAAAATGAAAAGGTTAAACTCCAACGATATTTGAAGACATTAACAACTTACATTTTCCTTCAAAACGAAAGGGCTTGAAAATGGCTTTTAGTGGGAAAATAATGACCATTAGTTCTCTTTTCGAAAAGTGATTGCATTCACCTAAGGCGAGGCGTCAAAAATAAATATACCAGCCAGCGGCAGCTAACTGCACTTGTGCGTCCTGGCTGCATTTTTAAAATTAGCTCAGCCGGCTACCGCTGGCGGTAGGAAATGGCATTCAAAAGCATGCGCCGGCTGCCGCCTTTTGAATGGAAACCGAGCCTCAGATCCAAGCCTGGCGCAAGCCGGCTGGGCTAATAAGTGAAAAATAATTACTTCGGCCGTAATTGCAGCCTCGATGCGCCAATACGTGAGGCGGCAGCCTGCTGGTATCGATATTTTTGACGCCTCGCCTAAGTAATAGTCTAATTTTAAGCCCATTTGACTGAACGGTCGTACGTTTTGTGCTGCACAAAGATTCAATCAGTTTAAATTCGGCCATTACACGTAGTAGGTTTAATATTGATGTAGACAAATGCTCGTGTATCTTTACAGCCCATTTCATGTTTGTCATTACCAAGGAAACAAAGATGTCAGTCTGTCACTCAATAGTGTCTGACTGTGAGGTCTAGAAGGTAAACGGGTTTCCTTGCATAATTTGAATACTAGGACACTGTTTATGTTTAAATTTCACATATAGGACATACGTGACATATTCATTACTCCTGACAAGTTCTACATGATTTGATGTTGGCTGCAAAAAGAGACACAGTACCTTTAAAGAAATGAATTGAAAACAAGCTGGGCCATATTATGGAGTTAACCGTTACAGAATGCGAATAAACGGATCTAAATTCAGGCTCTAATGATAACGTCCAGGAGAAGAGATTATCATTTGTTAAACGTTCAAGACGACGAGTCCAATCATAGATTGATATCAACATTTTTACAGGCTCCCCGTAAACTCATATGTAAATCAAAGGGAAAAAACATAATTATAAGGTTTTAAGAAACGGCGCTATGATAATGTTGAAATGAGAAATGAGATGTATGAGTATAATCGTCATTATGGAAAATTCAATTGTGATTACTTTGTCGGGGTATGAGGCATGCGCGTTTTAGCCTTGACTTTAGGGGGTGACGCATCATGCTGATACATCTTAAAATTAGAACCTCTCCAGTGAGGAAGGGGCCGCGTGCGTGTTGCCGTGAGACCCAAATAATTGAATAGCCTGTTTAGACAAGAGGAAAATTATACGAAACTCGTACTCGTGTATTCAAAAGTGACGTCGCATAAAGAATCATCGTAGGGTGAAAGGGGCGTACACATAATTAGAAACGTCGTTTAAAAGATAGTTTTTTTTTTAAAAGGTCAGTTGACATAGCAGCTGGCCAATCATCAGTGCGCGCTCACAAATAATATTTCGGTGCATGAAATTGCATAAAATGTGATTTTTGTGGGCATCGATTAATATGACAGAGGTTCAAAAAGCTGTAGAGATCATGCATAACATTACAGGACTTTTACGGTTCTTAAATGAAGGTGCTTTTACATGACCTTAAAACAAAATATTTTAAGAGTCCTTTAAAAATAATTATTCTCCCCCTAGCATCTCATTTAAATGATGTGAGATGAGAATTTACGATTTTTTTTCTTCATTTCATTTCATTTATTTTTCAGTTCTGAAAAATAATAAAATCAGTATACATTAAACATATATGAAGAAATTATGAACTTATTTTAAACAGAACTGGCCAGGGCTCCAAGATAAGCGAAGGTTTATGTCTTGTGAGCACTGACAATTAATTTCATGTACAAGGAAAATACATACATCAGGGGGTTCCTGGTGATGCAAAAGTACAGCGAAGAGAAAAATGAAAGGTATAGACTGAACAGAGAGAGAAAGAGAGAAAGAAAGAGAGAGAGAGAGAGAGAGAGAGAGGGAGAGAGAGAAAGAGGAAGAAAGAAAGAAAGAGAGAGAGAGAGAGAGAAAGGAATTACAGTTGATTGCGCACTTCACTCTTCGTTTTTTGTTTTTATTGTTGACAAAACTGCGCATGCGCATTCTGTAGAAAGAAATAACTAGCACTGGAAAACAAGGTGTTTGAGAATGGTTATAAGTCCCCTAGAATGATTTTTAAAAAATGAGAAAAATGTGACTTATGTGAAATTTTGAGAAATAGAGTACCAAATCATAAGCTGAGGAGACGTCGCAAAAATTAGCAGGGAGTGCCTTTGACCTTCCCCAAATGTCAACTCCCATAGGTTCACGTGCAAAGCTTGCTTGCTTACTTGCTTAAGTCGGGTCAACTGCCCGAGCTGTGATGGCCATCCACACATTCCTGTCCAGCATGGCTGCTTTTATCTCTGACAGTTCAAGTCCCGTATCCTTCTTGAGTAGGTCTGTATAAGTAAGAAAAGGTCTTCCAGGTTTCTTCTTCCCGTGTTTAGGCTTCCAGAGTAAAAGCTGAGATATTGGTTCATTGATGTTCCTACAGCTGTGGCCTGCAAAACGTAGTCTTCTTTCCCTGATCTTTTCTGATACTTTTGGTAGATTCCCGTACAGCTCCTTATTGGTCATATGCTGGCTCCAGTGCACGTTGAATGCTGTCCTAAGAAGTCTGGTGTAGCAACCATCTAATTCTTTTGCCAACTTTGTTGTAACTGTCCATGCTTCGCAGCCGTATAGAAGCACTGATTCAACTGTAGCAACAAACAGACGTTGTTTGAACTGCCTAGGAAGAGTAGATTTCCAGATTCTTCCAAGCTTGCTACACGCTCTCCATGCTGCTGACTTACGAGCTTTCACATCTTTTTCTGTGCTCACCATCAGTGCTTCCAGGTACTTGAAATCAGGTACATTCTCCAACTGAATTTCATTATTTGTTTTTATAGTGATGATCCCCCTGTGATTGAATGACATGAACTTGGTTTTGCCTGAATTCATCCGGAGCCCGACCTTGCCTACCGATGTCTCCACCCTGCTCAGGAGTTTTTGGGCTTGCTCTAATTCCTCAGATAGCAGGGCTATGTCATCGGCGAAATCTAGGTCTGTTATGATTTCCGGACCAACTCTCCTACTTCTCCTTCTTTCTAGTTGGAATCCAAGTTCTTCTTCATGGCCGTCTATAGCTGCTCGCAAGGCATAATCGAGGACTATTACAAATAGGTAAGGTGCAAGCGTGTCACCTTGAAGCACACCAGCCATGATTTCAAAGAGGTCAGTCTCTCCATCAGGTGATATTACTTTTGCTTTGGTGTCTTCGTACATCTTGCCAATAGCATTCACCAGTTGTTCCGGTATGCCATATGCAGTAAGGATCTTCAACATCTTGCCTCTGTGGATGGTATCGAAGGCTTTGCGAAAGTCAATAAATGTGATAATAGCCGGGAGCTGATTTTCTTTTACTCCTTCTATAAGCCTGCGAAGTGCCAAAATATGTCCCACTGTGGTCCTTCCAACTCTGAATCCATTTTGGTTGGTTCTCAGGTGACTATCAAGTACTGGTCTGATCCTGTTCAAAATCAATCTATTGAAAGTTTTGGCCACGATGGAGCTTAGACTGATTCCTCGATAGTTTCCTCCTTGGCTCAGGTCTCCAGACTTTGGTATTGGTACAATGTTCAGTATGGACCATTGGTGGGGCTTTTCTTCATTGATCAGAGCGTTGTTGCAGAAACTCAGAATGATTTCATCCAGGTCACATCTTTTTAGAACCTCTGGTGGTATGCCATCTTCCCCAAAGCTCTTCCCTTCTACTAGTGACTTTATTGCCTTTGAATATTCTTTCAGATCAAATGGCCCTGTCTTGATGTTCAGACTCTCTAGTATAGGCAGAATTTCTTCATCCTCATCATCTATATCAGGAGGGCTTCCAAGAAGATTCTTGAAGTGGTTGAACCAGTTTATGACCCTGTCTGTGTGTCTCCTTTTAACTGCCCTTTCGGGGATGCTTTCCTTCCGGTTATGTCATTTATGAGTCTCCAGCTCTGCCCATGTTTACTGTTGGCATGCGCTCTCTCCACATCTTTTAGTTTACTATCAAGATCTTCTTGTATAACTACATTGTATGCTTCCTCAAGGTTGTGCTTGGCTTGCTTGTAGATCTGCCGATTTTCATCAGGTGTATCTTTCTGGTACTCCATGTAGGTTTTATTGATCTTATTTCTAGCACTGATTACACGTGTATCGTTGGGAAAATGCAACTTTCTTGTCTTCTTTTTCACTGGGATAACTTTCTCAGTAGCCTCCTTATGTGCTGTTATGAATCGCTCATACCTCTCGGTAGCTGATTCTTCCTCCTTCTCTAGGGGCTGGAACCTGTTGCGTACTTTAATGCTGTATAGCTTCTGAAGGTGGTTGTCAGTGCTGAGAAGTTTCCAATCGTGCTGTTTTCCTTTTGCCAAGGTTTTGCTCTTTCGAAGGCTCAAACGGACTCTTGCAGATACTATTCTATGGTCGGATCCTACACTGGCAAAAGTACTATACGCCTCGACATTATTCAAGCTGTTCCTCCACTTTTTCCTTATTAGTATATAATCCAGTTGGCATTTATTTCCACCTGGGCTAATATAGGCAGGCGCGTAGCCACGGGGGGGGGGCACGGGGGGGCACGTGCCCCCCCTAAAATTTCCAGGATCGGTTGAAATTTTGTAGACCCCTTTTTTTGACCTCGATCGATTACATGTATGTGCCCCCCCCCCCCCCAAACATCAAACTCTGGCTACGCGCCTGAATATAGGTCCACAATTTCCCTTTCTTCTTACAGTACTGACCACTTGCTATAACTAGGTTCTTTTCAACTGCCATGTCCACTAAGTACTTTCCATTTCTGTTGGTTGTTTCATGGTAAGTATATTTAGCATCCTCAGGTCCAATTCTGGCATTGAAGTCTCCAACCACAAGAAGAACATTGTGTGCTGGTATGGAGTCAATTGCTCTTCTTAAATTGTGCAAAGACAAGATGATTATTCTTACCCTAGAATCTCTTTGAATTGATTTACCTGTAATTTTAAGACATGGTAAACATAAGAGAGGCTCATAAATTTGCAGGAAAGTGCATTATATTTGCCTTCCCAACCACTTTACAAGGCGATTGGCTTCTCTCTTCTAGATTAAATTACAAAAGGTTAAAAAACGAGCGCACGTGTAGTGCTGGGAGAAGGATTTGAAGTATCTTCAAATGATATGTTTAGTCGCTTAAGCTACAGTCCCATATACGTCCCGGACCGTCCCGGACCATCCCAGACCCCATTCGGGGTGATCCGGGATTCGGTCCGTGTTGACACCGTGTTGGCACCGGGGTGGTCCTGGATGGTCCTGGATGGTCCTGGGCGGTCCGGGAGTCGACCCCGGATGTTTTTGACGGTCAAAAACTGCCGGGGTGGTCCGGGACGGTCCGGGACAATAGTTTGATCCGGGGTGATCCGTGTAGCCACCGTGCTGGGTCCGGGGTCATCCGTAGTGGCGCCGGGGCGGTCCGTGTTGATCCGTGGCAGTCCGGGAGTGAGTTATTGACCCCGGATCACCCCGGCGCCCCTACGGATGATCCCGGACCCAGCACGGTGGCGACACGGATCACCCTGGACCAGCACGGGATGATCCGTGTTGGCACCGGGATGGTCCGGTGTCATCCGTGTTGGCACCGTGTTGGCACCGGGGTGGTCCGGGACGGTCCGTGGCGGCTCCGTGCTGGGTCTGGAATGATCTGTACTGCTGCCGGGGCTATGCCCGGACGGTCCGGGGCGGTCCGTAGTGGTACCGTGTTGGGTCCGGGGAGACGGTCGGCGGTTGCGATTTTTTGAACAAAACATCCCGGACCATCCCGGATCACCCCAGACCATGGTCCGGGATGGTCCGGAGTGGTCCGTGCTCGTCCGTGCTGGTCCGGCTTTATATGGGACTGGGGGTTTAGTATGGATGCCTATTCAGACACGTTTCCAGTTTGGACGTGCAGTGATGATGTATAAATCAATGCATGACATGGCACCGACATACTTAAAACAAGATTTACATCATGTTAGTTCACTACATGATTACAACACAAGACATGCTGTAAGGGATGCATTGTGTGTACCCAAAGCGGACAATTATAAAAAATAGTCCTCTAATTTCTGGAATTAGAGTATGGAACCAACCTAAAAGTCCTGTCAAAATGTCACCTACTTTGAACAGTTTTAAACACGCTCTAAAAGCCCTGTTATCTGTAGATGACGTGTAAGGGAACTTTTGGTGGTTTCGTGCGAAGGTAACCATTTTTTTCCTATTTGCAAAATTATGTAATTTGGTTGACATGGTTATCGTTATATCATGTATTCATACATGTAATGTATCCATTTTCAGCTATCTTGTAAACAACCTAAGTGTATTAGTTAAAGAGCAATTGGATGTAAATATGTATATAACAATGTTGGTATCCCGTGCGTTAAGCTAAATCAGATTATTAAATGAACGTTTTTAAAAATTGTATTTAATTTGAAAATTCCATTCAACTATTTCTTGTAAATGATCAAGGATGATTCTTGAATAATCAGTTATTTCAAGGGGATACCAATTAATTTGTATTTTACCTGTTTATATGCTTGTGTATTTATCTATTTTTTTTTAATGCTGTTATTTGTTTTTATTATTACCAAACAGGGCCTCATGGAAGACCACCAAATTGGTGATATGTGTGAGTATAATCGTCATTATGGAAAATTCAATTGTGATTACTTTGTCGGGGTATGAGGCATGCGCGTTTTAGCCTTGACTTTAGGGGGTGACGCATCATGCTGATACATCTTAAAATTAGAACCTCTCCAGTGAGGAAGGGGCCGCGTGCGTGTTGCCGTGAGACCCAAATAATTGAATAGCCTGTTTAGACAAGAGGAAAATTATACGAAACTCGTACTCGTGTATTCAAAAGTGACGTCGCATAAAGAATCATCGTAGGGTGAAAGGGGCGTACACATAATTAGAAACGTCGTTTAAAAGATAGTTTTTTTTTTAAAAGGTCAGTTGACATAGCAGCTGGCCAATCATCAGTGCGCGCTCACAAATAATATTTCGGTGCATGAAATTGCATAAAATGTGATTTTTGTGGGCATCGATTAATATGACAGAGGTTCAAAAAGCTGTAGAGATCATGCATAACATTACAGGACTTTTACGGTTCTTAAATGAAGGTGCTTTTACATGACCTTAAAACAAAATATTTTAAGAGTCCTTTAAAAATAATTATTCTCCCCCTAGCATCTCATTTAAATGATGTGAGATGAGAATTTACGATTTTTTTTCTTCATTTCATTTCATTTATTTTTCAGTTCTGAAAAATAATAAAATCAGTATACATTAAACATATATGAAGAAATTATGAACTTATTTTAAACAGAACTGGCCAGGGCTCCAAGATAAGCGAAGGTTTATGTCTTGTGAGCACTGACAATTAATTTCATGTACAAGGAAAATACATACATCAGGGGGTTCCTGGTGATGCAAAAGTACAGCGAAGAGAAAAATGAAAGGTATAGACTGAACAGAGAGAGAAAGAGAGAAAGAAAGAGAGAGAGAGAGAGAGAGAGAGAGGGAGAGAGAGAAAGAGGAAGAAAGAAACAAAATAGTCCTCTAATTTCTGGAATTAGAGTATGGAACCAACCTAAAAGTCCTGTCAAAATGTCACCTACTTTGAACAGTTTTAAACACGCTCTAAAAGCCCTGTTATCTGTAGATGACGTGTAAGGGAACTTTTGGTGGTTTCGTGCGAAGGTAACCATTTTTTTCCTATTTGCAAAATTATGTAATTTGGTTGACATGGTTATCGTTATATCATGTATTCATACATGTAATGTATCCATTTTCAGCTATCTTGTAAACAACCTAAGTGTATTAGTTAAAGAGCAATTGGATGTAAATATGTATATAACAATGTTGGTATCCCGTGCGTTAAGCTAAATCAGATTATTAAATGAACGTTTTTAAAAATTGTATTTAATTTGAAAATTCCATTCAACTATTTCTTGTAAATGATCAAGGATGATTCTTGAATAATCAGTTATTTCAAGGGGATACCAATTAATTTGTATTTTACCTGTTTATATGCTTGTGTATTTATCTATTTTTTTTTAATGCTGTTATTTGTTTTTATTATTACCAAACAGGGCCTCATGGAAGACCACCAAATTGGTGATATGTGCCACCCTGTATAAATATCAGAAATAAATAAATAAATTGAAAAAAATAAAAAATTAAACTGTACATGGCGACATGCGCATTCGGGGAAAAAGAGACAACTCTTCATCTCTCATTAGATTAACACGGGAAAATAGTTGAATTTACCCTGGTATGACTTTGAAATCGGGTAAAATGAGACGCAGATGACATTTGAGGACATGGAATACCACAACATAAACTCGAAAAGCTGAAAAGACCTCGCATAAATTTGCAGAAATATGCATGGGTGCTTTTGACTTTCGAAACAATATGAACTCCCACGCAAGATGAAATGCGGTCGTATGCACTTATTGATTCAAAGCATGAAAGCAAATATTAAATCGCGCGTCTTAATATGGAATAGTTACAACAACAAGGAAATAGCCACCACATAATTCTAGATACTCGAGTGTCTGGTATATCGGGATTGGCCTCAATTAATCGTAACAAGATGAAGGAACCTGATAAATGTAGAATGATTGGTTTGCTTCTGGTAATGCATGTGATGGCATCTGTATACGCAGTTGGTGAGTTACAATTAACATTTTGGGTTTGTAAAATACGGTACAAAGCTTATCAATCTAATAATTCATAAAGGGGATTACACAGCATTGGTACATGGTTTGCCTATGTGTATTATTGTTTTGTGTGAATGTACTCTGCAAGTAATTTCCTCATAATTGTGTTGCAACGTATACCCGGGATACCAGATCACCGCTAAGTACAATCTTATGGTTTCCTTCTCCCTTATTATTTCAAAATTCACGTGTTGTTCTTGTTTTCAATCAGATGAAGATGACGTCTCCAATACTTTTTGTTTAAGTTGATTGCATTTGTTTTTATAATGGAGGGTGAGGCAGAAGAAGACACTTTTTTTTAAAAGTCAAACAAAGCTTTACCAATGATTACGGTTTGCAAGTGGAATATGAACAAGAAAAAAATGATCAGCAATTGAGAGAAATTAAACATATATATCTTTTACAATAATCATTTTCGTTTCAACTGAACTGTTTTGCATCCTCCCCAGATTTATGGGTTAGAAAACTTTGCCATAAATTATGGTCTAATGTGAATAGTCACATAAATGAGACTAACCCGAGACTGACGACCAACTGAACAAACTACATGTATATCATTACCTTATCTAGTTCTTTAGCATCTAGTATCTAGTTGCCATTGCTAGTTTGCAGCCCGTGTGGATACCTGATGGAATTCCATAATTTCGTACATCATGAAAAAATGTATGGAATATCTATTCTGAGTAATATTGATATAGTAATCGATTTAGCCATTAAGTGTTGTGATTCGACTAACTAAGTTCCACAAAACATATCAACAGAGGTAAAAATCTGCCCTAAAATCGCGCGTTTTTTCGCTAGTTTGTTTTTGAAATAGTAGAAATAATAATAATATTGCATTGTTTTGCTAAAATATGTCAAGATTACTAAAATCTTTATTTTTATATAAGAAGTTTTATTTATAGTGCATGATGGAACCAGTAAGGCCCGCTGAAAAAAAAATTTCTCAGGTTATATTCGTTTATTTATTCGTAGCAACCAAAGGTTGGATTGATAAAGTACATACTTTTTCAACATGATTATGAACATTATTCAATTGAGTACAATGAAATTAGTAAATTATGATTATAAATACATGTAGATCATTAATACAACGAACATTACAAATCATTCCCGTATATCATATTACAGGTAAATAATTACAAGGAAAAAGTAAACAAAATTTGAATAGAGAAGAAAAGGGAGCAAGAGGGGAGAAAAGAAAAGAAAATAAAGAATTGAAAAACTGCAATGATCAATCAAATAAATTCTGGTATCCAAATATAAAAATAGATAATATAATTATAACGAACGTCGACGTATGGGTATAAACTGATAACTACATGAACTGACAAATTATTCCAAATTAATGCTCTGAAGCAAAGATAATACATAATTAAAAACCAGCTGCATGTGTCGGGTAACAAGTTCAAAGGAATATGGAATGGTTGAAAATGTATATCGCACTAATCGCCTGCTTATTGTAAAGTACATACACTTCAAGGGATAAAACTATTCTTAACTCGATTTGTTTTACACCTGGGCAGACCCACTTGTTTATTTCTCCTAAGGTTATATTTTGTTTCACGTTTTGGTGGAAGAAGGACATTTAGTTTGTGTTCTGGTTTCTGTTCTGGTTTCTGTATTTGGTTAAATAATTGCAAGCACATATTATTTCTACGATCAGCTAGGGAATCAATGTTCAGCACATTTAAAGAGTCATTTGAACCAGATTCATGACCCCATACCGGAATTATGACCCTTTGGGATAACGAACGTTTGTGGTATCAAACGAACCTTGATCTACAAGCCTTCGGAAATCGAACCTTCGTAGTCATGAACCTTCGGAAAAACAACTTGTATTCCAATCAGTTATACATTACTCAAAGCTGGAAGATGGTAATCATATACTCTGGTAAATATTCATGACAACAATGTCCAACCTGTCGGTAATCTAAATGTAGATGGCGTCAGTTTTCAACGTAAACCTGTCAATAATCTGCATATTCATGACGTCTCACATGTGGACATTCGGTATATTCATGATATTAATCTAGTCAAAGCAATTTTATTCTTTATCTGAATGCATCAAGATAATCTTTTATAAAGATCTTTCGCACCCTTAAAATATTTTTGTTACATTGACAAAGGAATTTAAAACATGAAATGTTTATATTCTTATCACAACATGATGATAGCGCCTTGAGCATTTAATCAAAATGGATAATGGCGCTTTTTAAATCTCATGTATTATTATTATTATTATTATTATTATAGTGATTGTTATTTAGTTCGATTCTTGTTTACATAATAACAAAAAATGACCTCGGGGAACATATATCCATGTGTTAAACATGCGATTGCACGGCAGAAAGTATTTGTTACTACACTCCGAGTTACCCAGTAGGGATATGACAAAAATGAAAGATGAAATTGTGGTAGACAGCGAAAGAATGAGAAAGAGAGAGAGAGAGAGAGAGGGGGGGGGCGAAAATGAGATGTTAGCTTTAAAAAATTACATTGTTTTTCCTTGTCTGTCATATCTATATATTTCGAAACTTCGTACCTATTTTCTGTACATTGTATTTGATAGAAAGAGAAAGAGAGGATAGAGAGAGAGAGAGAGAGAGGGGAGAAAGAGAGAGAAAGAGAGAGAGAGAGAGAGAGAGAACGAGAGAGCGAAAGAGAGATAGAGAGAGAGGAAGAGAGAGAGAGAGAAAGAGTGGGAGAGAGAGGGAGAGAGAGATTGAAATGGACGGGGAAGGGGGGGGGGTACCAGTCTTGCTGAAAGTCACATGTACCGTAGCATACACAACTGTGTCCTATAGTAACAACAAAAACATGTTGCATGGAAGTTTGGTCTAATCTCATCAGCTATTCCTTTGTTTTTTGTTTTTTTAATACTCGATGTGTACTTGAAATAATCATGCCAAACATTTTATAGACCCCTGGTTCTCCTGCCCCTCCCCTTCATCCCCACTGATTACAATTCCTGTAAGTTAAATATCTTCCATCATACAAAGACAGGATTACCAAGTCTTTTTCCGGAATGTTAATCACGCGATTGTGATCCAAAAGCTGATTGGGTTAGGAGTAGATCGCTGTATCATCCCTACTTGACGTAGCTTTTTGTCTCAGAGAACGCAAACTGTCAGCTACCATGGAACAACCTCCCAGGAGAGATCCATCACTTGTGGAGTGCCGCAGGGAACACGTTTAGGCCCGATACTTTTTTTTGTATTGGCCAACGATTCTGCACAGACGACTGAGAACCGCTGGAAGTACGTAGATGACCTAACTTTGTTGGAGGTCATTAACAAATTTCAACAGTCCCAATTACAGTCTCACGTCGATTGCCTTACTAGTTGGTGTCAGGAAAATGATGTTATTCCGAATGCCGCTAAGTGCAAGGCTATGCAAGTCTCCTTTCTCCGATTTCCACAGCATCCTCCTGATCTCCTCATCGACTCAGCTAGCCTGGAGATTGTTTCCGCGATTAAGTTGCTCGGGGTCATCATCCAATTTGACCTCAAGGGGGATCAACAAGTCGATCGCATCATCTCAAACGCGTCGAGGAGATTGTTCATCATCAATAAGTTAAAAAGGAATGGGGTCAACACACAAGATTTGGTGACAATCTATCAGCTCTACATTCGCCCGGTACTGGAGTTTGCGGCTCCCGTTTGGACTTCTGGTATAACGAAGGCTCAGGCTGAAACCATCGAACGTATTCAGAAGCGAGCCTTGAGGATAATCGTTTACCCAAATTTACTGCCATATAGTGAACTCCTAAAAACTTTAAAACTAGAATCCCTTAGTAATAGGCGTCTCGAACTAGCAACTAAATTTGCCAAATCAGTTTTAACCTCTCCCGACCATCACCATCTCTTGCCACAAAGTAGAGAATCAATCACAGGTCGCAATCTTCGGAACTCTACACACATGACATTACCTCGTATACGAACTCAAAGACGCATGCTTTCTCCCATTCCTTACTTCATACAACTTCTGAATTCAACTTCTTAGCTATGCCCTCATATGTTTGCTCTTGCTTGTACCGTTTGTATCCTGTATACCATAGTGACTTTTTAAATGTTAATTAATTATTATTGCATAATGATTATGTCAAGTATTAGTATTGTGATCTCTCAAAGCTATTTTAATTTGTTTTTACTTTGAATTCCAAGTCCTTTCACCAGCAATGATAGAATTATATTTAATTATTTATGGTAATTGTATATAATTTGTTATGGTATATTTGATTAATACTGATTCAATTTGTTTTGAATTTGAATTTTAAGGCCATCAAACAATTAGTTCTTTCACGTTTAATGTGATAACCTTTTATACTAGAATCTATTAATATGTTATTATTTAGCGTTAAAATTAAATCTAATCGTGTTTTCACTAGCAATGATAGAATTATGTATAATTATTTATGCTGTATTCCATAAAAAGTTATATTCTTCATAGTATTTTGCTCTTGCTCAGACTCTGGACGGTTTATGTATTATGTTTCATTGACTCACCTCTTTTGCTTTTGATATGTAATTGTTATTTATAGTTTGTTTAGATGTCAAGGATATAGTCTGCTATTTCTTGCTGAACTTCTTAGGTTTTTAACATTGTAATTTGATTTAGTAGGCTACATATTAAGTCTCTGTTTTTTAAAATACTTATTAATGATTTAATTTATCCATGTTTTTTTTTACCTTGTTATATTTTGTTATGCATTTTATTAAAACTGACTTGTTTAGTCTTCGGACTTTTTAATCAGTATTTTTCTTGAATAAATCCAAATATCTATCTATCTATCTAAGGGCGCGTTCATGCTTGATTTTGACGGCCAGAATCAGGCATCTGTTACGCGTTTAGTTTAAAACACGATTGCGTTCATGCTCACTATTGTAGAATCACCGAAAAACGGCGATCACGATCGCCGATCGTAAACTCCCAAAAAGATGCGTTTACAATTTGTAAACGCGTTTAAATGGGGTCAACGCACTGACCTCTAGTGGGTCTACGTAGCATGCGCACACAGGTTTGCGAATCCAGCTGAAGGCCACCCAAGGAGAATTGCCTGGAGAAGTGAGCATGAACAGTACACCGTAGAACTGCGATTACGATGAGCGTTTACGATGAGCGTTACAAATCGCTCATTCTGCCTTCAAAATCAAGCATGAACGCGCCCTAAAGCATTGCAAAATGCTCACTCCTCGAGATTTTTGGTAATATTTCTTGAAATTCATGGTTTAAAGGACGCATATGAAACTAGCCCACATTGCTCCCCATTGCTCTCATGCAAAAATGAGACAATATAACGAGAACTATTAAGTAAACAATAGACACATTGAACTTAATAAGGCCCATCACCCCGCCCCCGGCCCCGAAATAATCAACACGTAAAGATACGAGAACGACAATTATTCCACGACTTTTTGCTGCATGAAATCGTGTAAAATAAGACTTTTCAGGACATGGACAAACATAACGTAGTTCCAAACAGCTGCAGAGACCATACATACATTTGCAGAACTTTTACGACGCTTAAATTAAAGTGCTTTCGCATGACCTCAAGAGCGTAGCCAAGATTTTATTTTAGGGGAGCGGTAGTGAGCACCCGAAGCGCGCTCCTTAGGTGGTGGGTGCAGGGAGGGGAGTTCCTCCCGCGCAAAAGCGCGGAAGCTTTGACGTCTCATTAGATTATTAGATAAATAAGACAACTCGTTGTACCCTTCTCGACTCTAAATCCTTGTTTGAATTCAGTCCCCGCCCCCTCCCCCTCTCGCGCGAAGCGCCGAAGCTTTAACGTTTCATTAAATTATTAGAGAAAGAAGGCTATTTGTTCTAACGTTCTCGACTCTTAATCCTTGTCTAAATTCAGTTTGACGTTTCATTAAATTATTAGAGAAAGAAGACGATTCGTTGCACCGTTCTCGACTCTTAATCCTTGTCTGAATTTTCAAAAATGTTTCTTTGTCTGCTCCTTTTTTCCCTACACCTCTTACTTTTTTCTCTTCTCTCTCTCTCTCTCTTTGGCCGGCTTTTTTTTTAGGGGGGGGGGGGCACCGCCCCCATCGCCCCTGGCTACGCGCCTGTATGACCTAGACACAATCTCAGCACACAGAACGCTCAGACGCACAGATAAGTCTTCATGTACGATTATTTTCCCATCTCATTTAAATGATGCGAAATGCGAATTTCATGACATTTGAGGCTCAATAGCTGGAGAAATGGCCGCAATACAAAAATATTAACTCAAAAAGCTGAGGAGACGTCGTGTGAATTTGCAAGGATATATTATGTGTGCTTTTGATACGTGGGTTAACACGCGAAGACAAGTTCTTAAGAATGTTTATTCTCCCCCTAGAATCTCTTTGAATTGAAGTGAATACGAAAACACATGACATTTCAAGACATACTAGACAAACAAAAGAGAGACACTTGAAGGTGGAAGACTGGGCATACATTAGCGGTAATATGCATGGGTGATAATGACCTTCGATACAATCAAAACTCCCAAAGAAAGTCTGACAGCTCGTATGTTGTCATTGCTTCAAAGAATGAATGGAAATCAATCGCGCGTCAAAATTTGGAATAATAACAATAACAAGGATATAGCCACCTCACCATTACAGCATAGACCTACTCGAGTGCCTGGTATATCGGGATTGGCTTCAATTAATCGTAACAAGATGAAGGAACCCGATCAAATTAGAATGATTGGATTTCTTCTGTTTATGCATGTGATGACAACCGTAAATGCTGTTCGTGAGTTACATTTAATATTTTCGTTTGTAAAGTATAGTACAAAGCTTATCAATATTCTTAAGGGGGATAACAGAGCATTGGTACATGGTTGCCCATGTGTATTATTAATAGGTGCGTATGTACACAGTAACTTCTTCATATTGTGTTGCAGCATACCCAGGATACCAGATCACCGTTTAGTACAATCTTATGGTCTTTTTCTTTAAAAATTCACGTATTGTTCTTGTTTTTAATCAGATGAAGATGAATCCTTTTACTTTTTATTTAAGTAAAATGCAATTGTATTTACAAGGGAGGGCGAGGCAGAAGAAGACACATGATGTTTTAAAAAAGTCTAACAGATATTTGTCAATTATTACAGTTGGCAAGTGAAATAAGAAAAAGAAAAATGATCAGCGATTTAAAGAAATGAAACATATATATTTTACAATAATTATTTTCGTTTCAACTGAACCGTTTTTCATCCTCCCCAGATTTACGGGATAGAAAACTTTGCCATAAATTATATCCTAATGCTCAGTCACATACATTGGACTAACCCGAAACGTACGACCAACCGAACAAACTACATGTATATCACTATCCAGGGGCGTACGCAGGGGGGGAGGGGGTTTAGGGGTTAAACCCCTAAAAAAACCTAACCCCCCTTTGTTTTGTTTTTTTTGTTTTTTGTTTTTTATTATTAAAAAAAAGAAAATGCCCACGGCTAACCTAAAAAAAGGTGACCTTACCCCCCCCCCAACGAAGAAAAATGTCAAATTTTCAAATTTCGAGACCAGAAAAAAAAAAAAAATGTCCGCTTACCCCCCCCCCCCCCCTCCCCCCCTCCCCCCCCCCCCCCCCCCCCCCCCCCCCACTGAGCGACTTTTCGGCTGGCTGAGTCGTTGCGATTTTTTTTGGACTCCAAAAAAAAAAAAAAAATGTCCGCTTACCCCCCCCCCCCCCCCCCCCCCCCCCCACTGAGTGACTTTTCGGCCGGCGCGATTTTAAATTTTTCGGGAGCAAAATATTTTGGGCCCGATTTTAAACCCCCCCCCCCCCTTGAAAACATCCTGCGTATGCTACTGTCATTATCTTATCTGGTTGATAACAGGGGTCCTAATGCAGAATCGATGCATTTTTCTGTTTAGTTATGGCTCAAGTGTCTAGTTCCCATCGTCAAATCGTGTCCCACGAGGTTCAAAAAGGGTCTTTTTGAAGCCCGTTTGGATGCCTGATGAAATTCCATAACTTGCATATCTATCGAACTGTACATCATGAAAGAATGTATGAAAGATCTTTTCTGAGTAATATTGATATAAGTAATTGATTTAGCCATTTAGTGTTGTTATTCGACTAACGTACTTCCACAACAAATATGAACAGTGTTAAAATTTGCCCTAAAAATCGCGCGTTTTTTCGCCATTTTGTTTCTTCATATAGTAGAAATAATGATAATATTGCATTGTTTTGCTAAAATATGTCAAGATTGCTAAAATCTTTGTTTTTATACAAGAAGTTATGCATGATGGTACAAGTAAGGCCCGCTGAAAAAACATCTCTCAGGTTTTATTCGTTTATTTATTTGTAGCAACCAAAGGGTTAGATTGATAATACATACATTTTCAACATGATTATGAACATTATAAAATTGAGTACAATGAAATTAGTAAATTATGATTATAAATACACGTAGATCATTAATACAACGAACATTACAAATCATTCGCGTATATCGTTTTACAGGTAAATAATTACAAGGAAAAAGTACACAAAATTTGAATAGAGAAGAAAAGGGAGCAAGAGGGGAGAAAAGAAAAGAAAGTAAAGAATTGAAAAAACTGCAATGATCAATCAAATAAACTCTGGTATCCAAATATAAAAATAGATAATATAATTATAACGAACGTCGACGTATGGGTATAAACTGATAATTACATGAACTGACAAATTATTCCAAATTAATGCTCTGAAGCAAAGATAATATATAATTAAAAACCAGCTGCATGTGTCGGGTAACAAGTTCAAAGGAATATGGAATGGTTGAAAATGTATATCGCACTAATCGCCTGCTTATTGTAAAGTACATACACTTCAAGGGATAAAACTATTCTTAACTCGATTTGTTTTACAGCTGGGCAGACCCACTTGTTTACTTCTCCTAAGGTTATATTTTGTTTCTCGTTTTGGTGGAAGAAGGGCATTTAGTTCGTGTTCTGGTTTCTGTGTTTGGTTAAATAATTGCAAGCACATATTATTTATACGATCAGCTAGGGAATCAATGTTCAGCACATTTAAAGCGTCAGTGTGAAGTAGGTTGGGGTGATTATTCTCAGAGCATGCTTTTGTATTGATTCCAATAAATTAGATTGCACCTTGGTTAGGCCCCCGTGAAAGACTTGACATGCATATTCCAATACAGACCTTATGCAAGCTTTGTAGTACCTACACAAATCGCCTTGAACAAGACTGGATCTACGTAATTGGACCAAGAGAAACGATTGACTTTCAGCCTTTGCATAACCTTTTCCACATGAGTATTCCAATTGATCCATATATCTTAATTTCTTGGACACAGTCTACAGGTTTGCCATCAATGGTAGATGAATGAACAACCGCATCTTTAGTAAAATTTATTACCATTTCGTTTGTTTTCTGTGGATTGATCTGCATATAATTCGTCTAATGCTCGTTGTAAGGAGAACTGGGATTCTAACTTTCATGCACATAATAAGGCCCATTGACTATTGTGTTCCAAACATCGTAGACTTCTCTGTACTAGAGGCCGCACTGTTGAGATACTCACATTCACTCACATGTAGCCATATGATTGGCGTGTTTAATTTTACATGCTTCAAATTCCATTGTACCTTTACATCATGTTGTACATTACTAAATAGTTTTCGACCATTTCATTTTCAAAAGGATCAGACACACCTTGATCTGGCATCTACCTGACTCTTTCTCATTTCTCCACCGCCCTTATTTCCTCTTTGTCTCTCTCCGTCCACCTTTCTTCTTTCCCCTTCTCTTTATTACACAAATACCAATGCTTATGAAAAGAGGCATTAATAACAACAATAATAATAACGTTTATTAACCCAGGGTAGCCACTTCAGTTATGAAACTGCTCTTCCAGCTGGCCCTGCATAACATAATATAATACTACCCTTCTCCAATCTAATATGCTGAGCGCCTAGCTAGAAGGCAGAAGGTCCCATTGTTATCAGTCTTTGGTATGACTCGGCTGGGGTTCGAACCCACGACCTCCCGTTCATTAAGAGGGCGCTCTAAAAACTGAGCCACCATACAAATTATAAACAGTTCTGGTAATAAGAATTTTAATTCCATAAATCAGAGCACACATGACATACACTGAGGTCCGAATCTCCAAAAGAGGTCTATAACCTAAACCATGGTCTCCCAACATTTTTTTTTAACAGAGGAAAAGAAAGTACAGCTCTGAGAATCAAGCCGTTGTTTTTAATCTCAGTGAATATGATTTCATGTCATTCATACGAGGGTTTGTTAAAATCGTGTGCCTTTTAGAGCAACCCATCACAATTTGCTATGTGGTGTGGCTCTTACTCGGTTTTTGCATGCAAGCCCACATGTGATCTTGTTGAAAGTCTATACAGAACTGGTATTAGGGACTTTTCGATTTGCACGGCGAGAACGTGGACTGCAACTGCCAGTGCCTTAAAATGACGTCACACGTGACTGACAGTGCCTGAAAAGGAGGTCACACGTCCACGTCCACGCAAAGCGAAAAGTCCCTATTGTTCGAATGTCTACAAAACCTTATTCCTAACAACATTAGGGCCCTATTTCTTGAAACATGAAACTATCAATAATAAATGCCAAAATCCAATGACAAATTAGCTGTCAGCCAATCAGATGCCACGATTCAGTTGCTTGTAAAATTCATTAGGGGCTTCGTTTCCGTGGACGAGGACGGCGTTCCCGTCCTCTAACGATGCGAATTGGCGTCAGACCCCCGTCCTGTCCACTAGTTAATAACCCTTTTCGTTTTTAGTCGACGCCCGTTCTCTTCAGGATGACGTAATGGCCCCCGCACGCGCTTATTCAATTTCTCCTTTTTTTACTTCTTATCTTATTCTTCGTTTATTATTCTATTATACTCTCTCTATTTTCCTGATGTTATTCTTTGTTTTTTCCTTCTTTCATCTTCTCTTCTATCTTTCCATTGTCTATTCTTTATCATTTTCTCTTTTTGTCTTTCCTTATGTTATTCTTCGTTTTTTCCTTCTTTAACCTTCTCTTTCTGTCTTTCGTTATGTTATTCTTTTTTTTTCCTTCTTTCACTGTCTCTTTCTGTCTTTCCTTATGTTATTCTTTATTTTTTACCCTTTCCCTTCTTTCACCTTCTGCTTCTGTCTTTTCTTATGTTATTCTTGGTTTTTTCCTTCTTTTACCTTCTCTTTCTGTCTTTACTTATGTTATTCTTGGTTTTTTCCTTCTTTCACTTTCTCTTCTGTTTTTCCTTATGTTATTCTTTGTTTTTGTCCTTCTATAACCTTCTCTTTCTGTCTTTCCTTATGTTATTCTTTGTTTTGTCCTTCTTTCACTGTCTCTTTCTGTCTTTCCTTATGTTATTCTTTGATTTTTCCTTTTCCCTTCTTTTACCTTCTTCTTCTGTCTTTCCTTATGTTATTCTTTGTTTTGTCCTTCTTTCACCTTCTCTTTCTGTCTTTCCTTATATTATTCTTTGCTTTTTCCTTCTTTCACTTTCTCTTCTGTCTTTCTTTATGTTATTATTTGTTTTTTCCTTCATTCACCTTCTCTTTCTGTTTTTCCTTATGTTATTCTTTGTTTTTTCCTTCTTTCACTTTCTCTTCTGTCTTTCTTTATGTTATTATTTGTTTTTTCCTTCTTTCACTTTCTCTTCTGTCTTTCCTTATGTTATTCTTCGTTTTTTCCTTCTTTCACTTTCTGTCTTTCCTTATGTTATTCTTTGTTTTTTCCTTCATTCACCTTCTCCTTCTGTTTTTCCTTATGTTATTATTTGTTTTTTTCCTTCTTTCACTTTCTCTTCTGTCTTTCTTTATGTTATTATTTGTTTTTTCCTTCTTTCACTTTCTCTTCTGTCTTTCCTTATGTTATTCTTTGTTTTTTCCTTCTTTCACTTTCTGTCTTTCCTTATGTTATTCTTTGTTTTTTCCTTCATTCACCTTCTCCTTCTGTTTTTCCTTATGTTATTATTTGTTTTTTTCCTTCTTTCACTTTCTCTTCTGTCTTTCTTTATGTTATTATTTGTTTTTTCCTTCTTTCACTTTCTCTTCTGTCTTTCCTTATGTTATTCTTTGTTTTTTCCTTCTTTCACTTTCTGTCTTTCCTTATGTTATTCTTTGTTTTTTCCTTCTTTTTTACGTTCTCATTCTGTCTTTCCTTATGTTATTCTTTGTTTTTCCTTCTTTCACCTTCTCTTTCTGTCTTTCCTTATGTTATTCTTTGTTTTTTCCTTCTATTACCTTTTATTATGTTATTCTTTGTTTTTTATCATTCTATCACTTTCTCTTTCTGTCTTAACTTTCTGATTTATGCTGCGATGTAGCAAGATGACGTCATTCTGACGACGGGCCACTAGTTTTCTGACGAACCTCAAATCATCGGTGAACAGGTTCGCAAATTTGGACTGACGACGCCAGACGACCCGACGCATGCGCAAATCGCCGAAATGACGTCACATCTTTGACGTCGACTATGTCGACGTGACAAACGAAAAACCCCTGATAACTGTTGTACTGGAACAGCAGCTTGTCGAGCAGCCATGCGGACTATTTCACAAAAGCTGTTTGTGCTCCACTGGGCAAAGTACATAGATTCACTTACATTCACAGTAACAAATGAAACGGGATGCGTTTTTGCGGGTACTTGAGATTTAATAGAGGATGGAATCTTGTTACCCTGAATATCAACATCATGACAATAATAACAACTACGACACAAACTTTCCCAACTGAATATAAAATACGTTTACTTAAACGTTACACTGCTCCAATCTGCCCCAGGGAAGGACCCGGGTATCATTTTCGAATCTTTTGATCAATTTATACAAGTATCTGCACATGAAAAACTGGATGGAGCCGGCATGTCCAATCCATAGTACTCTCTGCATCAGGGCCGTCAACAGACGAGAACTTGTGTACAACCCCCCACAGCCCGTAAAAAGGCGACACTGTTTCCTCATTAAAGAGGGCGAACAGAGTTTACCTTCTCATATGGAATTTAACTGTGAGTACCACAAAGTGGGCTGTACGTATAACACCCCTCTGCATACAAAGAAGACACACGGTTCCACTGCATTAAACAGGCGAACAGATGCCTACTTTACAGGCGGGTACATGTTATAAATAAACAGGATACCTGTTATCATCGGGGCCCTTACCGGAAAACCATAAATATTGAGCTCTGAAAAACTGGATGGAGCCGGCATGTCCAATCCAAAGTACTCTCTGCATCAGGGCCGTCAACAGACGAGAACTTGTGTACAACCCCCCACAGCCCGTAAAAAGGCGACACTGTTTCCTCATTAAAGAGGGCGAACAGAGTTTACCTTCTCATATGGAATTTAACTGTGAGTACCACAAAGTGGGCTGTACGTATAACACCCCTCTGCATACAAAGAAGACACACGGTTCCAATGCATTAAACAGGCGAACAGATGCCTACTTTACAGGCGGGTACATGTTATAAATAAACAGGATACCTGTTATCATCGGGGCCCTTACCGGAAACCAATAAATATTGAGCTCTGCAAGATACAATGGCCAATTAAAATAATCCAAATCATATTCTCCAAAACACAACCTTCCCATGGGGTATTCTGCAGCAGTGTGTAATACACATAATAACCTTTATATGTATATATTAACATATATACACATACACATATATATATGCGAAGAGGCAAAAATGCCAATTTCCGCCACACGGGCACCGCCCGCCGCCACTGAGCGTATATATTTTTATCGCGTAATGTACGCATATAAACTGACATAGTAATTTCACCCTAAATTCTAATGGGTTACTTTCGTTTCACTACGCGTTTTAAACGCGAACACGAACTTGAACCTATTGAATTCAACCAATTACCTTAATTTCATTTCAATACCAACGTTGTGCGATTTCGAAGCTTGAGCTAAATCAACCAACTAACCAAAATAACGTGATAACCACCTTTCGTTTTCAACCAAAAACAATAAATTAAACACCTTAATGACCTCGACTGTGACTATGCTCATGAAAGCACTCCGCGATAACAGTAAGTATAGTAAAACAAAGCCACGAACGGCTATATATATATATGAACTAAGTACACAAACTTGAACGTGAACATATTGAATCCAACCAATTAGCCAAAATAACGTGATAACTACATGTACCTTTCGTTTCCAACCAAAAACTATAAGTTAAAAGCACATTTATGGCCACGACTGTGACTAAGCTCATGAAAACACTCTGCAATAATCGGTAAATAAAACAAAGCCACAAAACGGCTATATATATATATATATATGTACAAAGTACGCGAACTTGAACTTGAACATAATGCATTCAACCAATTACCATATCTTTTCAATACCCACGTTTTGAAATTTCAAAGCTTAAGCTAAATCAACCAATTAATCAAAATAACGAGATAACTACCTTTCATCTTAAACCAAAAGCAGTCTTCAATGAAAAACGCGTTCATGGTCCCAACTGTGACCAAGCTCATGAGAAAGCTTTGTAATTTTCATTAACTGAAATACACAGCATCAAAATCCGGGTATATGTAATAAACTTAACATGTTAATCGTAACCATTAGCCTAATAAGTCTCTTTCGCGTTACATAAAAGTTTTATGCTTTTAAAGCTCGAGCTAAATAAACCAATTACCCGAAACCTAATAACTACCTTTAAACATCAAAATGGGGAAACATATACTGTATATATATATATATATCTATACGTTAAATAAATCAACTTAACATCTTAATAAAAACCACTAGCCTGATAAGTCTCTTTTGCTATAACGTACGAGTTTTGTAATTACAAAGCTTGAGCTAAATAAAAATAGACCAATTACCCGAAACAAACGTGATTACTACGTTTCATTATGACTTGAATAACAAAAAACTCCACGAAAATCTATGCCATGTTTTCCAACCCCTTAATAAGGCTATGAAGAAACATATTATTTCCGGTCTCGGAGAGATGAATACCATCATTCCTAAACAGCTCGCGCCGCTCGTGCCTGATGCCCAGGTGAGTCAAAGCACTGCCCCCGATCGTGCGGCATATGCGCCTGGCGTGCTTGTTTAGAGCTCGCCGCGTCCGATCAATTTTGGGCTGCTCGTCTTTACTGAAGCCGCTGTAGGTCCTGCGAGGCAAAATATCCGACCAAATGATGCGGGCATTGGGGAAATGTTCGTGCAATTGTCCGAGTGTTGTATCCAAAAGCAAGAACAATTCGTCTTTTTTAGCTTGCCCGACGTCGTTCGTCCCCACGTGCAGAACGATGTGCGACGGAGAGGAACCTGGCAGCACCCGTTGGACATGTCCACTTAGTTGACCTAGCTTAAGGCCCCTCCTTCCTCTCCAAACGACGTTGGCTGCCGACCCCAAACCTTGTTTTCCCTTACGATGCGCGAAGGCGGCTAACCAGTGGATCGTGGAATCGCCTATGAGCAGGATTGTACGAGACTGGCAACCTACAGCAGGAATGAAAAAGAAAAAAGGAAAACTTCCGGCAGCTCATTGTTGTTGATAACTCGTTTCAAAATCACCAATGAAATGTAACAATATTGATCTTCAACTGCCTCATGCATAAACATGAGTCAATTATAAATACTATTTAAACATATAGATCAACCCAAATAGCTGATAATTTTTCTTAACACGCTTCCTTAAACTCAAATGATTAAAGAAGTAATATGGTACAATACATCATGAATTATGCAACAGGTAGCATATTAATACGAACATATCTCTTATGCGCGTCCGAGGACCAGCGCCCCGTGTTCTCAATTTCCCCTGCGTCAAACCGGTCATAGCGGCTAATGTGGCCGCGCCTTTTCTGAAAGAATGTGAGTAAATCGTGCCACTGGCAGATCCAAAAAGGACAAACACTATTAATTTGTCTGGCCGAAGGGGTCGCTTTCACGAATTGCATCACCGTAGTAGGCGGGGGTTGAATGCGTGCATGGTGCTGTGGCAGTCATAAGCCACAATTCACTATCAATGACAGCCCATGATCTAGTGGGTTCTCTTGCTTGCCTCAGCCTAAACTGCGCATCGTATGTGTGCCAGCCGTAGCCGCCAAATCTAGCCGCCGTCCGGACGGTGTCCATATACTTAAACATCTCTAAGGCCCGAACTATATGCTTCTCGGTATATATAGACGCAAATACCAAAAATGCGCTGGTCCATTGCTCTATTGAGGTTATTCGCGGCACCCCTCGCTGCGGTTGTACCTGCAATGTCGACCCCGACAGGGCAATAACCGTGGGTGCGCTGCCGTCTGGAACGGGGACATTTTTTAGCAAGGCCCCTAAATCAACAAACTCGCCTTTCCAGATTCTATCCCGCAATGCGCGAGGAACAGCTGACCCCAGCACCTCCCGAGGAGTTGCCAACAAGGGAGGGGCATTGATCATAAGCCCCACCTGCTGCGCCTGCTCAGGGCCTCCAATTGAGTTTAATGTATCAATACCCGCGCAAACCAACGGCCTAGAATCGTACTCACTTGCGGATGGACCCGGTCCCCGCTGCTCCACTCCGGGGTTCGGCTGCGGTGCCTGGACGAGAGGCTCTGATACGGGCTGGGAAGGCGGAGCTGTTGCAGTTGCAGTTCTCCGTGGACGTGAGGACCCAGTTCGGTCAACAGTTGTCCACCTGGATTGCTGCTTAGCCTTCGGCATTATAATTCCCGACGCGATGATACAATTAACAGAGTTATGTAGCTAATATAAAGTTAACCAGTTATGAACTCCAAATGTACACAATTCAAAATCCCGTCGCCGTATATAATTACTCTGAAGAACCAAGTTGTATTAAAATGTTCCCTTCTGTAAATCCGATGTGGAATCGAAGTATAATAGTTGCCGACTACAATGTTTCCTCAATAAAGTCCAATAAATTAATTTGCCACCGAACAATGTCTATGACCATCCTCTAAAAAATCTGCCAGGTGAATGAGGATTCTCACGCCAACACCGTGAGAACCAATATATCCCGGCTAAAATAATTCCATATATAAATTCGAAACATACATTGCGCACATTCCTTTTATAGATACGCGTACATGAAAGAAGCCGCGCGGCTGACTCAAAGGGTGTCGGCATGTTATTGTTTTCTATCAAGATGCCGCTAAGGGTCATCACAGAAGAGAAGCCGCCGCGAACTCGTGATGTCACTGATGAATGTAAACCATTTATATCGCCCTTCGTTCGATAAAATTTCTTATTCACCCTCAATGAGTCATTTGAAAATGACAAAAAACACCAGGTTGATTGATGCAAGTAGAGAGCCAAAGTAAGAAAAGAGGCGTTTACCTGACACTAGGACACAAACCGGTGTGTTGGCTTTATACCGGTGATTTGGCTCAGTCAGTAGAGCGTCCGCCTCACAACCGAGAGGTCGTGGGTTCGAACCCCGGCCGCGCCATACCAAAAGACGTTAAAAGACCGAGAGTTGCTGCTACCTTGTTTGACGTTCAACAATAAGGGGGAAATAAGGGTATAGAGCAACGTCGATCTGGCGCTGCTCAGTGGCTGCCAGGCTCACGATCAATTGGGCAAAAAGAATTTCTATTTACGGGTTTAACTTAATAAAATTTGGAGTGGACTTTAAAAGATTATTATTATTATTGATTAATATATAAATTTAAACACACCTTCTTTTCTCGAAAGATATGCAATATTTCAGAGATGTTTTTTGTTGTAGCGGCCACCCTTTAAATCGGAGGGGGCGTAACAACAAAAGTGGCCCTTTTGACGAAAAAAGTATTTGTAAATAATGTTCTGAATCACCATGAATTTGATAATTATGAAAGAAATTTCAATCATCTTCATTTTGAAACCAATTTTAATGGAATTGGGATCAATAAACATCTGAATTTTGAGTAAGAAACATTATTTAGTATTTTTTCTTTCAAAAAACACCTTATTTCAAAAGCTACGAAGATCTATGAACATTGCTTGACATGGAAAATACTATTGTTAAGATTATTTAAATGGTACCGATAATAGGCCTATGCCCATTATGCAGGGAAGCTCGTTCCTGCGTTGGTTATGGTTACGTTAGAGGCTATATTTAGAAACACGCCTACGACTGGTTGAATAATGCGTAGCTGATGCACACCTATGTTGTCGCTAGTGTCGCTAGGCATGCTGGGAAGGGTATGCCGGTAACAACTTAAGCGAATTACAGGACAAGTCATGCAAAATGCAATGACTTTTTAATGAATATCATTCTTCTTAATTCCGAATGTATACTGCCTTTGACGTATAAGCTTGATAATGCTTAAGTGACTATACGAGCTGGACAGTTAGCTTAATGGATACTATCCAGTCAAACAGCCAAAACGATACCAAACCAACACCAAACCAACCGATTCTGGGCCTTTTGAGGCATTGTAATTTCTTGTTCGGTCCCCGTTTATTTGACTGGGGTATTTAAAGAGGTATCATTTGATGCACATTCTAATGTCAATAAATATTGCTTAATATTAACAGAACCTCTGAGGACCCGTGTGCGTGGTGGAAGAAGTGGATCATTGGAAGGAACAGTTGAGGTTTACTACCAAGGAGCATACGGTACAGTGTGCGGCGATGACTGGGATTTAGATGACGCCCACGTCGTTTGTCATACATTGGGATATCCACGTGCTTCTGCTTATTACACCAACGCAACCTTTCGCGAAGGCACAGGGGAAATTATCCTGGATAATGTGCAATGCACGGGATCTGAGTCAAACATCGCCTTCTGTCAACACAACGGTTACCTATCTCACAACTGTGAGCATCGTCAAGATGCAGGAGTCACGTGTGAAGGCATTGGTAATTATACTTTTTCTTTAAGTTCTAGGGGGGGGGGGTAGTAATTACTCTGAATGAAATAAATCATTTTATATACCGCACATGAACATTTAAGGCCTATGATTGGTCAAAACTGCAGGATAGAAATTCACCATTAAAGGCTCGGCAGTAATAGTATAGATATATTGACTTCTATGAAAATAAACAAATATACCATGCACTAAGAGACTCTAGTTAAAATTATGGATCAAGGTGGCAGGAATAGCACTATTTTCTGAGGGGCGTAGTCCCGAAGAAACTGGTGGTATTTCTGTCGCCGAGGAATCCATTATTTCACAAGTGGCTTGAAATAGTGCATGATATATTTGTTTTATATTTTTCAAACCAACCTTCAAAAAATGATAATGATAATAATAATGTTTACTGTCACTGAAGTAGTGAAGAGTGAAGTGAGAGCAGCGCAGACGCGCGACCGCGACCGATAGCACATTGATCTTGATCGATCGTATATATATGACGTCATCCATGGTACAGTGCTATCGTATAGTGCACTATACCATGGATGACGTCACGGTTAAATCATAGCAATGTTATGTTTGGTCACGTGATACCATGTTGACCAATAACTTAACAGGATTTCATTGATCAAAAATATAATAACAGTTGCTTCTATAGGCTCAAGGAACATATCAGGATATAACATCCCCAAGAGCCTATCGAAACAACTATGCCTCGAATATTAAAGCAGTCAATATATCTTTAATATACCGTAAAAGAGCCAAAGAGTACAGTTTGCGACTAGCTTATATACCAATCATGGGGTTCTCACATTTACACAATTATCATCAAACAGTGCTCCAGTAGAACAGGGAAAACAGAACTGTGCTCGTATTTTTTTGCGGCATAGTTAAAAACACGACTTCACCTTCATCCAATCAGATGACAGGATTAGGAAAGATTCTTAAAGTAAGGTATATAATATAGTAAAATATAAGGTATATAATATTGACTGCTATGAGAGACATAGTTGTTTCTGTAGGCTCAAGGGGACGTTACATCTTGCTATGATCCTGAGTCGTCTTTAATTTAATACTGGGCAAAGCTCTACATGCGCGTATTAAGCAAGACTATCAGCCTTTTCACACACAGCTAAAATTCTATAAACATGATTAGTATAAACGTGTTTCGAACGTGTTTAAACTAATCACGAGCCTTTCACACACAGAAATTTCGTTGCGATCGTTAATAGTTTCGTGATTAACTACTGCTCGTAAAATGCGCAGTAGTGCCATTGCGCATTGAAGGTCATGTCATATCAATCAAAGCGCACGCTCCATCCAGTTTAAAAACGTTTAAACACGTATTTCCTTTCACACACAAAATGTCAAGCTCTCTAGATACGAACTTCGTATCTGCAGCCTGCTTTTAGGGGCGTATGGATCGCGACTTCGTATCTATCCCAACATCGTATAAACGATGTTCACACTGGGAAATTTTGTCTATAAACATGTTTAAAACTGTTGAGTGATTCTAATTATCTCTAGATGAATTTTAGCTGTGTGTGAAAAGGCTGAAGGACGCAATGGTTCCTCGTGAAGTTAGTAATGGGTATGCGCACAGTGCCACAGATTCACATGCAAGTACATTTTGGTAGGCATATGCTGTTAACATAATATTTAGCATTGACATGCGGGATGTGGTATATAAGACTGCTTACTGCGACTCGAGTCACGTATATATCTCGTGCGCAGGCCCCATACTGAAGCAGGGAAGCAAAATTTATTTCTCCCTTTATATTTTTTCCCTGCATGCTCCCGGCCGCGCAACTGCCAACTATCTAGTGGCCGCGCCAAGCTGGACTGCACTGTACTACACCACTGGCGTATTAGTCCGGCAGCCATCTCGGTATACCTTGTTTTAGGGTCTATAGTTTTTTTTTCTTCGGATTATAGTTCCTTAGACCATCAATTTGAAGAATTCGATTGCTGACACTCTGTCAGCATTGAGCAATTTGAGATATGTGACGTCATACAAAATCCCCTTTTTAACCAAAATTAATGATATAAAAAGTTTTAACAGCATTTTACTACATTAAATGGCAGTCAAATATTTTGATTTTTTTTATAGAATCATCACTAAATAAAAATTGCGATGCTCTATGATCACAAATGATATGCAAATTTGCATAATTCGGAATGGCGCCCTCTATAGACACATTAACTTGCATAGTTCAAAATGATGGCCAAATACCAATTTCTAACATGAGATTATCATATGTCATGAGTCAGATGCACTGGATACAGTGAGTAAAAATTGTGCTGCACATTTATTTTTATTTTGTAATTTGATACTCGAAGAAAACACGGTTGAATTTTATGCTCTCTGTCCCATAGATATGAGGTGGCATATGGTGATAAATGCCCATTTTCAGTGACAGCGTTAAGAAACTAGATTTGTATTCAAAGGTACTAGATTATTTTAAATTAACCTAAAAATTTCGAACTACCAATACGATACAGGACTATACCCGTTTATAAGTTTGCTTCAAAATCTTGAAATTTGTTTAAAAGCCCTCTAAAGTGTTGGGAACACTAACATATTCTATGCGGAAGAGGGTGTCATCTAACACTTAATTCTGCAATGTGAGGTCGTGACTGTAATGCGTGCTTCCACACGCATGTTTGCAAATGAGCTCTCTTAACTTTTTCTACAAACGCTTTAGTAGTTTGAGGTAGTGAGGCAAGGTTTGGGGGTATTTGGAGCTCCTAGTCTTCGGACCCTTGATAGCCACACGTTGATACGAGCCTCTGACATTCAGTTGGTTGTTGACTGTCCATAACATGAAGCAAAGCATTGAGTAGGTTGAGGGATGACATATGACCATGCTGCATCAACATTGCCAACTGAGTCCTAAGGGAGTCGAATCTTCTGCATCCCGTCAACGCATGTCCTGCCAACATCGATGAAATGATATCTCCTAACTTGTCTACATTGGCAGGAGCATCAATAACAGTTCGATTTGTGAAGGGCGTCTCCATGGTCATTGGCGTTTTATAAGTCCGTCATGTAGATAATGATGCAAAAGTAGTACGTAGACGTCTGTGTAATCCACTAGGACCCTAACATACTTCTTCTCATTAGCATCAATTCAAATCGCTTGCTGCACATTGATGTTGCCTGCTTCATCATAACTATGTTGTGGACAGACCTTTCCTTGGCATGACATCACTGCCTGGAATCACTTCAACAGGAACCTCATCTTGACGGTAAAGGCCTGCTTGTGCTTTTGCCTATTTCTGAGCACCCAATCATCCTGCAGACTCGCGCATATAATTATGATGTCGATCAACTGTAGTTTGTTGTCATGAAAGGATAGTGAAGTTAGCAACACTAGAGACACGTTTCAACAACTTCTCTCCCTAGCTTTATTGATCTTTCCAAAGCTTTTGACTGCGTACAACATAAACGCCTATTATGAGCTAGATGGGCTTTCCAGCACATATAATTCAACTGATCCAGTCGCTCTACCAATACCATGAAGCAACAGTAAGAACAGAGAATGGCTACACCGAAAGGTTCACTATTGGTCAAGTTGTCCGTCAAGACTGCATCCTATCACCATAACTTTTCAACATCTATGCTGAATTCATCATGAGAAAGGCATTTTATGGTCAAGTTTCTGTTGGTGGACGAACGATCACCAACCTAAGATACGCCGACAATACAACACTCTCTGGCGTATTGATGGGGAAGGTTTGGGGGGGGGGGGGGACAGTTGAACCCCCAAACAAAATTCAAACTGTTTTTTCTATATATTCGATACCAGTGATTTACAAATGTTGCTAAATTAAATGATTTTCCTGGGTTTTTTCTCACTTTTTAGTAAATTATTATTTGTTAAGCGTATGTTGGAAAATGACAACTCCTAAATTCACAGTCAAGCAAAAGATATGCTTATTTAAAAGCCTACATGTCAGGTTCCGCAGAACAGCGGGGCTCAGGGGACTCGAGCCCCCTCACTTTTTGTATAAAGTATGTTAAAGAGAACTAGAAAGAAAGAAAGAAAGTGACCCGAGGTGAAATGAGGTATCAAAATATGTTCATCTTACAGTTAATAAATGCCTGAAACCCTTGAGCTTCCGGGGGCTGTGCCCCTTGAACACCACGCCAATTTGCGCTCCTCTCTTCCTGGTCGTAAATACTTCACCCCCCCCCACCTCGCTTTAAAAAAAGTTCCGCGGGGCCTGCATGTAACATGTATGAGTGGTGGTGATGAAGAGATTGTTTTTCTGCCCCTCTAAGTGTTTTTGCTCAGTATGCCACTGACAACACTTATAACAAGAACATCAGAAGAACTACTAGAACTCCTTAAAAAAGAGTGAAGGATGCAAGCGAATAATTTGGACCCTACCTCAATGTGAAAAAGACCAAGATCATGATTGGTGGAAATTAACTACATGCAACAGAGCATGGTGGTTGATGGAGAAGAAGTTGATCAAGTGGACAAGTTTATATAATGTTCTTGGATCAATGATTGTCAAGGAGGGTGGAAGCTCGGCAATATCTGCCTTTGAAATGTGGTGTTGGATGAAGCTACTTGGGATATCATGAAGAGATTACAACACCAATGGACACAACTAATGTCCATCATCGGAGATCAACCGCCACTTGCTACCAGGATTGACAAGTACAAGCTACAATAGTTTGGTCACGTTAGCAGAAGATCAGGAGACAACCTTGATAAATTATCATTCAAGGTACCTTTGAAGGAACACGTAACAAAGGAAGACTCAAGCTCCGATGGACTGACGACCTTAGGGAAATCACTAGCCACCCTCTGAATACTAAAGACACTCTACCGGATTGCAGGAGACAGATGCCGATCAAAAGGTCTCATCAAACGGGTCATAAGGGTGAACCATGATCTATATGACAACGACGACGACGATGAACAGTAAGAGTTTCTTGGAGGGCAGCAGTAACGCAGGACTCAGTTGGAAGACTCTCGACCCGTTATGATCTCTAGATACTCTCGGATCTGTCAAACACCAAGCAAACATCATCAGATTTTCATCCACAGCAGAGCACAACCATCAATGACTGTCTTTGACATGAGAGTACTCGTTTCCAGAATCATCAAAAAGTGCTGTTGGGACTGGTGAAAGCTCTTATGACAAAAGGTCCTTGACATTGACCTCTCTTGAACTTGTCTGCAG
This sequence comes from Strongylocentrotus purpuratus, assembly GCF_000002235.5. Classification (NCBI taxonomy): domain Eukaryota; kingdom Metazoa; phylum Echinodermata; class Echinoidea; order Camarodonta; family Strongylocentrotidae; genus Strongylocentrotus; species Strongylocentrotus purpuratus. Next base: position 26,361,836 of record NW_022145598.1, read on the forward strand.
TCCTATTACTCTGGAGTAGATCAACTTTTCATAGACTTTCGTACCCCAACATTGACTTCTTCATGGCTGCCACGGTTTGAACTTTCTTGGAAATTGTGTCATAGAATCCACCAGGTAATTTCTTTTGAAAATCATGCATCTGTCTAGTATAGATGTCAACTGTTTTATCCACATTCACTGACGTTGAAGCAATGCTGGTCTAAATAAAGCCTATCAATTGAATAATAATGTGTGCCGTAAAACCACTTCTCACCGATTTGATGAAAAATGAATTCTTTCATAGCCATTTTTTTTCTTGACATATGTAGGGTAGGTGTAGGGAATTGGAGACCACCAAGCTTGAACGCATCACTGTCTGTCAGTGTTGGCTCCAATATTGATATAGCGACATATGTGGCCTTCAACAACACTACTGCATATATCCAATTCATTTCGAAGACTACAATGCGTTCTTTCTCTGAGAAAATTGGCAAAATTGACCAAGATAAGCAATTTTGATCGTAAATTTTGCTCTGATATAAAAACACAATTTTCACTGAATGTTGTGGTGTATGCAGATATTTAGGGGTGGCTCTTGAAAATTAGTTTTAAAAGGAAATTTATGAAATGTGCCAACCATCACAGAAAGCTTATGGCCATTGTGTGTTGTGAATGGGTGTTGCAATTCACATTATGAATGGTGTCTGATCAGAAATGTGTGTAGGTAATGGGGGACTCCAGGTCCAAGATGGGGGCCTACTTCTCCCCAGTTGTCCATTTCATGTTGAAAGGCACTATCATGAAACATATTTAGTTGTACGTGTCACCATTCTAATTTGAATGCATTTAATTTTAAGAAGTTGTTTCAATGCTGTGAGTTTGATCAATGTAAAAGTCATATTGCCAGAACATTATTCTGAAAGCATTTTAACATAATTGAAAGCACCTTTATTACTGTAAACAAAAAACTACAGAAATATTTTGGGCCACATTGTTTTAAAATCGTTTCAAAATTACAGTAAGTTCATTGGCTGCATGTATCTCTTTCAAAAAGTGTTTGAACTAACTATAACAATCCCATTTTCATTCAAATTGTATTTAAAATGTCTTGATTTGTAACTGTCCCTTATTAAAAAGCAAGCAAAGGAAGATGGCTTTCATATTTAGAGTTCAGAAATAAACAATATGAGTGAGAGGGGTTGGAGAGACAAAAAGTTGGACGAAGTCTGTACTGTATTCATCATTATCATATTTGTCTCTCTAATCCCCCCTCCCCTGGGCTCTTTTTTTTGGGTGTCTTTCTGTTCTGTTTGTTTATGTATTTTCGCCTAAGTATAATGTCTGACGTATATTAACACCTTCAATATAGCATAATAAACATTTGTTGTCATATCAGTTTGATGCAACAGAGATTTATATTTAAAAGTTTACTTCTGATAATTATTATTGTACTGTTATATTCTTCTCTCCGTTCATTTTAGCTTCTTCTGAATGTTTACGTTATAGTTCTTAATCTCTTGATGAAATATAAACACTAGAAGCTAGTATTTAGTGGATGCAAACAAAACATTGCAACTGATGGGTTCGAAAATCAATAACATGAATAGACTTCCTGCTTTTTCACTGCAGATCATAACAAAGCGAATAAAAATGGGCAGACCGTAGTTCAGATAATCCGGCTTTTGTTTTCTTTCATTGGAATAATCCCCCAGTTCCATCTTCACACACAAACAGGCCGGTGAATGGGTTTTTGTTGTTGTTGTTTAGCAAGTCAGTTTATGACCATTATTGCCGAATACTATGAACAATTTGTTTTGAATTCAAATTCAAGTATTTATACTTACATTATATGCTTGTATAAATAAACATGAATAATCTACACAAATATATATATATTTATAAGATATATTATTAAAATGATTTTCTTTGGTCACGCTTTGCTTGAACTAGATTATGATTGTACTATGTCCATCGTACAGACATAATGAATTGAATTTGTACTTTCTTTATATTATATTGTTTTCTATAATACAAGCTTGAATAGAAACACATAATAAATACTTGAATTTCTATAATATTATTCATTACTTGACTGAATGGCAAAGTGATCGCGATCAATATCAAGTCATACATATCATGTGCATTATATAGTTCATAACGCTTTCTTTCATACAAGTACTCCAACAAAGCTCCAAAAGCTTATTGACAGATGTAATATACATCGGACATTATACCAAAGCACAAAAGGGTTATCTATAGAAGAAGGTGGACAACATTATAAGAGAAAGAATAACGATTTCTCTTTTTTTTATACAAACATTAACAGCATAAATACCCTTACAAAAACAGAATAAATCTTGAAGAGAGAGAGACAAGAAAAATGTGAAAAGGACCCAACAAATAAAAATAAATAAATAAGAAGATTCTAGAGCGGAAGATGATGGGGGAAACGTAATAGTTTGGTAGTATTGGCAAATTTTGACAATAATAGTTTGTAAGTAAATTAACAAAGTATATACAAACAAAAACGACACAAAATATTTGAAAGATTTTAGAACTACCGGTATATAGAATGATTATACGAAAAGAGTTATGTCTGAGGCCTATTTACATCTATGTTACGTAAGAGAAACAATGAACTTGGGCAAAGGTAGAGTTCGTTGTCATGGTGTAAACTCGAACAAAGGAAGGGCGGATTATAAGGTACTAGGGTGCTTGCCGTCATGAGATTTCTTCAGGGCGAGCGCGGATTACGCTGCTCCCAATATATTACCAGCAGTATCAGAATTTCATATGGAGGAAAAATGGACATGCTTATGAAAAAAAAAACGATTATAATGAATAATATGAAAGTACAACAAACAGGAGCAATTGGTAGTGTTAGTTTATATGTTGCACGATTGGAGAAATAAAGTATCTTGAATCTTGATGCAAGAGTATTGATTTATCCTAATAAGATTTTTTTTTGTGATGTGAGCAAAATTAACGCTAATTTCTAAACGAATGTCAATCAATGATTTGTTACCTTCCTTCCATTACCCCCACCTAACAACAAACAAAGAAAAGCCGGAGACACATTCGTATACTTGGGGGAGGGAGGAAGACAAAAAATGTATAATGAGTTCAGTTTTCACATTTTAATGAGATTTATTGAATGGAAGAGTAAAATCAACCCAAATTTGTAAACGATTATAAACGAATTTTTATAATTCATTGCTTTCCTTTCATTATTCATCACCCTCCCCATCTAAATAATGATAATAATAGTATGATGATGATGATTATAATGATAATAATAAGCCGGAGAAACACTAGCGTACGGGGGGGGGGCACGGTGCAGAATGCGGATATAGAGGCAGACTGCACCCATAATGGGTGGCCAGTGAAGAAACAAAAGAGAGAGTGGGGAGAAAAGAGAGAGAAAGAGATGAGAGAGAGGAAAAGAGATGAACAGGAGCAAGAGAAAATGTTTTCTTTGGAGAGGGCTTTATACCAAGTTCAAAGAAAAAAAAAATATTTAAAACCTTCCGTAAAATGTGTTTTGCCTCTATGAGTTAAATGACAATGGAATAGCATAGTCTCCAAACAAGAATTCATGAATCAACACATTGGCTTTATGGCCAGCACGTAATTGTTTTTAACGGCGAGATAGAAAAAAAAAACACCAGTCTTTATTTCCATTAATTGCTGGAGAATTAAATTTGAATGGGGCGCCCATAACCCGTGTGTCTAGATTGACACCTCCAAGTTACCTCCCCGAAAAAAATCTCCTTTTTAAAAATTAATTCGGTTATATATATATACACAGATAAAACGTAATTGTTTAAAATGCTAACAGTTCATTACAATACAACAGCTTGTTGAATTTTTTAAACAGGCCTTATTACTTGTAAACAACCCTTTTAAACGGTGCTTTTATTGTGCATAATGATCCATTCCAAACATACAGAGTACAGTGTTAATAAGACACGAACTCAAGCTAAGCTAAATAACTTAGTTTAGCCGCAGAGGGAGCTAAACAAGTATGACGAATCTTTCAATGGGTTGAAAATTTTCTGGCTTGAAAAGGACGTCACGGTGTTCGGACACACACAATGCGTCTTCTCGTGGGCAAATCGTGCATCCGGGATTAACTCAATACGGCTTTCATGCATGCGCTCTCAGGTTAAAAACACGCAGCTTCTCGCACATGAGAATTAATCCAAGGCGCCTACTACATGTAGGTAATGAGAGACCTTTGGTGATGACGTCATTAATCATTGTTATCTTATTAATCAGTTACATCATGACTACAATTTCGTTACCAAATAAAGAGAAAAAATACTAAAGAGAATACAAAAATATCTGTATGTGTAACATTGTTCATGTTTATGTAAATTATGCAAATGTGCTTAAGGGTCTTCCATTCCCCACACCTACCCTATCTAAATTTGTACCAAACACGATGAAAGATTAATGCAGCACAACTGCAATTGTTGCCCCAAAAAAGCATTTAATATGATTTCAACGTGACATAGATTTAAGAAATTGGCATTTGGCTGGCACACATATTGTATTCAAATTAATATGTTTATAGAGGGCGCTATTTCAAAATATGCAAATAAGCTGGTCATCTATGGCCATGCAACATCACGAAACATTTTTTTAGTGATGGTCCTAGAGAGATACAGACATTTGGCTGCCAAAAATTGTAGAAAAAATCCTTATTATATATTTATTATTCATTTTTAAAGGAAAATCATGTACTTTGGCGGCCATTTTGTATGACGTCATATATCTTAAATTGCTCAAGGCTGACAGAGTGTCAGCAATCGGATTCTTGAAATAGAAGGTCTAGGCAATCAAAATCCATTGAAAAAAAACTATAGACCCTAAAACAAGGTTAGGCCAATAATCTGGATTTTGCTGCCGGACTATAGGGCCTATTCCAAAATCTTCCCAACCCGGTAGACGCAAGTGGAAGATCATCTCGTTCAAACACAACAATAATGGTTCTAATTGTCATCTTTACGTCATGAGTTTCACGTAGCTAGTCCAAAAACCTTGTGAGGGGGTATGCTATTAAAATTTTTCCTTTTTTCCTTCTGCGGCGATAAAGCGCAACCACAAAGTACAACGATACTTACATGCCGACAAACATGCAGAGCGACCAGGGAGACAGCAGTAGCCTCCGCCCGGCAGCGTAATTTGTTTCCCACTTGTGCTTCGGACCCCAGTATGAACGAAGGGTACGATGCGAAGCTCCTCACACACGAACAGCGCCTTGGCTATGTCAGCATGCATGGTGTGCGTGCATAGCCATGACACAGCTAGACTTGGTAATAGTTTCATTTGGGCTCTATACCCTTACAAAAATGTACCATGGTAACCATGGTACTTTTGTCCAAATTACCATCCACCATGATAACCATGGTGGATGGTAATTTGGACAAAAGTACCATGGTACATTTTTGTAAGGGTAGCATGTCTACCTTTAGCAAATTTATTATAGATCTACTGTTTTACACCTCTAATAATAATATCAGCTCATGAAATTGCTGTGAATAGTTATTACTTTGCACTAATTAAAATTTATTTTGGCAATTAATGATAGGCCTTATCGTCATCAAAGCCGCTATATAGGGACTCATTTCTAAAGATTTTACGGTTGAGAAATTCATTATAGATCTGCACCTCTAGAAGGCTCTAATAATATCAGCTTAAGAAATTGCCGTGATGTTCATAGCTCTCAGGTAAGAATCCCTGCAATAAAAGAAGTAACAAAATAAAGCTGATATTATTAGAGCATTTTAGAAGTGTATATAGTCTAGATGTATAATAAATGCTCAACCGTAAACTCTTAAGAAGTGAGTCCCTATATAATGCCTTCGATGACGATAAGGCCTACCTTTGATTGCTAGAGTTACTTTACCTTCGTGCTAATTGATAGTTTTTCACAGCAATTACATTAGCTCATATCACTAGAGGTGTAGATCTATAATAAATTTGGTAAAGATATGTACGAGCCTATGCACGCCCACAGTGCGCTGTGTGTGTGAACCTAAAGCTTCGCATCACCGTTTCGAATTTCGCATCCGTCAAATCTTTAGCACGCGTATAGCTTGTTATTAACAAGATGAGCTCTGATTGGCTGTATGAAAATGAGTTTATACTGGGGTCCGGAGCTCAAGTGGGAAAAAAATTACGCCGCCCGGCAGGCCAGGACGGGCGCTTGTTTGCCAGCTATATACACTTTCGCCAGTTTTAGTTAGCTGCTGTGCTGGTATGCTATATGGTCTTCGAGACGGCACTGCTAGCTAGAGCTAGCTAAAGCGCGCGGACGCCAAAGGCAAAGAGTAGCTAGCTGCACTGGTACGCTGAGAGATGGCGCTATATAGTAACAACAATTTTCACGATCGAGCAATTTGAATTTTGAATTGGACCGTTGGCGAGCACTTGCGAACTGGCATTCTTAGACATTTATTTTGAGCTAGATTATCATATTTTGACATTATATGATGACTTTGTCTTTATATAAACTCTTATATGCATATTTCTAGTATTTCAAACCATGAAATACCTAGGTTTAGTAAGGGGAAAATTTCGCTCCCACTTCTCAACCTTCTCTTTAAAAGCAGAAAGGGTCAAACATAAGTTTCCAATGATATTTAGAGCAATGTCAGACTTGACACTCAAGGCGCTCCCGAGTATTACCCTGGCTTAAGCACGGCTGCCATCAGGGGCGGATCTAGCCAGCGACAAGGGGGGGGGGGGGGGCAAATCTTGAGAACAAATTTAGCGCCGACTCAGCCGGCTGGTAAATAAGTGGGGGAGGGGGGGGGGGGAGGTGTAACAAAACTTTTTTTTGGGGGGGGGGGGTGTGGAAAGGAGAACCACTTATTCTGTTGGGGGGGGGCGAGAATATAACTTTTGTTTTTTTTGGGGGGGGGGTCAAGGGGGGGGCGATTTTTTATTTTAAGAAAAGGTTAAATTTACGTTATTATCCTATTTTTTACTGTTTTTTTAGTTTAGGCGAGGTAGGGAGGGGGGAGGGCCTCTCAAATCTGCACGTGGAACCGCGCCTGGCTGCTATTACGGCGCTCTTGCTCTAGCAAATGTATAAATAGATACATCCTTTTGGAACTATGTTCAGTGCTATGGAATTAGGTTAATTTTAGGTAATTGGAACAGTTACAACAATGAAACCCTCTCTCTTTATTAATGCATAATAAATAGCTCAAAAACTCGCAAACTCGGATAATGATGTACGTTTAAAGGTAAAGACCAGTTATGGTCATGCGATTGCATTGTGAAATCGATCAGAAAAGGTTGATCATCTAGCATCTAGCATCTGCAAGGTTCTGGAATCATCAAAATGATAAGAAATTTGGCCCATTCTTCGTAAAGTTACAAGCACTATACACAGAAAGATGTATATGGGACTACCCTATATCTCTCACAGTCCATGAGAGAAACAAATTTACCAAATATATGAATTAGTAGGCGGTTTCCCGGCGAATTTGTTATCCTCACGTATTAGTCAAAACATATTCTTTCACATGATTGGTAATGAGAGCTTCCATTTCATTTTTTGAAATTGGGGCGTTTCCAATACTGGTCTTTACCTTTAAAACAATCATGGATTTGTGAACACGTGTTAAAAACGCATAGGCTAAGACAATGGAGGTATGCGCGTAATCAAATAAAATCTTTGGATAAGGGGACAGTTGAGTTCTTACTTCAGACCGTTAATGCCTTCAAAGTGCATGGTTATTGCTCTATTCTCTTTTATGGCATTTATATGCTCATTTAGGAACTAACATTGGTTTGAAGGTAATTTAAGACCCCAAAATGTGTGAAATTTACCATTCAGCTCTACTTTCCCCAAAATACGGTGACAGTTAATTCATAAATCAATAATAACAATACACGGGCCGGCTGGATGTGCGTATTACAGCCAACACGAAAAAGCCAAGAAAAAGCAAACATGGGCATTGGCTAAAATAAAACGTATTCGCCGCTGTCTATTTTTTTCAACGGCTGGTTCAAAATTATCGAAATAGTTATATTTATCGATCAAACAAAAAGATTATTCTGTCATTTAAATTGTTTGCTCTTTCAAATTTGACCCTCATTTTTTTCGTTATCTCACAAAAAATAAAAGCAAAATTGTGTAGCGCCCTCTATACCAAAAACTCAACTATCCGTTTGATGGCAAAATACTGTTTTCGTATTACTTTGTTCACTGTGCAAATTAATACAAAAATCAAGGATTTACTGGCGAACCTTGTCAGTGGTACTAGGTTTCATACAATTGATAATAAAAATGTTATATGGCTATTTTTGTCTTCGTGGTAAAAAAGGTGTATAAGCACGCTCTTTGGTATTATTGCACTCGTCGTGCCACTCGTGACATGTTTTTAGTTCGACGTGCGATATAGCCTCTTGGCTTACCAATCGAGGTCATATTTCAATATTGAATTAACAATACCTTAACGATGGATACAGAAAAAATGTGGGAGCCAAATGTTTTAAATGATACTATGCTTTTTTTTTTAAAGAAAGTACAAAACTGTGCGACGTGAAATAGTTTTTTTTCGGTAGGCCCACAGATAATAAGACCTTTATTAAATTCAAAGGTATGAATTAACTCTGCTTTGTATGGTTACCTATATATTGTTTTAAAATGCTCCCCTATTCCCCCCCCCCCCCCCTCTCTCCTTTTATTTCCTAATTGCTTTTCTTTTTCTTTCACCTTCAAAGTTAACGCCTATTTGAGAGACGGGAGCAGCAGCAGAGAAGGTCGGGTCGAGGTCTACTATCAAGGATCATATGGTAATACCGTCTGCGACGATGGCTTTGGTATGACTGATGCGAATGTAGTTTGTAGAATGCTAGGTTATACCTTCGCAGAGTCCTTTTCATGCTGTGCGGCATTCGGCGAAGGAACTGGGGACATTCTTCTGAATAATCTCCAATGTACGGGAGACGAAGTGACGATTGGACATTGTATGCAGAATCCATTTGGAATGCACACATGTGGACACAGTGAAGACGTAGGAGTAACGTGCATTAAACGTAAGAATAACAATGATAATAATATTACAAGAACTTAAAGGAATTAATTCCTGCCAGATACCCACTTGCTTCACATGGGTCGAGTGCGGCAAATCAATGAAGATTAAAGTCTTACAAAGGACATTAGTTTCATGACAGCAACTCGCCGACACTCCCTTCAAGTATCAACTGTCAGGAGGACGGTGTAAAACCAAAGCTAACTCTGTTCTCGCCTTATTTCCAATTTAGATAATAGGGCCTATATTCCTACAAGTAAACTGATTCTAGTCGAATTCATGGACTTCACGTGTTAAACCCCACCGAATAAATAGATCACATTAGATTGTTTTTTAGTTTCAGTTTTCAGTTTTATTTTTCATTTCCAACAGAACAGTAATTTTGATAGGAAATAAGATACACAGTACAACATTCAATAATATAATACATACACTTTACATGGTTTAAAGTTGTGAAATAGAAAGTATACATAAATATCCAGTATATTGGATTTTTTAAAGTTTTTTTTAAAAGTAAACCTGTGGAAATGGAGGGATCTACTGAAAAGCAGAGCTTGTAAAATGTGGAACCTCAAAATAATGACAAACATAGATTTTGTAACATGTAAATATATTGACTTGAACAATATATATATATACATATATTCAATTGTTCGGGGACGCCATACCATGGTAATTGTGATTTTGATTGTTTTTATTTTTTTTTAAAATAAATTGAATTGAATTTATTTTCTTCTGCAGAACATTCAAATCAAATTACATTTCAACGAAACAACATGTACAAACTTAAATAATTTTGTTGAACGTGTACACAACATAATAGTATTAGAAATGTTGACATTGAAGCAAAATGTAACTGGTAAAACACTATCAGTCTATTAGTCAGTTATATATACACTGTTGGTCATAATGGTGGAATATTTATTTTTACCCCAGTTTAGGGAAGGATTTTTAAAAATTATTTGTTTCTAATAGATCTAGATAATGGCAAACATTCTCAGATTTTATTTAATATTAATTTGCGAGTGTTTGTTTTGCGTGACTGCTAAATCATATGTGTGCTACTATGCTAATCAGCTAGGGAACCTACGTCCTTACATTTACTGATTCAACGAATATGAAGTGCCTATACGTGATTAGAACTTGAACCAAAATATAATTTTCTTGATTGTCCGATTACATTGAAACTTTCACATTTATGTTTGTCTAATTTCTCTGCTTTCTTTTGAAGTACTAGTCTGCCAAGGTTTTTGTTCTCTCTTTTTAATTTGGAGTATTTCTAAACCGATTTCTTTTTAATCTGGCATACATTCAGACCACAAATACAACATTACTTCATTTGTATTAGTTCCCGTGCGTCTTGTTGACGGAGCTTCAGCCAATGAAGGGCGAGTCGAGGTGAACTACCAAGGATCATGGGGTACAATCTGTAATGACTCTTGGGATATCAAAGACGCTACCGTCGTTTGTCGAATGCTAGGTTACCCTGGAGTCTCTTCTGCTTTGGTGGGCTTCGGAGAAGCCACTGGTGATATCATCCTCGACAACGTTGAATGTGACGGGTCAGAAACGCACATCGCACAATGCACACATGGCGCCTATCAGATCCATAACTGCGAGCATTCTGAAGACGTTGGTGTTATATGTAGCGGAGAAGGTAAAGTTGCAATTTCCGAAAATGTAATACTATCACTCCAAAAAAAAAAAAAAAAAAAAGTAAAAGACGTGCAGTATATTCCCTGTATTAACGGCGGCCTATCCTGAAACAAATATTCAATTCAATTCAATTCAATTCAATTCTGGTTTTATTGTAAATAAAAACATACTGAATAAAAAGTCCGGAGACTCATACAATTCAGTTTACAAATTATAAATACATACAAGAATAAAGAAATCAATACTTTTAGCAATCTTTTTTATATTAATTACTGATTCTAATGAACTAAACAACTAATTTCAAACAATCTTGAAATAATACATGTTCTAATTATGCAGTTGTAACATTTAAATAGTAAAATATGTTGTTACCCTTTTCTAAATGTCATATGCAATTAAGTAATACACTTTCAAATTAATAAATAGTCTTTTTTAACCTAGTTGACATTTCTTTTAGAAATATATTTTTATATACCGGTAGATGATTTTCGGAGAGATATGATAATACAAAATATACAATATATGTTTACTTACAGAGTATAGTCCTATCATTATACAGGTACTATGAAATATTAATTAATCCGATTAAATGGCATGACAAGAAATTCGCAAAGAACAGAGCGTCGTTCAGACAGTCTGACAACACTCAGCGACTGCAGAAGTTGAGCATAAGATATGGTGTCGGGAAATGTACCAGTGATGATACCCAATGCTCTCCTCTGCAGTCGCTCAATGCTGTTTACTTGGACAACAGTTAAACTAGATGACCAAACAGGTACACCAAATTCAAGACACGGACGAATGTACATCATGTATATCAATACCAAGTCCCGAGTGTTGACACCGTTCCTTTTAAGTTTGCTCAGTACATATAGTTTTCGTGATGCGTTTTTGACGATGGTTTTGATGTGTAGATCCCATTTAAGATTATCTTGGATTGTTATACCAAGTAATTTCATATAAGATACCACTTCAAGCTGATTACCATTGATCTCCAAATGGGGGGCAGGCGGTGCATTACGTAAGAATGAGATCAGCATGGTTTTGCACTTCGTTGGATTGGGCCTCATGTCGTTTATTTCACACCAATCAACAAGAGAATCAACGTGTGTTTGTAACTGCGGAGGGTCCGACTAGTTGACAACCTCTAGAAGGCTTAGATCATCGACATATTTCCAGCGGTTTTCTGTAGACAACGCGGCACCATTAACCATTATCAGGAAAATAATGGGTCCTAATTTAGTTCCCTGCGGAACACCACAAGAGAGGTGGAGAGATTTGATGTAACCCCACGATAACGAACAGTTTGCGTTCTTTGCGTCAGGAAACTACAGATAGTCGGGAGAATGGAGCGGTCAACTCCTATGTCAATCATTTTTCTGATTGCTGTGACATGGTTGATATGATCGAAAGCTTTACTGAAATCGATCATGCATGATTATTTATGAATCATGTTATTGGACTTCAAAGCACAATATTTATCATTTTCTTCCCAGAAGGTTTTATTTCACTTGTTATTATTGGTTCTAGGACACCTACCCCCTTGACATCCCATCCCCGGATAACCACCCCAGTCAGCTACCCATAAGACAAGTACTCCCCTAGGGCAAACACCTTCTAGGACGACTACCCCTCGGACAACTATCCCTCGGACAACTACCCCCGGATAACCACCCCAATCAGCTACCCCATAAGACAAGTACCCCCTAGGGCAAACACCTTCTTGGACGACTAAACCTCGGAACAACTACCCCCGGACCGTTTACCCCGGACAACCATCCTCTAGGACAACTACCACTGGTAGGACTATATAAAGGGGTAGTTGTCTGGGGTGTAGTTGTCCTGGGGGTAGTTGTCCTGGGGGGTAGTCGTTATAGAGGGTGCTTGCCCTAGGGATAGTTGTCCTAGGGGTAGTTGACTGGGGTGGTAATCCGGGGGTGGATGTCTAGGGGTAGGTGTCCGGATACGATTATTATTACTTGATATCATCATCCAAATATTATGGCTCACTTTTTGTTCTCTCAGTGGCCCTTCTCGTACATAGCCAGCCGCAAATGGGGATTATTTGACGAAAAATCAATGCTTTTATAAAGCCCAGATAATTTCGCAAACATTAAAAAATTAGTTAACAGTTAACAGTTAGGTACTTGTAGAAAACCAAGATAAAACACTTGTCAAAAGAAGGCATCTGCACCTATTATACAATAAACTCCCAGTTTGTAATATCTCGTTGGTTTGAAACAGATTTTATGTAGTGCAGCTATAGGCTATTATAACAAAAATGCCAGAAATACAGAAAAAGGTGTTCTGGCCCATATGCAGAGACTACACAGTTCATGCATACAACTCGAATGAAAGAAGAAACTTGTGCTGACCTATACGTCGCCGACTGACTGCGTGGAAGACCTTGCTATATATTCTACAGACCCGATACATGTTAATAGGGCGGGCGATCTGCCATTTTGAAGAAAAGACCTATTGGCCAAATTATTGGTTCAAGCCATATTTGTATCATGGATTGGTTTTATTTTATTTTTTCTATTTTTAATAATAATAATATCGTTTAACAATTTTTAATGAATCTCATTCAGTTATACATTGAAATTCATTTTGTAATTTGTACTTGTAGCTGAACTCAAGGTTCGCCTCGTAGGCGGTCCGGATGAGAGCCAAGGTCGTGTTGAGTTGTTCTACTTCGGATCATGGGGTACTGTCTGCCATCACACCTGGACCTCATTGGACTCGGAAGTGGTTTGCAGAATGTTAGGATTCGTCGGGGCTATCGCATATTCATTCTCCTCATTATACGGACGTGGGACAGGGGAAGTGATACTACGTCAGCCGAGATGCTCTGGAAAAGAATCGAGTCTTCTTGAGTGTGATCCAAGTTTTAATCTGGGCAACACTGGGTGTGGACATACATCCGATCTCGGAGTTTCATGCTTAAAAATGGGTAAGAATTCAACCATATTGAAAAGTCAAGAATTTCGCGAGGATGTGTCATGGTATGTCACATGACACCCTACTTGTTATTAGTGGCGTATGTAAAAGGGGACAAGGGATCACGTGCCACCCTTACATGTAGAATGGCTAACAAAGGGTAAAGATGCTCGAGAGCGGAGCGGTGGACAGTCGTGTAGGGAAAGGCAGCAAAATACAAAAGACAGAAACAAAGAAGAAGAAAAGCATGAAAGGACCCATTCCCCTACACTACAACAACGGCCCATTCCCATGGCGTTTAATCTACTGGTGACCGGTGTCCACACCATCCCTTGACCTCTTAATGGTAGGATCGACGCGTCAATCCAACTATTAATATTATGCCAATAAAGTTTAACGATCTTCAATATATGGAAGTCGAGTTTTAAGCATGTGCTTCGGTGCAGCGCAATTCCCAGTCAATTTGAACACTCCGTCACTACGAACTTTTGTGACTCACAAAGGTTTCAAGTGATGGATCCTAGTCTCACTCCTGAGGGCTCGTTCGACCAAACACAGTCAGACACAACTTTGGAAAACGGAGTACGGGCAAATATTTGGAAAACAGCTTATAACTATCAGTAAAAATCAATGCGTGTAGGCATTGTGTTAAAAATACATTGGACAAATCTTTCAAAGTCAACCTACGGTCAACATAGATTTTAGGGGGAAATAATACTGTGGGTCAGTTATCTTCAAAATCTATGAAGAATGGGTCATGTAAAGAAACGTTCCTCATTGCAAACAGCAGGTTGACTCAAGATGATCCCCCCCCCCCCCCATTTCTACCACGCACTGAACGATGAGGGCACTATATTCACTGTGCGATATCCGCTGTTTTGTGATCATTTGCAGGCAGTACTCGGTTTTCCCAACTTTAACAAAAAATGTTTTAGCCCTCCATAGGCTATTTTATCGAGTCAAACAAAATATTCTACAATGCAATGAAATGAAGTCTTTCTTTAACTGAAACGAAATCGAATACTTTAAAATTTCTCTCCTTGTTGTTCACACAGTGACTGTTACTTATTAAAAAATAAACGTTTTACATACCACCTTTAGAATAAATATATCTCTCGTCTTCATAATATTGAATAATCTTCAAAGAACTAAATTTTGGAACTTTGTTTATTAAGCTTTTGTACGAATAGTTGCCACGTCCTTTTAAGGCACTAGCAGTGCCTTAAAAGGACGTCACATTGCGTTCACGTTCTCGTCGTGCAAATCTAGAAGTCCCTACTGTTGTCATTTGATTTCAGATGATTTCCGGGTGCGTTTGGTCGGCGGAAGATCTGACAAAGAAGGCCGTGTTGAGATTCTATACCTTGGTACTTGGGGGACAGTGTGTGATGACAACTGGGACCTAAATGATGCCAACGTGGTTTGCAGAATGCTCGGCTACGAACGGGCGGATAACTTCTCCTGTTGCGCTGCCTTTGGACTAGGATCTGGACCTATTGTTCTGGATGAAGTGGAATGCGAGGGTACAGAACCAAACATAGGCCATTGTCGAAGGAGTGATTACGAAACCCATGACTGTGATCACTCGGAGGATGTTGGTGTCTCATGCATCGAACATGGTAATTGTTCACTTTCGAACCTGCGTCCTCGGCTGGATCAATTTTAACTTCCACTGTTAGCTGGATTACAGGCGCACGCCATAACGCGTAGTTGCGATCACCTAGGCAATAGTCTGATTTTCCGATCCTTTAACCGAATGGTCGTACGTTTTGTGCTGCACAAAGATTCAATCAGTTTAATTTTGGCCATTACAAATAGTGGGTTATTAATGTAGATGCTCATGTACCCTTTCAATTCATTTCATGCATGTTACACTGTCGCTCATATAGTTGAGCGACAGAGTATTACCAAAGAAAAAAAGATGTCAGTCAGTCAATCAATAGTGTCTGACAGTGAAGTCTAGAAGGTAAACAATTCTCCTTGCATACTAGGACACTGCTAATGCTTAAATTTCACAGATAGGACATACATGACATATTCATAATTCCTGCAAAGTGCTACAGAATTTGATGTTGGCTGCAAAAGGGACATAGTATGTTAAAAAAACATAAGTATGTTAAAAAAACATAAGTATGTTAAAAAAACATAAGTATGTTAAAAAAAACATATTCGGATCTTTGGCAAGAGTTCTGAAAGGAGATTCTCAATGTTTCCAAATAGCATGTTGTTCAAAACGTTATGACCTTTCTTTCAGTCCTTATAAGGACTACTTACAATATGCTTCCGTAAACTTGTGCATTTTTCTACCTGTTTCGCAATGCGAACCTACAAAACTCGTGCATTGCAAGTAAGGTAAAATATAAGTAAATTTAGTATAAAGGTTTTGATTCCCTTTAATTCAGGGCCCAAGCGTACTCTAGCGACACTATAAAGGCGCCACCGAACTACTTCGTCTTTTGGTTTGGTTATCTCATCCCCACTCCATTGACTCTACATCCACATTAAACTGGGGAAATAATTTTGCAAACGTTTTTCACGCGTTTTAAATGCAATGTTAGATGCAAAACTCGCAAAAAAGGCCGTAAAAAAGCCACCACAATATACATATTTTTACCTTCAATTCAATTCAAGTTCGGTTCACTTGTGCTTCGCGTACTGAAGGCTCATTGGATATGTTGTTGTACTGGAAACTATTGCACGCTTTTTTTAATGAAAACAAAGTAGGATAGTCAAGTCACATTTGCTCTACGGTTGGGACACGGCGGCCGAGGCTCCCGAAATCGAAAGATACATGCGACGGCCGCAGATGATCTGCTATGGCCACAGGGTCACCCTAGGGAGTATTCCTATTTTCTTCACAACCGTAGGGGTCGCTGTGGGATTATAGTGCGGAGTTATACATTTTTGTTATTCCCAGGTTCCAGTTTTTTTCATTTCCAGGTTCATATCCAGTTTCGCAATAAGACCATTAGACCTTGCGTCTGCCTTGGTATTTGTCAAAAACCTACTGCCGCCGCAGGGACGCCCTAAGACGACCGTGCGTCATCACTTCAAAGGCCGTACGGCAGCCTGTTCTTCATATTATATTCCCTGCAATAATGACTGATTCAAGCCGCTGAAGATGGCGTTATCAACGAAATCATATATACGGTCAACACTCACCAGCCCGCGTCTTATTTTTTCGTGTCACAGCGAGCCCAGATTCCAGTATGAGCTAATTTTCATACATAACAAGCTACGAAAGCTTGCAATGAGGTCACACAAAAATAGACTTTGATTATTTTCTGTTTATTTACTATTTATGAAGGGAAAACAAAAACTGTGATTCGAACCTTCAAGACAACTCCAAGGTTCTATTAATAATACGCTGTCCTGATGAAAAGTTGATTTGTATAATTACTATTACCCTATTAACAACCCTACCGGATTTCATGTGCGCATGCGCTGGTTTCCTTCGCGAGTGCGCATGCGCAGGTTTCCTTCGCGAACTAAATCTGGTCTCGCTAGGGTACGAAAAAATAAGAGGCCACCAGCCCAGCCTAAGCACTTAGCATTTTTTTCGCCGCGCGTCCTAATGTAATGATCACGCCATCTTCGGGTGGCAGCAAGTAGCAAGTTGGTGTGGTGGAGATCAAAATTAAATAGGCCATACTGTAGACTACCCCAACACATGTGACTGCAACCGTTTGTGAATAATGTGACCGTGGGAATGCTGCGGCGGTCCTAAAATTGCTATTGGCCGTATATATTTTAGACCCCACAGCCGCGGCGGCAAATGAAACACATGTAACCGCGTTTCACCAATCCTTTGATAATGATTTAGGAGTGAGTTGTATAGTGATTAATTAGTGATATAAATGTGATATGCCTAATTTATATTCATTCATTAAATTAACAGAAGTGGAACAGGAATCCTCTACAACCATGGCACCGAATGGCAGTGAAATGGGTCTATCCCAGCCTGTCACATTTGGTGAGTTAAGTTGCAAGTTACTATTAGCCTTCAAAATGTTTACCTTATAGATTTGATCATTTTCTATTTCATTCTTCTAGGCTTAAGTGTTTTATCTTTCCATTGTCTCTTAGACAGGAGAGTCATAATGTATAAATCAGTAACACGATCGTAAATACTCCCGATAGATCACCCCAGGCAATCTTCAATAGCCTTGTGCGTTACCTAGTGATGAGTGTGGTGCTTGACAATCACGTATAGCGTAATCAGAACATAATTTGTATTGAATATATTACGAGGTCGATATTAGTTTCATATTATATTATATATTATATAGGTATTGAAATTCTCCTCGAGGTGATTTAATAAACTTTTCTCCCATCTTGTCCGGTATATTATTGTTGCCGGTCAGTGACAGAAGCAGTGAATGCTCACATTGATACGGTCTATCATAATTGGGATTTCGTACGGTTTCCAAACGGTCCTAATCTTAGTCACGAACCTTCCTTTTATACGGTACACATTACACATTGATATGCTATTTGATTTTATGTTTGCGGCTGCATGTCTTTTTTAAAGATTCCAATATTATTTCTTACCCAGGTTTAATTGGATTCCTCTCCGTTGCAGTTATTGGTATCCTTTTGGGTTGTATCGTCATGACATTAATGGTGCGGAAGTACAGGTATGCCTCACAGCAAAGCACGTTACATTGATATTGCATTTAGCTTCTTTTTTTGGACTGAAAGAGAAGGTTGAGTTCTGGAAATTGGAAACAACAATTTGTGAGATTTGGCCGTTCTTTTGATGTCAGTTTGGAAGTCTTTGCCCGTATTCAATATACT
This sequence comes from Strongylocentrotus purpuratus, assembly GCF_000002235.5. Lineage (NCBI taxonomy): Eukaryota > Metazoa > Echinodermata > Echinoidea > Camarodonta > Strongylocentrotidae > Strongylocentrotus > Strongylocentrotus purpuratus. The sequence goes on from NW_022145598.1 coordinate 26,380,261, forward strand.
TCAAAGATTTATTAGTAAAAAACTCCATTGATCTAGATCCAACATCAACTCTAGACTACCAATACTTTTCTATCAAACGACTTCGGAAAGCCCCACATGGCTATATTATGCTGCGGTTAAAGTCCATGAAGGTAGATCTTGAAACGGCCGGCCAGTTCTTGTTATTTACGCTACCGTTTACATCATCTCCTGCTAGCCTAAACTGAATCAAATTGCTAAATCTAACCTTTTTCAGACTCATAATAATGCACAAGATTTGTCTCATCGAATATTATGCCGATAACACATCATTCCCTGTTTACACATTTGCATTCCAAGGACCATGAGATAATTTCTTTGCGACATTATGTTCAAAATTTAGAAGTATAGTCCTGAAGGCTATATTCAGGCTATGCCTAGATTAGCTATCATAGCGCTATTTGCATTACATGCATGCAAACTGATAACCTGAGCTGCATTTTGTACGTTTTATTTTTATTCCATTTGATCGAAACCCGAAGCGACACTGCGTGGCACTCCCGAAATAGTCCCTATCCAAACAGCCTCAGAAGTATCCTTACATGTAGGGTAGAATTCTTACGTATCTGAGGTATCTCATTTGTACAAGAAAACGACAAGCTAGTTAAGCACTTTCTCTTAATTAGATAAAATCTGAAAATATCAACTACCTCCTAGGGGGAAATTACTTAGCCCCCAATGCTTTTATAGAATACGCATTTTTGCTAAGACTTTTCTCTAAGCAAAGACATAAGAGAAGCAAAGAATTGTCATGAATAAAAAGTTTTGGGGTCGGTCGAAAAGGGCAATACAACGTTTTTTTTAAGGCCTTATTTAAATTGCTGCCAGACAGTTTCTTCCACAATTTCAATGTCATTAACTTTATATTTTATCATATTAATATATAGGTAACTAGAGAAAATGCTAACTCTCTTTTACTTTCATCTTCTTGTCTCTGTTAATTGCCTTGAGGAAATAATTTATATTTTTACTGTCATGTTTAATTGGGTTCTCTACAACTACAGGAGATCAGCGAATCAGGCTAGTAGTCAGCAGCAAGGGACAGCGAAACAAAACTGTTACAACGGACCACAACATGGTGAGGAAGGTTGCTTGGAACTTAACGTTGTCCCTCCCAAGCTACCAGAGAGATCTTCACGAGATCAGGGTGAAACATACGAAACGCCACGACATGCTGACAATGGAGATGTTTATGAAGATATTAAGACCTAAGAAGAAGAAGAATACAAAATCTAGTAGTACTTCTCTAGCTCTCCCCTTTCCATTTCTCTACTCTTATCACTCTTCCTACCTCTCTAACCGTCTGCCTTTTATGTTTTACCTCCTTTTTCTCTCTCTTTTAGTTATCTTTCTCTGTTCTGAAAATATATATACATTTTGAAGAACAACGTAATTCTTTGACCATGTTAATCGTTCTTTATATTTTCCATTTGCTTTGTAATTCACTTTTATGTTTAATTATTTGAACCTGCAAGATTTAACTTCAGTTCAATGCATCATATCTCTGATTTGAAGCATTTCTTAATGTTCAATTTGAATATATTAAATCAATATTTACTATGTTTTTATTTACTTTGTATGAAATTCTGCATTTCTGCAATTTTCTTAAAGAATAATTTAATATGGAGCATACGTGTGATTATTACGCAAGATTATTTTAATTGAATCTAAATGATGGTGTGCTTTGTTTTTACTACCACGTTTGCTTATGCGTTCTCTAATATATAACAAAATTTATATCTAGATTTATGTATTAAAGGTTTTGCATAAAAGCTCAGTATAAACGCGTTTAATAGGACATATATTCAGGATTTTCTCTAGAAACGTCCTTTCGTTTAAGATTGTGAGAGATTATTTTAAAAAGGTAGTACTTCATACTTCGTTTCCCAGTTACTGTAGATACGTCTTGTCGTTAAAGATTGTGAACGATAAACAAAAATAAATATAGGTAGTATACTCTATGATGAAACTTGTAAATACAGCAGCTCTACATGTACAAATGCTTTTTGAAATGGTGAGAAAAGATGGAACTTTGGTTAGATGTACACAATCAATCACATAGCATAACCGTCATAGGTAAGGTATACTTTGTATTACTTCTATTTACCTCATACTGTAACCATTAGAAACATATTGATTTTTTGTTTAAAAGTAATCATAAAGATTTTTGATATGTATAATCATGATTCAATGTAATGTGATAATATTTCACTGGTATACATTACATTTAAAAGCTAATGCACTGAGTTTGACCGGTGCACACATATCTATCTATATATATATAGTTATATATTTATATATACAAAGTAGAAGGAAATGAGAGCATAACGGTTGCGTAGCTTAAATCAAAGTTCATCTTGCTGTTTACAGGTACTACGTCTCATTTGCAGGCCAACAATTAAAAGGTTAAATTCCAACGGCATTTGAAAGATAATACATATCTAGAACTTCCCTAAAAAAAAAGGGGGGGGGGGAGGGGGCTTGAAATGTTTTTAAGTGGGAAAATAACGACTATGAGCTATAGAGCCGGTAAGTAATAGCCTGATTTTCAGACCATTGTACCGAATGGTCGTACGTTTTATGCTGCGCAAATATCCAACCAGTTTAATTTTGGCCATTACAAGAGGTGGGTTATTGATGTAGACAAATGCTCCTTACAGCTCATTTTATGTATGTTATTACCAAAGAAGAAAAAAGCCAGTTAGTCACTAAATAGTGTCTGACAGTAAAGTCTGGCAAGTAAACGGGTTTCCTTGCATACTTTGAATATTAGGACACTGCTAACGTTTAAATTTCACAGATAGGGCATACATGACATATTTATAATTCCTGCAAAAGTCTACAGAATTTGATGTTGGCTGCAAACGGGACATAGTATCTTTAAACTCCTGTCATGCAGTTGATAACTTATTGAAACCCGTTGCAAATTTGACGGGTCCCCTCCCCCTGTTTTTTTAACTGAAGAATGAAAGGTGGACTGGTTGAATGACAGTCTTTGTCGAATGCTTTCAGATTGTAAGCTTTAATATGTCACATTCTCAAGAAACGTTAACCGGACGAATCAATCTTTCACATACTTAACAAAATACAATTTTTTGTAAGGGTACGAATGCTTAAGTTGTTGACTGTATGGTATATTCATATAGTATATAGTACTCTGACATATGTATTTCTTGCAAAGCCTTATTTTAATATGCACCATCTACGCAGAGACTAATTTCATGTAAGCATAATTATATATGTTAAAAACCTACTTTTTTGTTAAATAGCCTTTTTCATTTGCATATGCAGCCCCCTCGATTGTCCACTATCTATTATGTATAACTTAATATTTGGCTGTAATTCCCTCTCTTTCTATTTTTCTTAAGCGCTTAGAGACATATTTTGTGATAAGCGCTATACAAATGTTGTTAATTATTAATTATTATTATATGATTAGTACTCAAGATTATTTTAAATAATCGAAAAGGATTAACGGTTTTGTTTGTGCGTTCTATATTCTTAGAAATAAGCATTCTAGATTTAGGCATTTAAGGTGCATAAGAGCTCAGTATAAACATTTTGAATGGAGGGTACGAATGATTTAGTTGTTGACTGTATAGGTATATTCATATATTATATACTCTGACATATGTATTTCTTGAAAAGTCTGATTTTAATATGCACAATCTACTCAGAGACTTATTGAATTTAAGCATCATTATATATATGATTAGTACTCAAGATTATTTTAAATAATCGAAAAGGATTAACGGTTTTGTTTGTGCGTTCTATATTCTTAGAAATAAGCATTCTAGATTTAGGCATTTAAGGTGCATAAGAGCTCAGTATAAACATTTTGAATGGAGGGTACGAATGATTTAGTTGTTGACTGTATAGGTATATTCATATATTATATACTCTGACATATGTATTTCTTGAAAAGTCTGATTTTAATATGCACAATCTACTCAGAGACTTATTGAATTTAAGCATCATTATATATATGATTAGTACTCAAGATTATTTTAAATAACCGAAAAGGATTAACGGTTTTGTTTGTGCGTTCTATATTCTTAAAAATAAGCATTCTAGATTTAGGCATTTAGGGTGCATAAGAGCTCAGTATAATCATTTTGAATGGAGGTACGAATGCTTTAGTTGTTGACTGTATACGTATATTCATATACTCTGATGTATTTCTTGAAAAGTCTGATTTTAATATGCACAATCTACTCAGAGACTAATTGAATGTAAGCATAAATATATATATTATTAGTACTCAAGATTATGTTAATTAACCAAAAAAGGATTAACGCTTATGCCTGTGCGTGGTATATTCTTAAATAAAAGCTTTCTAGATTTAGGCATTTACGGTGCATAAGAGCTCAGTATATACGTTTTAAATGGAGGATCATCAATAGTGATCTGTCAGTTTATGACAGGTTCAGTGACCCATTCAAAATTCTATATCAAGTGTCTCTCCAAGTTTCTCTCCAAGTTCCTCGGAGGATTTATACCAAGATTTCCATACGTCTGAGGGTGTAAGCACCATGCAATAACTTCTCATACGAGATTCAAGAGCTATTTTCAATATACCAATGAGTTCCGACTGGTCCTCATTTTCAGTAATAAGAAGATGGAAATATTGAAACATGACCTGGATCTGCACATTACAAATTTCCTCTTTTTCAGATAAAGTTCATTACATTTGTTAGGTACTCTGGACTTCAAAATGTTGTAACAAGAATAATAAATAGAAAGAAATAAAGAAAGCATTCTTCCACGGCTACATGTTTTTCTCTTTTCTATAAACTACTCTTCATATATATTCATGGCAAGATAAAGAGCCGTGCATGCTTTAAAAAAAAAAGTTTTCAACTGCTGGTGCAAGTTATGATAACCGTGTAGGATACTGGTAAGTCAGAATGAAATCATTTCTGTTTTTGTATGAACTGCTTGGTTTTATGAGCTGTGATAAAAAAATAAAAAATAAAACAAGATTGCAGAGTATCAGCATATAATCATTCCAAGGTTATTACATTGATGCGTGATATTCCCTTTGACCTATAATACAAATAATTTTAAAAAATCCACTTCTCTGCGCATATCAATTTATATTTACATCTAAAAGGTGCTCTCTATTAAAGTTCTAAATTATTTATTGATTCCTTTTGCGTCAAGAGAATTGACCAACCTTGAATATATTAGAAAAAGACTATTCGATATTAGAATATTTTTGCCTGGAGGATATTTCTTTAAAAAATAAATTTGTATTCGTTCTTTGGCGTGACGCACCCTCTAATAACGGAACTATGTTCCATTTCCATGCCCCCCAAAATGAATAGGTTAAATTCCAACAGCATTTGAAAGACATTAACAATTTAGATCTTCCCTCAAAACGAAAGGGCTTGAAAATGGACTTAAGTGTCAAATCGACTTAAGTGATTGCAATCACCTAAGTAATAGTCTGATTTTTAGACCTTTTTTACCGAATGATCGTACGTTTTGTGCTGTAAAAAAATTCAATCAATTTACTTTTGGCCATTACACGTAGTGGGTTATCGATGTAGACATATGCTTATGTAACTGTACAGCTTATTTTATGTATGTTATTACCAAAAAAACAAAGATGTCAGTCTGTCACTCAATAGTGTCTGATAGTAAAGTCTAGAAGGTTAACGTGTTTCCTTGCATAATTTTAATACTAGGACACTGATTTAATATGTATAAATTTCACATATAGGACATACATGACATATTCATAATTCCTACAAAGTTCTACAGAATTTGATGTTGGCTGCAAAAGGGACACAGTACGTTTAAGGAAATGAATTGAAAGCAAGCTGGGCTAAATTATGGAGTTAACCGTTACAGAATGTAAAAAACCTCAAATGTTGAAAATGAGATATTTACCGCATGCCATGTTCAGCAAAAATATCTTGAATTGAAATTATATTGCGTGTAAAGAACTCCTCATCAAAAATCTTTCTTTTTTCAATAAGAAATTGTTATTGTTAAAATAGTATAAACCCAATACACACACACAACACGCGCGCACACACACTGCAAAAGGGGTTACCTGACCTGGCCCCGTCTTACAAAGAGTTACGATTGATCAAAATCAATCGCAGTTCCTCCAATCAATCGCAAGTTTGCAGTCTCCTACCTCTTACGTTTATATCGATTGATATCAACTCTTTGTAAGACGGGACTCTGGTATGAGGGGCTATCTCGAAAACATCAATAGAGGGCAGCTGTCGTAACCTGTGGATAATTGGAATATGGCGCTGAATATGGAAAGTTGTTACTTTTAAAGCTGAATCTTTGGTCCATTTTTCGCCTCACGCACACCGCCAAAAGCTTCCAAATTCGAGCTGACTGCCTGCTCAACAAAGAATACGTCCGACGTGTATCAAAATCATAGGTGCAGTGTACAGTATAATTCGTACAGGGTGCGTGTCAGGGATTGACATGAAATAACACCCTGCAGGTTAAATAATTATTTTAAGCTCTTGAACAAAGACTAAACGCTTTGTGGCAACAAATATGATCTACTTGAGGCACATCAACCACAAGATTGACCCCAGTTTTCTTCATTTTGGCCTTAGAAATTGAAAGTGTGTTGTAATTCGCGCTAGTATTATTGTAGTATAATCAAGGAAGGTTCTGTATACTCTGTTATGTTTTTATTGCATTCATTACATCCAAATTTATGTGTAATTTGATTCTCGAATAAGAATGATGTGTTCAGATTGCCCGTTTCTTGGCATTGGTACTCGGTCATAAGCCGTGGAAGTTGAGTGTGGAAAGCATGTTTATGTTAACACTTATCAACAAAGTGTAAGTAGATGATGAAACTTGCTGTAATTATTTCCCAGGTGTTTTAGGAACCTGCCTTAACGATGCTTAAGTGTTAATTAATTTGCAGATTATCTTACATATTGGGACTATTTTACCTTCATCTAGGTTAAGATTTGATTACAATTGATTGTGTTGCAAAACCTACACAAAACCTAGTCTGCATGCCAGTTTCGCCATAATACTCGTAGAAGTGCGCTGGTGGGAAAGTCTACACACACTAGTTTAGTATTTAGTTATCTGTAGATGCCTCATTGTATGTAGAGGACAAAGGCAGCCAGTCTAGCGTTTACTTAAATTAACAAAGCATTTACCCTAAAGTTGTCATTGTCATTGACATTGGTTGCTCGCTGATGATATTGCCATGCATGATGTATGGCCAGGCTTACGTGTAAAAACATGTGCGCACACGGGATGTTCCGCGGAGTGATATAATCCAAGAATGTGGGTGATTCGCCACAGGGGAAGTCTTGTATCAGTCGCTTGCATTAATTCAGAAATAAGACTAAAGACACCTTTAAATGTATGTAAAGGATTATTGCATTATTGAATTTGTTCCAAAGAAAGATAACATATTTAATGTGTACAAGGAAAAATAAAGAAACATTTTTAATTAAAAAACAGTTGTGTCATAGGAATTTCTGTATTGCATGGAGACTTAAATTTTACTTTTTGTTTGACGTCTAACTTGTCGACAATCTGAATGTTTATGACGTATTACCTGTCAAAAATCCGGTTATTCGTGACTTTCATTTATAACCTGTCGACAATGTTATTCTCCATCTGAATGCATCAAGATATCCCTTTATAAAGATGTTTCGTAACCTCAAAAATATGTTTGTTACATCGACATAGAAATATAAAACATGATATTTTTTATATTCTTATCACGAAGTGAATGTTGTTTTGTGATGCTCATGCCTGTCTAATTCTTTTCCTCACTCTTTCTGTATGACCTCTGAAAAGAGCAGCGCCATTCAACTAATGGTTCTGTATAGAGTGGTCCATCCGTAGTAACTAATTATTTCCTATTTTCATTTAACATACTGTATGTAATATGTATAATTGTTTTATACGGAAAATAAAGCCGAACCAAACCAAACTAAAAGATATGTTTACATAATAAATAAAAACTGAGGAGGAAATATTTCTATTTATAAATAATAATTATAAAAAACGGTGATTATAAAGCGCTCACCACCGAAGTCTATAACCGCTACAACAAACAACAAACAAACGCTATGTGAAACATGTTTAATTGCACGGGTGAAAAGATTCGTTACTACATTTCTAGTTAGCTAGTAGGGATATGGACAAATGGGAGACGAAAATTGTGGTATAGACAGGAAGGTAGTGAGAGAATGAGAAAGAGAGAAAGAGAGAGAGAGAGAGAGAGAGAAATAGAGAGAGAGAGAGAAGAGAGAGAGAGAGAGAGAGAGGGAGAGAGAGAGGGGGAGAAAGAGATAGATAGAGAGAGAGAGAGAGAGAAAGGGAGAGAGAGAGAGAGAGAGAGGGAGAGGGAGAGAGAGAGAGAGAGAGAGAGACACACACACACACGGGGGGGGGGTACTAGTTTTGCTAAAAGTGACATGCACCTTATGCCTATTATACATAACTGTGTACTACACAAACATGTGGCATACAAGTTTGGTCCAATCACTTCAGCTATTTCTTGTCATATTTCACTAACATAAAGAGAATGAAATAGCCCTAAATATGACCTAAAATAAACCGGGTCCAAACAATTGGTAATACGGGAGAAAAAAATACAAAGACAGGTTCACCACGTATAGTTTACCGAACGTCAAGTTTCCAGCCACATTTTACATTTTTTTTAAAGACTCGTGATGCTAAGGGTGTCATCTCATTTTAGAAATCCATCTGGCAGTTAAAAGCATTACAAAATGCTCAGTCCAAAATATCATTTGAAATACTTCTTGAAATTTCTGTTTTAAAGGATGCATATGGAAGTATCCGTTATTGCTCACATGAAAAAATGACAAATTATGAAATAAAATGAGAGCTTTTATTAGGAAACAAGAGACATGTTAAAGTTAATAAAGCCCATCCCCCTGCCACCGGCCCTGAAATAATATTTCGCTGCATGAAATTGCGTAAAATGTGACTTTTGTGGGCATGGATTAATATGACAGAGGTTCAAAAAGCTGTAGAGACCATAGTCCATGGGCCAGAGGGGGCTACCGTGCACACCCCCCCCCCTATGATGCTACTTCTTGGGTGTCATTTTGTTCATTGGGATCCATAATATCAGAAAAAAGATGTTCCCAAGAAAAAACTCATTTGGACACTGTTTTTTTGCTCCTTATTTGCAGATATGTAAAAATTTCAGTTTTTCGTGTTTTGCACACTTTCTTAGGGTTTGTGAATGATGTGCTTACATTTTACCCTGTTTCTCAGCAGATATAACTCTAATCTCCACCAAATTTATAAAAGATCTTCTTATTTTGTCTGCTATTATCATGAAATAAGTTTTCAAACCCCCTAATTTGGTGTAAAATTATTCATTGATATGTTATCTGATGTTTCCTGCAAAAAAAAATTCAGTCAACTCTTGTTGACATTGTTTTTTCCCATTATTTGTTATGTAAACATATAAGTTTCCCGTGTATTGTACATTTTCTTAGGGTTTGTGAATTATGTGCTTACATTTTACCCTGTTTCTCAGCAGATATAAGTCAAACCTCTACCAAATTTATAAACGATCTTTGTAAACTATACAATAATAGGTAGACAAAATTATTCTATTTTATTTTATTGTCTTCAATTGTTAATGACGTCATAAATTTGCATATATTTAATATGCAAATTTCTGTCTCAAAACCTGTCAAAATCACCTAAACGTTGTATTTTGTATGCCATTATCATGAAATAAGTTTTCTAGCCCCCTAATTTGGTGTAATATTATTCATTGATATGTTATCCGATTTTTCCCGAAAAAAAAATCTGTATTAGTCAGCTCGTATGCGCCCCCCCCCCCCCGCTTATTACAATTAGTACATTCTGTACATATAATGTACATTTAATCCAGGTTATATATCAACTCTTTGGTACAGTCCACAAATCACAAAGTCCTGCCAGAGGTTTGACAAATTTGTTGCGTTGCTGCAACAGTTTGATTAGCTTGACTTTGCCGGTTCCTTTAAATATGCGCTTTTGGAGTCACAGCCTGAGAAAGCATGTAAGTCCAAGGAGTGCTGGGCAAAATTAGTGCAATCTTTGAGCCGCTGCTTGTTGCCTCTCCCTGTATGGAAGAGTAATGTAATGTTTGGAGTGAGATGAGCATAATGAAGCAATGTAGAAATATATCGCTGTTTGGGCTTTTGATCTGCACATGATCACAACCTTGCTCCTTTACCGTATTGGCAGTAAAGGATCACGCGTGAATCTGTTTCTTCTTGGGTTGAGTTGAGAGATGGAATCTCAGAATACAGTGTCTCTCTCCCATTCCGAGAAGTGAGCAGTTAGGCTTCTCCTTCTTTGATGAATATCATCTTTTCCCATATAGCCTCTTAGCCCGGCTCTTAGCCATGTTGTGCTTACTCCAGACATCCAGAAGAACTTGAATAAGTTGTTTCTTATTCTCATCATTCGTTAGGAACTGCTTCCAGTCAAATGGTCTTTTGGTCTTGCCTCCTTTAATCATCATCTTCTCTGCACACCCACGCTGTGTCCGTTCACTTGACTTCCCAGAGTCTGGCTTGTACATGTCTGTGCTGAAAATGACATCGCATTTGGACAACACTCCATTGTGAATTTTGATGCAAATATCGTGGAAGTATGCAGGCATCTCTTTTAGGTAGTAGAAAACCATTTCCCACTACCAACTAATTGCCAGTGGTTGGAGGTTGTGAGTTCTCTACATTCTTCCGGAGATAGTGTAGGCCCTTAAATGTATCTGTCTTAGCAAAGAAGTTGTTCCAACGTTCCAATTGAGAACAGGGATCAAAGAATTCCCGTAGATCAAGTTGGCTTTTTCTCTAATCGCTCTTTGATGAACATCTCTTTCTGGTATTTCCCTGTGGTAATTGCATGCATGTCATCTTTCTCAACCTCAGCTGGAACGCGGGCACCGGAAGAGAAAACATACAATCCATTCTTGTCATCAACATCAACTTGATTGAGGAAGCTTTTTACATCATATATGGCCTTTTTTTTAAATACACATCCCTCACTTTTCCTTATCTGAGTTGGTTGTTGATCTCTGTGCTTATTTCCACGGTGAGCATCAAACGTCATATCTGCATATATTTAAGCCCACCTCTGATATACACTGTAGTTCTCAATTATGCCAGGGAGACCGACACCACTACCAACCCCACTGCGAGATTTGCCATGCTTCAAGATTATCTCCTCAATTGTCTTGTCGACAGCACGGTTCCCTGGAATGAGCGACCTGGCAACACTTATTGCAACTCTTTCGAGCAATGTCATGGCACCATGATGTGAATCTTCAATGTTTACCAAGAATACATCAAGGTAGGTCACATATTGGGAGTAATTGTGACCAGGTCAGGCATAAGGAACAGGCAGTGCAAGTACAATGGACAGTACTGTTATTTTCTTTCACAGACCTGATCAATGAAAGATCAATCCAAACGCAATCAACATACGACATCAAAATTTGTGCCGTCTTCCAAAGAGATCCTCTTCGAACATCAGCTTTGAAGCTCTCATATTACTCTATCAACGCCTTCAGATCTGCATTAGCCACAACCTCAGCAAGCCTCTCCTTTGTTGGTGATCGAATTAGCTCTTGGAAGATATTCTTTGATTCCTCAGCTATACCAACAAGTGCATCATCTTTTCCAGTCATTGACAGGAACTCATAAAAAGGAGCCTTTCTAAGCACTCCACCATTGTCTTGTGACAATGCAGACTCCTGTCGCAGTTCTTTCCTGTTATGACGTCTTTCATAGACCCAGAAGACATGAGACCAGCTTCCAAGAGGATATCTTCAAGTCCGGATCCTTCCATTTTCTTTCCCAGCATTTTGGGGTATGCACAAATCAAATGGAAAGTGCCAATCAACACAATGTGTTTCTTGTAAGTTTATGGATGACTCCAAATGAGAGGATATGCCTACAGGCACACGCCCAAGTCAAATGTTGTTATGACATGGCCAACCTTGTGGCTTGCTTCTTCTGCAGCTCTTAGGCACTCTTGGATTGTATCGAATTCTGTAATGGGATATTTTCTTACAGGATAGTAATCTATGGTCGTCACATTTGAGGGCACCTCCCATGTTACTGAAACAAATCCAGCCCCAATCTGGAAGCTCTTGACCTGTCTCTCCACTACTTTTTCGGACAAGCATCCACGCAATATCATTTCTGGCACATTCTTTGAATGCTTTATATCTGTTGACATAGCAAGGTGGAAGAGGACCTTCATTTTCATTAGCCAAGGAACTTTCTTTGGTTCATGTACGTGCTACTGAGGGTACTGTGCTATTTGAAGATTCAACTGTCTCATTGTTAGAAATCTCCAGCAGCATAATCCCATGGGCTGTGTGGACAGAGCCAGAACCACCTAAGCTTGAAATGTATTGGTTGAAATCGTCAACGTCTGAATGGAAGACTGATAGCTCCACGTGATGGCGGACTACCTGTCTAGATAGAATACCGAAAGTCTACTGTAGCGCTTGTGCTATGGCAGATTCAAGCTCAAGTGAAAATGAATAGCTTTCTGAATGAACAAGCCGATTCAGGAATGTGATCAATTGAGCACTGCCAAGAGATGTCTCAGAGTCATCCATACCAGTATATGCTTGGACATTTTCCACTTTCCATTTGTGGCTGCCCTAGATATATCTTGTCCTAGAGATATGAGAAGTTTAGTCACTCTTTGTGACGGTCGAGATGGATTTCCACTCAACAAATGGTTCAGAAACTTCTCTAGCTTAGTAGGAATCTGGTCAACTGTGGGCTATTTCCGTTGTTCTCTAGCTGTTTAGCTACTTCATCGTATTTGCCACTTCTCCATTAATCTGGCATTTAGTTCACCACATATTTCTACCGACAGTTCTGTGATTTCTTGCTTCTGCAGCAAACAGATCAACTTCCAGGATTCTCAAAAGTAGGTCTTCATCACCCCCTCTCTTTGCAACATCTACAACATTTTGCCACCCACCAGAATCTAACATTGGTGTACTTTCTGTTGTCCAAGAGATTTTCACTTTGATTGATTTTGGGCCTTCCTTTTTACAAGAGATACAATCAGGATTGAGGATGACTTCATCAATTGACGATCTGGGTGGACGGGATGTTGAAGGTTCTGTGGCATCAGATAAGATCTCTGACAGTCGATTGAGATTCTTGGTAAAAAGTTGGTAGCACTCCCGATGATAACCGTGCACATCTGAAATGTCTTCAAGAATGAGGATGCATGCTTCTTCCATTGCTCATTGTGTCAAGTCAGTTGAAATTCGTGAAATTGTACCCCGTTTGTTCATTCATTTGTATAAACAACAAAACTATATTATAGCATATAATGGGATTAATGACCAACTGCTGAATAAGTTTGCTTTGTCTGATCCCCCCTCTTCAGGCTGATACTATAACAGGAAACAATGATGTATGTGGTAAATTACTGTATTTGATTTAGTTTGATGTTAACAGGCTAGCCCCAATAGTAATTGAAATACTGCTTGTTGAGCTTTTGTTTTTTTAAACAGGAACTTTAATTGAATGTACATTATATATACAGAATGTATTAATCGTAATATGCGGGGAGAGTGGGGGGGGGGGGGGGTGCCGGGGTGGGGATACAAGTTGACTGATACTGAACAAAATTTGCGGGAAACATCAAATAAAATATCAATGAATAATATTACACCAAATTAGAGGGTTTGAAAACTTATTTCATGATAATAGCAGACAAAATACAACTTTTAGGTGATTTTGACAGGTTTTGAGACAGAAATTTGCATATTAAAAATATGCAAGTTTATGACGTCATTGATAATTGAAGACAATAAAATAAATTAAAATAATTTTGTCTTCCTGTTGTTGTATGGTTTACAAAGATTTTTTATTAATTTGATGGAGGTTAGACATATATCTGCTGAGAAACGGTAAAATGTAAGCACATAATTCACAAACCCTAAGAAAATGTACAATACACGGAAAACCGATATGTTTACATAACAAATAATGGTAAAAAACAATGTCTAAATGAGTTGACTGAATTTTTTTTGCAGGAAACATCAGATAACATATCAATGAATAATTTTACACCAAATTAGGGGGTTTGAAAACTTATTTCATGATAATAGCAGACAAAATACAACTTTCAGGTGATTTTGACAGGTTTTGAGGCAGAAATTTTCATATCAAAATATATGCAAATTTATGACGTCATTAACAATTGAAGACAATAAAATAAAATAGAATAATTTCGTCTACCTATTATTGTATAGTTTAAAAAGATCGTTTATAAATTTGGTAGAGGTTTGACTTATATCTGCTGAGAAACAGGGTAAAATGTAAGCACATAATTCACAAACCCTAAGAAAATATACAATACACGGAAAACTGATATTTTTACATAACAAATAATGGGAAAAAACAATGTCAACAAGAGTTGACTGAATGTTTTTTGCAGGAAACATCAGATAACATATCAATGAATAATTTTACACCAAATTAGGGGGTTTGAAAATTTATTTCATGATAAATAGCAGACAAAATACAATTTTCAGGTGATTTTGACAGGTTTTGAGGCAGAAATTTGCATATCAAAATATATGCAAATTCATGACGTCATTAACAATTGAAGACAATAAAATAAAACAAAATAATTTTGTCTACCTATTGTTATATTGTTTACAAAGATCTTTTATAAATTTGGTGGAGATTAGAGTTATATCTGCTGAGAAACAGGGTAAAATGTAAGCACATAATTCACAAACCCTAAGAAAGTGTGCAAAACACGAAAAACTGACATTTTTACATATCTTCAAATAAGGAGCAAAAAAACAGTGTCCAAATGAGTTTTTTTCTTGGGAACATCTTTTTTCTGATATTATGGATCCCAATGAACAAAATGACACCCAATAAGTAGGATCATAGGGGGGGGGGGTGCACGGTAGCCCCCTCTGGCCCACGGACTACCATGCATAACATTATAGGACTTTTACGGTTCTTAAATGAAGGTGCTTTTACATGACCTTAGAACAAATGTTTTAAGAGTCCTTTGAAAATAATTATTCTCCCCCTAGCATCTCTTAAAGGGAGTGGATCGCCAGTTTCCATGTGCAGAAGGCCATAATTCGCTGACACCAGACTTGGTGGAAATACCATTAATGGGGGTACAATTTTGCACACAGCAAACCCATAGTCCAGTCAAGAATTACCCCCAATCTCTGGGAGAGCTCGAGAGTCTTCGGCAAATCAAAGCATTACATAAGGTCCAATGGTCATAAAACTCAAGGCTAACCCTGGTGATTGACAACACCTGTTATTGGGTAAACACCCGAACGGTGTCGAATTCCCCATGAGAGCCGACTACTCAGTGACTTTAAAAGATGTGAAATGAGAATTTATGAAATTTGAGGCTCAAAGGTTGGAGAACACTCCTCTTAATTTTGCGAAACATTGCCTCCATTTTGCCTTTCCAATCACTTTTTTGTCTTCATTTCATTTCATTTATTTTTCAGTTCTGAATACATAAAATCAGTATACATTAAAACACAAATGAAGTAATTATGAACTTATTTCGGGAGCGCCAGGAGGGTCAAATCTGACTGACATGAGCGCTATACAAGAACCCACTATTATTATTATTATTATTATTATTTTAAACAGAACTGGCCAGGGCTCCAAAATAAGCGAAGGTGTATGCCTTGTGAGCACTTACAATTAATTTCATGTACAAGGAAAGTACATACATCAGGGGATTCCTGGTGATGCAAATGTATATAGAAGAGAAGAATGAAAGGTACAGGCTGAACAGAGAGAGAAAGAGAGAGAGAGAAAGAGAGAGAGAGAGAGAGAGAGAAAGAAGGAGAGAATAAGAGAAAGAGAGAGAGAGAGAGAAAGAAGGAGAGAACAAGAGAACGAGAGAGAGAGAGAGAGAGAGAGAGAGGGGGGGGGAGGAAAGATAAAGAGGAAGGGGGATGAAGTGAGATGGAGTTACAGTCGATTGCGCACTGCACATGTCGTTTTTTGTTTTGATTGTTGACAAAACTGCGCATGAGCATTCTGTGTAAAAAAAAATAACTAGCACTGGAAAACAAGGTTCTTGAGAATGTTTATAAGTCCCCTATAATGATTTTGAAACCGAGAAAAATGTGACCTATGTGAAATTTGGAGAAAAAATAGAGTACCAAATCATAAGCTGAGGAGACGTCGCAAAAATTTGCAGGGAGTGCCTTTGACCTTCACAAAATGTCAACTCCCATAGGTTCACGTGCAAAGACAAGATGATTATTCTTACCCTAGAATCTCTTTGAATTGATTTACATGTAATTCTAAGACATGGGCAAACATATGAGAGGCTCATAAATTTGCAGGAAAGTGCATTATATTTGCCTTCCCAACCCCTTCACAAGGCGATTGGCTTCTTGATTAAACTGTGCATGGCGACATGCGCATTCGGGGGAAAAGAGACAACTCCTCATCTCTCATATAGATTAACACGGGAAAACAAGGTTCTTGAAAACGGTTTTAATTCCCCTGGTATGACTTTGAAATCGGGTAAAATGAGACTCATATGACATTTGGGGACATGGAATACCATAACATAAACTCGAAAAGCTGAAAAACCTTGCATAAATTTGAAAAAAATATGCATGGGTGCTTTTGACTTTCGGAACAATCTGAACTCCCACGGAAGATGAAATGCGGCCGCATGCACTTATTGATTCAAAGCATCGATGCAAATATTAAATCGCGCGTGAAAATATGGAAAAGTCACAACAACAAGGAAATAGCCAGCACATAACTCTGGATACTCGAATATCTGCACTATCGGGATCTTCTTCAATTAATCCTAACAAGATGAAGGAACCTGATGAATTTAGAATGATTGGTTTGCTTCTGTTTATGCATGTGATAGCATCTGTATATGCAGTTGGTGAGTTACAACTAATATTTTGGGATGGTAAAATACGGTACAAAGCTTTAAGCATTAGTAAAGGGTTTGCCTACATGTATAATTGTTTTGTGTGAATGTACACTGCTAGTAATTTCCTCATATTTTGTTGCAACGTATACCCGGGATATCAGATCAATGTTTAGTACAGTCTTATGGTTTTGTTCTCCCTTTTTATTTAGAAAATCACGTGTTGTTCCTTTGTGTTGTTCTTTATCTGTTTTTTTATATAAGAAGTTTTGCTTATAGTGCATGATGGTACCAGTAAGGCCAGCTGCAAAAAAACAACATCTCTCAGGTTATATTCATTATTTATTCGTAGCAACCAAAGGGTTGGATTGATATAATACATACATTTTCAACATGGTTATGAACATTATTCAATTGAGTACAATCAAATTGGTAAATTATTATTATAAATACATGTAGATCATTAATACAAAGAACATTACAAGTAAATAATTACAAGGAAAAGGGAAACATAAACTTGAATAGAGAAGAAAGGGGAGCAAGAGAGGGGAAAAGAAAAGAAAGTAAATAATTGAAAAAGCTGCAATGATCAATCAAATAAACTCTGGTATCCAAATATAAAAATAGATAACATAGTTATATAGAACGTCAAGGTATAAACTGAAAACTACATGTACTGACAAATTATTCCAAATTGATGCTCTGAAGCAAAAATAATATATAATTAAAAACCAGCTGCATGTGTCGGGGAACATGTTCAAAAGAATAACGAATGGTTGAAAATGTATTGCACTAATCACCTGCTTTACCAAGGGATAACACTATTCTTAAATCGGTTTGTTTAACACCTGGGCATACTCACTTGTTTGCTTCTCCTAAGGTTATATTTTGTCTCTCGTTTTGGTGGGAGAAGGGCATTTAGTTTGGGTTCTGGTGTCTGTATTTGCAAGCTTTGTAGTACCTACACAAATCGTCTTGAACAAGACTGGATCTACGTAATTAGACCAAGAGAAACAAACGACTTTCAGTCTTTGCATAAACCTTTTCCACATGAGTATTCCAATTCAAGTTATCATTGATCCATAATCCTAGCAACTTTATTTCTTGGACACAGTCTACAGGTTCGCCATCAATTGTAAGTGGATGAACAACCGCATCTTTAGTAAAATTTATAACCATTTCGTTTGTTTTCTTTGGGTTCATCAATGACCAATGACCTAAGGTTATACTTTGTCTCTCGTTTTGGTGGGAGAAGGGCATTTAGTTTGGGTTCTGGTGTCTGTATTTGCAAGCTTTGTAGTACCTACACAAATCGTCTTGAACAAGACTGGATCTACGTAATTGGACCAAGAGAAACAAACGACTTTCAGTCTTTGCATAAACCTTTTCCACATGAGTATTCCAATTCAAGTTATCATTGATCCATAATCCTAGCAACTTTATTTCTTGGACACAGTCTACAGGTTCGCCATCAATGGTAAGTGGATGAACAACCGCATCTTTAGTAAAATTTATTACCATTTCGTTTGTTTTCTTTGGGTTGATCTGCGTACCAATGATCTTTGACTATGTAAGTAATTCGTCTAATGCTCGTTGCAAGGAGCACTGGGATTCTATCTTACATATATAGGGAATATTGCGGTTTTCATGAACATGATAAGGCCCATTGACTCTTGTGTTCGAAACATCGTAGACTTCTGTGTATTACTATAGAGACGGCCCTGTTGGGATACTCACATAGCAGCATGATTGGCATGTTTAATCTTACATGCTTCAGATATCATTGTACCTTTACATCATGTTGTACATGACTAAATAGTTTTCGACCATTTCATTTTCAAAAGGATCAGACGTACACACCTTGATCGGGCATCTGCCTGACTATTTCTCATTTCTCCACCGCCCTTATTTCCTCTTTGTCTCTCTCCGTCCACCCTTCTTCTTTCCCCTTCTCTTTATTACACACATTTCAATGCTTATGAAAAGAGGCATTTAATTAAAAACAGTTCTGGTAATATCATAAATCAGAGCACACATGACATACACTGAGGTCCGAATCCACGAAGAAGGTCTAACCTAAATTGTGGTCTCCCAATATATATATTTTTTAAAGTAAGGAAAAGAAAGTACAGCTAAGAAAATCGAACCGTTGTTTTTTCCAGTCTTAATCTCAGTGAATATGATTTCATGTCATTTATTCGAGGGTTTGTTAAAATCGTGTGCCTTTTAGAGCAACCAAACACGTTATGCTATGTGGTGTAGATCTTACTCGGTTCTTGCATGCAAGCCCACATGTGATCTTGTTGAAAGTTTATAGAGAACTGGTATTAAGGACTTTTCGATTTGCACGACGAGAACGTGGACTGCAACTGCCAGTGCCTTCAAATGACGTCACACGTGACTGCCAGTGCCTTAAAAGGAAGTCACACGTCCACGTCCACGCAAATCGAAAAGTCCCTAGTGTTCGAATGCCTACAAAACCTTATTCTTAACAACATTAGGGCCCTATTTCATGAAACTTGTTATCAATGATAAATGCCAAAATCCTATGACAAATAACCTGTTAGCCAATCAGATGCAACGATTTTCAGTAGCTTTTAACAGTTATTGATAACTGTTGTACTGGAACAGGGCCTTTAGCAGCAATGCGGAATATTTCACAAAAGCGGTTTGTGCTCCACTGTGCAAAGTACATAGATCAAGTCAAAATATTTACTCGACCCGCCGATTAACCCTCGATGAGTCATTTGAAAATGACAACAACAAATGACAACAAGTGATGCAAGCGGAGAGCCAAAATAAGAAAAGAGGCGTTTACCTGCCACTAGGACACAAACTAAACACACCTTGTTTTTTTTCGAAAGATACACGATATTTCAGAGATTTTTTTTTGTAGCGGTCACCCCCTAAATCGGAGGGGGCGTAACCAAAAAAGCGGCCCTTTTGACGAAAAAAAGTATTTTGTAAATAATGTTTTGAATCCCCATGAGTTTGATAATTGTGAAAGAAATTTAAATCAACTTCATTTTGAAACCAATTTCAACGGAATTGTGATCAATAAACATCTGAAGTTTGAGTAAGAAACATGATTTAGTTTTGTTCTTTCAAAAAACACATTTCTTTGAAAAGCTCCGAAAATATATGAACATTGCTTGACATGGAAAAAACCCTGTATTATTAAGATTATTTAAATGGTAACGATAATAGGCCTATGCCCATTATGCACGGGGTGCTCGTTGCTGCGTTGGTTATGGTTACGTTAGAGGCTATATTTAGAAACACGCCTCTACGACTGATTACGTGTATATGCGTACCTGATGTCCCCCTGTGTCGCCAGGCATGGGAAACAAGGGCATACTGGTTACAACTTAAGCTAATTACAAAACAACTCATGCAAATTGCATTGAACTTTTAATGTATATCATTCTTCTTTATTTCGAATAAACACCGCCTTTGTCGTATTAGTCCGATAATGCATAACTGACTATACGACGTTAAGCCGGACAGTGACCCTAATGGATACTATCCAGTCACACGGCCAAAACGATACCAGACCGACCGATTATTGGCCTTTTGAGGCATTGCAATTTCTTGTTCCGTCCATCGTTTGTTTGACTGCGGTATTTAAAGAGGTAATCATTTGATACACATGTTAATGAATATTGTTTAATATTAACAGAACCTCTGAGGACCCGTTTGCGTGGTGGAAGTGGATCATTTGAAGGAACAGTTGAGGTTTACTACCAAGAAGCATACGGTACAGTGTGCGGCGATGACTGGGATTTGGATGACGCCCACGTCGTTTGTCACACACTGGGATATCCACGTGCTTCTGCTTATTACACCAGCGCAAACTTTGGCGAAGGCACAGGGGAAATTATCCTGGATAATGTGAATTGCACGGGATCTGAGTCAAACATCGCCTTCTGTCAACACAACGGTTACCTATCTCACAACTGTGAGCATCGTCAAGATGCAGGAGTCACGTGTGAAGGCATTGGTAATTATATTTTTTCTTTAAGTTCCTGGGGAGGGGGGGGGGTAGTAATTACTCTGAATGAAATAATTCATTCTATATACCGCACATGAACATTTTAGGTCTATGATTGGTCAAAACTGCAGGATGGATAATTCACCATTAAAGGCTGGGCAGTAATAGTATAGATATATTGACTTCTATGAAAATAAACAAATATACCATGCACTAAGAGGCTCTAGTTGAAATTATGGATCGAGGTGGCAGGAATAGCACTATTTTCTGAGGGGCGTAGTCCCGAAGAAACTGGTGGTATTTCTGTCGCCGAGGAATCCATAATTTCACAAGTGGCTTGAAATAATGCATGATATATTTGTTTTATATTTTTCAAACCAACCTTCAAAAAATAATAATGATAGTAATAATGTTTACTGTCACTGAAGTAGTGAAGAGTGCAGTGAGAGCAGCGCAGACGCGCGACCGCGACCGATAGCACATTGATCTTGATCGATCGTATATATATGACGTCATCCATGGTACAGTGCTATCGTATAATGCACTATACAATGGATGACGTCACGGTTACATCATAGCAATGTTATGTTCGGTCACGTGATGCCATGTTGACCAATAACTTGACAGGATTTCATTGATCAAAAATATAATAACAGTTGCTTCTATAGGCTCAAGGGATCATATCAGGATATAACATCCCCGAGAGCCTATCGAAACAACTATGCCTCGAAGCAGTCAATATATCTTTAATATACCGTAAAAGAGCCAAAGAATACAATTTGCGACTCGCTTATATACCAATCATGGGTTCTCACATTTACAAAATTATCATCAAACAGTGCTCCAGTAGAACAGGGAAAGCAGAACTGTGCTCGTATTTTTTTGCGGCAAAAAACACGACTTCACCTTCATCCAATCAGATGACAGGATTAGGAAAGATTCTTAAAGTAAGGTATATAATATAGATATATTGACTGCTATGAGAGGCATAGTTGTTTATGTAGGCTCAAGGGGACGTTACATCCTGCTATGAACCCGAGGCGTCTTTAATATTTACTGGGCAAAGCTCTACATGCGCGTATTAAGCAATACAAGGACGCAATGGTTCCTCGTGAAGTTAGCAATGGGTACGGGCACAGTCCCACAGATTCATATGCAAATACATTTTGGTAGGCATATGCTGTTAACATATATATATATTTAGCATTGACACGCGGGATGTAGTATATAAGACTGCCATCTGCAACTTGAGTCACGGTATATTTTTGAGATCACCTTCGGCAATAGTTTTACCCGCAGTCGATGTGTAGACAATGCAAAATGTAATTAAAGGGGCACGTTCCCGCCAGTGTAGTTATCGGAACATGCCATCTGCGTAAGAGCCGTATTCTGTTGGTGTCAATAGGCAGCTATAGCACTGTCCGCCAGCGCGTACGTATTTTGAACGCCCTCTGGAATACAGGGGAACATGCCCCTTTAAAAGCAGAAAGGGTCAAAAATAGGTTTCAAAAATTGTCTAGAGCACATATCAGGCTTCTTCTCATCCCACAATTATAATAATAAAATTGGGTTCTTGTATAGCGCTCATATCCGTCAGACTTGACACTCAAGGCGCTTCAGATTATTACCCTGGCTTTAGCACGGCTGCTATTAAGGCGCTCTATAGCTCTAGCAAATATATATTTCAGATCATTTCGTTTATTTCCATTTCCAACAAACTAAACTAAAATACATATGGTTGCATTGTAAATAGTAAAACAATTAAACTTAACAATATAACTTTAATTGTTCCGCAGTGTACAACAGACACATTAAACAAGTTGGTCATGGTGTCATGGAGGGGACTGTTGAAAAGCTGTGATTGTAGAGATTGCATTACCCTATAACTTATAGTTGCAAAAATAGTATATCAATAATAGGGAAACGCCCAAACACGTAAACCGGATTGATATAACATAAACAGAATTGAAAAGGACAGGGAAAGAAGGGAGACAAGGAACGAGAGAGTACATGTAGGCACATCCTTCTGGAGCTGTGTTCAGTACTATGGAATTAGCCTTGTAGGCTGTAGCAACATAACTGTGCAACTGATAACTGTGCAATTTAAAAACAATCATGGTTTAGTGGACACGTGTTAAAAACGGAAAGGTTTAGACACCGGAGGTATGCGCGTAACCAGTAACAAATCTTTGGTTAAAGGGACAGTTGAGTTCTTGGTTAAGACCGCAAATGCCTTCAAAGTGCAATGTTATTGCTCTTATTTTTATTTATGACATTTCTAGTGCCCATTAATGATCTTTAAATTGCTATGAAGGTAATTTTACACCCCAAGATGTGTGAAATTTAGATTGAATCCGATCATACCAAATTAGCTCCACTTCAAAAAAAATACGGTGACCGTTAATTAATTAATTAATAATAACAATACACGGGCCGGCTGGTTGTGCATACTACAACCAACACGAAAAAGCCAACCGTAATATGCCATTATTGGCATTGGCTGCAAAACTATCAAAAACTTGTAGGGGACCCAAAACATTAGAAATGGTTATATTTATGGATCTTTCAGCCGTCTCTGAACTAGTCTAGTTTTGAACTCTATATTGATTTTTGTTATTCGCCGACTATAAACGTTAAGCCGAGTGATGGCGCGATCCTTAGTCGTTTATAGTCGGCGAATAACAAAAATCAATATAGGGTCCAGAACTAGACTATCTCTGAACCGATTTTGATCCAACAAAGACGATTTGTCATTTAAATTGTATGCTCTTTGAAATTTGATACTCAGTTTTACATTATCTCACAAAAATAGGTAATGGTAGCCCATTTATTTCTTTACAATGCTCCCCTATTCCTTTTCGAATTGCTTTTCTTTTTCTTTTTCTTTTTCCTTTAAAAGTTGACGCCATTTTGAGAGACGGGAGCAGCAGCAGAGAAGGTCGGGTCGAGGTCTACTATCAAGGATCATGGGGTACCGTTTGCGACGATGGCTTTGGTATGACTGATGCGCATGTAGTTTGTAGAATGATAGGTTATACCTTCGCGGAATCCTTTTCGTGCTGTGCGGCATTCGGCCCAGGAACTGGTGACATTCTCCTGGATAATCTCCAATGTACGGGAGAGGAAGTGACGATTGGACATTGTATGCAGAATCCATTTGCAACACGCATCTGTGGACACAGTAAAGACGTAGGAGTAACGTGCATTAAACGTAAGAATAACAATGATAATAATATTACAAGAACTTAAAGGAATTAATTCCTGCCAGATACCCATTTACTTCACATGGGTCGAGTGCGGCAAATCAATGAAGATTAATGACTTGCAGAGGACATTAGTTCCATGACAGCAACACGCCGACACTCCCTTCAAGTATCAACTGTCAGGAGGACGGTGTAAAACCAAAGCTAACTCTGTTCTCGCCTTATTTCCAATTTAGATAATAGGGCCTTTATTCCTACAAGTAAACTGATTCTAGTTGAATTCATGGATTTCACGTGTTAAACCCCACCGAATAAATAGATCCCATCAAATTGTTTTTCAGTTTCAGTTTTCAGCTTTATCTGTCATTTCCAACAGAACAGTACATTTGATAGGAAATAAGATATACAATACAACATTCAATAATATAATACATTTTACATGGTTTAAAGTTGTGAAATAGAATGTATTCATAAGTATCCAGTATAATGTTTTTTTTTAAGTTAAACAAAAAAGAGTAAACCTGTGGAAATGGAGGGATCCACTGAAAAGCAGAGCTTGTAAAACGTGGATCATTAAAATAATGACAAACATAATTTCTGTAACATGTAAATATATTGACTTGAACAAAATACATAGATAAAATTGTATCCTTTTGAGAGTTACCAAAATCGGAGACGCTATACCATGGTAATTTTGATTTTGATTTTGTTTTTATAAATTGAATTTAATTATTTTCTTCTGCAAAACATACAAATCAAATTACATTTCAACGATACAACATGTACAAACTTAAATAATTTTGTTGAACGTATACACAACATAATAGTATTAGAAATGTTGACATTGAAGCAAAATGTAAATGGTAAAACACTATCAGTCTATTAGACCCTTGTTACAGTGAGTAAAAGGCCTGGCCCGGCCTTTTGCTCACTGTAACAGGGGTCTAAGTCAGTTATATATATACAGAAGAAGAAGGGCTATCACAATAAGTGTTTGCTTGATAGCATGACAGCCTGGGACGGGATAATGGTGAAGAAGGGATGGACATCGAAAGAAGTAGTAGTAGTAGTCATTCTATGCAGACCGAATTTATTTTATTTTCCACATAATGTATTTAATGACAAGATAATAACAATAATAAACGTTATGATATAACAGAAAAAATTAGCATTGAAATATTTTTGATTTTTTTTAAAGGCTTGTAATGCAAAATAATTTAGTTACAGATATGGAAAACGAATTTATTTGGAAGCAATGCTTGCTAGGTGTAGCTTCGCACAATAATACATTAAACTTAATACATTAATAACTGAATCTTGGAAGATTACGGAGTCAAATAAACATGACGGACACAAAAACGAAACAAAAACAAATACGTCAAACACAGGTGTAATACCTGTTAGCGAAGGTGAACATCGTCGTTACATATGATGCATTTTTCTACATTATACACTAAATATGACCAATTTTTGTGTGAGAACAGGTACAGTATGGTTTCGGAATACGCACCTTATTTTGGGATTATCGAGTAGACGAGTACCCTAATTTTCGAAAAGAGCAGGTATATACATGTACACTTTCAAAATGATCGTTAATATCATGAACATGACCCCTTTCGTTAAATGTCTTCCTTTTGTGTGAGGAAACTAATAGAAAGTTGTCCCAAACTACGTCACAGTGACATTACCGATTCAACTAATATGAAGTGCCTATACGTGATCAAAACTTGAACCTAAATATAATTTGCTTGTTTGTCCGATTTCATTAGAATATTCTCCTCTTTGTTTTTCTAATGTTTCTGCTTTCTTTAGAAGTACTAGTCTGCCAAGATTTTATCTCTCTTTTTAATTTGGTGTATTTCTAAACCAATTTCTTTTCAATCTGGCATACATTCAGACCACATATACAACATTATTTCATTTGTATCAGTTCCCGTGCGTCTTGTTGACGGAGCTTCAGCCAATGAAGGGCGAGTCGAGGTGAACTACCAAGGATCATGGGGTACAATCTGTAATGACTCCTGGGATATCAAAGATGCTACCGTTGTTTGTCGAATGCTGGGTTATACTGGAGTCTCTTCTGCAATGGTGCGCTTCGGAGAAGCCACAGGTGATATCATCCTCGACAACGTCGGATGTTACGGGTCAGAAACGCACATCGCACAATGCACACATGGCGGCTACGAGATCCATAACTGCGATCATTCTGAAGACGTTGGTGTTATATGCAGCGGAGAAGGTAAAGTTGCAATTTCCGAAAATGTAATACTATCACTCAAAAAAAAAAAAATTAAAGCAAAGAAGTGCATTTCAATATATTCCCTGTATTAAAGGCGGCCTATCCTAAAACAAATATACTAATGAATCATGTTATTGTACTTCAAAGCACGAAATTAATCATGTTCCTCTCAGAAGGTTTTATTTCACGTGTTATTATTGGTTCTAGGACACCTACCCCCTGGACATCCACCCCCCCCCCCCCGATAACCACCCCAGTCAACTACCCCCTAAGAAAAGTATCCCCTAGGGCAACCACTCTCTAGGACGAATACCCCCGGGCAACTACCCCCCGAACAACTACCCCCAGACAACTACCCACTACGACAACCATCCTCTAGGACACCTACCCCCGGTAGAACTATATAAGGGGGTAGTTGTCTCGGGTGTCGTTCGACAGAGAAAGAGTACAACTACGACAAAGAATTATACCACTAAGCCTGGAAAATGTTCTGTCTTCAAAGAATCAACGAACTATATTAAGATATATACGACAAACAAAGAAATATGATATCCTTAACCCCCCCCCCCCCATCTATCTATCTACCCTCCCTTTTTGTGTGTTGTTTTTGTTATTGCTTTTGTGTACTATAAACGTATTATGTAAAGTCACTGTCTATCCGTCGATATGTCCAGTGCATGCTTCTGTTCTATTTGTTTTTGTTTTGATTTTAAAAAAAATGTTTCAAAAGTTTCTTTGCTCATTCCTGACAGAACGACATAGGCCAAAACATGGAAACTCAAGTGACGTCATGCTTAGAAGTACACTGTGTATCTGAGTGGCCTAGATCCGCAGGATTGATAAGCTCGCTCAATGACTAGACTAGGCGTAAATAGTCAAATCTGACTGAGCGCCAACAACAACGGGTGTAGTTGTCCTGGGGGAGGGGGGGGGGTGGGGGATGGGGTACTCGTCCTAGAAAGTGGTTGCCCTAGGGGGTAGTTGTCCTAGGGGGACGTTGACTGGGGTGGTTATCCGGGGGTGGATGTCCAGGGGGTAGGTGTCCGGATATGGTTATTATTACTTGATATCATCATCCAAATATTATGGCTCACTTTATGTTCTGTCAGTGGCCGTTTTCGTACATAGCCAGCCGCAAAAGAGGATTATTTGACGAAAAATCAATGCTTTTATAAAGCCCAGATAATTTCGTAAACATCAACAAATTAGTTAACAGTTAGTTACTTGTAGAAAACCAAGATAAAACACTTGTCAAAAGAAGGCAACTGCACCAATTATACAATAAACTCCCAGTTTGTAATATCTCGTTGGTTTGATACAGATTTTATGTAGTGCAGCTAGGCTATTATAACAAAAATGCCAGAAATAAAGAAAAAGGTGTTCTGGCCCATATGCAAAGACTACACAGTTTATGCATACAACTCGAATGAAAGAAGACACTTATGCTGACCTACACGTCGCCGACTGACGGCGTGGAAGACTTTGCTATATATTCTACAGACCCGATCCATGTTATGCCTCTGTCGCATATACACTCCGGGGCCCGTACGGCGAGTAAAACAGACATTTTGGGAATTTCCGGCCGGTGTCCGGCCGGCGGCCGTCAAGTTCCTACGGGCGCCGTGACAGTTTTCTAAGCCGTACGGGCGCCGTGGTGCTGAGTCGGCTGCTCCCAATTCTCCCGGCGTTTTTATCTGACCGTTAGCCCGTAGAAAGCCCGTAAAGGGCCCGTGGGGCACCTTACGGGTCCCGTGCGGGCTCCGGACGGTGCCCGGACGGGCCCCTCACGATTTTGGGGGTCAATTTTCATGAAAAATCTTAACGGGCGCCTTGCGGTGCTCAAGGGTTCCGTACGTGTACCCTACGGCGCCCTCACGGGCCCCTCAAGAGACCCGGGTGATATGCACAACAATAGGCGTCTGCCGTCCGGGGGCCATTTAAAATGAATATTGCCCGTGCGGGTCCCTCACGGCGGCATCTCGAAATGTACAACGCAGTTTTAAATACAGGAGATGCGGATACCAGAGGACACCTACAGAGTGAGTCGGAAAAAATGTTCCACTTTTTAAAAGTTGTATTGTTTGAAGTATGAATATTTAATCATGAGTTTCATGATATGTCTTGATAGATTTATCCTCCCAGTACATTTAGGTACCATTTTCATTCGAATCTCTGCATGCATGACTGAACATCAGACAATCTTTACAAGACTGCTAGATCGATCTCACTTAATTGAGCCAAGTTGCTGGGTGAGGAATAAAATAATGTTTTGAACAAAGACAGCCAGTTTTTTTCAATTATCCAATTAGCCAGACAGACAAAAATACACAAACACACGCACACGCACACACACAAACACACACACACACGCACACACACGTACGCACACACAACACACACGGTGACAATTGTTTCATACTTACCCCTTTTGTGATTGAGCATTGATTTTTTATCAAGATCACTGAATGTTTAAGTGGCATAACCATAAAAATCTTTCCCTTTTGTACACATTCACTACCACCATCATGTCATCATCATCATCATTGCCATCATCTTAATCTTCATCATCATCATTATCATCATCATCATCATCATCATCATCATCATGAAGCACAACATCCGCCAATACGCACCAAGAGGACAGCGGCCACTCAACTTATCGTACGATAACAAGAATTCCCGACAAAAAGTAACAGTTTGGGTGGGCCTTGTCGGGAATGGAATGCTCATTTATGTGCGTGTGTGTGTGTGTGTGTATGTGTATGTGTATGTGCGTGTGCGTGTGTGTGTGGGTGCATGTGCGTGTACGCGTGTCTGACTGCCTTTGTTCAATGCACTGTTTTATTCCTCACCCAGTAACTTGGCGCAAGTGAGGTCTGGCAGTCATGAAAGATTGTCTGATATTCAATTTCAATTCAATTTCAATTTAGTATTGTCCATTTCTGGATATTTTATTCAGTGATGCATGCAGAGATTCAAACGAAAATGGTACCTAAATGTATTAGGAGGATCATGCTCTATCAAGATATATCATGAAACCCATGATTAAATATTCATACTTCAAACAATACAACTTTTAAAAAGTGGGACAATTTTTCTGACTCGCTCTGTAGTTCAGTACACCGCACGGCACCCGGCCGGGCGCCTTGAGGACCCTGGCCGGGCCCCGGCAGGGGACCTTCCGGGACCCATCGGTACACCTGGTCATCGGACGGAGCCCGTAAGGTTACCGGTCGGCACTCGGTCGGCACCCTGCCGGCACCCTTACGGGCGCCTTGCATTTCACTCGACCAATTTTCTCCGGGCACCTCCCGGGCGCCGCAGAATATGTGACCACACATGCCGTAGAAATGAAAATCGGACGGTTCCCGTACGGTCTCTAAATCCACGGCAAGCCGCCGGGTAGGGAGAATCGTACGGGGCCCGGTTTATATGTGACTTAGGCATTAGTAGGGCGTGCGATCTGCCATTTTGAAGACAAGAAAAATTTGGCAAACTGTTGTTTCAAGCCATATCTGTAACATGGCTTGGTTTAATTTAATTTTTCTATTTTTTAATAATAATAATATTGTTTAACAAGTTGAAATTCATTTTGTAATTTCTACTTGTAGCTGAACTCAAGGTTCGCCTCGTAGAAGGTCCGGATGAGAGCCAAGGTCGTGTTGAGTTGTTCTACTTCGGATCATGGGGTACTGTCTGCCAATACAACTGGACCCCATTGGACTCGGAAGTGGTCTGCAGAATGTTAGGATTCGTCGGGGCTATAGCATATTCAACCTCCTCATCATACGGACGTGGGACAGGGGAAGTGATACTATATCGTCCGAGATGCTCTGGAAAAGAATCGAGTCTTCTTGAGTGTGATCCATTTTATGATCTGGGTATCACTTATTTGTTTTGCAGTGGACATGCAACAGATCTCGGAGTTTCATGCTTAAAACCGGGTAAGAATTAAACCATATTAAAAAGTCAAGAATTTCGCGAGGATGTCTCATGGTATGCCATCTTGTTATTGGTGGCGTATGTGAAAGGGAACAAGGGGTCACATGCCACCCTTACATGTATGTATGGCGAACTAAGGGTAAAAATGTTCGTGCTCAAGTAGGGAAAGCAACATACAAAAGAAGGAAACAAAGAAGAAGAAAAGCATGAAAGGACCCATTCCCCTACGCTACAACAACGGCCCTCTCCCATGGCGTTTAATTCACCGGTGACCGGTGTTCACACCATCCCATGACTTAATGGCGGGATCGATGCGTTATTTCCAAGCATTAATATTATGCCAAGAAAGCTTTACGATCTTCAATATATGGAAGTCGAGTTTTAAGCATGTGCTTCGGTGCAGCGCAAGTCCCAGTCAATTTAAGCACTCCGTCACTAGGAGCTTTTGTGACTCACAAAGGTTCCAAGAGATGGATCCTAGTCTCAGTCCTGAGTTCTCGTTCGACCAAACACAACTTTGAAAGCAGCTCAGTAAAAATCAATGCGTGGAGGCATTGTGTTCAAAATGCTTGGGAAAAATCTTTTAAAGTCAACCTACGGTTAACGTAGATTTTTTTTGGGAAATAATACTGTGGGTCAGTTAGTTTCGAAATCTATGAAGAATGGGTCGTGTAAAGAAACGTTCCACATTGCAAACATATCAAGCAAATATATAAAGCGAATATTTACGAACAGCAGGTTGACTCTAGAAGATTTCCCCCCATTTCTACCACGCACTGAACGATGAGGGCA
The DNA here is from genome assembly GCF_000002235.5 of Strongylocentrotus purpuratus. Classification (NCBI taxonomy): domain Eukaryota; kingdom Metazoa; phylum Echinodermata; class Echinoidea; order Camarodonta; family Strongylocentrotidae; genus Strongylocentrotus; species Strongylocentrotus purpuratus. The sequence continues at coordinate 26,411,369 of NW_022145598.1, forward strand.
CTATATGCACTGTGCGATATCCGCTGTGTTGTGAGCATTTACAGGCAGTACTCGGTTTCCCAACTTTAACAAAAAATGTTTTAGCCCTCCATAGGCTATTTTATCGAGTCAAAAAAAAATTGTTTACAATACAATGAAATGAAGCCTTTCTTTAACTTAAACGAAATCGAATACTTTAACATTTCTTTCCTTGTTGTTCACACAGTGATTGTTACTTAGTAAAAAAAAAAAAAAACGTTTTACATACCACCTTTAGAATAAATATATCTCTTGTCTTCATAATATTGAATAATCTTCAAAGAACTATATTTAGGAACTTTGTTTATTTAGCTTTTGTACGAATAGTTGCCACGTTCTTTTAAAGGCACACTGTCCTACTTGTAGCTACTTGATCCCTCTATATAGAAAACTTCCCAAATCGGTGGCTGTTGGTCCCCCATGATCCTCTTTTTCTTATGTTAAATGAGAGCTGAGTTAATGAGATAGCCACCTGTCACAGTGACCTCGCTGGCTCGCTGTGTGGTCTAATCCCTTCTAGCTGCAGTAGTAACGCCTACCTTTAAGGCACTAGCAGTGCCCGGCAGTGCCTTAAAAGGACGTCACATTGCGCTCACGTTTCCGTCTTGCAAATCTAAAAGTCCCTACTGCTGTCATTCGATTTCAGATGATTTCCGGGTGCGTTTGGTCGGCGGAAGATCTGACAAAGAAGGCCGTGTTGAGATTCTATACCTTGGTACTTGGGGGACAGTGTGTGATGACAACTGGGACCTAAATGATGCCAACGTGGTTTGCAGAATGCTCGGCTACGAACGGGCGGAGAACTTCTCCTGTTGCGCTGCCTTTGGACTAGGATCTGGGCCTATTGTTCTGGATGAAGTGGAATGCGAGGGTACAGAACCAAACATAGGCCATTGTCGAAGGAGTGATTACGAAACCCATGACTGTGATCACTCGGAGGATGTTGGTGTCTCATGCATCGAACATGGTAATTGTTCACTTTCGAACCTGCGTCCTCGGCTGAATCAATTTTAACTTCCACTCTTAAGGCCCGGTCACACAGAGGGGACGCATGGGGGACGCACGGCCAGCGCATTGGAAATTTACAATTTGGGCCAGTGCGTTGTCGTTCGCTAGGCGTGCATCATCATTCGTTACTCGTTCGTCGAGCGCGCTGGACCAACGCTGGACCAGCGCTATGCATTCGTCGTCATTCGCTGTGTGCGTCGGTTTTTTTTTAGCATGCTCAAAAGTGTGCGCCGAGCTCGACGCATGAATGTATGAGTTTTGCATCTAACTTTGCATTTAAAACGCTTTAAAGCGCGTGAAAACGTTTGCAAAATTATTTCCCCTGTTTAATGTGCATGTACAGTCAATGGAGTGGGAGTGAGATAACCAACCAAAAGACGAAGAAGTTCGGTGGCGCCTTGGTGTCGCTAGAGTACGCTAGGGCCTTGAATTAAAGGGTATCAAAACCTTCAAACTAATTTACTTATATATTACCTTACTTGCAATGCACGAGTTTTGTAGGTTTGCATTGCGAAACAGGTAGAAAAATGCACAAGTTTACGGAAGTGTATTGTAAGTAGTCCATATAAGGACTGAAAGAAAGGTCATAACGTTTTGAACAACATGCTCTTTGGAAACATTGAGATTCTTCTTTCAGAACTCTTGCCAAAGATCCGAATATGTTTTTTTGAACATACTTATGTTTTTTTTAACATACTATGTCCCTTTTGCAGCCAACATCAAATTATGTAGCACTTTGCAGGAATTATGAATATGTCATATATGTCCTATCTGTGAAATTTAAACATTAGGCCGTAAGAAAGCCACCGCAATATACAGATTTTTACCTACAATTTAATTCAAGTTCGGTTCACCTGTGCTTCGCGTACTGAAGGGTCATTGGATAGGTTGTTGTACTGGAAACTATTGCACGCTCTTTTAATGAAAACAAAGTTAGTCTAGTCACATTTGCTCTACGGTTGGGACACGGCGGCCGTAGGCTCCCGAAATCGAAAGATACCTGCGACGGCCGCAGAGAATCTGCTGTAGCCACAGGGTCACCCTAGGGAGTATCCCTATTTTTTTCACAGGCCGTAGGGGTCGCCGTGGGATTATAGCGCGGAGTTATACATTTTTGTTATTTCCAGGTTCCAGGCTTTTCTTTTCCAGGTTCATTCCCAGGTTCGCAATAAGACCATTAGACCTTGCGTCTGCCTTGGTATTTGTCAAAAACCTACTGCCGCCACAGGGACGCCCTAAGACGACCGTGTGTCATCACTTCAAAGGCCGTACGGCAGCCTGTTCTTCATATTTTATTCCCTGCAATAATGACTGATTCAACCCGCTGAAGATGGCGTTATCAACGAAATCATATATACGGTCAACACTCACCAGCCCGCTTCTTATTTTTTCGTATCACAGCGAGCCCAGATTCCAGTATGAGCTCATTTTCATACATAACCAGCTACGAAAGCTTGCAAAGAGGTCACACAAAAATAGACTTTGATTATTTTCTGCTTTATTTACTATTTATAAAAGGAAAACAAAAATTGAGATCAAACCTTCAAGACAACTCCAAGGTTCTATTAATAATACGCTGTCCTGATGAGAAAATGATTTGTATAATTACTATCATCCTATTAACAACGATACCGGATTCCATGTGCGCATGCGCTGGTTTCCTTCGCGAGTGCCCATGCGCAGGTTTCCTTCGCGCGCTAAATCTGGTTTCGCTATAGGGTACGCAAAAGTGAGACGCCACCAGCCCAGCCAAGGCACTTAGCATTTTTTTCTCCGGGCCTCCTAATGTAATGATTACGCCATCTTCGGCTAGCAGCAAGTAGCAAGTTGGTGTGGTGGAGATCAAAATTAAATAGGACATATTGTAGACTACTCTAACATTTGCGACTACAACCATTTGTGAATAAGGTGACTTTGGGACTGCTGCGGCGGCCCTATAATTGATATTGGCCGTACATATTTTAGACCCCACGGCCGCGGCGGCAAATGAAGCACACGTAACCGCGTTTCACCAATCATTTGATAATGATGTGGGAGTGAGTTGTATAGTGATTAATTAATGATATACATGTAACTATAGGCCTAATTTATATTCATTTATTGAATTTACAGAAGTGGAACAGGAATCCTCTACAACCGTGACACCGAATGGCAGTGAAATGGGTCTATCCCAGCCTGCCAAATTTGGTAAGTTAAGTTGCAAGTTACTATTAGCCTTCAAAATGTTTACGTTATAGATTTGATCATTTTCTATTAAATTCTTCTAGGCTTAAGTGTGATATATTAAGCAAATATTAACAGACTACGAGGGTAATGGTACAACTATCATCGCCGAGGTGATCTCGGGGCTACTATCATCCCGAGCCATAAGGCGGGGGATGATGGTAGCCCCGAGATCACCGAGGCGATGATAGTTTGTATCCATTGCCCGAGTAAAGGAGGTTATTATTTGTTTTATATCCGACATCGGCAATGTCTATTTAAAGTGAATTTTACATAATTAAAAGATACAACTAGGTTTTCGATCGCGGTGTTCTGATTCTGCGGGTGCTCCCAAGCATCAATCATGATGATCGTTGAAGCCTAAAAAGGCTGAACAAAACGGGATCCAAAGGCAAAGTCAACAAAAATACTTACAATAATGTAAATCCATCATTCTCAGTAGTCTATAATCCAATATTATCCAAATGACAAATGTTTAGAAGCAAACAAAATGTCTAGATCTAGGCCCAGTCTATCTAGAGCTAGTAAAAAACTAAGACGCAAGGTCGCGCCGCCACAAAATGTTAAGTGGTTTTAATTTGTTTTGCTTTTGTCGCGCATGAATGATATGCATCGATTGCGCTTATTTCAACGCATTTGTTTCATGTTTACGCGATTTTAGGTTCAAAGCACAACATGCAGCATACATGTAATACAGTTGATGCGCGCGCATTTTACTTTTCAAACGCTTAAATTAAGCGTCGTTGACTTGTACTAGTTTAACACTGGCATTTCGCGTAACCTACTTTGCTAGGCTTATATGGGCAAATGGGGCAGCAGCAAAAAAATGCGTTACAAAAGTACTATCTCAGGTAGATAGTAATTTGGCACATATAGCTCACGGCCATGAAGTGATGGGAAACCTATCATTGATCATATGACCTCGTTTAGACCAATCAGATTGCAAGATTCTTAGTATGCGGGATATAATACCATTTCTCTTAGACAGAGTCATATTGTATAAATCAGTAACACGATCGTAAATACTCCCGATAAATCACCCCAGGCAATCTTCAATAGCCTTGTGCGTTACCTAGTGATGAGTGTGGTGCTTGACAATCACGTATAGCGTAATCAGAACATAATTTGTATTGAATATATTACGAGGTCGATATTAGTATTATATTATATTATATATTATATAGGTATTGAAATTCTCCTCGAGGTGATTTAATAAACTTTTCTCCCATCTTGTCCGGTATATTATTGTCACCGGTCAGTGACAGAAGCAGTGAATGTTCACATTGATACGGTCTATCATAATTGGGATTTCGTACGGTTTCCAAACGGTCCTAATCTTAGTCACGAACCCTCCTTTTATACGGTACACATTACACATTGATATGCTATTTGATTTTATGTTTGCGGCTGCCTGTCTTTTTTTAAGATTCCAATATTATTTCTTACCCAGGTTTAATTGGATTCCTCTCCGTTGCAGTTATTGGTATCCTTTTGGGTTGTATCTTCATGACATTAATGGTGCGGAAGTACAGGTATGCCTCACAGCAAAGCACGTTACATTGATATTGCATTTAGCTTCTTTTTTGGGACTGAAAGAGAAGGTTGAGTTCTGGAAATTGGAAACAACAATTTGTGAGATTTGGCCGTTCTTTTGATGTCAGTTTGGAAGAATATCACAGGATGTATGTCACCTGAAAGGGATTGCCCTTCAATAACTCTTATTTTCGAAACAGTACGAGAAATTGCATAAAAGTCTTTGCCCGTATTCAATATACTTCAAAGATTTATTAGTAAAAACGACTTCGGAAAGCCCCTCATGGCTATATTATGCTGCGGTTAAAGTCCATGAAGGTAGATCTTGAAACGGCCGGCCAGTTCTTGTTATTTAGGCTACCGTTTACATCATCTCCTGCTAGCCTAAACTGAATCAAATTGCTAAATCTATCCTTTTTCAGACTCATAATAATGCACAAGATTTGTCTCATCGAATATTATGCCGATAACACATCATTCCCTGTTTCCACATTTGCATTCCAAGGACCATGAGATAATTTCGTTGCGACATTATGTTCAAAATTTAGAAGTATAGTCCTGAAGGCTATATTCAGGCTATGCCTGGATTAGCTAGCATAGCGCTATTTGCATTACATGCATGCAAACTGATAACCTGAGCTGCATTTTGTACGTTTTATTTTTTTATTCCACTTGATCGAAACCCGAAGCGACACTGCGTGGCACTCCCGAAATAGTCCCTATCCAAACAGCCTCAGAAGTATCCTTACATGTAGGGTAGAATTCTTACGTATCTGAGGTATCTCATTTGTACAAAAAAACGACAAGCTAGTTAAGCACTTTCTCTTAATTAGATAAAATCTGAAAATATCAACTACCTCCTAGGGGAAATTACTTAGCCCCCAATGCTTTTATAGAATACGCATTTTTGCTAAGACTTTTCTCTAAGCAAAGACATAAGAGAAGTAAAGAATTGTCATGAATAAGAAGTTTTGGGGTCGGTCGAAAAGGGCAATACAACGTTTTTTTAAAGCCTTATTTCAATTGCTGCCAGACAGTTTCTTCCACAATTTCAATGTCATTAACTTTATATTTTATCATATTAATATATAGGTAACTAGAGAAAATGCTAACTCTATTTTACTTTCATCTTCTTGTCTCTGTTAATTGCCTTGAGGAAATAATTTTTATTTTTAATGTCATGTTTAATTGGGTTCTCTACAACTACAGGAGATCAGCAAATCAGGCTAGTAGTCAGCAGCAAGAGACAGCGAAACAAAACAGTTACAACGGACCACAACATGGTGAGGAAGGTTGCTTGGAACTTAACGTTGTCCCTCCCAAGCTACCAGAGAGATCTTCACGAGATCAGGGTGAATTATACGAAACGCCACGACATGCTGACGATGGAGATGTTTATGAAGATATTAAGATCTAAGAAGAAGAAGAAGATTTTGTTTAATAGTAGTACTACTATTGTTCTTCTTTTCTCCCTTTACCTCTCCCCTTTCCATTTCTCTACTCTTATCACTCTTTCTACCTCTCTACCCGTCTGCCTTTTATGTTTTACCTCCTTTTTCTCTCTCTTTTAGTTATTTTTCTCTGTTCTGAAAATATATATACATTTTGAAGAACAACGTAATTCTTGACCATTTTAATCGTTCTTTATATTTTTCATTTGCTTTTTTAATTCACTTTTATGTGTAATTATTTGAACCTGCAAGATTTAACCTCAGTTCAATGCATCATATCTCTGATTTGATGCATTTCTTAATGTTCAATTTGAATTTATTAAATCAATATTTACTATTATTTTTATTAATTTTGTACGAAATTCTGCATTTCTGCAATTTTCTTAAAGAATAATTAAATACGGAGCATATGTGTGATTATTACGCTAGATTATTTTAATTTAATCTAAATGATGGTGTGCCTTTTTTTACTACTACGTTTGCCTATGCGTTCTCTAATGTATAATAAAATGTATATCTAGATTTATGTTTTAAAGGTTTTGCATAAGAGCTCAGTATAAACGCATTTAATATGACATATATTCAGGATTTTCTCTAGAAACGTCCTTTCGTTAAAGATGGTGAAAGATTATCTAAAAAATGCGGTACTTTAGACTTAGTTTTCAATTTTACTGTAGATACATCTTGTCGTTAAAGAATGAAATATAGGTAGTATACTCTATAATGAAACTTGTATATACAGCAGCTATATATACATGTACAAATGCTTTTTGAAATGGTGAGAAAAGATGGAACCTTCGTTAGATGTACACAATCAATGACATAACATAACAGTAATAGGTAAGGCATACTTTGTGTTCCTTCTATTTACCTCATACTGTTACCATCAAAATTACCATTTAAAAGTAATCATAAAGATGTTTGTTATGTGTAATCATGATGCCATGTAATGTCATAATTTTTCACTGGTATTTAACATTTCATCTAAAAGCTAATGCATTGAGTTTGACCGATACACACATATCTATCGATCTATAGGCTATAATAATAAGCGAGTTCGTAAATAGCTCTGGACCGCATGACCCCAAAATATCCACAGATCTTAGACACTGTGGATTTTAGAATAATCACCTGCCAAAGTGATGGGGGTGCTCTATGAATACCTTTTGTTTGCCTCTTGAGAAGAATACTTCCACCTGTGTATCAGATAAATGTACTGTTGGTGCATAAATAAATACTGACAACATAATTTTCATTAGCACGATCCGAGTATTCGTCTCAATGGTTTTACAATTTGGGTACGAATGACCTTTATCTGCCCATGCGCAAATCCTAATTACGAACTCGCTTATTATATATATATATATATGAACAATGTGGAAGGAAATGAGAGCATAACGGTTGCGTAGCTTCAATCAAAGTTCATATTGCTGTTTAAACTCCTGTCATACAGTTGACATTTTATTCAAACCCCTTGCAAATTTGACGGGTCCCTTCCCCCTTTTTTTCTTACATGTAACTGAAGAATGAAAGGTGGACTGGTTGAATGACAGTCTTTGTCGAATGCTTTCAGATGTGAGCTTTGATATGTCACATTCTCACGAAACACAAACCGCGACGAATCAATCTTTCACATACTTAACAAAATACAAAACTTTGTAAGGGTACGAATGCTAGAGTTGTTGACTGTATGGGTATATTCATATATTATATACTCTGACATATGTATTTCTTGATTTTAATATGCACAATCTACTCAGAGACTAATTGAATGCAAGCATAATTATACTCAAGATTATTTTAATTAACCGAAAAGGATTAACGCTTGTGCTTGTGCGTGGTATATTCTTATATAAAAGCATTCTAGATTTAGGCATTCAGGGTGCATAAGAGCACAGTATAAACATTTTGAATGGAGGTACGAATGATTTAGTTGTTGACTGTATAGGTATATTCATATATTATAAACTCTGACATATGAATTTCTTGAAAAGCCTGATTTTAATATGCACCATCTACTCAGAGACTTATTGAATTTAAGCATCTTTATATATATGATTAGTACTCAAGATTATTTTAAATAACCGAAATGGATTAACGGTTTTGTTTGTGCGTTCTATATTCTTAAAAATAAGCATTTTAGATTTAGGCATTTAGGGTGCATAAGAGCTCAGTATAATCATTTTGAATGGAGGTACGAATGCTTTAGTTGTTGACTGTATACGTATATTCATATACTCTGATGTATTTCTTGAAAAGTCTGATTTTAATATGCACAATCTACTCAGAGACTAATTAAATGTAAGCATATATATATATATATATATGTATATATGATTAGTACTCAAGATTATGTTAATTAACCGGAAAAGGATTAACGCTTATGCTTGTACGTGATATATTCTTAAATCAAAGCTTTCTAGATTTAGGCATTTACGGTGCATAAGAGGTCAGTATATTCGTTTTAAATGGAGGATCATCAATAGTGATCTGTCAGTTTATGACAGGTTCAGTGACCCATTCAAAATTCTATATCAAGTGTCTCTCCAAGTTTCTCTCCAAGTTCCTCGGAGGATATATACCAAGATTTCCATACGTCTGAGGGTGTAAGCACCATGCAACAACTTCTCATACGAGATTCAAGAGCTATTTTCAATATACCAATGAGTTCCGACTGGTCCTCATTTTCAGTAATAAGAAGATGGAAATATTGAAACATGACCTGGATCTGCACATTACAAATTTCCTCTTTTTCAGATAAAGTTCATTACATTTGTTAGGTACTCTGGACTTCAAAATGTTGTAACAAGAATAATAAATAGAAAGAAATAAAGAAAGCATTCTTCCACGGCTACATGTTTTTCTCTTTTCTATAAACTACTCTTCATGTATATTCATGGCAAGATAAAGAGCCGTGCATGCTTTAAAAAAAAAAAGTTTTCAACTGCTGGTGCAAGTTATGATAACCGTGTAAGTCAGAATGAAATCATTTCTGTTTTTGTATGAACTGCTTGGTTTTATGAGCTGTGATAAAAAAATAAAAAATAAAACAAGATTGCAGAGTATCAGCATATAATCATTCCAAGGTTATTACAGTTTAGGTAAAATCAAATGACATTGCTGCATGATATTCCCTTTGACCTATAATACAAATAATTAAAAAAAATCCACTTCTCTGCGCATATCAATTTATATTTACATCTAAAAGGTGCTCTCTATTAAAGTTCTAAATTATTTATTGATTCCTTTTGCGTCAAGAGAATTGACCAACCTTGAATATATTAGAAAAAGACTATTCGATATGAGAATATTTTTGCCTGGAGGATATTTCTTTAAAAAATAAATTTGTATTCGTTCTTTGGCGTGACGCACCCTCTAATAACGGAACTATGTTCCATTTCCATGCCCCCCCCCCAAAATGAATAGGTTAAATTCCAACAGCATTTGAAAGAAATTAACAATTTAGATCTTCCCTCAAAACGAAAGGGCTTGAAAATGGACTTAAGTGTCAAATCGACTTAAGTGATTGCAATCACCTAAGTAATAGTCTGATTTTTAGACCTTTTTTACCGAATGATCGTACGTTTTGTGCTGTAAAAAGATTCAATCAATTTACTTTTGGCCATTACACGTAGTGGGTTATCGATGTAGACATATGCTTATGTAACTGTACAGCTCATTTTATGTATGTTATTACCAAAAAAACAAAGATGTCAGTCTGTCAATCAATAGTGTCTGATAGTAAAGTCTAGAAGGTTAACGTGTTTCCTTGCATAATTTTAATACTAGGACACTGATTTAATATGTATAAATTTCACATATAGGACATACATGACATATTCATAATTCCTACAAAGTTCTACAGAATTTGATGTTGGCTGCAAAAGGGACACAGTACCTTTAAGGAAATGAATTGAAAGCAAGCTGGGCTAAATTATGGAGTTAACCGTTACAGAATGTAAAAAACCTCAAATGTTGAAAATGAGATATTTACCGCATGCCATGTTCAGCAAAAATATCTTGAATTGAAATTATATTGCGTGTAAAGAACTCCTCATCAAAAATCTTTCTTTTTTCAATAAGAAATTGTTATTGTTAAAATAGTATAAACCCAATACACACACACAACACGCGCGCACACACACTGCAAAAGGGGTTACCTGACCTGGCCCCGTCTTACAAAGAGTTACGATTGATCAAAATCAATCGCAGTTCCTCCAATCAATCGCAAGTTTGCAGTCTCCTACCTCTTACGTTTATATCGATTGATATCAACTCTTTGTAAGACGGGACTCTGGTATAAGGGGGTATCTCGAAAACATCAATAGAGGGCAGCTATCGTAACCTGCGGAAAATTGGAATATGGCGCTGAATATGGAAAGTTGTTACTTTTTAAAGCTGAATCTTTGGTTCATTTCTCGCCTCACTCACACCGCCAAAAGCTTCCAAATTGAGCTGACTGCCTGCTCAACAAAGAATACGTCCAGCGTGTATCAAAATCATAGGTGCAGTGTACAGTATACTTCGTACAGGGTGCGTGTCATGGATTGACATGAAATAACACCCTGCAGGTTAAATAATTATTTCACGCTCTTGAACAAAGACTAAACGCTTCGTAGCAAAAAAATGATCGTACTTGAAGGTACATCAACCGCAAGATTGATCCCAGTTTTCTTCATTTTGGCCTTAGAAATTGAAGGTATGTTGTGATATGCGCTAGTATTATTGTAGTATTATAATAATCAAGGAAGGTTCTGCATACTCTGTCATGTTTGTATTGCATTCATTACATCCAAATGTATGTGTAATTTGATTCTCGGATAAGAATGGTGTGTTCAGATTGCCCGTTTCTTGGCATTGGTACTCTGTCATAAGCCGTGGAAGTTGAGTGTGGAAAGCATGTTTATGTTAACACTTATCAACAATGTGTAAGTAGATGATGAAACTTGTTGTAATTGTTTCCCAGGCGTTTAGGAACCTGCTTTAACGGTGCTTAAGTGTTATTTAATTGGCAGTTTATCTTAAATATTGGGAATATTTTACCTTCGTCTAGGATAGGATTTGATTACAATTGATTGTGTTGCAAAACCTACACAAAACCTAGTGTAATGATATGGATATTCTCGTGTTTACGTTTTCCTCAAAAGTTCATTGACGTACATGTACAAGGCAAATTCCTGGTAGATTTCGCTAGAACTATTTTTACAAACATACATGGTGAATTCCTTGTATGCTATTTTTAACACCTGTTCCGATACGTTGCGCTCTTTATTTTGGCTCTACTTTTTCGGCTTGGCCGATTGGATTAGGTGTCGCTGGGCGTGTCGCCACAGTTGACTTAAATTTAATTAGGCAAATTTGGGAAATAGATTTGTATTACAATTGGAAGGGTTTTTCCTTGTTGCCGGGTCTGTTCACACTATCGAAATAGTATGAGAGGGGAAGTGAGAATTACAGGTGTGTAATAGCCAGAAGCATGCGGGCTCGCTAGTGTGGACGGACATAGCAACATTTATCCCTTTTTATATTCATTAAATTAATTTCCAGGGTTGTTGGGTCTCCGGGTGATTTGCATCTCTTGTTTGAAAGATTAGAATGTAAGAGACACAGGTGGGTGCGTGAAAGAAGTATGTGAGGAATAGAGATGCGGATCATCCGGAGCGCCTTATATCCGGGGGGGGGGGGGTAAATTCGCCAAGAAATATAGGACCTTTTTTAATACGGAAACTAATTATGGGTGGATTGATATTACGCAAAGCGTCTGTGTGACACGCCTCAATTTTTGGGAGGACGAGGCGTGTCAGTTCGGGGAGATAAACAACCGAGTTGCGTCTCTGGAGCGGGACCTCTTTTCCGTTACGATACCGACATGAGTTGCTAATTTGCTTCAATTGGGTTGCCCAGCCCCAAAACATGAACTTCGTGATTTATTAATTCTACGTTTATTTTAATAAATCTTCAACTCCAATCAAGAATTTGTTTTAGTGACTTTGATTTATCTTCGTTTTCTACACTTCAAGAACTAAAGTTATACTTTAACATTTTCTGAGTCGGTACTAGGCGGGGCGGCTTTGGCCATCGGGCCGTCTCGCCGTGGATCGCTTCACTAGCTTGGCCAGTTTCGCAATAATACTCGAAAAAGTGCGCTGGTGCGGAAAGTCTAAACATATTATACTAGTTTAGTATTTAGTTATCTGTATAGATGCCTCATTAATGTATGTAGAGGACAAAGGCGGCCAGTCTAGCTTTTACTTAAATTAAGAAAGCATTTACTCCTATGTGTTAATTGATTGTGCAAATAACATGTTATGAGTTCAATGCTATCTTTATATATATATATATATATATATATATACTTTTTTGTCTTACATCAAATTATTAAATTGATATCAAGAATATTTTCAGTAATTCATTAAATGCAAATAGCAATTTATTGGTGCCATTAACTTTCTCTTTCAATTGCTTCCATTTACAACGGGTGGGTTTAATAAACCAAAGAGGGAGAGAGAGCACAGGACAATTTCAAACTGATTCTAAACTTCTCCAATACCCCAATGTGGGTGATCGACATGATACAAAGATTGTCATTGTCATTGCATGGTTGCTCGCTGATGATTGCCATGCATGATGTGTATGGCCAAGCTAGCGTGTAAAAATGTTCGCACACGGGATGTCCCGCGGAGTGATATTATCCAAGAATGTGGGTGAGTCGCCTCAGACGAAGTCTTGTATCAGTCACTTGCATTAATTCAGAAATAAGACTAAAGACTTAAATGTATGTAAAGGATTATTGCATTATTGAATTTGTTCCAGAGAAAGATAACATATTTAATTTATATAAGCACAAATAAAGAAGATAAGTGATATTAAAGTTAAAATCATTTTTTATTAAAAAACATTTGTGTCATAGGAACTTCTGTATTGCCTGGAGAATTAGATTTTACTCTATCTTTATCCTTTATTTTTTTTCTATACAGGAATCATACACAAATATAGAATACTCACCACTGCCAAGATGCTTGTAATCACCAAGTTTGGACCTAGTTTTAAGGGTGATTAAATGAAGCTTAACCAAGTGAACGCCCTCTTTGTGGTCATTCAGACAACGTGTCAGAGTTTTAAACGATCTTTGATATGACAGTGCGGTTCAAAATTAGGCGCTGGCAAACCGTTGAACCTATTAGAATTAGCTGAACACACGTAACATGCGATTCAAAACCAGAGCACCAAGCTGCGGTCAAAGGTTAACGGCAAACTGCGCATGTTCGTAGACTCGATTCAAATAAATATAAATTATTTTCTTTAAGACGGTGTCCTTAAAAAAATCAACAATGCTTTTTTAAATATTATAAAATAGCTTTTACCTTGTAACACACAATAACAAGGAAAAAACCCGCACGACATTTTAGATGCTCGAAAATCTGGTATATCGGGATTGGCTTCAATAAGTCTTAACAAGATGAGAAAACCTGACGTATTTAGAATGATTGGTTTGCTTCTTTTTATGCAAGTGATGGCATCCGCATATGCTGTTGGTGAGTTACAACTCGTATTGTTGGTGTTTTGAGTATGGTACAACGCATATCAATCTTACAGTTCTTAAAGTAGTTACCCGAAGAATCAAAGTGTTTTATACTGATGCAAAATTCATACCATTGCGAAGGGGAAGCCTTACTGATGAAATATAACTAATTCCCTCTTCAAAATATGTTTAGAGCCCGCGGTAATCATTTCTCACAAATATTAATTTTGAGATCCAGATTTTCTGCCTTCAGCGGTCCTCCGTGATTTCACATGCGAGACACAGCTAGCCACAAAATTGCATTTTTACGCCTTTCCATGATATATATACATAGATATTCAGCAAATTATTCGTGTTTTTAAAGAGAAAATCTTTCCATCCATATATAATTTGTCCATAATCATCAGTTGTCGTGAATTTTCTTCGGGTGACTACTTTAAAAGGACTTGGTAACATTGTCCAGATGAGATAAAATGGTGCTTCAATGCTAAATGTACAATTAAGATAATCTTAAAGCTTGAGTGAAAACATACCATTATCAACGATAAATTGGGAAAAATGATCCGATCGACTCCTTAATTCTCCCAACTATATTTATCACAATTTAAGTGAATGTAAATCGCCAAAAGGCAATAATTGGCTCTATATACCTTTCCAGACATTTAAGTGTTCATATTTTTTAAAAGCCTGTCTTATGTCTTATTTTCATGGAAAACGGTTAGGGAAATTCAATAATGATTGGGAGAATTTACTGTTTGAGGGTGTTGCACAGTGATGCCTTCAAAGAAAACCATAAATATCTTTGTTCAGGATTTGTTTGCATGTTAGTGGGTTAGTACAGTAGAAAGAATATAATAAGTAACATTTCATCCAAAAATGACGCAGTTATTTCATCAATCTTCAACAATGTTACCGAGTCACTTTAAGGGGGACTACAGAGAATTGGAACATATAATTTCACGTGTATTATTATTAGGTGCGAATGTACACTTCTAGTAATTTTCTCTTATTTTGTTGCAACATACCCAGGATACCAGATCACCGTTATTTTTAACCTTTTTATTTCAAAGCCATGTGTTTTTCTTGTTTTTAATCAGATGACGATCAAGCCTATAAATTTGTTTAAATTAAATGCATTTGTATTTATAAGAGAGGGCGAAGCAGCTAGAATAATACATTAAAAAAAAAAATCATCTTTATTTAATATTGCTTTCGACTTTAAAAAACATAACAAAACATATATGAATATACATAAATAATAAAACCAATAGAATCAACGACAAGACTAAAGCTGATTATACAAGATAAATATTTTTATAAAGCAACACATTAATAATAACTTATTATTATGTTTTTTTTAAATCTAACCAAAATTTATCAATAATTACGGTTTAATAGCAAGTGAAATATATGATAAAGAAAAATGATCGGCGATTGAGAGAAACGAAACTTGCTATTGCAATAATTGTTTTTATTTCAAATAAACTGTTTTTCGTCCTCCCCAGATTTATGGGATATCAATTTTGCAATAAACTATGTTCTAATGCTAAGTCACATACATAAGACTCACTCGAGACTGACGACCAACCGAACAGACTATATAATTACCAATCTAGTCAATAACGGGGTCCTTCTTCAAAATATACACCATTTTTTATGTGGGGGTTGGGGGGGGGGGGTTGTGGGTTTCAGCTGTTAGTAATACCTAAAATATCTAGTCTTTTGGCAAATCGTGTCCCAGTGGGTTTAAAAATGGCATTTTTGAAGCCCGTTTGGATACCTGGTGAAATTCCATCATCTGCATATCTATCGAACCGGGCATAATAAAGGATTAAAGTAAATAACTGTTCTGAGTAATATTGATATATTAATTATTGAATGGTTCTTCCATGTATGCTGATCGTCATAGATTTAAAAGGAAAAATAAAAAAATAACTGTCTTGTGTGCTTAAGTATTAAGATTGGCACAAAGTTTTGATTGTATGATCAGGATGTTCATTGCAAAAACACTACCTCCTCGCCTTAAAATGAGATGCCTAACTTGTACACTATTATCTTTGTTGCTGGTAAAATAAAAAGCAAATACTATCATGTTTTCCTAGTTGTATCAAGAGTTTAATGATGATTATAACATATTATGAAATATTTTTAGATAAACCTCCACCTCCTCCTCATCCGTGCCCCTCCCCCGCCCCTATTTCCAGACCACGCTCTCTCTCTCTCTCACTTTCTTTCTTTATCTGTCTATCTCTCTATCTGACCCCTATTTCTCACATTTTTGTCTCTACCATCCATCTATCTATTTCAAATCTCCTGATTATATCGTTCCAACTTTAGTTCTGGCTCTCATTCCATCCTCCCTCCTCTCTCCCTTTCTTTTTCTCCGGCTGCTATTAAACCATTCTTGTCTCTCCCTTTCTCTTTTATTACCCTCTTTATATTACTTCCCTTCCTCTTCGTCCTCCCCCTCTCCCTCTCTACCCTGTGTTCTATCTCAAACTGTTGCCCCTCTCGTCCTTTTCTCTCTGTCTCTGTCTGTCTCTTTCTCTTTTTCCCAATTGCACCTATTTCCTTTTTTCTCCTTCCGTCTACCTTTCTTCTTTCCCTTTTATTCTATTTTTCTCCAAACAATTCCCATTTCCATTTTCTCACCTCTCTTACCGGGGTTCTCTCCCTCCATATACATTATTTTTTTATTCAGTCATTAATAACTCATTAATCCAGACGTTATGTTATGTGCAGTGGACATTGCTCTATTTGTGCATATAAGCCCATAGGAGGTGTTGTTGAAAGTCTACAAAACTGGTATTGTTTGAATGTCTATAAAACTGTATTCATTAAAACATCAGATCTAGAAGCATGCGGAATACTTTACAAAAACTCCCAGCTAGCAAGCTGGCGTCGGGCCGACGTCGGGAGTCATCGGCAATATCGCGTTCGGCAAACTGATGTCGGGTCAAAATAAGACCAACGTCAGAAAGTGGTAAGTATTAAGAAAGTTAGAAAACAGTAAGCCGATGTTCAGCCGACGTCCATTATCCGACCAATTTATGACATCACAAAGTTGATATTGGGCTGACATAACGCCAATGTCATGAAGTGGTTGTGATCAAGTATGTCGGTAAATGGTAACAAAATTGATGATGGACCGACGTCATACAAATACGACCAATTTATGACATCACAAAGCTGACATTGGGCCGACATTACGTTAATGCCAGAAAGTGGTTGGAATCAAGTAGGTCGGTAAACGGTCAGAAGAATGACGTTTGTACGACGTCATGAATCCGACCAAATTATGACGTCACAAAGCTGACGTTGGGTTGACCAAAAAGGTTAAGCGTTTTCCCTTTACGAACAAGTTTCTCGATCTCCATTTTGAACAAAACTCGCACTCAAACAAGTTATGGAACCAAGTGAATAAAGTTTGACTTACATAAATGGAACTAATTCTTTTACCAGCGTCAAAGTCTCAGCCAAACTCTGGATCCCTAGGTTACACGAGCCAGCCACTGATTGACTTAGAAATAGATAGTATATATATATATATATATATATACACAGTATAGCAACAGACAGTGTAATTGATTACATATAATATATCTCGCCACTTAAGAAAGTAACGGAGGAAATATGCCTATTACAAAATATTATACTTATCTACCATGTCACAAACATTAAACAAGTAAAAAAAGAAACACATTTAAACAAAATATGTATTTTATGTATATTGTCAACGATGAAAAAAATAGAAATATAGAAGTGTGAAGCTAGTAGGTATTTATAAAGGTTTGTTCAAACTTAGACTGAAAGGCATTTTTGGAGTGTATGTTTTTAAAATGAGATTCAAAAGCCTTCCATAGTTTAGTCACTTTATAAATTACAGAGTTACGTTGCTTTGAATTTAAACGGAAGTATGGCAAGATAATATTGGGTTTATTTCGTGTATTAAATGAATGTTTTAACATGCTATTGCAAAAGTAATCGTCTAAAGTTGCAGGAAGTAGTGCATTGACGTGTTCGAACATAACAAGTACCAATTTGATTTAAAATCATCAAAAAGTTTTTAGGTATTTAATTCTTTAAACAGCGACGTGATGTTGGAAAAATAATGTGAATTAAAGAAAATATATAAACTTTTCAAATTATTTGAACTGGTTCCTGACCAAACAAGACTACAATATGGCAAAATAAAGGCGTTATATCATGAATAATTGTTTGCAATGTATAACTGAACGGAGCTTACACAATATGCCGATATACACACTTATTTTTCAATGAATATTGTTACATGGTCTGTCCAATTTAGTTTTTCATCGATTATGACCCCAAGGAAGTTTATCTATTTTAAGTGATGTTTTAATAGTTTTAGGTACTTTGGGCTGACCAGAATATCATATATTTTGTTTTATACGTATTAATTTGTAACCTTTTAGCCTTCAGTCAAACGGAAATGTGTAAAAGTTAATTATTAGCTATATCTATCTTTATTTGTTTTGGCACTTAATGGTTGTACAGTCTTCTGCATATGATACGTTCAGGAATTTAGGAAAAACGTAAGCAAGGGAGATATTGGACGGTAATTTGCAATAAGGTGTTTATTACCTTTGTTTATATACTGGAATAACTTTAGCAATTTTAAAATGGACAGGCACAATGCCTGTTGGAATTGACAGTATAGAAATAACAGAAAGGGGTTAAGGTATTGCATGAATTATTTTTTTTTAGTGAATTTAGTATTTATGCCATGATGACCATTATTTTTCATTTTACGAGCAATATATATAATTTCAGTTTCATTAGTGGGAAGTAAGATCATATAAATAAAATCATATTTAAAGACCGGTTACCGAGAAGACCTTCGAAATGTTTGCTACATTTTTTATTTTTTATTTATTTAGAAAATCCAATATCAAGATAATGGATGTAATTATTGCGTATATTTTTCTTATTTTTCTTTACTATATAATTTATGCATAAGGTATTGTTTTGCGTGTACGTATAATATTATTCAACATATTTCTATATTTGCTATACATAAGTTAATTTCTATGTGAGGGTTCATGAATAAATTTACAAATTACACAATACAATACAATACAAAGTTTATAATAGCTTTCTTTATTATGTGTTTAAATTTTCATATACCTGATATTTATTTCGATTGTTCCTTACAAAATATTCAAAAACAACTTCCCTAATTTAGTTTCATACATCCTTCTCTGTCTAATGCTGGTTGTCTTGGAAACGGTTTTTCACGTCGGCTTCGCATCGGCGTTTCGGTTCCTCAGCCGGTTAACACTTGACTGGACTTGGGTAGCTCTCTGGTACCTTGGGTATCTGGGCTTGAAGAGTGTGTTACTGTACGATGGTTTCTAGGACAATTACCCCCTGGGCAATCACCCCCCGGAGAATTACCCCCCCCCCCGAGGACAACTACCCCCTAAGGACAATTACCCCCCGGAAAATTACCCTAAGAAAATTACCCCCGGAGAATGACCCCCCCCCCCCCCGTGGGGAAAATAACCCCCAAGGAAAAATAACCCCCCCCCCCCCCGTGGACAACTACCCCCGAGGACAATTATCCCCATGGACAATTATTCCCGAGGACAACTACCCTCCTCCCCGTGGACAACTACTCCCGAGGACAATTTCCCCCGAGGATAATTCCCCCCGAAAAATGACCCCCGGATAATTCCCCCCCCCCAGGTTAACTATTACCTGAGGAAAATTACCCTCTGGGACAACTACCCCCGTGGACAATCAGGATTCGATAGCAAAAGATGATCTGACACATTGAGAGATGGCTACGAGACCAAAAGATCCCATGCATGAACTCATATTCAAATACTTAGCACGTAATTTTCCTCATTACTACACATTTCCCTTTATATATAATATATGCTACGCAAGTGCGGTTGCTGATTTTCACGAAGGATAAAGTTTGAGGTAATTGTCTAGTGCTTTTCAAAATGCATAGAAATACATTTCTTTGGAGCAGCGTTATTTCAACTTTTTATAAGATATAAGACAAATATATACATACTGTATATATATATATATATTTTCGGGCGCCTTGCTGTAAAAATATTGTCGGCGAGCGATGAAGAAAGACAATTTATCCTCTTTAAAGTTTTATTTTTTCAAATAATTACATACCCTAACCGTTTCTGATATTTGTTTTTCACAAAATCAACGTTTTCCAAATGTAAACTAACATTCTCTTGCGGCACGCCGGTTGAAAAACGCTGCGCTGGAGTTACAGCATCATATGAGACGAATTACCAGAGAGCGGATATTTATTTTCTTTTGACATGGCACTGACATTAAACTTGAAGGCAATTTCTATTTCGAAATAATTTACCGTACAAGGAAACATATACTTCAGCCTGACAACAGTAATATATAAATAACGTGAAGAAAACCTTAATTTTGAATCATGGATGAGGGCCCATTATATACATATAATACACGATCAGCTGATTACAAAAGTTACAGAGGATGCATAACTGAAATCTTACATCCTAATTTCTTTGTTGTGCCATTGTTGGTGAGAGAGGCTGTAATGCGTACTCATCTACGCGCAATGTATTGTTAAATGTCTAAGAAATGTAATTTTCGATTTTTACTCGGTGGTAAAGCTACGGGGGAATTGGGCAACCTCCGCCTTCTCCCCCACATCGAATTGAATAATTTGAAAAGACTGAAATGAACTTCATAAGAGAATAAAAGGTTATGACATTTTTAGTAAATAGCAGTTTGGAGAGAAGCTCGCATTATACGTCAAAGTGTTACAAATTCCTTGGGGGTGATTGTCATTGGGAATTAGTTGTCCTCGGAGGTAATAATAATAATAATAATAATAATAATAATAATAATAATAATAATAATAATAACAATAATATAATAATAATAATAATAATAATAATAATAATAATAATATGTCTTGTTTGTCCTCGGGGATAATTGTCCTCGGAGGTAGTTGTCCTCGGGGTAATTGTCCGCAGGGGGTAGTTGTCCTCGGGGGTAGTGGTCCGCGGGGGTAATTGTCCTCGGGGGTATTTAAAATGTCCTCGGGGGTAATTGTCCTCAGGGGGTAATTGTCCTCGGGGGGTAATTTTCCTGGAGGGGTATTTGTCCTCGGGGGGTAATTCTCCGGGGTGATTGTCGTGATACGTGTACGAGGGGCTATCTCAAAATCGTTAATACAGGGCGACTGTCGTAACCTTTGGAAAATTAGAGTGTGGCGCTGAATCTGGAAAATTGTGTCTCTTCAAAACTGAATCTTTGGTCCATTTCTCACCTCTCTCACATCAAAAAGCTGCCAAAATTGAGCTGACTGCCTGCTAAAACAATGAAGACGTTCGGCGTGTATCAAAATCATATGTGCAGTGACGAAAACCTCGTGCAGGATGCGCTTCAAAAGTAGGCACGGAAATGTGCATAGCTCGCTGGCAACCCCCCCCCCCCCGCCCTTACTCATTTAGGGTGCGTGTATGCATGTTCCCTCTCTTTGAAAGCACACCCTAAGTCCGGTGCGTGAAGTCAATACGGGCCGATTTGTTTGTTTTATTACGAGCCGGACTTTGTTGCGCGAAAAGTACCCCTTTACCGGAGCTTTAGGGAACATGAATGAGGGGGGGGGGGACGGGCTGGCAAACCGCCGAACCCATAAAAAGCTTAGAACACGAATCATGTGATTCAAAACAAAAGCACCACGCTGTGGTCAAGGTTATCGGCAAGCTGCGCATACCCATAGACTGGATTGAAATTAATCTTCCTGTTTTGTTTAAAGGCGATATCCTTAAAACACCAACAATGTTTTTTTAAATAAAATTAGCTCTTACCTTGTGACACGCAATGACAAGGAAATAACCTGCATGTACTTTTAGATACTCGAAAATCTGGTATATCGGGATTGGCTTCAATCAAACCTAACAAGATGAAGGAACCTGACGTATTTAGAATGATTGGCTTGCTTCTTTTTATGCATGTGATGGCATCCGTATACGCTGTTGGTGAGTTACAACTAATATTTTTGTTTGTAAGTATGGTATAAAGCTTAAAAATCTACAATTCTTAAGGGGAATTCAGAGCATTTGTACATGGTTTGCCCATGTGTATTTTTATTAGGTGCGAATGTACACTGCTAGTAACTTCCTCATATTTCGTGACAAAATAGCAAGGATACAAGATCACCGTTGAGTACAATCTTATTGTTTTCTTCTAACCTTTTTCTTTAAAAACAAATCTTGTTCTTTTTTTCAATCGGATGAAGATCAAGCCTATATATTTATATATAATTTCAATGCATATAGGGCGAGGCAGAATGAGACACATTATGATCTTTTAACAAATCAAGCAATATTTCATGCATAATTACGGTTAGCAATTAAGTGAATATGAAAAAAGTATAATGATTAGCAATTGAGAGAAATGAACCTATTGCTATTAAAAATAATTATTTGCTTTTCAACTGAACTGTTTTTCATCCTCCCTAGATTGATGGGGTAGAAAATCATGTCAAAAATTATGATGAAAAAAGAAATGCTAAGTCGACAAACCGAACAAACTATATAAATACCTAATCTTGTAAATAATCGGGGTCGGCGTTAAAAAATAAACATTTATTTTTTACTCGGGAGAGGGGGGTGGGAGGGGGGGGGGGTCAGCTATTATTTATGCCGAAAGTGTCTAGTCCTCATTGCAAAAATCGTGTCCAAATGGGTTCAAAATTCGCGTGCCTCTTCCCTCCAGCTCCCACTCTTTTCTCTCCCCCATGTTTTTCATTCTCTCTATCTCTCTCTCTCTCTCTCTCTCTCTTTCTTTCTATCGCTCCCTCCTTTCTCTTTCTCGATCTGTTTATCTCTCTCCATCTGACCCCAATGTCCCACATTTGTTGTCTCTTTCCTCCCTTTCTCTCTTTCAATTTTTCTGTTCTTCTTCTTTCATCAATAGTTCTGTTTCTCAGTCCATCCTTTTTCTCCCCCTCTCTCTCTTACGCTCCGAACCATTCCAGACTCTTACTTCCTCTTTCATTCGCCTCGTTACTTCCCTTCCTCTTCGTCCTCCCTCCCTATAACCTCTATGTCCCCCTGTGTTCTATCTGTCTGTTTGTCTCTGCCTCTCTCTTTTTTTCCCCTTTCTTTATTTCCTCTTTTTCTTCTCTCCGTCTATCTTTCTTCTTTCCCTTTGTTTTGTTCTGAATCTTTGGTCCATTTCTCGCCTCTCTCACTCACACATTAAAAAGCTGCAAAAGTTGTGCAGACTGCCTGCAAAAAAAGAAAATCAAGTACGGTGTGTATAAAAAGCATAGGGGAAGTAAAACAAAAAATCGTGCAGATTGCGGTTCAAAAAATTGCACCTAAATTTTGCATAGCCCGCTGACAAACCGCTGAACCAATCAAAAGATGAAAATACGAATCATGTGATTCAGAACAAAAGCACCATGCTGCGGTCAAAGGTTATTGGCAAACTGCGCATACTCATAGAATGGATTGAAATTAATATTCCTGTTTGTTTTAAGGCTGTATCCTTAAAACATCACCGATGTTTTTTCTTTTTATAAAATTAGCTCTTACCTTGTAACACACAATAACAAGGAAATAGCCAGTACAGAATTCTGGATACTTGAGTATCTAGTATTTCGGAATTGGCTTCATCAAAAGGGATACTTGAGTTTATATGTTGCAGAGGGCGCTACACAAAATATTTTTTGTGAGATAATTTAAAACTGAGTGCTGCTCTCAAGAGTCTTTTATAGCAACCATCCAGTTGTTTTGCCAGGCTACTCGTCAATGTCCAGGCTTCTGAACCATAGAGCAGTACAGTTTCCACTGAAGCCCTAAAGAAGCGGACTTTCAGTTTTCTACCGAGGTTTGATTTCCAAATGGCTGTAAGCTTGTTCAAAGCCGTCCAGGCTTTCGCCTCTCGGATATTCAGGTCTTGTTTTGACTGATCAACCCACGAGCCAAGGTACTGAAAGTCTTGAACCTGCTTCAGCTTTGTCCTGTCAGCAGTACAGATCTCGCCTTCACGAAGGTTGTACATCATGAATTCTGTCTTAGTACTGTTTATTTGTAGACCGACTTGGCTTGCTGCAGACTCTACTTGTTCTAGGAGCTTCTGTGCCTTTTCCAGATTGTCTGAAATTAGTGCAATATCATCAGCAAAGTCGGTATCTGTGATCATTTCAGCAGGATATCTACTACTTTTCCTTTCCTGTAGGGTGGAGCCTAGATCCTCGAACCCTTCAGTAGCCATTCTTAAAGCATAATCCAATGCAATGATGAATAGGTATGTTGCTAAGGTATCTCCTTGAAGCACTCCTGCTAAGATGGTAAAGGAGTCAGTCTCTCCATCTGGTGAACGTACTTGAGCTGTGGTATCTTTGAACATCACTCCTACTGCTCTAACTATTGTGTGTGGTATTCCATACGTTCTTAAGATCTCTAATATCTTCTTCATACTTTTTCAAAATGTGAGGGGGGGGGGGGGGTGGCGTGGGATGAAGTTGAAGGTGGCGTGGCCCCGAGCCCAGCCGTTCTGCAAACCCTGACAAATAGGCATATTTTCCGCCCGACTTTAAATATGGGAATTTCTAATTTAACGCATAAAAAGCTATGACTTACAAAAAAAATGAGAAAAAATACCGGAAATCATGTCATTTCAGCAACATTGGTAAATCACTGTTATCGAATGAGAAATAACACCTCCTCCCATCAGTACGCCAGCGTTCAGGGGCTCATGTCTTCTCACCCCTTTAACAAAAAACAGACACGCTTTCCCATTCTCTCACAATATGACCACGATATGCGCGTATCGCTATTATAAAAACCTCCATTAATAAATATAGGTGGCATGCGCAATGTTTTTCCTGTTCACTTTCCTTTTCTTTGAAAGGAACTTTTTATGTGACTTAATTCAGATATGTATTTTTGTTCTTTTAGGCTAAAAATACAAACCATCTTTACTCCTTTACTGTTTTTTTTTTTTTTTTTTTTTTTTTTTTTTTTGGGGGGGGGGGGGGGTAAAAATGCGTTTTGCCCCCCCTCCTCCCCATTTTTTTAGTTGGGGAGGCAGCTGCTCCCCCCCCCGCTTCCGGCGCCTATGCTACTGGATACTCTACGGCACACCGCCAAGCCAATACTAAACTGACATAGTCCGGCAGCCAAATCCAGATTATTGGCCTAACCTTGTTTTAGGGTCTATAGTTTTTTTTTCAATGGATTTTGATTGCCTAGACCTTCTATTTCAAGAATCCGATTGCTGACACTCTGTCAGCCTTGAGCAATTTAAGATATATGACGTCATACAAAATGGCCGCCAAAGTACATGATTTTCCTTTAAAAATGAATAATAAATATATAATAAGGATTTTTTCTACAATTTTTGGCAGCTAAATGTCTGTATCTCTCTGAGACCATCACTAAAAAAATGTTTCGTGATGTTGCATGGCCATAGATGACCAGCTTATTTGCATATTTTGAAATAGCGCCCTCTATAAATATATTAATTTGAATAAAATATGTGTGCCAGCCAAATGCCAATTTCTTAAATCTATGTCACGTTGAAATCATATTAAATGCTTCTTTTGGGCAACAATTGCAGTTGTGTTGCATTAATCTTTCATCGTGTTTGGTACAAATTTAGATAGGGTAGGTGTGGGGAATGGAAGACCCTTAAGCACATTTGCATAATTTACATAAACATGAACAATGTTACACATACATATATTTTTGTATTCTCTTTAGTATTTTTTCTCTTTATTTGCTAACGAAATTGTGGTCATGATGTAACTGATTAATAAGATAACAATGATTAATGACGTCATCACCAAAGGTCTCTCATTACCTACATGTGTAGGTAATAAGGGACAGTTACAAATCAAGACATTTTAAATACAATTTGAATGAAAATGGGATTGTTATAGTTAGTTCAAACACCTTTTGAAAGAGATACATGCAGCCAATGAACTTACTGTAATTTTGAAACGATTTTAAAACAATGTGGCCCAAAATATTTCTGTAGTTTTTTGTTTACAGTAATACAGGTGCTCTCAATTATGTTAAAATACTTTCAGAATAATGTTCTGGCAATATGACTTTACATTGATCAAACTCACAGCATTGAAACAACTTCTTAAAATTAAATGCATTCAAATTAGAATGGTGACACGTACAACTAAATATGTTTCATGATAGTGCCTTTCAACATGAAATGGACAACTGGGGAGAAGTAGGCCGCCATCTTGGACCTGGAGTCCCCCATTACCTACACACATTTCTGATCAGACACCATTCATAATGTGAATTGCAACACCCATTCACAACACACAATGGCCATAAGCTTTCTGTGATGGTTGGCACATTTCATAAATTTCCTTTTAAAACTAATTTTTAAGAGCCACCCCTAAATATCTGCATACACCACAACATTCAGTGAAAATTGTGTTTTTATATCAGAGCAAAATTTACGATCAAAATTGCTTATCTTGGTCAATTTTGCCAATTTTCTCGGAGAGAGAACGCATTGTAGTCTTCGAAATGAATTGGATATATGCAGTAGTGTTGTTGAAGGCCACATATGTCGCTAAATCAATATTGGAGCCAACACTGACAGACAGTGATGCGTTCAAGCTTGGTGGTCTCCAATTCCCTACACCTACCCTACATATGTCAAGAAAAAAATGGCTATGAAAGAATTCATTTTTCATCAAATCGGTGAGAAGTGGTTTTACGGCACACATTATTATTCCATTGATAGGTTTTATTTAGACCAGCATTGCTTCAACGTCAGTGAATGTGGATAAAACAGTTGACATCTATACTAGACAGATGCATGATTTTCAAAAGAAATTACCTGGTGGATTCTATGACACAATTTCCAAGAAAGTTCAAACCGTGGCAGCCATGAAGAAGTCAATGTTGGGGTACGAAAGTCTATGAAAAGTTGATCTACTCCAGAGTAATAGGACTGCAGACAAGTTCAAGAGAGGTCAATGTCAAGGACCTTTTGTCATAAGAGCTTTCAACAGTCCCAACAGCACTTTTTGATGATTCTGGAAACGAGTACTCCCATGTCAAAGACGGACTTATAGAATTTGACAAAAGTTGAGATGTCAGCCAGGCATGAGGCACTGGAACAACGTTGTACAGTCATTGATGGTTGTGCTCTGCTGTGGATGAAGATCTGATGATGTTTGCTTGGTGTTTGACAGATCCGAGAGTATCTAGAGATCATAACGGGTCGAGAGTCTTCCAACTGAGTCCTGCGTTACTGCTGCCCTCCTAGAAACTATCTCTTACTGTTCATCGTCGTCGTCGTTGTCATATAGATCATGGTTCACCCTTATGACCCGTTTGATGAGACCTTTTGATCGGCATCTGTCTCCTGCAATCCGGTAGAGTGTATTTAGTATTCAGAGGGTGGCTAGTGATTTCCCTAAGGTCGTCAGTCCATCTGAGCTTGAGTCTTCCTTTGTTACGTGTTCCTTCAAAGGTACCTTGAATGATAATTTGTCAAGGTTGTCTCCTGATCTTCTGCTAACGTGACCAAACTATTGTAGCTTGTACTTGTCAATCCTGGTAGCAAGTGGCGGTTGATCTCCGATGATGAACATTAATTGTGTCCATTGGTGTTGTAATCTCTTCATGATATCCCAAGTAGCTTCCTCCAACACCACATTTCAAAGGCAGATATTGCCGAGCTTCCACCCTCCTTGACAATCATTGACCCAAGAACATTATATAAACTTGTCCACTTGATCAACTTCTTCTCCATCAACCACCATGCTCTGTTGCATGTAGTTAATTCCCACCAATCATGATCTTGGTCTTTTTCACATTGAGGTAGGGTCCAAATTATTCGCTTGCATCCTTCACTCTTTTTTAAGGAGTTCTAGTAGTTCTTCTGATGTTCTTGTTATAAGTGCTGTCAGTGGCATACTGAGCAAAAACACTTAGAGGGGCAGAAAAAC
Source organism: Strongylocentrotus purpuratus (assembly GCF_000002235.5). Taxonomy (NCBI): domain Eukaryota; kingdom Metazoa; phylum Echinodermata; class Echinoidea; order Camarodonta; family Strongylocentrotidae; genus Strongylocentrotus; species Strongylocentrotus purpuratus. The sequence continues at coordinate 26,439,102 of NW_022145598.1, forward strand.
AATCTCTTCATCCCCACCACTCATACATGTTACATGCAGGCCCCGCGGAACTTTTTTTAAAGCGGGGTGGGGGGGGGGTGAAGTATTTACGATCAGGAAGAGAGGAGCGCAAATTGGCGTGGTGTTCAAGGGGCACAGCCCCCGGAAGCTCAAGGGTTTCAGGCATTTATTAACTGTAAGATGAACATATTTTGATACCTCATTTCACCTCGGGTCACTTTCTTTCTTTCTTTCTAGTTCTCTTTAACATTCTTTATACAAAAAGTGAGGGGTTCGAGTCCCCTGAGCCCCGCTGTTCTGCGGAACCTGACATGTAGGCTTTTAAATAAGCATATCTTTTGCTTGACTGTGAATTTAGGAGTTGTCATTTTCCAACATACGCTTAACAAATAATAATTTACTAAAAAGTGAGAAAAAACCCAGGAAAATCATTTAATTTAGCAACATTTGTAAATCACTGGTATCGAATATATAGAAAAAACAGTTTGAATTTTGTTTGGGGGTTCAACTGTCCCCCCCCCCCCCCCAAAACCTTCCCCATCAATACGCCAGAGAGTGTTGTATTGTCGGCGTATCTTAGGTTGGTGATCGTTCGTCCACCAACAGAAACTTGACCATAAATTGTCTTTCTCATGATGAATTCTGCATAGATGTTGAAAAGTTATGGTGATAGGATGCAGTCTTGACGGACAACTTGACCAATACTGAACCTTTCGGTGTAGCCATTCTCTGTTCTTACTGTTGCTTCATGGTATTAGTAGAGCGACTGGATCAGTTGAATTATATGTGCTGGAAAGCCCATCTAGCTCATAATCTTCCATAGGCGTTTATGTTGTACGCAGTCAAAAACTTTGGAAAGATCAATAAAGCTAGGGAGAGAAGTTGTTGAAACGTGTCTCTAGTGTTGCTAACTTCACTATCTTTTCATGACAACAAACTACAGTTGATCGACATCATAATTATATGCGCGAGTCTGCAGGATGATTGGGTGCTCAGAAATAGGCAAAAGCACAAGCAGGCCTTTACCGTCAAGATGAGGTTCCTGTTGAAGTGATTCCAGGCAGTGATGTCATGCCAAGGAAAGGTCTGTCCACAACATAGTTATGATGAAGCAGGCAACATCAATGTGCAGCAAGCGATTTGAATTGATGCTAATGAGAAGATGTATGTTAGGGTCCTAGTGGATTACACAGACGTCTACGTACTACTTTTGCATCATTATCTACATGACGGACTTATAAAACGCCAATGACCATGGAGACGCCCCTTCACAAATCGAACTGTTATTGATGCTCCTGCCAATGTAGACAAGTTAGGAGATATCATTCCATCGATGTTGGCAGGACATGCGTTGACGGGATGCAGAAGATTCGACTCCCTTAGGACTCAGTTGGCAATGTTGATGCAGCATGGTCATATGTCATCACTCAACCTACTCAATGCTTTGCTTCATGTTATGGACAGTCAACAACCAACTGAATGTCAGAGGCTCGTATCAACGTGTGGCTATTAAGGGTCCGAAGACTAGGAGCTCCAAATACCCCCAAACCTTGCCTCACTACCTCAAACTACTAAAGCGTTTGTAGAAAAAGTTAAGAGAGCTCATTTGCAAACATGCGTGTGGAAGCACGCATTACAGTCACGACCTCACTTTGCAGAATTAAGTGTTACATGACACCCTCTTCCGCATGGAATATTTTAGGGTTCCCAACACTTTAGAGGGCTTTTAAACAAATTTCAAGATTTTGAAGCAAACTTATAAACGGGTATAGTCCTGTATCGTATTGGTAGTTCGAAATTTTTAGGTTAATTTACAAGAATCTAGTACCTTTGAATACAAATCTAGTTTCTTAACGCTGTCACTGAAAATAGGCATTTATCACCATATGCCACCTCATATCTATGGGACAGAGAGCATAAAATTCAACCGTGTTTTCTTCGAGTATCAAATTACAAAATAAAAATAAATGTGCAGCACAATTTTTACTCACTGTATCCAGTGCATCTGACTCATGACATATGATAATCTCATGTTAGAAATTGGTATTTGGCCATCATTTTGAACTATGCAAGTTAATGTGTCTATAGAGGGCGCCATTCCGAATTATGCAAATTTGCATATCATTTGTGATCATAGAGCATCGCAATTTTTATTTAGTGATGATTCTATAAAAAAATCAAGATATTTGACTGCCATTTAATGTAGTAAAATGCTGTTAAAACTTTTGATATCATTAATTTTGGGTAAAAAGGGGATTTTGGCGGCCATTTTGTATGACGTCACATATCTCAAATTGCTCAATGCTGACAGAGTGTCAGCAATCGAATTCTTCAAATTGATGGTCTAAGGAACTATAATCCGAAGAAAAAAAACTATAGACCCTAAAACAAGGTATACCGAGATGGCTGCCGGACTAGTGCGAGGCCTCCGGGCGATGCCCGTGCGGGGATTGTGCAATGCCACCTACGACATGTATACGGGCTACGGGCTTACGATTTTTTCAAATTTGTTTAACTTCTCGCGAAACAAAATCGTAAAGGCTGCGGAGCCCGTGAATCCGTACGAAAATCTCACGGCCGCCTCCTGCCACCGCACTGAGGGCGCACGGAAAAGGGGATACGAGCAGGATACGGGCTCCGTAGACTAATCGCAGGCCAAATGTAATCCAGGCATAAGCTGGAAAGTCACCCGAATGAATACTATACACTATATACAGTCACACCATCAAACCGATTCCAAACCGACTCCAAACCGACTGATTCTTGGCCATTTTAGGCAACGCAATTTTTAGTTCGGTCCTTATTTCGCTCTGGTGTAGGTCTCGTTGGTGTGACTGTGGTTTTTATATTAGAGATAATCATTTAATGCACAGTATGCTAATGTCAATGACTATTGTTTAATACAAACAGAACATCTATGGACCCGTTTGCGTGGTGGGAGAGGAAATTTTGAAGGGACAGTTCACGTTTTCTACCAAGGTGCATGGGGTACAGTGTGTGACGATGACTGGGATTTAGATGACGCCCATGTAATATGCCACACATTGGGATATCCAAATGCTTCTGCTTATTACACCAACGCATTCTTTGGCGAAGGCACAGGGGAAATTATTCTGGATAATGTGCATTGCACGGGATCTGAGTCAAACATCGCCTTCTGTCAACACGGAGGTTACCTATCTCACAACTGTAGGCATTTTGAAGATGCCGGGGTCACGTGTTACGACATTGGTAACTGTATTTATGTCTTTTTCGAGGATGTTTTTGTGTGTATGGGGGGGGGGGTGGGGAGGGTGTTGTAGTATCTTACTAAGACTCTAAAGAAACTACTCTTTGAAACGGTGGGTTCGTTAACACTCTACATCTGTTATATTCTGGTTATATTCAGCTTGTTGAGATTAGTTTCATCTCTCATTGCCATCTTCTTACCCATAGGTGGTGTTGCACCTCTTACATGGTGGGAGGGAGGGGGGGGGGTGGTATTAATTCTGAATGATTGTTTTTCATTCTATAAACCCATATGAAGCTTCTAGGCCTTTGGTTGGTCAAAGCTGCAGGATAGAAATAACAAGCTGGACAGTATAGTATACAAATATTTACTGTCTTGAGAAATTCTGGTTGACGCCGGATAAAACAAATTTTATATACGAAATTCATATATTCTTGTTCGGTGATTGGTTAAACGTGAGACACATGATCAAAAATAAACACGCTATTTTCCCAAGCCGTAAATAGTACCTCCACTAAAAATAATATTTACGGCTTGGCAATGTCGGCCGTGTGAATGACCCTACGTGCAACGGTAGATCGATTGATAGTACAAAGGTGATAACGGGCAATTCCCACGAACGAAAATTCTATGATTTGTACAGCAAAATCTTTTAACGAATCAATGGACAATAAATATAATGAATGAAGTAAATAAACCAAATATATACACTGCCTTTATTCTAGTCTCTGCATTAACTTAACATTATATGGTCCCTCGGTGACTGCAGTAGTGCTATTTTGCTTCGGTGCTGCGCGCCTCAGCAAAATAGGGGGGGGGGGGGGGTTCTGGGTCGAAACACCCCTCCCCCTCAAAAATTTTTGTTGATAAAAAAAATAATACAATTTTTGTTTTGCTAACGGGAGACCCCAAAAAGTTGACCTTACCACACCCACCCCCTACCCCCCCCCCCCCCCCCCAACGAAACGAGATATCGATCGGCCAAATTCTCAAATTTCGGGACCAAAAAAAATTGTGCTCCCCCACCTCCCCCCCCCCCCCGCTTATTCAGCGGCTGACTGAGTCGTTGCGAAATTGTAACCAAATCCTGGAACCCCCCCCCCCAAAAAAAAAAAATAAAAATAAATAAATAAATAAATAAATAAATATATATATATATAATAAATAAATTTAAAAAAATAAAAATAAATAAATAAATAAATAAATAAAAAATAAAAAATTACCTCAGATATACCACTCAAGGGCAGCCATTATGTAAAACAAAGCACGCTTTTTCCAGGAAAAAAGAATTGGTATAGTCTCAGTAAAATCACGCGTAACCATGTTTACCAATCATTTTATTTAGATATAAGAGTGAGTTGTATAGTAATTAGTTATTGATGTGCATATTCCTATAGGCCTAATTTATATTCATTAATTGAATTAACAGAAGAGGACCAAGAATCCTCTACAACCATGACACCGAATGGCAGTGAAATGGGTCTCTCCCAGCCTGCCATTTATGGTAAGTGTAGTTGCAAGTTACTACTAGCCTTCAACACGATTAATGAATAGATATGGTTAATTTCTTTTAAGTTCTATTAAGTGTAATATATTCCTATTGGTTTCAATTGTCTCTCAGACAGAGTTATGAATCATAAGTCAGTAACACGATAAAAAACTTCCGAAAAATCACCCCAAGGCAATTTTCAATAGCCTTGTGTGTTACCTATGTGCGTGCATGACACTCACAAATTGCGTTTACTACGAAGATGATTTCTATATATTAAATGTATAACCAAAGAGATATCCTCCTTGGTATAACGATCGAGGTCTTTAAATTCTCCTCAAGGTGATTTCATGAAAATTTCTCCCATCGCGGCCAGTGTCTTTTTTTTGACACCGGTCAGTAACAGATACAGTTAACGTTCACTTGAGAAGGGATTTAAAGGGACACGGGAAATATAAACAATATTATACAGTATTGTTGTTTACATATACATGTGAGAGATGTTGTTCAATACTAAAGGAATGGCAGAGTTGCCATTTTGCCGCCTTCATTCGAATGTGATCTCCATAAGTCTTTGAAATGACATAACAGTCGTTTGACTTTCTTTAGACTCTTTGTTTAAACGTTTTTTCTGATTAGTTTTTTCATGAAAAGCGGCTCATGTTAAAAACCGATTTCTTCTTTCAACAATTTTTTTCTTCTGTGTTTGTTTTTAGAATGGTGCATTATACTAACTTAAAGGTAAAAACAAATGGGGGACAAAAAGAGAGGGTTCGCATGATCATTTTTTGACAGTTAAGCGGAACAAATTGATTTTTAGGACATTTCGAACAACGATAATTTGCTTTTATATAAAGATAATTAGAAAAAAAGAGTGTTCTCATCCGAGGTACACAGTCTGTTTTAGTTAAATTCAATTATTTAGGATATTATAATTTTTAGTTTTCCGTAACCTGTTAGTTTTAATTGTTTTGAATGTTATATAACGATCCGAACAGCATTAATACATGCATGTGCAATGTTCACATTGTTGCAGGTCTATACGAATTGGAATTTCGTAGGGATTCTATACATTCCTAACCTTAAAGGGAAATCCAAACCAAATAGACAACTACTCTAACAGAAAGCAGAGAAGCAAACTGATAAAAGTATCAATTAAATCTGACTCAATATAAGAAAGTTATGAATTTTTGAAAGTTGTAATCATTATACGTATGGGCACTTCAAATTAGCTGAGGCGATAATGTGAATGCGATCTAGTGCCGGACTACTTCCCCATCTGTTCCAACATATAAAATGACTTTAATAAATGTGGCTTTTCAAAAAATCGTGGCTCAGGAGGGTCTATTCATTTTTTTAATGCTGTCTATAATATATTTTGAGTAGCGCCCCATGGGAGAAGGAACTTACGAGATAGGCCTATTCAGATATTAGTGATACTTTTGTAAACGGCAAATGGGAGAGTTATCCACATCCTACGTCACTATCCAATGACTAAACTTCCAATTTTAGATTCTCATAGAGTTAGCGATCTCACATTTCAAACATTCATAACTTTCTTACTATTGGTCCGGTTCATTTCAAACGTTTTCCCTTTTTGTTTCTATTATTTGTCTGTTTTCATACAAATCAACTTATAACAGAGGTTGGATTGCCTTTTAAGCCACGGTCTCATCTGAGCCCACGTAGGCGCATACGTACTGCAGTTACTTTGCATACGTGGACATTTTTTTTCTACGTGGGCGAATTGCACCTAGGAGTGGTCACATCACCTGCGTCCGGTCAACGTAGAAAATTATTATATACCCTGCAAATAACAAAGAAAACATTTGCTAGTAATACCCAACACGTGTCCATCCACGCACCTTACATGCACCAGCCACGCGAGGGTAGCCGAGACAAATCATTGCAGACTAAAAATTGTGCATGTCCAAATTTTCTCCACGTAGGAAAATTAGGGTAAGCGGAGGTCAGGTAGCTTGAAATTACTTGCGTCGTACGCGCGGGCCGGCCACAGGCGGAGGGCCATGCACGTACAACCCCGAAATCTCTACTTGGATCCCTCGCTTTACATGAACATTACTAAATACGGTACACATTAATATGCTCTTTAATGTGTTCTTTGCCGCTGCTTTTTTATTTAAAAAATGCCTATATTATTTCTTACCCAGGTTTAATGGGCGTCCTCTCTGTTGCAGTTATTGGTATCCTTTTGGGTTGTATCATCATGACAGTGATGATGCGGAAGTACAGGTATGCCTCACAGCAAATCAAGTTACATTGAGATTTCATTTGACTTTTTATTTGTAGACTTATTGTTAAACAATAATTTGTGAGATTTGCTCGGTTTTTAATATCAGGTTGGAATTACATCACAGAATATATTACTCTTCAATTACTCTTCTTTTCGATACAACACGAGAAACGGCTTACAGGTCTCGGCCCGTATTCAATAAACTTTAAAGACATTTGTTTTAAGTCCTAGAAAAATGTTTTCTCAAATTTGTCTAGTTCAATTCGGTTGCATTAGCCATATTCTTAACATGGTTGGCATTTTGTATTAGATGATAGATAAGACAAAATTCAAAGACCCGATGACGTCATGTTGGTAAGTCATAATTATTGGTCGAGTCGAGCGACTCTACTGCATCTCAATTTGCCTAGAGTACCGAAGCTGAGACATACAAATTGTATTTTTTAAAGAATTTCTCAATTTGAACTTAATTTTCCGAAAGAGCATCACAAATAATGTCGAAACAAATTGAATATGTTAAGTATAGGCTGAGATATGACCCTCCGAATATATAGATTTTATTAGGATATCACTGTTATTTTGCTCTGGTTCGTAATAATGATAATAATAATAATAATTGGATTTACATAGCGCCTTTTCCAAAGGATACGAGGTGCTGCTCTCTTAGACTTTCAACAATTTAAGAGGAGTTGTACAGGTAAGTTTTCAGTTGTTATTTTTATCTAATGTTATGAACCAGAGCTAAAATGCAGTGATAAGGACTAAGAGATAATTTCTTTGCGACAGTTAATTTATAATTTACAAGCATAGTCCTGCAGGCTTTATGCAGGCTATGCCTAGCCTAGCTAGCCTCTAGTGCTTAATGCATGACAATAATGCAACTGCGCGTCGACGCTATGTCTATGTGCACGTACGTACCCGAATCTTACGTTGATATATCAACAGTTACTGATAACCTGAGCTGCATTTGTGCGTCTTATTTTCATTCCATTACGCCACACCCGAAGCGTCACTGCGTGCGTTACAATTCCGAGATAATATGTAAGATTTGCTCGTTCTTTTAATATCAGGTTGGAATTACATCACAGCATATGTCACTTGAAAGGAATTACTCTTACTCTTATTTTCGAAACAACACGAAAAACGGCTTACATGTCTCGGCCCGTATTCAATAAACTTCGAAGACAATTGTTTTAAGTCCAAGAAAAATGTTTTTTTTCTTCAAATTTGTCTAGTTCAATTCGGTTGCATTAGCCATATTCTTAACATGGTTGCCACTTTGTTTTAGATGATAGATAAGACACAATTCAAAGACCCGATGACGTCATGTTGGTAAGTCATAATTATTGGTCGAGTCGAGCGACTCAACTGTATCTCAATTTGCCTAGAGTACCGAAGCTGAGACATACAAATTGTATTTTTTAAAGAATTTCTCAATTTGAACATAATTTTTCGAAAGAGCATCACAAATAATGTCGAAACAAATTGAATATGTTAAGTATAGGCTGAGATATGACCCTCCGAATATATAGATTTTATTAGGATATCACTGTTATTTTGCTCTGGTTCGTAATAATGATAATAATAATAATAATTGGATTTACATAGCGCCTTTTCCAAAGGATACGAGGTGCTGCTCTCTTAGACTTTCAACAATTTAAGAGGAGTTGTACAGGTAAGTTTTCAGTTGTTATTTTTATCTAATGTTATGAACCAGAGCTAAAATGCAGTGATAAGGACTAAGAGATACTTTCTTTGCGACAGTTAATTTATAATTTACAAGCATAGTCCTGCAGGCTTTATGCAGGCTATGCCTAGCCTAGCTAGCCTCTAGTGCTTAATGCATGACAATAATGCAACTGCGCGTCGACGCTATGTCTATGTGCACGTACGTACCCGAATCTTACGTTGATATATCAACAGTTACTGATAACCTGAGCTGCATTTGTGCGTCTTATTTTCATTCCATTACGCCACACCCGAAGCGACACTGTGTTGTCCCTGTTAAATGCTTTGAGGAAATATGGTCTTTTCAAAATCAATTATGTGTAATTGGGTCTCTTCATCTACAGGAGATTGGCAAATGAAGCTAGTAGTCAGCAGCAAGGGAAGTATCCTCAGACGGTCGAACAAAACAGTTACACCGGGCAACAACTTGATGAGGAAGATTACTTGGAACTTAACTTTGTCCCGCCTGAGCTACCAGATAGATATTCACGTGATCAGGATGAATTATACGAAACGCCAGGACATGTCGACAATGAAGAAGCCAGTGAATATGAAGCTAGTAGTCAGCAGCAAGGGAAGCGTCCTCAGTCAGTCGAACAAAACGGTTGCAAGGGACCTCAACTTGATGAGGAAGGTTACTTGGAAGTTAGCGTTGTCCCTCCCAAGCTACCAGAGGATTCATCGCGTGATCAGGATGAAGTATACGAAACGCTAGGACCTGTCGACAATGAAGAAGCCAGTGAATATGAAGCTAGTAGTCAGCAGCAAGGGAAGTGTCCTCAGCCAGTCGAACAAAACGGTTGCAAGGGACCTCAACTTGATGAGGAAGGTTACTTGGAAGTTAGCGTTGTCCCTCCCAAGCTACCAGAGGTATCAGCACGTGATCAGGATGAAGTATACGAAACGCCAGGACATGTCGACAATGAATAAGCCCATGAATATGAAGCTAGTAGTCAGCAGCAAGGGAGTTATCCTCAGACAGTCGAACAAAACTGTTACAACGGACCTCAACTTGATGAGGAAGATTACTTGGAAATTAACGTTGACCCTCCTAAACTTCCAGGGGGGTCTTCACGTGATCAGGGTGAAGCATACGAAACGCCACGACATGTCGACAATGAAGAAGCCAACGAATATATTCAGATCGAAGAGGAACTAACAAAATTCTAGTAATAAATCTACATTTCATCTTCTTTCCTCATTCTCTATCTTCCCTCTCCATCTCTCTACTCTAACTCACTCTTCCTACCTGCTCTTTCATGTTCTACCTCCTTTTCTCTGTCCTCTAGTTATCTTTCTTTCTTCTGAAAATAAATATAATTTCTGAATAACAATGTAATTTTTTGATCATGTCAATCGTTCCTTATATTTGACATTGATTGTGTAACTTACTTTTATATACGTTTATATAAATCTACAAGATTTAATTTAATTTCAATGCATTTTATATCTATTATAATACTATGTTCCTTCTTACTTTGTACGAAATTCTGCAATTCCGCTATTGGGCTCCAAATGAATATTTCAATGAACCGTTACTGTTGCTACTACCACTACTACTATTTATACTACTACTACTACTTCTACTACTACTACTACTACTACTACTACTACTACTACAATAACTATTACTACTACTATTAGATGTGAGTCGGTCTAGCGGCAAGTTCACTTGGTCAGTTCTCTGTCTTCGACTACAAACTGGCTCAGGGCGACCCTGGTTCGAAACTGAGTCACGTATTTCGGATCGTGACGTTAAAGGTCGGTCCCCAGACGTAAGTAATCATATATGATTGATACACGTCTGTGTACAAGCCAAATTACACACACACACACACACACACACACACACTACTATTACTACTACTACTACCACTGCTACTACAAGTACTATTACTTCTACTTCCACAACTGCTACTAATACTACAACTACTACTACTTAAACAACTGCTACTATTGATTCTACTACTACAACTGCTACTACTACAACTACTACTACTAATACTTTGCAATCCACCGATTCACAGAATTTAATGATACATAATAACATTACAGAAATTTCTTAATCGCAACATACCCACTCAAGGCGTCCTCATGTAAGGAAGGTATCATGGAAATCATGTCAAATGGTTAGGTTGTTAGAAGCGTTCAAGGTGTGGCAAAATTTTGAGATGTCATGGTATAGTGGTTCATTCACTTGACTCTCAATCCAAGGGCTACTGTTTCGAATCTCAAGCCCAGTGCTAACGCCATTTAGCAAGACGTTAATTTTACATTTGCCACTCTCCACCCACGTGTAAATGGGTACAGTTACCCTACAGCACTCCATAATTATTTGGCCGTCAGCTATTGATTTTGTCCCCTATAAGTCTAAGAAGCTTCCATTATTTGTATTAGTAATAATAGCAGTAGTATGTAGTAGTAGTAGTAGTAGTAGTAGTAGTAGTAGTAGTAGCATTATCAACATTCGTTTATTCTGTTAATGCAAGTTTTGACTGAATGAATAGATGGATATCACTGAGCTGTAGGTCAAAAGATATGCAGATGATTCTTTCTATAGTTGATTTGAATAAAGATTCATATTATTTAAAGTAAATGTACATTCTTTAATAGACATGATAGAGTAGCATTAACTCTCTGCATCCTTCTCCCCCTCTTTCTTTTTGTATGAATGTTAGAGACAATAATGTTATATTAGCACTTTTATATGATTTTGCATTGCATTTTTCTTATTGTACTTATATGATAGTATAATATGTTGTATATATATATTTGATTTGTTTTTTGTCTTCTCAGATAGTTTAATGAAATGAAATATGTGTGCAGCAAACATATTCCAACTTCACGGAAAAAACACTGGTGTGTTATTATATATATATTTATATATATAATTATTATATATATATATATATATTTCTCTATGTACTTTTTGCTAAGCCTAATTTAGATATGCACTATTTACTCATTGAATAATTGAATATGGATCATATGAGTCATTATTACTCAAGATTTGCAGAACTGTGCCGATTTTTGTATTTTCAAGGACGCATAGGAGTTCAGTATAATTATATGCTTTAATGGTATAAGCCTATATATTCAAGATATCGAGATGTATAGTACTGAGAACGAGAAAGATATAAGCCATGCGTACACTACCTGATCCGACTGCAATTCGATGTGGAATAAAAGGTTATTACATTAGTTATGTGAATCTAAATAAAGTACATCTTGCTGATGTAGATTGTAAATAATAATAAAAATACTAATCCATATCAATTCCTTCGCGCTCATTTTGGGAGATCAACCGACCCGCGCGCATTTTATATTACATGACATATGGTAAAATTCTCGACATCTTTTTACACTTTTCTTTACCATTAAAAATCGAAATTGAGAATAATATCCTCAATCGAGATATGAGAAGAAGGAAACATTTCCTTTACATTCCATGTAAAACCATGCCCTTACTTGAAAAAAAACCTCCGTCACTTTGACGTTGAACTTTACAATCCATTTAAAAAAAATTACTCTCTCATACACAATGTCAATGGATCGGTCGCACTGTGCTCGATTGCCATTCAATAAACCAATCTTTAACTTTGCAGCAACGCGTTTTGCGTCAAATTTGTAAATCCTCAATCACAGACAATGACATATGATACGTAAGCTTTTCATACATATAAATTTCATTTTGATTGATTCATTTTTAGCTCCGTCAATTTTCATGTCAAATCATGCTTCATGTCCCATTTTAGAAGCCCGACCCAGGGTTTTGTGCCAGCTAGCCCTGTATGCATGTACGTAATGTTATGCATACACATATAACTGAACATGCATAAGTACAGTACATGTACACACGCAGCGCAGCGCGTACCAGCGCACTGCACTACATTTCATTGGGTCAGTACCATTATGAAAATAGGGGAACAATGAGTGGGATGGGTTTAGTGCCGTCACAATAAACTTGCGCATTACACGCGTACGTATAATTAGAGCAATTTATGCACCCCCAAGAAATAATGAATACAGCCCGACCTCTCTACACACAGAACTGCACAGATACCGCACAGTCCGGTCAAGGCGGTACGCGTAGCGTTAAACTGCCAAATTTACAGAAATTGTGAGGAGCGCTTTTGCTATGAAAGGAATTGATATGATCAGAGTTTTAGTGACTTTCTTCCTTTTAGTCAGAATAAATGCCGAATCGACTTCACATCGTACTACTAGTCTCACGTCACTACGATTTTGAGCTGATTTAGCTTTTCCTCGTTCAAGGAAGCTTGAAACCACCTAACTTGTATATTTTATTAGTCACATGACTAATCAGATCCTCGATCATTGACATTTTACATGTTGAAATATTCATATAAAATGAAGGTGTAAACAAACAACAGGTAAAACGCAATAAGTGACTCCGGAGACAGCACTTGCACAAATGACCACCATATTTTATCTTATACTTGAAGACGTTCCACTCTGTGCATTTTAGAATATTCGCTGCCAAAGTGATTGAGGTGCTTCATAAAAACATTTTGTTTGCCCTCTTTGAAAAAAGTACGCCCGCACATTGTATTGCATATGCTTAAACAAAATAATGAATTCATACCTTCATGAATACGTATCCAGCATTTGTCTCGCTGGGTTTTACTGTTTTGTACAAATGATCTTTATCTGCCCATGCGCAGATAATTTCTCCAAAGTGGCTTATTAAAACGTAATGTCGAGAACGTTATGCAGTCTGTACCGGTGATGAATATCCATTTAAAACATTGATCAATCAAACGAGCCTCATAAATCCTAAATTGAAATAAGTTATGGTTCATTTTTCATCAGGTTTTTTTACTCCGAAAAGTAAAACAGGGTTTTATTTTATTTTGGAATTATGAACCCTTTCTCATTTTTCGGAATTACGAACCGCATTTCATTTTCAGAATTACAGAGCCTATTCCATTCGGAAGTACGAACCCCTTAAAGGTAATGCAAAGTTTTGGGAAATTTTGAAAATTGGATGGATAGTAATTCATTAAAATATTGATATAGTTGGTTACCTCTGTGGAAGTATTATACGCACTAGAAAGTTTAGCCCCTAAAACACTTCTGCTCTCGAGAAATTGAATCCTCAAAATGTTCAGGTGCTTCCGGTAAATTTCAAATATTTTAAATAGCGTCTAAGGCTGTTCCGTGATTGTTGCGAGCATGAAAATGTCAGAATATGTCGTTCTGATATATAATTTCCAAACGGAAACAGCAAATCGGTCGATTGTAGTCAAGAAACATTGTATTATTTAAAGCTATATTAATATCAGTCTTGAGAGGGAGCTATACAACATAAAGAATTTATTAGTTTTAATTTCATCACTTTAGACTCGATTTCGACCGCGACAACAATCATCGAATATTGTAAAATTGCATTATGCTTCCATTTGAACCAGATTTATGACGCCTTACCAAAACTTTGTATTACCTTTAACTTTTTCCCGGAATTATGACCCTTTGTGATAACGAACGTTTGGTGTATCAAGCGAACCTTAATCTACATGCCTTCGGAAATCGAACCTTCGTAATCATGAACCTTCGGAAAAAACAACTTGTGTAAAAGGTACTATGTCCCTTTTGCAGCCAACCTCAAATTCTGTAGAACTTTGCAGGAATTATGAATATGCCATGTATGTCCTATCTGTGAAATGTATACGTTAGCATTGTCCTGTATTCAAATTATGCAAGGAAACCCGTTTACTTGCTAGACTTCACTGTCAGACACTATTGAGTGACTGACTGGCTTTTTTCTTCTTTGGTAATAACATACATGAAAAGAGTTGTAAAGGGTACATGAGCATTTGTCTAGATCAATAACCCACTTCTTGTGATGGCCAAGATTAAACTGATTGAATCTTTGCGCAGCATAAAACGTATGACCATTCGATACAATTGTCTGAAAATCTAGACTATTACTTTTGGGCTCTATAGCCCTAAAGTCGATTTGACAACTAAAAGTCATTATTTTCCCACTTGAAGACATTTTCAAGCCCCACCTCTTTTAGAGAAGTTCTAAATAAGTATTATCTTTCAAATACAGTTTGAATTTAACTTTTTCATTGTTTTGGCCTGCAAATGGGACATAGTACCTTTAACCAATCATTTATACAAGTACTCAAAGCTGTCATTTTATGCAAGGAGATGGTACTCATATATTCTGATAAATATTAATGATAACAATTCCCAAGCTGTTGGTAATCTAAATGTTGATGGCATCACTTTTCAGTTCACTTCAGTTCATTTTATTCAAAACCACACAAAGCATGATACAATCTGTTACATAAAAAAGAGACTGGTAATAATACATCAATCAACATATTCTAACTTGATTAAATCATAAACTGAATGGTTTTAGGACCCCTGTATAAGCTAAGCTTGAGAGCGGGGCCCTATAGTCAACAAAATACATACATTTACAGTAAAAAGAATGTTACGTATGATTATATACGATGGATGAAAATACTAAGCTACAGAATATAGAACATACAAATACTCTCTCTCTCTCTCACACACACGCGCACACACACACGCACACGCACATACACAACAAACACACTGATGAGTAGGTCCTTAGTGCCTTTTTAGTGGTCAAAAAGCATGTGTGAATAAGAAATTACTAAGATGCAAAGAAAAACTATGTCAGTCTTTCAAGTAGGTACGTTTTACATAACCTTCTAAACCTAGAAATAGTTGTACTATTTTTTGTTATATTATCAGCCAGACTGTTCCATTCTTTAATGCAAGAGATATGGAGAGAGGTCAGAGTGACATTTGTTCTTGCGAAAGGCTGATGAATAAGACACCTTTGACGTGTATTATAATTATGAATTTGCGAGTTCTGATGAAATAAATCTTTTAACTTACATGTACATTCATGAGGCATAGACTTAAGATTAAACATAAACAATATGCAGTTGAACGACACAAGTCCACTTAGTGGTAACGACGCGAACCTGTCAATAATCCGAATATTCATGACGTCTAACCTGTGGATAATCGAAATATTTCATACGTTAAATCGAATGAGGGCAATTATATTCTTTATCAGAATGCATCAAGATAAGATTTTTTAAAGATCTGTCGTACCTTACAAATATTTTGGTTACATTGACAAAGAAATTAAAAACATGACTTTTTATATTCTTATCACAACTTTATCATAGCGATTGTTGCTTTGTTCGATTTGTTTTACATAATAAAAAAAGACCATCGGAGGGGAAATTTATAAACATGTATATGTTAAACTTGCTATTACAGGGGATAAAGTATTCGTTACTACTCTCCAAGTTACCAACTACTAGGGATATTGGGAATTATATACCTCACTTAAGAAATCCAGCCATCTGATTGGTCGAATTGCATTCATAAACTTCAACTGTTCCTGTAAAATTCTCGGTAACCATGCATAAAACATTTCAATATTTTTAATAACCATGGTTATTAAAAAAAGTTGGTCAGCCTCCATGGTTACCCCATAGGTTTACATGTTAAAAAATGGTTTGAGCGATGGAGGATGCCGTATGTGTGCGAAGGATTGGTCGGTAATTTCAATACAATTGAATCTCAATCGATCTTACCGACAATTTTATCTTGCATTGTTGACATGAAGACGAAAATAAACTTCCAAAAACAAAAAAACAACATCTGCCGATAGATCTTGATCTAAGTTCGTGCCAATATGCATTGCAAAAGTAAAAGAAGAGTCCGTATATGGAGCTTTTGCGAAGCATTCATCACACGCGAAGCCGGTTTCAATCCATTTTAATGTATATATTGTACAAAACTGCCATACATGTTAACAACGCGCGATGGCCGAGAGGTCTGAGGCGCTGACTTTAGACACATCACCTTTTGTACGCAAGAGTT
Organism: Strongylocentrotus purpuratus; assembly: GCF_000002235.5. Lineage (NCBI taxonomy): Eukaryota > Metazoa > Echinodermata > Echinoidea > Camarodonta > Strongylocentrotidae > Strongylocentrotus > Strongylocentrotus purpuratus. The sequence goes on from NW_022145598.1 coordinate 26,455,704, forward strand.
CGAATCTCATCTTCGACCAAAAAAAAAAGTATTTTTTATTTTTTATTTTTTAGTCTATTTTTTTTCGGCATATAAAAGTATTAATGACTGCTTTAATATTCGAGAAATAGTTGTTTTATTACGCTCAAGGGAAGGTTAGAATTGTGCTATTCCCCGAGGCTTGCCGAGGGGAATAGCCCAATTGTAACCTTCCCTCAAAGCAGTCATTAATACTATAATATTAGATGAAATTGTGAGACAGGGAGATAGCGAGAGAATATGAAAGAGAGAGAGAGAGACAGAGAGAGAGAGGAGACAGAGAGACGGGGGGGGGGGGGCGGGCGCTACTATTCTTGCTGAAAGGCCAATACAGAACTCTGTGCTACACAAACACGTTGCATCATTTCTTCCAATCACTTCACCTATTTCTTTTACTGACAAAAAATATAATGAAATAGCTTACATATCATTAGATAAAGACCAGTTATGGTCATGCGATTGCATTGTGAAAGAAACGTTTTGGAATCGATCAGAAAAGGTTGATCCTCTAGCATATAAATATTGGTGTGTACTGCAAGGTTCTGGAATCATCAAAATGATAAGAAATTTGGCCCAGTCTTGGTAAAGTAACAAGCACTGTACACATAAAGATGTATATGAGACTATATGCACACGTGCGCGACACGTGCGTTTATCCCTCACAAACCAATGGATAAACTAATTTACCAAATATATCAATTAGTAGGCGGTTTCCCGGCAAAATTGCTATCATCATTGTATTAGTCAAAACATATTCTTTCACTTGATTGGTAATAAGAGCTTCCATTTAATTTTGTTTTTAATTGGGGCGTTTCCAATACTGGTGTTTACCTTTAACCTTTCCAGATATCAGAAATAGGTGCCCGATATCAGTAATAATTAACCCTATTTTAACTTTTTACTGGGGGGGGGTCGATTTGACCCCCCTAAGATCTCATCTGTTTCACAGCCGATCGCCGCGAAAATGTGCATGCATGTCAAGTGAAGTGTATAGAATACTATCGTCATTTCAATTTTTAGAAAAGTTTACTCATGTAAATATTTATGGTAATTTATGCAAATAATTTCATACAATTCATATTTTTACCCATAAATCATATATTATTCTTATCTAAGTATTCTTATTCACTACATATATTCGTCAGACCATTTGGAATAATAATACAACAACACAAATTGGAAAAGCCAGGTGATTCTCAATGTTAACTCTTGTTTTGATAATTTCTTATGTATTTCAGTGTTTTTTAACTTGTGTATTTTATTGTTTTGGTTTTTTAATTTCATTTTTAACTACAACTCAACTTATTTTGACCCCAAAACAAACACCTTAACTTTAAACAAGACCAAATAACCAATGTTTTATCTCTTTTTAAGAAAAATGATATTTCCATGTGTTTTGTACACAAATTCAATAAATTAGCGATTTTCGGGCTGACATGCAAAGACAAAAGGTCACGTGAATCTGTAACTATACGTCCGATCTAGCAAATATGCTTTAACTGGCATTCATCTATGTTTTGGAGAGCACCAAAATCAGGTGCGGCCCTCCCCCTATTTTAATAGTGCCCCTATTTTGTTAAGTAAACGAAATGTGCCCCTTTTACATAGGAAAGTGCCCCTTTAACTTTGTAAATAAGAGCCCCCTTTTACATAGGAAAAGTGCACTTATTAATTTGTAAAAGTGCCCTTCCCTTTTTCACCTCTAATAATTTTAATTAAATTCAAGGTTTATTAAAAACATTAGTCGCAGCCCCCTGGTTGAATTATGGTTGGGCTACACAAATTAGAAAACGGACAGGAGAAACATGAAGAATAGAAGTAACATAGGAAGATGTAAAAGTACATGTAGCCTACATTGAAAAGTACGAATTGCATACATGTACTTTCAAAGAGTCATTAAGACAAAATACAAATATAAAAATAGAAATTAAAGTATTCTTTTCATAACATTATTGACGTTTGATATTGAAAGTATTTTTGTGTATTACTTAGAAAAATGATTAAAAAAATTACAATTATGGCATTCCGTTGACAAGTGCCCCTTTTCATTCACATAACTAAAGTTAGACCATGTTCTCAAATCAAATATCCTTTGCATATTGCCCCTCCTTGACATAAATGCCCCCTTATTTTTGAAAAGTGCCCCTCTTCCTAATGATAATTACCCCTATTAAAAAGAGCCCACACCTCTTCTGTGCCCATAAAGGCTCCTCTTCATATCTGGTCATTGTCCCTTTTCAGGTGCGATACATGCCCCTTTTAACAATGATAATTTCCCTTTTAACAATGATACGTGCCCCTTTTCACCTCTTATAAATTTTCCTGTCACAATCAGATCTGGGCACCTTTTCCGTCGACAAATTAATGCCCATTTCCTATTTTCATAAGTGCCTTTTTTCATTCCTGGTGAGTGCCTCTTTTTTAAGGTGTAAACAAATGCCACATTTTCACCTCTGATAATCACTCTTTTTACTTTGACATGAGCTTCTTTACTTTTCTGATAAGTGTCCCCTTTGCCTCTCATCATTAAACGCGCCCCTAATTTCAAGCTACTAAGAGCACCTTCCACTATATAAAGCTCCGTCGCTACGCTCACTCGCATTTCTTGATGATATACTTATGTTACTTATCAAAGGTATTTTCAGTCTTCCGTTATGAGAAGGTGCTTAAAACCCAATCAGGATTGGGTTCTTTCCTCTTTATAAGATCTAATTTTTCGCACTGCAACCTCACAAATCTTAAATTTTTTCCTCGTTCGCAAATTGATTTCCCATCACACCCAACTGCAAACTTTGATTCTTAAGCAATATCTTGTATTGTGTACAAAGTGAAACAATATATTGAACTAATCCCTGATTTTTTAATCACAATATAGGGGTATATAATATAAATGTATAACAACCATTATATTTGAGATTTCCCTTTGTAGGTGTCCTTTTTTTCTCCAGAAAGTGCCTTTTTTTGTTGTTGCCCGTCCCCCCCCCCTTTGGAAGTCGCTTGGCCGCACCTGGCCGAAAATGATGCATTTCCCTCTCCTAAATCGCATATGACTCGTAGGAAACTTTAATCACTCGCTTGAAGATCTTGATAACTCGTTGGTAGATAGGTACATGTCGTACACAGTTAAAATTGTTGTGAACAAGTTGTTCAACCTCGGATTAACGGGTGACCTGATCTGAGAGTTGTTTAACATGTTAAGCATCTCGAGTTGTTTAAAGTTTGAACACTTAGTTGATCAACATTTTGAACAACTTGTTTAAAATCACAATTTAAACAACCGGTGTTGTTTTAAAACGGTTGTTTAAAAAGGATCTGTTGTTCAGTGGGGGTTGTTTACACCAACTGGGTTGTTTAAAGAAAGTTGTTTAAAAAGGAGCTGTTGTTCAGTGTGGGTTTTTTACACCAACTGGGCTGTTTAAAGAAAGTTGTTTAAAAAGGAGCTGTTGTTCAGTGGGTTTTTTTTCCCCCAAAGGGGTTGTATAACGGGGTATAATTTGGGTTTGATACTCTGAATAAGTGCACCACTACTTCTGGGCCTCTATATAGGTATATGAAGACTAACAATATGGTAGGGTAATTCTTCAATTCATGAATTAGCGCCAAAACAGTGCCCATTTTGCATGAGCACGCATGCACGCACGTATAAACTGCATATATAGGGATGCATGCAATCTCTATGACAAGGAATTAAGCACACGTTATAACCGAGTACACGATCAGTAGGGCGCTTTAGCACTCTTGTTACCGTCGTGATATTTAAGCGCTTTCGCAGTCTGCTAAAGGCGACGGGGACGCAAAGCCGTATCCAATTCCCGCGCTGAACTGCACGCCTGCTGCCTTTCGGTGCTAGTGCTCTGGTGCCTTGAGGCTTGGCCGGAGCGCCGGGGCAATGGACCCGACGGTGAGCGGTAGTGCACAGCATGCAGGCACGTCATGCATAACGATGAAAAAGGGCCCCGAAAGTAGGCCTAAACGGCCAAACTATCAATTTATTATAGATTGAGGTATAGAATAAGCTACTTATCGAGCAGACATTGGAAACACTAGTAGATTCCATGTTTTTATCTTCAGTAGTCATGGTAGTACCCTGCATTGTTAGATTTGGATAACAATTATTTGTCAGCTTTCTCTCTTATGTCGTGTTTAGGGAACGAACGCTATGTTGGCCGAGTACCGTTCCGAAAATCGACGGGACGGAGAGATTTCAGGTTCGCGCATGCGCAGTTTTTTTTTTCGCTCTCATTACCGTCTCTTGTGCGTACCGTCTCGTTGCTAAAGTGCCCTAGTGCCGCACTGCATGACGCGACAATTTTAAGTCTACCTATATTCTGACATTTGCGTACAGAAACTAAACATTTTAACTGTGAACTTACGCTATAAGTTAAAGACTTCAAATTGGTTAATAGAAAAGTGATTTCAATTAAGCCACTGAATCCTCAGTCACTTAGAAGCGCGTCGGTAGCTTGGTCGGCCATGATGTGAAATAAAGCTTTTAGCCAACGTGCACTTTACTGGCACGTGCCACATGACGTCATATGTAAACAACACTATCTAAAAGCTCTTGTATAGTAAATATAGCATTCATTACATTTTAAACAGCGAATGTTTAACAAAATTACTTTTGTTTCGAGCAACATTGTTTCCAATTTGTTCAACTGTTGTTTAAGATAGTGTACAACTGTATTAAAATGAACATCACTTTTTTAAGCAGCGTTTTTACTGTGTACACAGGTCATCGCAACTCATATCGAGCTCGCGTGACTCGTAATGCGCTCAGTTCACTCGTCCATCCATCGTAGGAAACTCGATGTTGCGTCGTTAGTAAATTTCAAGCAAGTTCACGCGGGTTTACCAGTGTTGAAGCTCGCACCAGCTCGCCACTTCTCGAGGCTCCAAGTCGGCTAAGTGGGAGCCTTGCTTTAGAGAGTAAAACTGCCTTTATTAAAGTCATCTAGGTCCGATCGGCAATGTGTTTCAGATGTTCAATTCTCATCTGATAGCATCGTTTTATTTAGCGGTATACTTGGCGTCAATCTCACTCATGACAGCCTTTTTCAGCCCCAAAACGTGTTTCCTTGGCTGTTCTTTTTTCTTGAAAGGTAATTTGATATTTAGCGCCTATTTACTCTTTTATTGCACTTGCCGTGAGAGTATAAATCATTCTTTTATGAGTGGATTAGGGATGACTCCATTTTGTAGTGGAAATTTACTCTCAATGATTGGTAGTTAACTTTCAGGTGGAAGTCCCGCTCACGGCAGCAATTTCAGCCCAAAGTGGCTTCCCTTTAATAATAGCTGCTCGTTCTTTTTCACGTAAATCTTTATACAATGTACTTTCTGAGGAAAAAGTGCGATGAATGACTTGGATGGCGGCCTCAAAAGAAAAAACTTAAGGTGAAATTTAAATGAAAATGTTTTCATACGATCTTTGTGTATGAGCTTGTGATTGTAATGTGTGTGTGAGGGTGCGTGTGTGTGTGTGTGTGAGTGCGTGCGTATGTGCGTGTGTGTATGCGTGTGTGTTCGTGTGTTTAGCGAATGGTAGATGTACAAGAAATTCAGATGCTCTCAGTAAAAGTAATTGCCAGCATCGATCAGTAATTGATGCTTGGAATGAATGGAAAGATGCCTTTATTAATATTTGTAATAAATGTGCTCCAGTGAAATCGACCCGAGTAAAAAAATAAAACATGTCCCTGGATTACACCTGATATTGACAAGATGATTTATAAAAGAGATTATTTAAAAGCTAAATCTGATTCCTTGCAATCAAATGAAATTCTTAAAGAATATCGCAAATTAAGAAATCGTATTACTGGTCTTATAAATAAAAATAAACATAACCATTTTAATGATATCACAAATAAGTACAAAGCAGACTCGAAAAAACTTTGGAAAGAATTACAAAAGGTAACAAACCAGAATAATCAAACAGAAAGATACAACCTTGACTGCAATGATACCAATGATTACTGCATTAATATTGGCAAAGAAATTTCGAAAAGTTTTGTTCACAAAAATTATATAGATTGGAAACACCCTAAATGTATTCATACTTTTGAAATTCAAGAAATTCAAGCCTCCAAAATTTTGAACTATCTAAATTGTCTCGATAACATTAATCATCTTGATATTTTAGATTTCGATACCAAATTACTCAGGCTGGCAGCTCCCCTCATATCCGAATCTTTATGTTCGATTTTTAATGCTAGCCTCAAGTCAGGTGTTATATATAGTGACTGGAAGATCGCCCGCACTATCCCTGTATATAAAGGAAAAGGTAATAAAGATGACATCACTAATTATCGCCCGATTTCCGAAGTTTGCCACGTATCTAAAATGATAGAGGAGGAAGTTCAGTTACAATGACTTAACTATCTAAAAGAACACGATATGATTAATGTAGACCAGTATGCATTTCTCCCTCATCATTCTACGATTACCTGCCTACACCGTGTAATTGACGATTTTCATGAATCCCTAAATAATAAGGAATTTGTTGGGTCATGCTTTCTTGACATATCCAAATGCTTTGACTGCGTCGATCATGATCTTATTTAAACCAGAGAAATATGGCATATATGATAAAGAGTTGAAATGGTTTTCAAATTATATTACTAGAAAAAAAAAACTAGTTTGTTCCAAGGGTAAGAACTCAGCTATAAAGGAATTATTAGTTGGGGTTCCACAGGGTAGTGTACTTGCCCCTGTCCTCTTCTTATTATTTATCAATGATATATCTGAAGGTCTTAATAATGCAGTATGCTCTATCTATGCTGACGATGTACTTATCTATGTTACTGGTGATAATATTTATGATGTGACTCTTAATGTACAAAATACAGTGAATGTTTTAAATAGTTGGTATAAAAGGAACCATCTTTAATAAGATAAATATAAGTAAAACCAAAACAATGTTAATTACGACTAAGTCATCAGAATGTCTAAATATTCACATTGACCATGAACTCATTGAACAAGTCCATTCTATTAGGTACTTTAGGTAACAACTAGTGAACTATCTTATAAGTCATACTAATGTCCGAAAATCTTTCTCCTTGTCTCCGATCTCATCACGAATTTGTCACAAAGTTCATCTATGCTTACACTGACCAGGATTGTCTGATGTTGCAGATTGCTACTTTTGCGCTTCGCGCTTAACATTTAGCTCGTTGCTTTTGAACGCTGCGTCTTGCATCTGGCGCACTGCATTTCTATGATGCTGTTGATTGAACAAAGGGAATAAATTCATCAATTCGTCCTTGTTTTCACGAAGTGACGGTAGTGAGGAAAATCGTAACGCAAAGTGAATGCAATTTTTTTTCACTACCGTCACTTCGTGAAAACAGCGACGAATTCCTGATGAAGCCGTATGAACGAGAATTCAATTTATTCTTGTCTCATATACGGTTGTCACATTTACTTCGTATATATGTATGTATTATGAAAATGAGATAAAAAAATGTGTATTTTGACGGTCATCTTGCGAGTAATAACCATTGACTACTCTCATCGGGCTCTCATCATTAATTTTTTTTTTTTAGGGTGAATTATTGGGGGGGGGGGATGATTGTACAGGCCATCCCCCCACCTGAAATATTGGGGGGGGGGGATATATCCCCCCCATCCCCCGGGATCGACACCCATGCACGGGGTGCTCGTTGCTGGGTTAGTTATGGTTATGTTAGAGGCTATATTTAGAAACACGCCTCTACGACTGATTACATGTATATGCGTACCTGATGTCCCCCTGTGTCGCCAGGCATGGGAAACAAGGGCATACTGGTTACAACTTAAGCCAATTACAAAACAACTCATGCAAATTGCATTGAACTTTTAATGTATACCATTCTTCTTTATTTCGAATAAACACCGCCTTTGTCGTATTAGTCCGATAATGCATAACTGACTATACGACGTTAAGCCGGACAATGACCCTAATGGATACTATCCAGTCACACGGCCAAAACGATACCAGACCGACCAATTATTGGCCTTTTGAGGCGTTGCAATTTTTTGTTCGGTCCCTCGTTTGTTTGATTGGGATATGTAAAGAGGTATTTTCATGCACATGTTAATGAATATTGTTCAATATTAACAGAACCTCTGCGGGTCTATTTGCGTGGTGGAAGAGGATCTTTTGAAGGGAGAGTTGAGGTTCTCTACAATGGTGCATGGGGTACAGTGTGTGGCAATGACTGGGATTTAGATGACGCCCACGTCATTTGTCATACATTGGGATATCCACGTGCTTCTGCTTATTACACCAACGCAATCTTTGGCGAAGGCACAGGGGAAATCATCCTGGATAATGTTAATTGCACGGGATCTGAGTCAAACATCGCCTTCTGTCAACACAACGGTTACCTATCTCACAACTGTGAGCATCGTCAAGATGCAGGAGTCACGTGTGAAGGCATTGGTAATTATATTTTTTCTTTAAGTTCCTGGGGAGGGGGGGGGGGTGGTAGTAATTACTCTGAATGAAATAATTCATTCTATATACCGCACATGAACATTTTAGGTCTATGATTGGTCAAAAGTGCAGGATAGAAATTCACCATTAAAGGCTGGGCAGTAATAGTATAGATATATTGACTTCTATGAAAATAAACAAATATACCATGCACTAAGAGGCTCTAGTTGAAATTATGGATCGAGGTGGCAGGAATAGCACTATTTTCTGAGGGGCGTAGTCCCGAAGAAACTGGTGGTATTTCTGTCGCCGAGGAATCCATAATTTCACAAGTGGCTTGAAATAATGCATGATATATTTGTTTTATATTTTTCAAACCAACCTTCAAAAAATAATAATGATAATAATAATGTTTACTGTCACTGAAGTAGTGAAGAGTGCAGTGAGAGCAGCGCAGACGCGCGACCGCGACCGATAGCACATTGATCTTGATCGATCGTATATATATGACGTCATCCATGGTACAGTGCTATCGTATATTGCATTATACCATGGATGACGTCACGGTTACATCATAGCAATGTTATGTTCGGTCACGTGATGCCATGTTGACCAATAACTTGACAGGATTTCATTGATCAAAAATATAATAACAGTTGCTTCTATAGGCTCAAGGGATCATATCAGGATATAACATCCCCGAGAGCCTATCGAAACAACTATGCCTCGAAGCAGTCAATATATCTTTAATATACCGTAAAAGAGCCAAAGAATACAATTTGCGACTCGCTTATATACCAATCATGGGTTCTCACATTTACAAAATTATCATCAAACAGTGCTCCAGTAGAACAGGGAAAGCAGAACTGTGCTCGTATGTTTTTGCGGCATAGTTAAAAACACGACTTCACCTTCATCCAATCAGATGACAGGATTAGGAAAGATTCTTAAAGTAAGGTATATAATATAGATATATTGACTGCTATGAGAGGCATAGTTGTTTATGTAGGCTCAAGGGGACGTTACATCCTGCTATGAACCCGAGGCGTCTTTAATATTTACTGGGCAAAGCTCTACATGCGCGTATTAAGCAAGACAAGGACACAATGGTTCCTCGTGAAGTTAGCAATGGGTACGGGCACAGTGCCACAGATTCATATGCAAATACATTTTGGTAGGCATATGCTGTTAACATATATATATATATATTTAGCATTGACACGCGGGATGTAGTATATAAGACTGCCATCTGCAACTTGAGTCACGGTATATTTTTGAGATCACCTTGGGCAATAGTTTTACCCGCAGTCGATGTGTAGACAATGCAAAATGTAATTAAAGGGGCACGTTCCCGCCAGTGTAGTTATCGGAACATGCCATCTGCGTAAGAGCCGTATTCAGTTGGTGTCAATAGGCAGCTATAGCACTGTCCGCCAGCGCGTACGTATTTTGAACGCCCTCTGGAATACAGGGGAACATGCCCCTTTAAAAGCAGAAAGGGTCAAAAATAGGTTTCAAAAATTGTCTAGAGCACATATCAGGCTTCTTCTCATCCCACAATTATAATAATAAAATTGGGTTCTTGTATAGCGCTCATATCTGTCAAGACTTGACACTCAAGGCGCTTCACATTATTACTCTGGCTTTAGCACGGCTGCTATTAAGGCGCTCTATAGCTCTAGCAAATACATATTTCAGATCATCTCGTTTATTTCCAACAAACTAAACTAAAATACATAGGGTTGCATTGTTAATAGTAAAACAATGATAATATCATTTTAATTGGTCCGCAGTGTACAACAAGCACATTAAACAAGTTGGTCATGGAGGGGACTGTTGAAAAGCTGTGATTGTGGATTGCATTAAAATTATAGTTGCAAAAATAGTATATCAATAATTAGGAAACGCACAAATAAACCGGATTGACATAACATAACAAGAAGTGAAAGGGACAGGAAAGAAGGGAGACAAGGAACGAGAGAGTACATGTAGGCACATCCTTCTGGAGCTGTGTTCAGTACTATGGAATTAGCCTTGTAGGCTGTAGCAACAGTAAGGCATGTGAAATCTCTCACTAAATGCATAAGGAATAGCTCTAAATATCGCTAAGTCGGATAACTGTGCAATTTAAAAACAATCATGGTTTCGTGGACACGTGTTAAAAACGGAAAGGCTAAGACACCGGAGGTATGCGCGTAACCAGTAACAAATCTTTGGTTAAAGGGACAGTTGAGTTCTTGGTTAAGACCGCAAATGCCTTCAAAGTGCAATGTTATTGCTATTATTTTTATTTATGACATTTCTAGTGCCCATTTATGATCTTTAAATTGCTATGAAGGTAATTTTACACTCCAAGATGTGTGAAATTTAGATTGATCCGATCATACCAATTTAGCTCCACTTTAAAAAAATACGGTGACCGTTAATTAATTAATTAATAATAACAACACACGGGCCGGCTAGTTGTGCATACTACAACCAACACGAAAAAGCCAACAATATGCCATCATTGGCATTGGCTGCAAAACTATCAAAAACTTGTAGGGGACCCAAAACATTAGAAATGGTTATATTTATGGATCTTTCAGCCGTCTCTGAACTAGTCTAGTTTGGACTCTATATTGATTTTTGTTATTCGCCGACTATAAACGTTAAGCCGAGTGATGGCGCGATCCTTAGTCGTTTATAGTCGGCGAATAACAAAAATCAATATAGGGTCCAGAACTAGACTATCTCGATTTTGATCCAACAAAGACGATTTATCATTTAAATTGTATGCTGTTTGAAATTTGATACTAAGTTTTGCATTATCTCACAAAAATAGTTAATGGTAGCCCATTTATTGCTTTACAGCGCTCCCCTATCCCTATTCGAATTGCTTTTTCTTTTTCTTTTGTCCTAAAAAGATTACGTCAATTTGCAAGCTGGGAGCAGCAGCAGAGAAGGTCGGGTCCGGGTCTACTATCAAGGATCATGGTGTACCGTATGTGACGATGGCTTTGGTCTAACTGATGCGCATGTAGTTTGTAGAATGCTAGGTTATACCTTCGCGGAGTCCTTCGAGTGCTGTGCGGCATTCGGCCAAGGAACTGGTGACATTCTTCTGAATAATCTCCAGTGTACGGGAGAGGAAGTGACGATTGGACATTGTATGCAGAATCCATTTGGAATGCAAAACTGTGGACACAGTGAAGACGTGGGAGTATCGTGCATTAAACGTAAGAATAACAATAATAATAATATTGAAATAATTTAAAGGAATTCATTCATGATAGATACCCATTTACTTCACATGGATCGAGTGTGGCAAATCAATGATGATTAATGTCTCGCTTGATAGCGTGATAGCCTGGGACGGGGTAATGACCTAGCGGGGATGGATACCGACAGTAGTAGTAGTAGTAGTCACTCTATGCAGACCGAAGCTATTTTATTTTCCACATAATGTATTTAATGACAAGATAATCACAATAATAAACGTTATGATATAACAGAAAAATTAGCATTGAAATATTTTTGACATTTTTTTTAAAGGCTTGTAATGCAAAATTATTTAGTTACAGATATGGAAAACGAATTTACTTGGAAGCAATGCTTGCTAGGTGTAGCTTCGCACAATAATACATTAAACTTAATACATGAATAACTGAATCTTCGAAGATTACGGAGTCGAATAAACATGCCGGACACAAAAACGAAACAAAAACAAATACGTCAAACGCAGGTGTAATACTCGTTAGCGAAGGTGAACATCGTCGATACATATGATGCATATTTCTACATTATACACTAAATATGACCACTTTTTGTGTGAGAACAGGTACAGTATGGTTTCTGAATACGCACCTTATTTTGGAATTATCGAGTAGACGATTACCCTAATTTTCGAAAAGAGCAGGTATATACATGTACACTTTCAAAATGTTCGTTAACATCATGAACATGACCCCTTCCGTTAAATGTCTTCCTTTTGTGTGAGGAAACTAATAGAAAGTTGTCCCAAACTACGTCACAGTGACATTACCGATTCAACTAATATGAAGTGCCTATACGTGATCAGAACTTGAACCTAAATATAATTTTCTTGTTTGTCCGATTTCATTAGAATATTCTCCTCTTTGTTTTTCTAATGTTTCTGCTTTCTTTAGAAGTACTAGTCTGCCAAGATTTTATCTCTCTTTTTAATTTGGTGTATTTCTAAACCAATTTCTTTTCAATCTGGCATACATTCAGACCACATATACAACATTATTTCATTTGTATCAGTTCCCGTGCGTCTTGTTGACGGAGCTTCAGCCAATGAAGGGCGAGTCGAGGTGAACTACCAAGGATCATGGGGTACAATCTGTAATGACTCCTGGGATATCAAAGATGCTACCGTTGTTTGTCGAATGCTGGGTTATACTGGAGTCTCTTCTGCAATGGTGCGCTTCGGAGAAGCCACAGGTGATATCATCCTCGACAACGTAGGATGTTACGGGTCAGAAACGCACATCGCACAATGCACACATGGCGGCTACGAGATCCATAACTGCGATCATTCTGAAGACGTTGGTGTTATATGCAGCGGAGAAGGTAAAGTTGCAATTTCCGAAAATGTAATACTATCACTCAAAAAAAAAAATTAAAGCAAAGAAGTGCATTTCAATATATTCCCTGTATTAAAGGCGGCCTATCCTGAAACAAATATACTAATGAATCATGTTATTGTACTTCAAAGCACGAAGTTTATCATGTTCCTCTCAGAAGGTTTTATTTCACGTGTTATTATTGGTTCTAGGACACCTACCCCCTGGACATCCACCGCCGGATAACCACCCCTGTCAACTACCCCCTAAGACAAGTATCCCCTAGAGCAACCACTCTCTAGGACAACTACCCCCGGTAGAACTATATAAGGGGGTAGTTGTCTCGGGTGTTTTAGAATTATACCACTAAGCCTGGAAAATGTTCTCTCTTCAAAGAATCAACGAACTATATTAAGATATGTTCGACAAACAAAGAAATACGATATCCTTTACCCCCCCCCCCCATCTTTCTATCTCCCCTCCATTTTTGTGTGTTGTTTTTGTTTTTGCTTTTGTGTACTATAAACGTATTATGTAAAGTCACTGTCTATCCGTCGATATGTCCAGTGCATGCTTCTGTTATATTTGTTTTTGTTTTGATTTAAAAAAAAAATGTTTTAAAAGTTTCTTTGCTCGTTCCTGACAGAACGACATCGGCCAAAACATGGAAACTCAAGTGACGTCATGCTTAGAAGTACACTGTGTATCTGAGTGGCCTAGATCCGCAGGATTGATAAGCTCGCTCAATGACTAGACTAGGCGTAAATAGTCAAATCTGACTGAGCGCCAACAACAACGGGTGTAGTTGTCCTGGGGGAGGGTGGGGGATGGGGTACTCGTCCTATAAGGTGGTTGCCCTAGGGGGTAGTTGTCCTAGGGGGACGTTGACTGGGGTGGTTATCAGGGGGTGGATGTCCAGGGGGTAGGTGTCCGGATATGGTTATTATTACTTGATATCATTATCCAAATATTATGGCTCGCTTTATGTTCTCTCAGTGGCCGTTTTCGTACATAGCCAGCCGCAAATGGGGATTATTCGACGAAAAATCAATGCTTTTATAAAGCCCAGATAATTTCGTAAACATCAACAAATTAGTTAACAGTTAACAGTTAGTTACTTGTAGAAAACCAAGATAAAACACTTGTCAAAAGAAGGCAACTGCACCAATTATACAATAAACTCCCAGTTTGTAAAATCTTGTTGGTTTGATACAGATTTTATGTAGTGCAGCTAGGCTATTATAACAAAAATGCCAGAAATAAAGAAAAAGGTGGTCTGGCCCATATGCAAAGACTACACAGTTTATGCATACAACTCGAATGAAAGAAGACACTCATGCTGACCTACACGTCGCCGACTGACTGCGTGGAAGACTTTGCTATATATTCTACAGACCCGATCCATATTAGTAGGGCGTGCGATCTGCCATTTTGAAGACAAGAAAAATTTGGCAAACTATTGTTTCAAGCCATATCTGTAACATGGCTTGGTTTGATTTAATTTTTCTATTTTTTAATAATAATAATATTGTTTCACAAGTTGAAATTCATTTTGTAATTTCTACTTGTAGCTGAACTCAAGGTTCGCCTCGCAGACGGTCCGGATGAGAGCCAAAGGTCGTGTTGAATTATTCTACTTCGGGTCATGGGGTACCGTCTGTCATTCCAACTGGACCCCATTGGACTCGGAAGTGGTCTGCAGAATGTTAGGATTCGTCGGGGCTATAGCATATTCAACCTACGCAGCATACGGACGTGGGACAGGGGAAGTGATACTACGTTGGCCGAGATGCTCTGGAAAAGAATCGAATCTTCTTGAGTGTGATCCAAGGTATAATCTTGGTTACACTGGGTGTAGACATACATCCGATCTCGGAGTTTCATGCTTAAAAATGGGTAAGAATTCAACCATATTGAAAAGTCAAGAATTTCGCGAGGATGTCTCATGGTATGTCACATGACACCCCACTTGTTATTAGTGGCGTAGCTAAAAGAGGACAAGGGATCACGTGCCAATCTTACATGTAGAATGGCTAACAAAGGGTAAAGATGCTCGAGAGCGGAGCGGGGGACAGTCGAGTAGGGAAAGGCAGCAAAATACAAAAGACAGAAACAAAGAAGAAGAAAAGCATGAAAGGACCCATTCCCCTACGTACAACAACGGCCCTTTACCATGGCGTTTAATTCACCGGTGACCGGTGTCCACACTATCCCATGACCTCTAAATGGCGGGATCGATGCGTAAATCCAAGCATTAATATTATGCCAAGAAAGCTTTACGATCTTCAATATAATTGGAAGTCGAGTTTTAAGCATGTGCTTCGGTGCAGCGCAAGTCCCAGTCAATTTAAGCACTCCGTCACTAGGAGCTTTTGTGACTCACAAAGGTTCCAAGTGATGGATCCTAGTCTCTGTCCTGAGTGCTCGTTCGACCAAGCACATTCAGACACAACTTTGAAAGCAGCTTGTAACTCTCAGTAAAAATCAATGCGTGGAGGCATTGTGTTCAAAATGCATGGGAAAAATCTTTCAAATTCAACCTACGGTCAACATAGATTTTGGGGGAAAATAATACTGTGGGTCAGTTATCTTCAAAATCTATGACGAATGGGTCATGTAAAGAAACGTTCCACATTGCAAATATATCAAACAAATATATAAACCATTACTTTTTAAATATTTACGAACAGCAGGCTCAAGATTTTCCCCATTTATACCACGCACTGAACGATGAGGGCACTATATTCACTGTGCGATATCCGCTGCTTTGTGAGCATTTGCCGGCGGTACTCGGTTTTCCCAAATTTTCCATTGTTTTCCCGAATTTCCATTGTCTGAAAATCGTTTGTACGGCGTTCGTAGCAGTTCGTAATGGCATTTGTGACCGAGGCTTAAACGAAATAGAATACTTTAACATTTCTTTCCTTGTTGTTCACACAGTGACTGTTACTTAGTAAAAAATAAATGTTTTACATACCAGCTATAGAATAAATATTTCTCTCATCTTCATAATATTGAATAATCTTCAAAGAACTTAAATTTGGAATTTTGTTTATTAAGCTGTTGTACGAATAGTTGATTCTTTTCCCACTTGCGTTTGAGTGAAGCATGGAGCCTCCAAATAGAATGTATACCAACCAACACTGGCAATCCCTATGCCTAAAATCCCTCATTTGCCTCTCATCTACCATCGACCCTCCTGGGACGCAATTTGGCTCGCATTTGAATACTTTATTTGACATGCAAACAATGAGAAACAAAAGCAATAAGACCTTTTACCTTTAAATTGTGAATATCACATTTACTGATCCCTTACCATACCCATTATAGAACCCTAAGCTTCTGTTAGATAATATTTGTTTAAAAAATCATTATCAAGGAAATAAGAAAATAAGTAGAGAAAAATACGTTGAAACTGTTCTTTTAGTAAGAATATCTGGCAAGTAAGGAGTTAAGAATCTACCCCTAAAAATGTCTCCTTGGGTTTCTTCTTTAAAGAAATATTGACCATATTAATAGCAGTAATAGCGTCGCCAGTCTACCTTCCGTCGGCAACGTGATACTAGGGACTTTTAGATTTACACGACGAGAACGTGGACCTCTACGTGTGACATCCTTTTAAGGCAATCTGCCGGTCACTGCCAGTGCCTTTAAGACGTCACATTGCCTGAAGAGGATGTCACACGTAGAGGTCCACGATCTTGTCGTGCAAATCTAAACGTCCCTACTGTTGTCATTTGATTTCAGATGATCTCCGGGTGCGTTTGGTCGGCGGAAGATCTGAAAACGAAGGCCGTGTTGAGATTCTATACCTTGGTACTTGGGGGACAGTGTGTGATGACAACTGGGGCCAAAATGATGCCAACGTGGTTTGCAGAATGCTCGGCTACGAACGGGCGGAGAACTTCTCCTGTTGCGCTGCCTTTGGACTAGGATCTGGACCTATTGTTCTGGATGAAGTGGAATGCGAGGGTACAGAACCAAACATAGGCCATTGTCGAAGAAGTGACTACGAAACCCATGACTGCGACCACTCGGAGGATGTTGGTGTCTTATGCATCGAAAATGGTAATTGTTGTTTAAACACGTAGCAAAACAACAAACAACAGCATCAATATTTTAATAACAATAAATTATTGTTTAATTTTCGAGGGAGTTAAATCAGTTTAGTTTATAGAATATATAGAGATACAATAGATTTACAATTCTGCATTGCATTTAGAATAGAAGGCTTATAAAAGTTCCACGTATGAAATTACCGTGTACATAGTCCTTAAATGTACTATGTCCAATTTGCAGGGCAAACAAAAAGGTTAAATTCCAATGACATTTGAAAGACAATACTAATTTAGAACTTCTCTCAAAACGAATAGGCTTGGAAATGGCTTTTAGTGGGGAAATAGCGACCATGAGTTGTCGAATCGCCTTAAGCGATTGCGTGTGTGTGTGTGTGTATTGGGTTTTTACAGACGTGTATCAATCAGATATGATTTTTTACGTCTGGAGACCGACCTTCCAACGTCACCATCCGAAAGACGTGACTCAGTTTCGAACCTGCCTCCTCGGCTGAATCAGTTTGTAACTTCCACTGTTAGCTGGATTACATGCGCACGCCACAAGAAGTTGCGATCACCTAGGTAATAGTCTGATTTTTAGATCCTTTAACCGAATGATCGTATGTTTTGTGCTGCACAAAGATTCAATCAGTTTAGTTTGGCAATTACAAATAGTGGTTTATTGATGTAGACAAATACTCATGTACCCTTTCAATTTTCAATATTTTATGTATGTTATTACCAAAGAAAAACAGATGTCAGTCAGACACTCAATAGTGTTTGACAGTGAAGTCTAAAAGGTGAACGGTTCTCCTTGCATACTAAGGACACTGCTAATGTTTGAATTTCACAGATAGGACATACATGACATATTCATAATTCCTGCAAAGTTCTAAAGAATTTAATGTTGGTTGAAAAAGGGACATAGTATCTTCCAAAAAACATATTCGGATCTTCAGCAAGAGTTTTGAAAGAAAGGGAGCATGTTGTTCAAAACGTTATGACCCTTCTTTCAGTCCACAAAAAAGTCCTTGTAAGGAATACTTATAATATACTTCCGTAAATTTGTGCATATTTCTACCTGTTTCGCAATGCAAACCTACAAAACTTGTGCATTGCAAGTAAGGTAAAATATAAGTAATTTAATATGAAGGTTTTGATTCCCTTTAATTCAGGGCCCTAGTGTACTCTAGGACACTAAGGCGCCACTGAACTACTTCGTCTTTTGGTTTGGTTATCTCATCCCCACTCCATTGACTCTACATGCACATTAAACTGGGGAAATAATTTTGCAAACGTTTTTACGCGCTTTAAATGCAATGTTAGATGCGAAATTCGCGAAAATGGCCGTAAAAAAGCCACCACAGATTTTTACCTTCAATTTAATTCAAGTTCGGTTCACCTGTTCATCAATCGATAGGCTGTTGTAATGGAAACTATTGCACGCTTTTTTAATGAAAACAAAGTTAGTCTAGTCACATTTGCTCTACGGTTAGGACACGGCGGCCGTAGGCTCCCGAAATCGAAAGACACCTGCGACGGCCGCAGAGGATCTGCTATGGCCACAGGGTCACCCTAGGGAGTATCTCTATTTTTCACAGGCCGTAGGGGTCGCCGTGGGATTATAGCGCGGAGTTATACATTTTTGTTATTCCCAGGTTCCAAGCTACGAAAGCTTGCAAAGAGGTCACACAAACAAAAAAATATGATTATTTTCTGCTTTATTTACTATTTATAAAGGGAAAAAAAAATCTTCAAGACAACTCCAAGGTTCTATTAATAATACGCTGTCCTGATAAAAAAAAAAAAATTGATTTTTATAATTACTATCACCCTATTAACAGCCCTACCGGATTCCATGTGCGCATGCGCTGGTTTCCTTTGGGAGTGCGCATGCGCATGTTTCCTTCGCGAGCTAAATCTGGGCTCGCTATAGCGCTAGGGTAAGAAAAAATAAGACGCCACCAGCCCAGCCCGGCCTAAGCACTTAGCATTTTTTCACCGGGCCTCCTAATGTAATGATCACGCCATCTTTGGGTGGCAGCAGGCGCGTATGCAGGGGGAGGAGGGGGGGGGGGGAGGGGGTGGTTAAACCCCCTTTGAGTTTTTTGTATGTATATGTTTTATCCCAATAAACAAAATCACGTGAAAATCACGTCAATATCAAGGTATCGACTTGAGGAGAGTTACGTTCTTCAAACACCGGACATTTACGTAAATGTGTTAATACGTTTATTGCATTAGGTAACTTGAAACAAACGTACACTAAATCACGCAATTGTCACTGCAATATCACCATTATAATAACGTGATTATCCCTACCTTGGAGACCATGGTTTGTAAACCTAATACTCCCGTGTTTGTTTGGTTGTGAAATTACATCTTCATACACGAAATTATCGCGTCACAGAAACACGTGAAGCGTTAGTGATAGTTTTAGTCAAAATATCTGCGTGAAATTCACGTGAATATTACGAGGCTGACTTGAGATGAATCATGTTCTTCATTCACGTGAAATTTACGTCGAAGAGGAAGTATGTTACTGTAACCCGCGTTCAACCCAATAATTACGCGAATGTTACACAATAAATGAACTAAAATAATGACGTTCTCATCCCGTTTCTGAACATCGTGTCTTGGATCTTCCATAATTACGTCCAGGCGCGCCGGAAGCAGTTTGGGATTAGAGGGGGTTGGGTGGGGGGGGGGGGGGTGGATGCAAACATCCCAGAAGAGAAAGCTAGTTGCAACTGGTCCAGTTGATGAACCATTTAATGCCAACTGGTAACCCTGGAAATTGAAATGGACTAAATGATCCAGTTGATCCAGGCCAGTTATAATTCAACTGATCTAGCTGAGCCATTAGAACCATTTGGTAAAACTTCCAACCAGTTGAACAGCAACAATACTTCAATACTGGTACGTCTGTATTTCCAATGTAAGGGCATTGGTAATAAGTAGACTTACATAATTGAATTAATCGAAAAAAATTCGTATACTTGTACTTTATTGAAATTATTTTAGTTCACAGTTAATGTTTCCCTTATTCATGTTTAACTATTTATACGAAGTAGCGAAATGTCCTAATAACTGGTAATTTATATTTGTAGTATTTTCGAAATGAATTGCATATAACTAAATCATCAGTAATTAACAAATATGCTGTAAATTCAGATAAATTGTTTAAAAAACATAGATCTGCACGCACCCCATATTCAATATGCAAATGAATTGGTGTCAGCTGGGTCAACTCGAAATATGCCAACGCTCAGTCATCAACTGGTACAACTGGAAATATGCACACTCCAGTTATCAACTGGTGCAATGAAAATATGCCAACAGTCAGTTATCAACTGGTGAAAATAGAAATATGCCAAAAGTCACGGGATTATCACCACGGAACTTAAATGGTAACTGTGAAACCATCAAGACACCCAAGAATAACTCATTTTCACACATGAAAAACACGGAATACCCAGCTTATATTAATAATCCGTTTGAGTCACGCGATCATCACCGCGGAACTGCTGGCAACTTTGACTACGATTTAAATAGGTGTTTTGAGACACCTAATCATGACTAATTTTTCACACCTAAAAGTCACGTATGCCCAGCTTAGATTAATAATCCGTTTGAGTCACGAGATCATCACCGCGGAACTGCTGGCAACTTTGACTACCATTTAAATACGTGTTTTAAGACACCTAATAATGACTAATTTTTCACACCTAAATATCACGGATTCACAGCTTAGATAAGTAATCAGTTTTAACTACGTGATCATCACCAAGAAAGTTATGGTAACTTTGAAACCATTTAAATAGGTGTTTTAAGACACCTAATAATGACTAATTTTTCACACCTAAAAGTCACGTATGACCAGCTTAGATCAATAATCCGTTTGAGTCACGAGATCATCACCGCGGAACTTATGGCAACTTTGACTACCATTTAAAAAGGTGTTTTAAAACACTTAATAATTACTAATTTTCACACCTACATATCACGTTTTCACAGCTTAGATTAGTAATCAGCTTGAGCCACGTGATCATAACCAATAAATTTATGGTAACTTTGAAACCTTTTAAAGAGGTGTGTAAGACACCTCAGAATTACTAGTTGAATATAACCAGAGATTCACGGACAGAACAATAAGACGATTAGCCGGTGTAAGTAACGTGATTATTACCATCAACCTTGGATAACATGTGAAACCAATCAATAAAGGTGCTTACAAGACCAAATAATTACGTATTTATCGCCACCATCGGTTAACTGACAAAAAAATCGTTGCTTGGTCAAGTGGTAATTTGGTAATAAACACTTGATTTACAGAGGTAAGTGGAATCACGTTACTCCAGTCGCGTGATAAACTGGTGGTTTTTAGGTTAGATAAAAACGTGAACAGGAGTACCTTTTTTGTTTAAATGAAGGCACGTGTCGATAACGTTTAAATCTAGTTCAAAGGGCACTATACTTTAAAATCACTTAAAATACACTCCCAAAAGAGGTTACATTTTGGTGTTCTGTTTATTGGGTATGTATGTTTTTTTGGAACCCTCCCCCCCCCCCCCCCGCTTATTCAGCGGCTGGCTGAGTCGTTGCGATTTTTTGGGACTCCAAAAAAAAAAAAAGTGTACGCTTAACCCCCCCTTCCCCCCCCCCCCCCCCCGCTTTTTTAGCGGCTGGCTGAGTCGTTGCGAAATTTTGGGCCCGATTTTAAACCCTCCCCCCTTTAAAAAATCATGCGTACGCCACTAGGTGGCAGCAAGTAACAAGTTGGTGTGGTGGAGATCAAAATTAAATAGGCCATATTGTAGACTACCCTAACATTTGTAAATGCAACCGTTTGTGAACAATGTGACTGTGGGAATGCTGCGGCAGCCCTATAATTGCTATTGGACGTAGATATTGTAGACCCCACGGCCGCGGCGGCAAACGAAGCCCACGTAACCGCGTTTCACCATTCATTTGATAATGATATAGGAGAGAGTTGTATAGTGATTAATTAGTGATATAAATGTGATAGGCCTAATTTATATTCATTCATTGAATTTACAGAAGTGGAACAGGAATCCTCTACAACCATGATACCGAATGGCAGTGAAATGGGTCTATCCCAGCCTGCCACATTTGGTAAGTTAAGTTGCAAGTTACTATTAGCCTTCAAAATGTTTACCTTATAGATTTGATCATTTTCTATTTAATTCTTCTAGGCTTAAGTGTTATATATTTCCATTGTCGCTTAGACAGAGTCATATTGTATAAATCAGCCACACGATCGCAAATACTCCCGATAGATCACCCCAAGGCAATCTCCAATAGACTTGCGCGTTACCTAGTGATGAGTGTGGTGCATGATGATCACGTATTGCATAATCGGAACATGCATATAGCTCCGTTTAGTCTTATTCGACAACGCCCCCTATCGTCAGAGTCCAGCAACCTATAAACATGTTAGCCTATGGAGTTTTACAAAAGAAAATCGTTAAAAATTCATTTGTTGTTTAAACGAAAAGCACATCCGCCCCGAAGTACGTTATCACTAGCTCTTTCATTGGAACCCTCATGTCCCATTGACTTTTGAAAGTTCACCCACCGTAATTTGATCAAAATAGGTCGCAAGCTCGCCATTGCATATAAAACGCATGTGTAACAAGTCGAACTTTGGACGCAATTAACCACACGATTGTAAGATTATAGGTCAAGCACACGAAGGATAAAAAGCATGAATTATCATAGCTCAGGTCTGCTTGGTTCATGTTGTCCACTTCAGCCTCCCCCCCCCCCCCCCCCCCCACCGTAACTTTTCCATTTAGTATAGGCAAACATTTTGCGGAAGTAAGCAAAAACATGAATATTCATGACACACCATGGACTATTCGATTATTAACAGAGGGGTGCAACTGTGCACTACATCAAACTCCCCTACTTTTAGTCTAGTATTTCATTGTATTATGTAGTTTGGTAGGTTTATTTTACTAACTGTTTAATTATCAGATATCAATGATAGTTTAAAGATATGGAAAAGGTTCTTGTATTTTATATTTAGCAAAGCAATCTCACATACAAAGTCACTATCAAGTGTCGTCTGATCCGCCGATTGCCGTCTGCTATATACGTTCTATAGACGGCGAACTAGCTACGTTTGTGCTGGCGAAAATGGGACAACCGGAGCAATATGATAACGATGAGGTGATTTCATAATAGTTTCTTCCATCTTGTCCGGTATATTATTGTTACCGGTCAGTGACAGAAACGGTGAATGATCACATTGATACGGTCTATCATAATTAGGGTTTCGTACGGTTTTCAAACGTTCCTTATCTTAGTCACGAACCTTCCTTTATACGGTACACAGTACACATTGATTTGCTATTTGATTTTATTTTTACGGCTGCTTATTTTATTAAAAACTGCCAATATCATTTCTTACACAGGTTTGATTGGACTCCTCTCCGTTGCAGTTATTGGTATCATTTTTGGTTGTATCGTCATGACAGTAATGATGCGGAAGTACAGGTATGTCTCTAAGCAAAGCACATTACATTGAGATTTCATTTAGCTTTTTATTTATAGAATAAAAGCGAAGGTTGAGCTCTGGAAATTGTTAACAATAATTTGTAAGATTTGGCCGTTCTTTTGATGTCAGTTTGGAAGAATATCACAGGATGTATGTCACCCCTGATGGGATTGCCCTTCAATAACTCTTATTTTCCAAACAATACGAGAAATGGCATAAAAGTCTCGGCCCGTATTCCATACACGTCAAAGATTTATTAGTCAAAACTCAATGATCTAGATCCAACATCCACTCTTACTAGGCTACTAATACTTTTCTATCAAACAACTTCGAAGAACCCTACATGGCTATCTTATACTGCGGTTACAGTCCATGAAGTTAGACCTTGCGCCGGCCGACCAGTGCTTGTATTACGGCTACCGTTTACATCATCTCCTGCTAGCCCAAACTGAATCAAATAACTAAATATAACCTTTTTCAGACTCATAATATACACAAATGTTGTCTCACCAAATATTTTGCCGATAATACATCATTGCCTGTCTCAACATTTTCATTCCAAGGACCAAGAGATAATTTCTTGCGACATTTAGTTCATGATTTATAAGTATAGTCCTGCAGCTATATGCAGGCTACGCCTATAGCTTAGCTAGCATAGCGCTGTATGCATAACATGCAAGTAAACTGATAACCTGAGCTGCATTTCGTCCGTTTTATATTTTCATTCCATTTAATCGAAACCCGAAGCGACACTGCGTTCCACTCCCGAGATAGTCCCTTATTCAAACAGCCTCAGAAGTATCCTTACATTTAGGGTAGAATTCTTACGTATCTGAGGTATCTCATTTGTATAAGAATACGACGACAAGCTATTTACGCACTTTCTCTTAATTAGATAAAATCTGAGAATATCAACTACCTCTTAGCCCCCCAATGCTTTTATAGAATACCCTTTTTTGCTAAGACTTTCTCTGAGCAAAAAACATACGAGAAAGTAAAGAATTGCCATGATTAAGAAGTTTAATGAATACGGGCCCTGGACTTGTGTGTGCAATTCAATATAGGCCTATGCATGTCTGGGTGCAGTAAACAGCTGACTTAGTTTCAAAAAGATTGACCAAGACAATTTACTTCTAAATGGTGAATTCAAAACCGTTATTATACACCGATTTCCGTCTACTACATAATCGACCTTGGGCCTAAAACAAAGGATGTTGTATTGCCCTTTAGGTGCCAAAACATTGGTCGGTCGGTCGGAATTTTTGTTTGTTAAACTCTTCTTTTTATATTTTGTCTCCCTCTTTGTGCTGATATTTTTTCAGTTTTCTTTGGGTAGGTCGCAAAGGGCAATACAGCATTTTTTTTGTAGGCCTTATTTCAATAGCTTCCAGACAGTTTCTCACACAATTTCAATGTCATTAACTTTATATGTTAGCATAAATATAAAGGTAACTAGAGAAAATGCTAACTCTCTTTGACTCTCATCTTTTTGTCCCTGTTAATTGCCTTGAGGAAATAAGGTCTATTTTACTGTAATGTTTAATTGGATTCTCTACAACTACAGGAGATCGGCAAATGAGGCTAGTAGTCAGCAGCAAGGGACAGTGAAACAAAACTGTTACAAAGGACCACAATCTGGTGAGGAAGGTTGCTTGGAACTTAACGTTGTCCCTCCCAAGCTACCAGAGGGATCTTCACGTGATCAGGATGAAACATACGAAACGCCACGACATGCTCACGATGGAGTTGTTTATGAAGATATTAAGATCTAAGAAGAAGAAGAAGATTTTGTTTAATAGTAGTACTACTATTGCTCTTCTTTTCTCCCTTTACCTCTCCCCTTTCCATTTCTCTACTCTTATCACTCTTCCTACCTCTCTACCCGTCTGCCTTTTATGTTTTACCTCCCTTTTCTCTCTCTTTTAGTTATCTTTCTCTGTTCTGAAAATATATATACATTTTGAAGAACAACGTAATTATTTGACCATGTTAATCGTTCTTTTTATTTTTCATTTGCTTTGTAATTCACTTTTATGTTTAATTATTTGAACCTGCAAGATTTAACTTCAGTTAAATATTTACTTTTTTTTTAAATTTATTTTGTACGAAATTCTGCATTTCTGCAATTTTCTTAAAGAATAATTAAATATGGAGCATATGTGTGATTATTACGCTAGATTATTTTATTTTTAACCTAAATGATGGTGTGCCTTTTTTTTTACTACAGCGTTTGCCTATGCGTTCTCTAATGTATAATAAAATGTATATCTAGATTTATGTTTTAAAGGTTTTGCATAAGAGTTCAGTATAAACGCGTTTAATAGGACATATATTCAGGATTTTCTCTAGAAACGTCCTTTCGTTAAAGATTGTGAAAGATAATCTAAAAAATGCGATACTTTAGACTTAGTTTCCCATTTTACTGTAGATGCGTCCTGTCGTTAAAGATTGTGAACGATAAACGAAGAATGAAATATAGGTAGTATACTCTATAATGAAACTAATATACAGCAGCTATATATACATGTACAAATGCTTTTTGAAATGGTGAGAAAAGATGGAACCTTGGTTAGATGTACACAATCAATGACATAACATAACCGTCATAGGTAAGGCATACTTTGTGTTCCTTCTATTTACCTCATACTCTTACCATCAAAATTACCATTTAAAAGTAATCATAACGATGTTTGTTATGTGTAATCATGATGCAATGTAATGTCATAATATTTCACTGGTATTTAACATTTCATCTAAAAGCTAATGCATTGAGTTTGACCGATACACACATATCTATCGATCTATAGGCTATATGATAAGCGAGTTCGTAAATAGCTCTGAACCGCATGACTCCAAAATATCCACAGATCTTAGACACTGTGCATTTTAGAATAATCACCTGCCAGAGTGATGGGGTGCTTTATGAATACCTTTTGTTTTCCTCTTGAGAAGAATACTTCCACCTGTGTATCAGATAAATGTACTGTTGGTGAATAAATAAATACTGATAACATAACTTTCATTAGCACGATCCGAGTATTCGTCTCAATGGTTTTACAATTTGGGTACGAATGACCTTTATCTGCCCATACGCAAATCCTAATTACGAACTCGCTTATTACATATATATATATATATGTACAATGTGGAAGGAAATGAGAGCATAACGGTTGCGTAGCTTCAATCAAAGTTCACATTGCTGTTTAAACTTCTGTCATACAGTTGACTACTTATTCAAACCCCTTGCAAATTTGACGGGTCCCCTCCCCCTTTTTTCTAAACTGAAGAATGAAAGGTGGACTGATTGAATGACAGTCTTTGTCGAATGCCTTCAGATGTAAGCTTTAGCATGTCACATTCTCAAGAAACATACACCGGGAAGAATCAATCTTTCACATACGAATGATTTAGTTGTTGACTGTATTGGTATATTCATATAGTATATAGTACTCTGACATATGTATTTCTTGAAAAGCCTTATTATAATATGCATCATTTACTCAGAGACTTATTGAAGGTAAGCATAATTATATACATGATTAGTACTCAAGATTAATTTAAATAACCGAAAAGGATTAACGGTTTTGTTTGTGCGTTCTATATTCTTAGAAATAAGCATTCTAGATTTAGGCATTTAGAGTGCATAAGAGCTCAGTATAAACATTTTGAATGGAGGAACGATGATTTAGTTGTTGACTGTATGGGTATATTCATATTTTATATACTCTGACATATGTATTTCTTGCAAAGTCTGATTTTAATATGCACAATCTACTCAGAGACTAATTGAATGTAAGCATAATTGTATATATTATGATTAGTACTCAAGATAATTGGGATCAACCGAAAAGGATTAACGCTTCTGCTTGTGCGTGGTATATTCCTAAATGATGGTGGGCTTTTTTTTTTTTTTTTACTACCACGTTTGCTTATGCGTTCTCTAATATATAACAAAAATATATATATCTAGATTGATGTATTAAAGGTTGCATAAGAGCTCGGTATGAACGCGTTTAATAGGACATATATTCAGGATTTTCTCTAGAAACGTCCTTTCGTTAAAGATTGTGAAAGATTATTTTAAAAAGGTAGTACTTTAGACTTAGTTTCCCATTTTACTGTAGATACGTCTTGTCGTAAAGATTGTGAACGATAACGAAAAGAAATATAGGTAGTATACTCTATGATGAAACTTGTATATACAGCAGCTCTACATGTACAAATGCTTTTTGAAATAGTGAGAAAAGATGGAACCTGTGTTAGATGTACACAATCAATCACATAGCATAACCGTCATAGTTAGAGCATACTTTGTGTTCCTTCTATTTACTTTATACTGTTACCCTGTTTTGTTTCAAAGTAATCATAAAGATGTTTGTTATGTGTAATCATGATGCAATGTAATGACATAATATTTCACTGGTATTTAACATTACATCTAAAAGCTAATGCATTGAGTTTGACAGATACATACGTATCTATCGATCTATAGGCTATATAATAAGCGAGTTCGTAAATAGCTCTGGACCGCATGACCCCAAAATATCCACAGATCTTAGACACTGTGCATTTTAGAATAATCACCTGCCAAAATGATGGGGGTGCTTTATGAATACCTTTTGTTTGCCTCTTGAGAAGAATACTTCCACCTGTGTATCAGATAAATGTACTGTTGGTGCATAAATAAATACTGATAACATAACTTTCATTAGCACGATCCGAGTATTCGTCTCAATGGTTTTACAATTTGGGTACGAATGACCTTTATCTGCCCATGCGCAAATCCTAATTACGAACTCGCTTTACATATATATATATGTACAATGTGGAAGGAAATGAGAGCATAACGGTTGCGTAGCTTCAATCAAAGTTCATATTGCTGTTTAAACTTCTGTCATACAGTGGACTACTTATTCAAACCCCTTGCAAATTTGACGGGTCCCCTCCCCCTTTTTTCTAAACTGAAGAATGAAAGGTGGACTGATTGAATGACAGTCTTTGTCGAATGCCTTCAGATGTAAGCTTTAGCATGTCACATTCTCAAGAAACATACACCGGGAAGAATCAATCTTTCACATACGAGTGATTTAGTTGTTGACTGTATTGGTATATTCATATAGTATATAGTACTCTGACATATGTATTTCTTGAAAAGCCTTATTATAATATGCATCATTTACTCAGAGACTTATTGAAGGTAAGCATAATTATATACATGATTAGTACTCAAGATTAATTTAAATAACCGAAAAGGATTAACGGTTTTGTTTGTGCGTTCTATATTCTTAGAAATAAGCATTCTAGATTTAGGCATTTAGAGTGCATAAGAGCTCAGTATAAACATTTTGAATGGAGGTACGAATGCTTTAGTTGTTGACTGTATGGGTATATTCATATTTTATATACTCTGACATATGTATTTCTTGAAAAGTCTGATTTTAATATGCACAATCTACTCAGAGACTAATTAAATGTAAGCATAAATATATATATATATATATATATATATATATATATATGATTAGTACTCAAGATTATGTTAATTAACCGGAAAAGGATTAACGCTTATGCTTGTACGTGATATATTCTTAAATCAAAGCTTTCTAGATTTAGGCATTTACGGTGCATAAGAGCTCAGTATATTCGTTTTAAATGGAGGATCATCAATAGTGATCTGTCAGTTTATGACAGGTTCAGTGACCCATTCAAAATTCTATATCAAGTGTCTCTCCAAGTTTCTCTCCAAGTTCCTCGGAGGATATATACCAAGATTTCCATACGTCTGAGGGTGTAAGCACCATGCAATAACTTCTCATACGAGAGTCAAGAGCTATTTTCAATATACCAATGAATTCCGACTGGTCCTCATTTTTAGTAATAAGAAGATGGAAATATTGAAACATGACCTGGATCTGCACATTATAAATTTCCTCTTTTTCAGATAAAGTTCATTACATTTGTTAGGTACTCTAGACTTCAAAATGTTGTAACAAGAATAATAAATAGAAAGATATAAAGAAAGCATTCTTCCACGGCTACATGTTTTTCTCTTTTCTATAAACTACTCTTCATATATATTCATGGCAAGATAAAGAGCCGTGCATGCTTTAAAAAAAAAGTTTTCGACTGCTGGTGCAAGTTATGATAACCGTGTAGGGTACTGGTAAGTCAGAATGAAATCATTTCTGTTTTTGTATGAACTGCTTGGTTTTACGAGTTGTGATAACAAAATAAAAAATAAAACAAGATTGCAGATTATCAGCATATAATCATTCCAAGGGTATTACAGTTTCGGTAAAATCAAATGACATTGATGCATGATATTCACTTTGACCTATAATACAAATTAATTTACAAAAAAACTTCTCGGCACATATAAATTTATATGCACATCAAAAAGATGCTCTCTAAGTTTTAAGTTATTTATGGATTCCTCTTGCGTCGTTCAATAGAATAGATTAACTTTGAATATATCAGAAAAATACTATTTGATATATGAACATCTGTGCCTGGAGAATATTCATTAAAAAAAAAATTGTATTCGTTCTTTGGCGTAACGCAACCTCTATTAACGGAACTATGTCCCATTTACATGCCAACAAAATGAAAAGGTTAAACTCCAACGATATTTGAAAGACATTAAAGGTAATACAAAGTTTTGGTATGGGGTCATGAATTAGGTTTAAATGAACATATTGGACGTATATGCGGTCCTACAATATCCAGTGATCGTTGTCGCGGTTGAAATCGAGTCTAAAGTTATGAAATTGTAAATAATAAACTCTTTATGTTGTATAGCTCCCTCTCAAGGTCAAGATATGAATTAAGCTATAAAACAATGTTTCTACTAAAATCTACCGATTAGTTGTGCCCGTTCGGAAATTATGTATCACAACTACATATTCTGAGATTTTCATGGTCGCAGCTACCACTGTAAGACCGTAAGTGCTATTTGAAATTTATCAAAATTTACCCGGAGCACCGGGTAAATTTTTATATTCAATTTTTCTCGAAAGCAGAAGTAGTTTAGGGGCTCATTTTTCTAGTGCTTATAATACATCCACAGGGGCATCCAAATATATCAAAATGTAAAAATTCACTATCCACTCAATTTTCAAAATTTCCCAAAACTTTGTATTACCTTTAACAATTTAGATTTTCCTTCAAAACGAAAGGGCTTGGAAATGGCTTTTAGTGGGAAAATAATAATCATAAGTTGTCGAATCGACAAGTGATTGCATTTACCTAATAAGTAAGTATAAGTAATAATCTGATTTTTAGCCCATTTTACCGAACGGTCGTACGTTTTGTGCTGCACAAAGATTCAATCAGTTTAAATTCGGCCATTACACGAAGTAGGTTATTGATGTAGACAAATGCTCAAGTATCTTTACAGCTTATTTCATGTATGCTATTACCAAGGAAACAAAGATGTCAGTCTGTCACTCAATAGTGTCTGACAGTGAGGTCTAGAAGGTAAACGGATTTCCTTGCATAATTTGAATACTAGGACACTGTTTATGTTTAAATTTCACATATAGAACATACGTGACATATTCATAATTCCTGACAAGTTCTACATAATTTGATGTTGGCTGCCAAAGGTACCTTTAAGAAAATGAATTGTAAACAAGCTGGGCTATATTATGGAGTTAACCGTTACAGACATGAGACGACGAGTCCAATCATAGATTGATATCAAAATTTTTACAGGCTCCCCAAAATCGCATATGTAAATCAAAGGGAAAAACATAAATATAAGGGTTTAAGAAACGGCGCTATGATAATGCTGAGAGATAATATGTATGAGTATCATCGCCATTATGGAAAATTCAATTGTGATTACTTTGTCGGGGTATGAGGCATTCGCGTTTTAACCTTGACTTTAGGGGGTGACACATCATGCAGCTACATCTTAAAATTAGAACCTCTCCAGTGAGGAAGGGGCCGCGTGCGTGTTGCCGTGAGACCCAAATGATTAAATAGCCTGTATAGACAAGACGAAATTTATACGAAACTCGTACTCGTGTATTTAAAAGTGACGTCGTATAAAGAATCATCATAGGGTGAAAGGGGCGTACACATAATTAGAAACGTCGTTTAAAAGATAGTTTTATTGAAAAAGGTCAGTTGACATAGCAGCTGGCCAATCATCAGTGCGCGCTCACATATAATATTTCGCTGCATGAAATTGCATAAAATGTGATTTTTGTGGGCATGGATTAATATGACAGAGGTTCAAAAAGCCGTAGAGATCATGCATTACATTACAGGACTTTTACGGTTCTTAAATGAAGGTGCTTTTACATGACCTTACAACAAAATATTTTAAGAGTCCTTTAAAAATAATTATTCTCCCCCTAGCATCTCATTTAAATGATGTGAGATGAGAATTTACGATATTTTTTTTCTTCATTTCATTTCATTTATTTTTCAGTTCTGAAAAATAATAAAATCAGTAAACATTAAACATAAGTGAAGAAATTATGAACTTATTTTAAACAGAACTGGCCAGGGCTCCAAAATAAGCGAAGGTGTATGCCTTGTGAGCACTGACAATTAATTTCATGTACAAGGAAAATAAATACATCAGGGGATTCCTGGTGATGCAAAAGTACAGAGAAGAGAAAAATGAAAGTTATAGACTGAACAGAGAGAGAGAGAGAGAGAGAAAGAGCGAGAGAGAAAGAAAGAGCGAGAGAGAAAGAAAGAGAGAACGAGAGAAAGAGAGAGAGAGAGAGAGAGATAAAGAGGAAGGAGGGGGGGGGTGAAGTGAGAAGGAGTTACAGTTGATTGCGCACTTCACATGTCGTTTTTTGTTTTTATTGTTGACAAAACTGCGCATGCGCATCCTGTTGAAAGAAATAACTAGCACTGGAAAACAAGGTTCTTGAGAATGGTTATAAGTCACCTAGAATGATTTTGAAACTGCGTAAAATTTGACTTATGTGAAATTTGGAGAAATAGAGTACCATAACATAAGCTTGAGGAGACGTCGCAAAAATTTGAGGGGAAATGTGTGCCTTTGAATAGCCCAAAATGTCAACTCCCATAGGTTCACATGCAAAGACAAGATGATTATTCTTACCATAGAATCTCTTTGAATTGATACGGAATTATTTGAAATTTCAAGACATGGAAAAACATAAGAAAGGCTCAAGAGTTGGAGAAAACCCTTCATAAATTTGCAGGAAAGTGCATTATTTTTGCCTTCCTAACCACTTCATTGGCTTCTTTATAAAACTGTGCATGGCGACACGCGCATTCGGGGAAAAAGAGACAACTCCTCATCTCTCATATAGATTAACACGGGAAAACAAGGTTCTTGAAAACGGTTTTAATTCCCCTGGTATGACTTTGAAATCGCGTAAAATGAGACTCATATGACATTTAAGGACATGGAATACCATAACATAAACTCGAAAAGCTAAAAAGACGTTGCATACATTTGCAGAAATATGCATGGGTGTTTTTGACTTTCGATACAATCTGAACTCGACCGGAAGATCGAATCCGGCCGTATGCACCTATTGATTTAAAGCATGAATGAAAATATTAAATCGCGCGTCAAAATATGGAAAGTCACAACAACAAGGAAATAGCCACCACATAATTCTAGATACTCGAATATCTGGTGTATCGAAATTTTCTTCAATTAATCCTAACAAGATGAAGGAACCTGATACATTCAGAATGATTGGTTTGCTTCTGTTTATGCATGTGATAGCATCCGCATATGCAGTTGGTGAGTTATAACTTATATTTTGGGTTGGTAAATACGGTACAAAGCTTTAAACATTGGTACATGGTTTGCCTACGTGTAGTATTGTTTTGTGTGAATGTACTCTGCAAGTAATTTCCTCATATTGTGTTGCAATGTATACCCGGGATACCAGATCACTGTTTAGTACAGTCTTATGGTTTTCTTCTCATTTTTTATTTTAACAATCACGTGTTGTTCTTGTTTTTAATCAGATAAAGGTGAAGTCTCCAATACTTTTTGTTTAAGTTGATTGCATTTGTATTTATAATGGAGGGTGAGGCAGAAGAAGACACATTATATTTTTAAAAAGTCAAACAAAGCTATACCAATGATTACGGTTAGCAAGTGCGATTGAGAGAAATTAAACATAGATTAACACGATGCCCTCCAGTCATCTGACTGCTCTAGATGGAAGTATGTAGATGACCTTACTGTTGCAGAAACACGCCGATCAAATTCACCAAGTTGTCTTAATGCTACATTGTCTGTATTTGAAGAATGGTGTAAGGACTCGAATATGCGTCTAAACCCATCCAAATGCCAACTCATG
The DNA here is from genome assembly GCF_000002235.5 of Strongylocentrotus purpuratus. Taxonomy (NCBI): domain Eukaryota; kingdom Metazoa; phylum Echinodermata; class Echinoidea; order Camarodonta; family Strongylocentrotidae; genus Strongylocentrotus; species Strongylocentrotus purpuratus. Next base: position 26,489,597 of record NW_022145598.1, read on the forward strand.
AGGGTATCATTTGCTCGTCGACAGCTCCCACCAGCGGAAGTTATGATCGGCGAAAATCAAATCCCGGACAAGCAACACGTGAAATTGCTTGGCGTCGTTCTTAGCAGTGATCTTCGGTGGTTGGAACACGTCAACTGCATTACATCAAAAGCAGCCAAGAAACTCTATCTGCTACGGATGCTCAAACGTTTCTCTATGCCACTTCAAGATTTGATCACAGTTTTTACGTCCTACATAAGACCGGTGCTAGAATACTGTTGTGTAGTATGGCATTCCTCACTAACTCTAAACCAGGAAGCTCAAATAGAGTCAATCCAGAAGCGTGCCCTGCGGACAATATTAGGACTAAGATATGAATCCTACCGTCAGGCTCTCACAGTGTGTAATCTGTCGTCTCTGAGAGACAGAAGAGAAGAGCTCTGTCTAAACTTCGCTAGGTCCCTCTACTGTAACTTTCGTGAGTGGTTACCTGAAAGCCAGTGTTCTCGAAGACAATTGAGACATAGTAATAGGCTACGTGAAATCAAGTGTAGGACAGAACGCTACAGAAAAAGTGCTTTACCCTATCTAGTAAGGCTTTTAAACCAGCCATGATGTGGCATCCGGTCTGTTCAATTTTTTTTGATAGCATAATACTGCCAAACTTTGTGAATTACATGTATTTTTGTCAATATAACTTCAATTTCTGTATCAAGATACAAATACGGTCATCTTTAGTAACCTCATTTCTTTCCCATGTTTTTTTTTTTTCTTTATATGAATTATTGCCAGTTATCTAAAGCCTCTTTTAAATCACAATTTGCTTATTATAATTCATTCTCAAATTGCAATCTTTGCCTGAACACATCTACAATTCGCCGAATCTTAATGCATTATATTTCAGATTCAATTAAATATCTTGGATTGAACAATTATATTATTGCTAAATGTAGAAACATAATGTAAATATTTGCAATACGCTTTACCTCAATTTATCAGTTAATTATCTTTACTCTTCGCATTGTATACTGTCGATTTCATAATTACATGTATTACTTTAAATTGCCTCTGGTTGCCCGTTATTTTATCTTAACACTATTAGTTTACGCAGGTCTGCAATTACTCCTTTTGAATCTTGCTTCTGTGCTATATCCGCCTGTATTTAGTTGTTATATATAAATATTTTCTTAAGAAGGTTGTTATTATCCTTTTTAAAATGTTTTTACTACCATCTGCGTTAAAAAAGAAAACATTCTCATTTATACATTTTACAACTTACCAAAAGATTTTTAGGTGAGCTAAAATAATAATAATAATAGTCGGTTCTTGGATAGCGCTCATGTCAGTCAGATTTTTGTTCTTCTTATTAATACTATTCGTAATGTCAATGTTGCAATGCATACTTTTATCTTTTTATCGTCAATTTGTATGTAATTTTTAATTGTTGGCAAGTTCCCCCTTCTCTCCTCCCCCTTCTTTACCTCTTGCCTCTCTCTCTCTCTCTCTCTCTCTCTCTTTCTCTTCCTCTTTCTCTCTCTCTCTCTCCTTCACCTCTCTCTCTCCTTCCTCTCTCTCTCTTTTTCTCTCTTTCTCCATCTTTCTATCTTTCCTGCTCTTTCTCTTTCTTCACTATATCTCTCGCTCTCTTATCCTTTCTATCTATTTCTCTTACTTTCCTTCCCTCTCTCCTCCTCTCCCTCTCTCTTCTCTCTCTCTCTCTCTCTCTCTCTCTCTCCCTTTCCCTTTTTAACCTCTTTTCTTTATGTGACATAATACGTGTACTTATAATTATGTAAATGATACTGTTTTTAATTGTACTCTCGTTTTTAAAATGCAATGTATATCCATGTGCAATTCAGTATATGTAACTGCGATGCATGTTTCAATAAATACCATACCATACCATACGAATGATTATTTTAAGATAATCATTCTCGTATCAACTGAACTGTTTTTCATCCTCCCCAGATTCATTGGGTAGACAAATTTGCCATAAATTATGTTCTAATGCTCAGTCAAATAAATGAGACTACCCGAGACTGACGACCAACCGAACAAACTACATGTATATCATAATCTTATCTAGCTGATAACATGGGTTCCCACTCAAAGTCTTTTCTTTATTCCAGCTCTTAGTAATGCCTGAAGTGTGTAGTTTTCATCGCTAGTTTGCAGCCCGTTTAGATACCTGATGAAATTCCATAATTCCGTACATCATGAAAGAATGTATGAAATAACTATTCTGAGCAATATTGATATAGTAATCAATTTAGCCATTTAGTGTTGTGATTCGACTAACGTAGTTATACAAAACAAAAATCGTGCGTTTTTTTCGCCAGTTCGTTTTTCAAATATAGTAGAAATAATATTATCCTGCATTGTTTTGCTAACATTATTGTGTCTAGAGTGCTGAAATCTTTGTTTTTATATATACAGTTTTGATTATAGTGCAAGATGGTACCAGTAGTAGGCCAGCTAAACAAATTTACCGGGAGCACGGGTAAATTTTGATATTCAATTTTACTCGAAACCAGAAGTGTTTTAGAGGCTAAATTTTCTAGTGCTTATAATACATCCTCAGAGGCTTCCAAATATATCAAAATTGTTAAGAATCACTATCCAACCAATTTTCAAAATTTCCCAAAACTTTGTATTAACTTTAACACGGGTAAACAAAGTTTCTTGAAAATGGTTGTAATTCCACGGGTATGACTTTGAAATCGCATAGAATGTGACTCATATGAAATTTAAGGACATTGAATACCATAACATAAACTCGAAAAGCTAAAAAGACGTTGCATACATTTGCAGAGATATGCATGGGTGTTTTTGACTTTCGATACAATCTGAACTCGACCGGAAGATCGAATCCGGCCATATGCACCTATTGATTCAAAGCATGAATGCAAATATTAAATCGCGCGTCAAAATATGGAAAGTCACAACAACAAGGAAATAGCCACCACATAATTCTAGATACTCGAATATCTGGTGTATCGGAATTTTCTTCAATTTATCCTAACAAGATGAAGGAACCTGATACATTCAGAATGATTGGTTTGCTTCTGTTTATGCATGTGATAGCATCCGCATTTGCAGTTGGTGAGTTATAACTTATATTTTGGGTTGGTAAATACGGTACAAAGCTTTAAAAATTGGTACATGGTTTGCCTACGTGTAGTATTGTTTTGTGTGAATGTACTCTGCAAGTAATTTCCTCATATTGTGTTGCAACGTATACCCGGGATACCAGATCGCTGTTTAGTACAGTCTTATGGTTTTCTTCTCCCTTTTTATTTTAACAATCACGTGTTGTTCTTGTTTTTAACCAGATAAAGGTGAAGTCTCCAATACTTTTTGTTTAAGTTGATTGCATTTGTATTTATAATGGAGGGTGAGGCAGAAGAAGACACATTATATTTTTAAAAATTCAAACAAAGCTATACCAATGATTACGGTTAGCAAGTGCGATTGAGAAAAATTAAACATAGATTAACACGAATGATTATTTTAAGATAATCATTCTCGTATCAACTGAACTGTTTTTCATCCTCCCCAGATTCATTGGGTAGACAAATTTGCCATAAATTATGTTCTAATGCTCAGTCAAATAAATGAGACTACCCGAGACTGACGACCAACCGAACAAACTACATGTATATCATAATCTTATCTAGCTGATAACATGGGTTCCCACTCAAAGTCTTTTCTTTATTCCAGCTCTTAGTAATGCCTGAAGTGTGTAGTTTTCATCGCTAGTTTGCAGCCCGTTTAGATACCTGATGAAATTCCATAATTCCGTACATCATGAAAGAATGTATGAAATAACTATTCTGAGCAATATTGATATAGTAATCAATTTAGCCATTTAGTGTTGTGATTCGACTAACGTAGTTATACAAAACAAAAATCGTGCGTTTTTTTCGCCAGTTCGTTTTTCAAATATAGTAGAAATAATATTATCCTGCATTGTTTTGCTAACATTATTGTGTCTAGAGTGCTGAAATCTTTGTTTTTATATATACAGTTTTGATTATAGTGCAAGATGGTACCAGTAGTAGGCCAGCTAAACAAATTTACCGGGAGCACGGGTAAATTTTGATATTCAATTTTACTCGAAACCAGAAGTGTTTTAGAGGCTAAATTTTCTAGTGCTTATAATACATCCTCAGAGGCTTCCAAATATATCAAAATTGTTAAGAATCACTATCCAACCAATTTTCAAAATTTCCCAAAACTTTGTATTAACTTTAACACGGGTAAACAAAGTTTCTTGAAAATGGTTGTAATTCCACGGGTATGACTTTGAAATCGCATAGAATGTGACTCATATGAAATTTAAGGACATTGAATACCATAACATAAACTCGAAAAGCTAAAAAGACGTTGCATACATTTGCAGAGATATGCATGGGTGTTTTTGACTTTCGATACAATCTGAACTCGACCGGAAGATCGAATCCGGCCATATGCACCTATTGATTCAAAGCATGAATGCAAATATTAAATCGCGCGTCAAAATATGGAAAGTCACAACAACAAGGAAATAGCCACCACATAATTCTAGATACTCGAATATCTGGTGTATCGGAATTTTCTTCAATTTATCCTAACAAGATGAAGGAACCTGATACATTCAGAATGATTGGTTTGCTTCTGTTTATGCATGTGATAGCATCCGCATTTGCAGTTGGTGAGTTATAACTTATATTTTGGGTTGGTAAATACGGTACAAAGCTTTAAACATTGGTACATGGTTTGCCTACGTGTAGTATTGTTTTGTGTGAATGTACTCTGCAAGTAATTTCCTCATATTGTGTTGCAACGTATACCCGGGATACCAGATCGCTGTTTAGTACAGTCTTATGGTTTTCTTCTCCCTTTTTATTTTAACAATCACGTGTTGTTCTTGTTTTTAACCAGATAAAGGTGAAGTCTCCAATACTTTTTGTTTAAGTTGATTGCATTTGTATTTATAATGGAGGGTGAGGCAGAAGAAGACACATTATATTTTTAAAAATTCAAACAAAGCTATACCAATGATTACGGTTAGCAAGTGCGATTGAGAAAAATTAAACATAGATTAACACGAATGATTATTTTAAGATAATCATTCTCGTATCAACTGAACTGTTTTTCATCCTCCCCAGATTCATTGGGTAGACAAATTTGCCATAAATTATGTTCTAATGCTCAGTCAAATAAATGAGACTACCCGAGACTGACGACCAACCGAACAAACTACATGTATATCATAATCTTATCTAGCTGATAACATGGGTTCCCACTCAAAGTCTTTTCTTTATTCCAGCTCTTAGTAATGCCTGAAGTGTGTAGTTTTCATCGCTAGTTTGCAGCCCGTTTAGATACCTGATGAAATTCCATAATTCCGTACATCATGAAAGAATGTATGAAATAACTATTCTGAGCAATATTGATATAGTAATCAATTTAGCCATTTAGTGTTGTGATTCGACTAACGTAGTTATACAAAACAAAAATCGTGCGTTTTTTTCGCCAGTTCGTTTTTCAAATATAGTAGAAATAATATTATCCTGCATTGTTTTGCTAACATTATTGTGTCTAGAGTGCTGAAATCTTTGTTTTTATATATACAGTTTTGATTATAGTGCAAGATGGTACCAGTAGTAGGCCAGCTAAACAAATTTACCGGGAGCACGGGTAAATTTTGATATTCAATTTTACTCGAAACCAGAAGTGTTTTAGAGGCTAAATTTTCTAGTGCTTATAATACATCCTCAGAGGCTTCCAAATATATCAAAATTGTTAAGAATCACTATCCAACCAATTTTCAAAATTTCCCAAAACTTTGTATTAAGGCGAGGCGTCAAAAATAAATATACCAGCCAGCGGCAGCTAACTGCACTTGTGCGTCCTGGCTGCATTTTTTAAATTAGCTCAGCCGGCTACCGCTGGCGGTAGGAAATGGCATTCAAAAGCATGCGCCGGCTGCCGCCTTTCGAATGGAAACCGAGCCCCAGATCCCAGCCTGGCGCAAGCCGGCTGGGTTAATAAGTGAAAAATAATTGCCCCAGCCAGGCTTAGGCCGTGATTGCAGCCTCGATGCGCCAATACGTGAGGCGGCAGCCTGCTGGTATCGATATTTTTGAAGCCTCGCCTAACTTTAACACGGGTAAACAAAGTTTCTTGAAAATGGTTGTAATTCCACGGGTATGACTTTGAAATCGCATAGAATGTGACTCATATGAAATTTAAGGACATTGAATACCATAACATAAACTCGAAAAGCTAAAAAGACGTTGCATACATTTGCAGAGATATGCATGGGTGTTTTTGACTTTCGATACAATCTGAACTCGACCGGAAGATCGAATCCGGCCATATGCACCTATTGATTCAAAGCATGAATGCAAATATTAAATCGCGCGTCAAAATATGGAAAGTCACAACAACAAGGAAATAGCCACCACATAATTCTAGATACTCGAATATCTGGTGTATCGGAATTTTCTTCAATTTATCCTAACAAGATGAAGGAACCTGATACATTCAGAATGATTGGTTTGCTTCTGTTTATGCATGTGATAGCATCCGCATTTGCAGTTGGTGAGTTATAACTTATATTTTGGGTTGGTAAATACGGTACAAAGCTTTAAACATTGGTACATGGTTTGCCTACGTGTAGTATTGTTTTGTGTGAATGTACTCTGCAAGTAATTTCCTCATATTGTGTTGCAACGTATACCCGGGATACCACATCACTGTTTAGTACAGTCTTATGGTTTTCTTCTCCCTTTTTATTTTAACAATCACGTGTTGTTCTTGTTTTTAATCAGATAAAGGTGAAGTCTCCAATCCTTTTTTTTTAAATTGATTGCATTTGTATTTATAATGGAGGGTGAGGCAGAAGAAGACACATTATATTTTTAAAAAGTCAAACAAAGCTATACCAATGATTACGGTTAGCAAGTGCGATTGAGAGAAATTAAACATAGATTAACACGAATGATTATTTTAAGATAATCATTCTCGTATCAACTGAACTGTTTTTCATCCTCCCATGATTCATTGGGTAGACAAATTTGCCATAAATTATGTTCTAATGCTCAGTCAAATAAATGAGACTACCCGAGACTGACGACCAACCGAACAAACTACATGTATATCATAACCTTATCTAGCTGATAACATGGGTTCCCACTCAAAGTTTTTTCTTTATTCCAGCTCTTAGTAATGCCTGAAGTGTGTAGTTTTCATCGCTAGTTTGCAGCCCGTTTAGATACCTGATGAAATTCCATAATTCCGTACATCATGAAAGAATGTATGAAATAACTATTCTGAGCAATATTGATATAGTAATCAATTTAGCCATTTAGTGTTGTAATTCGACTAACGTAGTTATACAAAACAAAAATCGTGCGTTTTTTTCGCCAGTTCATTTTTCAAATTTAGTAGAAATAATATTATCCTGCATTGTTTTGCTAACATTATTGTGTCTAGAGTGCTGAAATCTTTGTTTTAATATATACAGTTTTGATTATAGTGCAAGATGGTACCAGTAGTAGGCCAGCTAAACAAATTTACCGGGAGCACGGGTAAATTTTGATATTCAATTTTACTCGAAACCAGAAGTGTTTTAGAGGCTAAATTTTCTAGTGCTTATAATACATCCTCAGAGGCTTCCAAATATATCAAAATTGTTAAGAATCACTATCCAACCCATTTTCAAAATTTCCAAAACTTTGTATTAACTTTAACACGGGAAAACAAAGTTTCTTGAAAATGGTTGTAATTCCACGGGTATGACTTTGAAATCGCATAAAATGTGACTCATATGAAATTTAAGGACATTGAATACCATAACATAAACTCGAAAAGCTAAAAAGACGTTGCATACATTTGCAGAAATATGCATGGGTGTTTTTGACTTTCGAAACAATCTGAACTCGACCGGAAGATCGAATCCGGCCGTATGCACCTATTGATTCAAAGCATGAATGCAAATATTAAATCGCGCGTCAAAATATGGAAAGTCACAATAACAAGGAAATAGCCACCACATAATTCTAGATACTCGAATATCTGGTGTATCGAAATTTTCTTCAATTTATCCTAACAAGATGAAGGAACCTGATACATTCAGAATGATTGGTTTGCTTCTGTTTATGCATGTGATAGCATCCGCATATGCAGTTGGTGAGTTATAACTTATATTTTGGGTTGTTAAATACGGTAAAAAGCTTTAAACATTGGTACATGGTTTGCCTACGTGTAGTATTGTTTTGTGTGAATGTACTCTGCAAGTAATTTCCTCATATTGTGTTGCAACGTATAACCGGGATACCAGATCACTGTTTAGTACAGTCTTATGGTTTTCTTCTCCCTTTTTATTTTAAAAATCACGTGTTGTTCTTGTTTTTAATCAGATAAAGGTGAAGTCTCCAATACTTTTTGTTTAAGTTGATTGCATTTGTATTTATAATGGAGGGTGAGGCAGAAGAAGACACATTATATTTTTAAAAAATCAAACAAAGCTATACCAATGATTACGGTTAGCAACTGCGATTGAGAGAAATTAAACATATATATTTTAAGATAATCATTCTCGTATCAACTGAACTGTTTTTCATCCTCCCCAGATTCATTAGGTAGACAAATTTGCCATAAATTATGTTCTAATGCTCAGTCAAATAAATGAGACTACCCGAGACTGACGACCAACCGAACAAACTACATGTATATCATAACCTTATCTGGCTGATAACATGGGTTCCCACTCAAAGTTTTTTCTTTATTCCAGCTCTTAGTAATGCCTGAAGTGTATAGTTTTCATCGCTAGTTTGCAGCCCGTTTAGATACCTGATGAAATTCCATAATTCCGTACATCATGAAAGAATGTATGAAATAACTATTCTGAGCAATATTGATATAGTAATCAATTTAGCCATTTAGTGTTGTGATTCGACTAACGTAGTTATACAAAACAAAAATCGTGCGTTTTTTTTCGCCAGTTCGTTTTTCAAATATAGTAGAAATAATATTATCCTGCATTGTTTTGCTAACATTATTGTGTCTAGAGTGCTGAAATCTTTGTTTTTATATATACACTTTTGATTATAGTGCAAGATGGTACCAGTAGTAGGCCAGCTAAACAAATTTACCGGGAGCACGGGTAAATTTTGATATTCAATTTTACTCGAAACCAGAAGTGTTTTAGAGGCTAAATTTTCTAGTGCTTATAATACATCCTCAGAGGCTTCCAAATATATCAAAATTGTTAAGAATCACTATCCAACCAATTTTCAAAATTTCCCAAAACTTTGTATTAACTTTAACACGGGAAAACAAAGTTTCTTGAAAATGGTTGTAATTCCACGGGTATGACTTTGAAATCGCATAAAATGTGACTCATATGAAATTTAAGGACATTGAATACCATAACATAAACTCGAAAAGCTAAAAAGACGTTGCATACATTTGCAGAAATATGCATGGGTGTTTTTGACTTTCGAAACAATCTGAACTCAACCGGAAGATCGAATCCGGCCGTATGCACCTATTGATTCAAAGCATGAATGAAAATATTAAATCGCGCGTCAAAATATGGAAAGTCACAACAACAAGGAAATAGCCACCACATAATTCTAGATACTCGAATATCTGGTGTATCGGAATTTTCTTCAATTTATCCTAACACGATGAAGGAACCTGATACATTCAGAATGATTGGTTTGCTTCTGTTTATGCATGTGATAGCATCCGCATATGCAGTTGGTGAGTTATAACTTATATTTTGGGTTGGTAAATACGGTACAAAGCTTTAAACATTGGTACATTGTTTGCCTACGTGTAGTATTGTTTTGTGTGAATGTACTCTGCAAGTAATTTCCTCATATTGTGTTGCAACGTATAACCGGGATACCAGATCACTGTTTAGTACAGTCTAATGGTTTTCTTCTCCCTTTTTATTTTAAAAATCACATGTTGTTCTTGTTTTAATCAGATAAAGGTGAAGTCTCCAATACTTTTTGTTTAAGTTGATTGCATTTGTATTTATAATGGAGGGTGAGGCAGAAGAAGACACATTATTTTTTTTAAAGTTTTTGGTTTCAACTGAACGAACTGTTTTTCATCCTCCCCAGATTCATTGGGTAGACAACTTTGCCATAAATTATGTTCTAATATTTAGTCACATGAATGAGACTAACCCGAGACTGACGACCAACCGAACAAACTTTTTTTTTTAACTGAGGAAAAAAAAGTACTGCTAAGAAAATAAAGCGGAGAGCCAAAGTAAGAAAAGAGGCGTTCACCTGCCACTACGACACAAACTAAACACACCTTGTTTTTTTTCTTATCGAAAGATACACAATATTTCAGAGGTGTTTTTTTTTTATAGCGGTCACCCCCTAAATTGGAGGGGACGTAACAAAAAAAGCGGCCCTTTGGACGAAATTTTTTTTTTTGTAAATAATGTTTTGAAATCCCAAGAGTTTGATTATTATGAAAGAAATGTTATTCACCTTTATTTTGAAACCAATTTTAAGGGAATTGGGATCAATAAACATATGAATTTTGAGTAAGAAACATGATGTAATTTTTTTTTCTTTCAAAAAACCCATTTTTTCAAAAGCTATACAAATCTATGAACATTGCTTGACATGGAAAAAAAAATATATTTGTTAGGTTATTTTAAGGGTAACGTTAATAGGCCTACCAGTCCTGTAGAAATTTTTCAGACCTGGAAAAGTTGATGAGTACAAGGTTTTGTTGTTGATTCATGTTCTAGATGGGTATTGAAGTAAATTTAGCTTCGTTGTCAGCTCGGAAACCTTGAGCAACTTTTTGTATAGCCTAATTAGCATAATTATCTAATTATCATATGTGCAATATGTAATAATGTTGCTAATCTCAATCCAGGAAGCCTGAAAACATGGATTATACGACTTTTCAAGGGCTTTATATGACAAGGAATTCATGTATGACACCAATCTTTTTTTCTTAAGTAATGCAATAGTCTTAAATAGCATAATTAGCATATGTACAATATATGGACTTCATTGTAATTGTTTATCTATAAAGCCTAAAAATGGTGCAATGCAACATTGTAAATCACTTTTGAAAGACTACAGATTACATAATTAGAAGATATTCCATGTAGATGTCGTATAATTAGCCTAATTAGCATATACACTGTATGTGCCATATGTAATAATGTTGCTAATCTTAATACAGGAAGACTGAAAACATGGATAATATGACTTTTCCGGGGTTTTCCATGACGAGGGATTCAGTTGTGACACCAGTTTTTATTTTTAAGTAATGCAATTGGCTTAATATCTAATTATTGTACTAATGCCTCATTAGCATATATGTAGAATATATATTATTTGGGACTCTACTTAGCTTCACAAATTGTATGTCCAATGTGGTGGTTATCTTGGTCTTAAGGCAATGTTGTTGAACCTCATGAAATGTCTAGGAAATGACGGGGTCACCAAACGCATTGATGGTTGGGCTTCAGTCATTGGATTTAGAGAGACTGTCGAAAATACACTGAAGATGGTTAAAGCAGATGATAATGATGACATTGATGATGTGGTGAGACAGGTACGTACATAGGCCAGGGATGTTGAATACAACAGTGCGAACTATGATCTGTCTATGTTTACCAAAGCCAGAACCATTGAGAGGACAAGCCCGACGTTGCTCAAGCTGGTGGCAGAATTCCCGGAAAAGTCATATTATCCATGTTTTCAGACTTCCTGGATTGAGATAAATTTAGCAACATTATTACATATTGCGCATATTTGCTAATTGGGCTAATTATACTACATCTATACATGAAATATCTTCTCATGAATTAATAATTAGTCTTTCAAAAGTGATTAACAATGTTGCATTGCACCATTTTTAGGCTTTATAGATAAACAATGACAATGGAGTCCATATATTGTACATAATATGCTAATTATGATATTTAAGACTATTTACATAAAAATAAAAATTGGTGTCATAAATGAATTCCTTGTCATCATAGAGAACTCTTGAAAATTCGTATTATCCATGTTTTCAGGCTTCCTGGATTGAGATTAGCAACATTATTACATATTGCACATATGCTAATTAGATGATTATGCTAATTATGGCTATTAAAAAAGTTGCCCAAGGTTGCCAAGCTGGCAACCAAGCTGAAATTACTTCAATACCCATCTAGAACACGAATCAACAAAAAACCTTGTACTTAACAATTTTTCCAGGTCATGTACATGGTCTATGGTACCGTCTACTGGACTAAACGTCCACTATGCACGGGTGCTCATTGCTTGTTTGCAGGTACAAGCCCTGGTCAGTCGTAAAAGAGAGTCTGCACTATAAGACTACCATAGGCCATGTACTATAGCTGCTCCTGACACAACCAGTAGGTAGCTGAGCTAGGCTTCTCTCAAGGTACAATGATTTTTTTGATAAAGTGTGAAATTAGGGTCTGTGCTTGCAGACTAGCTCATCTACAAGCTACTTGAAAGGCTGCTACTTGCCAGAATCGTTGACACTGTCGAAGAGAAGCTACCTACTACACAGGCAGGTTTCAGGAAAGGTAAATCAACCACCGACCAAGTAGTCAGGCTTGTAAACGACATAGAGACGGCCTTCCAGAAGAAGCAGAAGTTTGGTGCAGTTCTTGTCGACCTTACTGCGGCATTTGACACAGTATGGCACCGTGGCTTATACCTCAAGACCCTGCAGACCATTCCAGATGTAAGAATCGTGAAATTCATCATGCTGCTTGTACAAGACCGGTCATTTGTCCTCGAAACATCAAACGGCGAATGCAGTAGGAAGAGGAAACTCCGCAATGGTGTGCCGCAAGGCTCTGTCCTCGCTCCGATACTTTTCAACATCTATGTCTCTGATATGCCCAAAGGGGAATGCATGCAGTACTCCTACGCAGACGACACCGCACTGGGGTTCAACAACCACTCCTTCGAAGCAATCGAAACATAACTGGAGAAGGACCTGAAAATGCTAGCCGAGTTCTTCAACATATGGCATCTCAAGATAAGCATAACAAAGACTGTATCCTCCGTCTTCCACCTGGCTAACCGATGCGCCAACCGAGAGCTGAATATCTCACTAGATGGGTCTAGGCTGAACTTCGTCTCAACACCAAAGTACCTAGGTGTCACTCTTGACCGAAGCCTCACCTTCCACGAGCATGCCAAAGCCACAGCCCAAAAGACCCAAGCCAGAGTGTCTCTCCTAAAGAAGCTTGCAGGGACCGGATGGGGAGCTAATTTCACCACCCTTCGCACCTCCACTCTAGCTCTTGCCTTCTCCACTGCCGAGTATGCTGCACCTGCATGGAGCCACAGCACCCATGTACACAAGGTTGATGTTGTCCTCAATGACGCTATGAGACTAATCAGCGGAACACTCACTGCAACACCAGTCAGCAACCTGCCAATATTATCTGGCATACCACCAGCTCAGCTCAGACGAGATGCGCAGTATGCTAAGCTTGCCCAAAATCATGACAGAAATAAATGCCTTGTTCCTGCCCCCTCTGCCTTTGAAGGACAGCGTCTCCCTAGAAGACACTTTGCAACACAGGCTGCTGAGCTGCGGCCTGAGAACCCCCCCTCCACCTTAGCCACTTGGATAACAAAACGCTGGTCAGACCAGTGGAATTCGTCCACTACCAACCTGAAGGAGTTCATCCCAAAGCCCTGTGCAAAACCAAGTGGCAGCGACCTCCCAAGAAAAGCCTGGGTCAACCTAAACCGTGTCAGAACTGGAGTTGGCCGCACACAATATTTCCTACATAAAATTGGAGCTGAATCATCACCAAACTGCGCCTGTGGAGAGATCCAAACTATGGATCATGTCATTGATGATTGTCCGATCTACAAATCCCCCCACGGCGCTTCCGGACTTCGTGAGCTCGATGATGAGACGATCTGTTGGCTCAATAAGGATCTTCCTATCTAGATGATGTACTCCCTGATATTCTTTGCACGAACGAACGAACGAACGAGCTCATTGCTGCTTTGGTTATGGTTTCGTTAGAGGCTTTATCTAGAAACACGCCTCTACGACTGATTAAATAATGCGTACCTGATGTACACCTGTACACTTGCTGGGAAGGGTGTGCTGGTAACAACTTCAGCGAATTACAGGACAAGTCACGCTAAATGCATTGACCTTTTAATGTATCATTCTTCTTTATTTCGAATAAATACTGCCTTTGACGTATTAGTCCGATAAGGGAGGTGTTTTCCTGGCCAAACCGATACCAAACCAACCGATTCTTGGCCTTTTGAGGCATTGCAATTTCTTGTTCGGTCCCTCGTTTGTTAGACTGGGGTATTCAAAAGAGATAATCAGTTGATGCACATGCTAATTTCAATGACTATTGTTTGATATTAACAGAACCTCTACGGGTGATTTTGCGTGGTGGGAGAGGATCATTTGAAGGGAGAGTTCAGGTTCTCTTCCAAGGTGCATGGGGTTCAGTGTGTGGCGATGGCTGGGATTTAGATGACGCCCACGTCGTTTGTCATACATTGGGATATCCACGTGCTTCTGCTTATTACACCAACGCAACCTTTGGCGAAGGCACAGGGGAAATCATCCTGGACAATGTTAATTGCACGGGCTCTGAGTCAAACATCGCCTTCTGTCAACACAATGGTTACCTATCTCACAACTGTGAGCATCGTCAAGATGCAGAGGTCACGTGTGACGGCATTGGTAATTGTATTTTGTCTTTAAATTCTAGGGGGTAGTAATTACTCTGAATGAAACAATTCATTTTATACTACATGTACGTGGATCCTTGCCATTTGATGGGAGGATTGTTGGTCACATGATATTCAATAGTACTTTTCAACGAGCGTGCATTTTGGGTTATATGCAGACTGCGTACCTCTCTGCCGTGCGCGTATTCCTGCGTGTATCTGGCGCGAAGGCAATCTGAATGTAATCGAGAAGGCTTGACTCCAACTTTAATTTATTTTTAATATAAGGAGTAAAGCATAACTTGTTGATTAATATACAAATAACGCACGGCCCAGAGTGCAATAGCGGTGAATGCAGTACGCGCGAGGTTTCTTTAGATTGGTGCCGCTCTGTGCAACGAGCCGCTTGCGGCGAGTTGACAGTGCGAACCATCTGAAGAAACCGAGCATTTACTGCATTTACGTTTTGCACAACAGGGTCAAGTGCGTTATTTGTTTTATAAAATAGTGACACAAATAGCAACAAACGAAACTTTAGATCTAATAAGTTAGAGTCTACGAGAGTTCGATCTAGATCTAGATCTAGAGTTTTGTTGGTTCTACTTCTAGACTAATTAGACCTTGCAGGCTTACCAAAAAGTCAATGGGATTCATTGCCTTGATTAAAAATAAAATCCATACAGTGGGTCTAGAGACGAGTCTACATCAGACAGCTGAAATTCCTGGCTTCATTATAAAATCCAAAAGTCAAAACAGGCCTAAATCCAAGGCAAAAGTAAAATAAAAATTTGCTTTTTAATAATACCCCGCTGGCGCTGGCCGCTCTGATCTAGCTAGTTAGCTAGAGCTAAGCTACGCGTACGTTGCGCTGGGGATCATGGTGGAGCGTACAATATTAGCTACGCGTAGCCTACAATAATTGCAATGCACTCGAGGGAGCGCGTACTACACGTACGCGCGCGCACTATGATCTCCATGGTCACGCGTACGCACCGTGCAATATAACTTTTTACTGCGCTTTTTCTGCACTCATGTCTGCAAAATCGTGCTTGCATCAAATTTTTTTCAATGTCATGTGACGCGTATTGACCAATCACGATGCTTAAAATACTAGAGCCATTTTATAACGTTCTATTAGAGCTTCTTCGATGTTGAATAAAACAAATAATGAATGTGCGAATATTTTCATTCGTTGAAAGATTAACGTTAATTCTATTCAACTCGGCTGACGCCTCGTTGAATAGAATGTTAATCTTTCAAAATATTCGCACTATTGAACGAATGAAAAACATTCATTATTTGTTACTATACAGGGTGTATCATAATAAAGGATATTGAAGTTTAATGACGATTTATATGGAAACTACTGATTTCATAATCAAGCACTATGTCTGTTGTAAAGGACAGAATGTCCTCTTTTTAATGACACCCCAATCATACTTCTACTGTCACAGTTGACTGAATAACAAAGCATTGCTGTCCACCATGTGAAAGGTGCACTGTGACAAGTTAGCATTCAAAGATTAGTGCTTGTGTCAGCCCAGACATATTGAAATGCTGAACAATGAGTGGATTATGTGTCTAAGAAGGAAATGTTATCAAACTTGGCACAGTGCACCTTTCACATGGTGGACAGCAATGCTTTGTTATTCAGTCAACTGTGACAGTAGAAGTATGATTGGGGTGTCATTAAAAAGAGGACATTCTGTCCTTTACAACAGACATAAGTGCTTGATTATGAAATCAGTAGTTTTCATATAAATCGTCATTAAACTTCAATATCCTTTATTATGATACACCCTGTATACCGCACATGAACATTTTAGGCCTCTGATTGTTCAAAACTGCAGGATATAAATTCGCCATTAAAGGCTGGGCAGTAAATAGTATAGATATATTGACTGCCATGATAGTAACAGTATATGCTCAAGGGGTCATATCAGGATATAACATCCCCGAGAGCCTAGCGAAACAACTATGCCTCGAATATTAAAGCAGTCAATATATCTTTTATATACCGTAAAAGAGTCTGAGAATACATGTGCGACTCACTATATACCAATCACGGGGTCCTCACATTTACAAAATTATCATCAAACTGTGCTCCAGTAGAACAGGGAAAGCAGAACTGTGCTCGCATTTTTGCGGTATAGTTAAAATCACGACTTCACCTTCATCCAATCAGATGACAGGATTAGGAAAGATTCTTAAAGTAAGGTATATAATATAGATATATTGGCTGCTATGAGAGGCATAGTTGTTTCTGTAGGCTCAAGGGGACGTTACATCCTGCTATGAACCCGAGGCGTCTTTGATATTTACTGGGCAAAGCTCTACATGCGCGTATTAAGCAAGACAATGACGCAATGGTTCCTCGTGAAGTTAGCAATGGGTACGGGCACAGTGCCACAGATTCACATGCAAATACATTTTGGTAGGCATATGCTGTTAACATATATATATATATATTTAGCATTGACACGCGGGATGTGGTATATAAGACTGCCATCTGCAACTTGAGTCACGGTATATTTTTGAGATCACCTTCGGCAATAGTTTTACCCGCAGTCGATGTGTAGACAATGCGAAATGTAAGTAAAGGGGCACGTTCCCGCCAGTGTAGTTATCGGAACAGGCCATCTGCGTAAGAGCCGTATTCTGTTGGTGTCAATAGGCAGCTATAGCACTGTCCGCCAGCGCGTACGTATTTTGAACGCCCTCTGGAATACGGGGAACATGCCCCTTTAAAAGCAGAAAGGGTCAAAAATAGGTTTCCAAAATTGTCTGGAGCACATATCAGGCTTCTTCTCATCCCACAATTATCTAATATTGGGTTCTTGTATAGCGCTCATATCTGTCAGACTTGACACTCAAGGCGCTTCAGATTATTACTCTGGCTTTAGCACGGTTGCTATTAAGGCGCTCTATAGCTCTAGCAAATACATATTTAAGATCATTTCGTTTATTTCCAACAAACTAAACTAAAATACATAGGGTTGCATTGTTAATAGTAAAACAATGATATAATTTTAATTGGTCCGCAGTGTACAACAGGCACATTAAACAAGTTGGTCATGGAGGGGACTGTTGAAAAGCTGTGATTGTGGATTGCATTACCCTATAACTTATAGTTGCAAAAATAGTATATCAATAATTAGGAAACGCACAAATAAACCGGATTGACATAACATAACAAGAAGTGAAAGGGACAGGAAAGAAGGGAGACAAGGAACGAGAGAGTACATGTAGGCACATCCTTCTGGAGCTGTGTTCAGTACTATGGAATTAGCCTTGTAGGCTGTAGCAACATAACTGTGCAACTGATAACTGTGCAATTTAAAAACAATCATGGTTTAGTGGACACGTGTTAAAAACGGAAAGGTTTAGACACCGGAGGTATGCGCGTAACCAGTAACAAATCTTTGGTTAAAGGGACAGTTGAGTTCTTGGTTAAGACCGCAAATGCCTTCAAAGTGCAATGTTATTGCTCTTATTTTATTTATGACATTTCTAGTGCCCATTTATGATCTTTAAATTGCTATGAAGGTAATTTTACACCCCAAGATGTGTGAAATTTAGATTGAATCCGATCATACCAAATTAGCTCCACTTCAAAAAAAATACGGTGACCGTTAATTAATTAATTAATAATAACAATACACGGGCCGGCTGGTTGTGCATACTACAACCAACACGAAAAAGCCAACCGTAATATGCCATTATTGGCATTGGCTGCAAAACTATCAAAAACTTGTAGGGGACCCAAAACATTAGAAATGGTTATATTTATGGATCTTTCAGCCGTCTCTGAACTAGTCTAGTTTTGGACTCTATATTGATTTTTGTTATTCGCCGACTATAAACGTTAAGCCGAGTGATGGCGCGATCCTTAGTCGTTTATAGTCGGCGAATAACAAAAATCAATATAGGGTCCAGAACTAGACTATCTCTGAACCGATTTTGATCCAACAAAGACGATTTGTCATTTAAATTGTATGCTCTTTGAAATTTGATACTCAGTTTTACATTATCTCACAAAAATAGGTAATGGTAGCCCATTTATTGCTTTACAATGCTCCCCTATTCCTTTTCGAATTGCTTTTCTTTTTCTTTTTCTTTTTCCTTTAAAAGTTAACGCCATTTTGAGAAACGGGAGCAGCAGCAGAGAAGGTCGGGTCGAGGTCTACTATCAAGGATCACGGGGTACCGTTTGCGACGATGGCTTTGATCTGACTGATGCGCATGTAGTTTGTAGGATGCTAGGTTATACCTTCGCGGAATCCTTTTCATGCTGTGCGGCATTCGGCCCAGGAACTGGGGACATTCTCCTGGATAATCTCCAATGTACGGGAGAGGAAGTGACGATTGGACATTGTATGCAGAATCCATTTGCAACACGCATCTGTGGACACAGTGAAGACGTAGGAGTAACGTGCATTAAACGTAAGAATAACAATGATAATAATATTACAAGAACTTAAAGGAATTAATTCCTGCCAGATACCCATTTACTTCACATGGGTCGAGTGCGGCAAATCAATGAAGATTAAAGTCTTACAAAGGACATTAGTTCCATGACAGCAACTCGCCGACACTCCCTTCAAGTATCAACTGTCAGGAGGACGGTGTAAAACCAAAGCTAACTCTGTTCTCGCCTTATTTCCAATTTAGATAATAGGGCCTATATTCCTACAAGTAAACTGATTCTAGTTGAATTCATGGACTTCACGTGTTAAACCCCACCGAATAAATAGATCCCATTAAATTGTTTTTCAGTTTCAGTTTTCAGCTTTATCTGCCATTTCCAACAGAACAGTACATTTGATAGGAAATAAGATATACAATACAACATTCAATAATATAATACATTTTACATGGTTTAAAGTTGTGAAATAGAATGTATACATAAATATCCAGTATATTGTTTTTTTTTTAAGTTAAAAAAAAGGAGTAAACCTGTGGAAATGGAGGGATCCACTGAAAAGCAGAGCTTGTAAAATGCGGATCCTTAAAATAATGACAAACATAATTTCTGTATTAAACATGTAAATATATTGACTTGAACAAAATATATATACATAGATAAAATTGTATCCTTTTGAGAGTTACCAAAATCGGGGACGCTATACCATGGTAATTTTGATTTTGATTTTGTTTTTATAAATTGAATTGAATTTATTTTCTTCTGCAAAACGTACAAATCAAATTTCATTTTAACGATACAACATGTACAAACTTAAATAATTTTGTTGAACGTGTACACAACATAATAGTATTAGAAATGTTAACATTGAAGCAAAATGTAACTGGTAAAACACTATCAGTCTATTAGACCCCTGTTACAGTGAGTAAAAGGCCTGGCCCGGCCTTTTGCTCACTGTAACAGGGGTCTAAGTCAGTTATATATATACAAAAGAAGAAGGGCTATCACAATAAGTGTTTGCTTGATAGCATGACAGCCTGGGACGGGATAATGGTGAAGAAGGGATGGACATCGAAATAAGTTAGAGTAGTAGTCACTCTATGCAGACCGAATTTATTTTATTTTCCACATAATGTATTTAATGACAAGATAATCACAATAATAAACGTTATGATATAACAGAAAAATTAGCATTGAAATATTTTTGACATTTTTTTAATAGCTTGTAATGCAAAATTATTTAGTTACAGATATGGAAAACGAATTTATTTGGAAGCAATTAATAACTGAATCTTGGAGATTACGGAGTCGAATAAACATGACGGACACAAAAACGAAACAAAAACAAATACGTCAAACGCAGGTGTAATACTTGTTAGCGAAGGTGAACATCGTCGATACATATGATGCAAATGTCTACATTATACACTAAATATGACCAATTTTTGTGTGAGAACAGGTACAGTATGGTTTCTGAATACGCACCTTATTTTGGGATTATCGAGTAGACGAGTACCCTAATTTTCGAAAAGAGCAGGTATATACATGTACACTTTCAAAAGGTTCGTTAACATCATGAACATGACCCCTTCCGTTAAATGTCTTCCTTTTGTGTGAGGAAACTAATAGAAAGTTGTCCCAAACTACGTCACAGTGACATTACCCATTCAACTAATATGAAGTGCCTATACGTGATCAGAACTTGAACCTAAATATGATTTTCTTGTTTGTCCGATTTCATTAGAATATTCTCCTCTTTGTTTTTCTAATGTTTCTGCTTTCTTTAGAAGTACTAGTCTGCCAAGGTTTTATCTCTCTTTTTAATTTGGTGTGTATCTAAACCGATTTCTTTTCAATCTGGCATACATTCAGACGACATATACAACATTATTTCATTTGTATCAGTTCCCGTGCGTCTTGTTGACGGAGCTTCAGCCAATGAAGGACGAGTCGAGGTGAACTACCAAGGATCATGGGGTACAATCTGTAATGACTCTTGGGATATCAAAGATGCTACCGTTGTTTGTCGAATGCTGGGTTATACTGGAGTCTCTTCTGCAATGGTGCGCTTCGGAGAAGCCACAGGTGATATCATCCTCGACAACGTCGGATGTTACGGGTCAGAAACGCACATCGCACAATGCACACATGGCGGCTACGAGATCCATAACTGCGAGCATTCTGAAGACGTTGGTGTTATATGCAGCGGAGAAGGTAAAGTTGCAATTTCCGAAAATGTAATACTATCACTCAAAAAAGAAAAATTAAAGTAAAGAAGTGCATTTCAATATATTCCCTGTATGTGTTATTGTACTTTAAAGCACGAAATTAATCATGTTCCTCTTAGAAGGTTTTATTTCACGTGTTATTATTGGTTCTAGGACACCTACCCCCTGGACATCCACCCCCCCCCCCCCCCCGATAACCACCCCAGTCAACTACCCCCTAAGAAAAGTATCCCCTAGGGCAACCACTCTCTAGGACGAATACCCCCGGGCAACTACCCCCCGGACAAGTACCCCCGGACAACTACCCACTACGACAACCATCCTCTAGGACACCTACCCCCGGTAGAACTATATAAGGGGGTAGTTGTCTCGGGTGTCGTTCGACAGAGAAAGAGTACAACTACGACAAAGAATTATACCACTAAGCCTGGAAAATGTTCTCTCTTCAAAGAATCAACGAACTATATTAAGATTTGTACGACAAACAAAGAAATACGATATCCTTTAACCCCTTCCCCCCATCTATCTATCTCCCCTCCCTTTTTGTGTGTTGTTTTTGTTTTTGCTTTTGTGTACTATAAACGTATTATGTAAAGTCACTGTCTATCCGTCGATATGTCCAGTGCATGCTTCTGTTCTCTTTGTTTTTGTTTTGATTTAAACAAAAATGTTTTAAAAGTTTCTTTGCTCGTTCCTGACAGAACGACATCGGCCAAAACATGGAAACTCAAGTGACGTCATGCTTAGAAGTACATTGTGTATCTGAGTGGCCTAGATCCGCAGGATTGATAAGCTCGCTCAATGACTAGACTAGGCGTAAATAGTCAAATCTGACTGAGCGCCAACAACAACGGGTGTAGTTGTCCTGGGGGAGGGGGGTGGGGGGTGGGGGATGGGGTACTCGTCCTAGAGGGTGGTTGCCCTAGGGGGTAGTTGTCCTAGGGGGACGTTGACTGGGGTGGTTATCCGGGGGTGGATGTCCAGGGGGTAGGTGTCCGATACGGTTATTATTACTTGATATCATCATCCAAATATTATGGCTCACTTTTTGTTCTGTCAGTGGCCGTTTTCGTACATAGCCAGCCGCAAATGGGGATTATTTGACGATAAATCAATGCTTTTATAGAGCCCAGATAATTTCGCAAACATCAACAATTTAGTTAACAGTTAACAGTTAGTTACTTGTAGAAAACCCAGATAAAACACTTGTCAAAAGAAGGCAACTGCACCAATTATACAATAAACTCCCAGTTTGTAAAATCTCGTTGGTTTGATACAGATTTTATGTAGTGCAGCTAGGCTATTATAACAAAAATGCCAGAAATAAAGAAAAAGATGTTCTGGCCCATATGCAGAGACTACACAGTTTATGCATACAACTCGAATGAAAGAAGAAACTTATGCTGATCTACACATCGCCGACTGACTGCGTGGAAGACTTTGCTATATATTCTACAGACCCGATCCATGTTAGTAGGGCGTGCGATCTGCCATTTTGAAGACAAGAAAAATTGGGCAAACTATTGTTTCAAGCCATATCTGTAACATGGCGTGGTTTAATTTAATTTTTCTATTTTTTAATAATAATAATATTGTTTCACAAGTTGAAATTCATTTTGTAATTTCTACTTGTAGCTGAACTCAAGGTTCGCCTCGTAGGCGGTCCAGATGAGAGCCAAGGTCGTGTTGAGTTGTTCTACTTCGGGTCATGGGGTACTGTCTGTTCATACAGCTGGACCTCATTGGACTCGGAAGTGGTCTGCAGAATGTTAGGATTCGTCGGGGCTATAGCATATTCAACCTCCTCATTATACGGACGTGGGACAGGGGAAGTGATACTACGTCGGCCGAGATGCTCTGGGAAAGAATCGAATCTTCTTGAGTGTGATCGTTATTTTGATTTGGGTAACACTTATTGTGGACATACATCCGATCTCGGAGTTTCATGCTTAAAAATGGGTAAGAATTCAACCATATTGAAAAGTCAAGAATTTCGAGAGGATGTCTCATGGTATGTCACATGACATCCCACTTGTTATTAGTGGCGTAGCTAAAAGAGGACAAGAAATCACGTGCCAATCTTACATGTAGAATGGCTAACAAAGGGTAAAGATGCTCGAGAGCGGAGCGGGGGACAGTCGAGTAGGGAAAGGCAGCAAAATACAAAAGACAGAAACAAAGAAAAAGAAAAGCATTAAAGGACCCATTCCCCTACGTACAACAACGGCCCTTTACCATGGCGTTTAACTTACCAGTGACCGGTGTCCACACCATCCCATGACCTCTTAATGGCGGGATCGATGTGTAAATCCAAGCATTAATATTATGCCAAGAAAGCTTTACGATCTTCAATGTATGGAAGTCGAGTTTTAAGCATGTGCTTCGGTGCAGCGCAAGTCCCAGTCAATTTAAGCACTCCGTCACTAGGAGCTTTTGTGACTCACAAAGGTTCCAAGTGATGGATCCTAGTCTCTGTCCTGGGTGCTCGTTCGACCAAGCACATTCAGACACAACTTTGAAAGCAGCTTGTAACTCTCAGTAAAAATCAATGCGTGGAGGCATTGTGTTCAAAATGCATGGGAAAAATCTTTCAAAGTCAACCTACGGTCAACATAGATTTTGGGGGAAAATAATACTGTGGGTCAGTTATCTACAAAATCTATGACGAATGGGTCATGTAAAGAAACGTTCCAAATTGCAAATATATCAAACAAATATATAAACCATTAGTTTTTAAAATATTTAAGAACAGCAGGTTCAAGATTTCCCCATTTATACCACGCACTGAACGATGAGGGCACTATATTCACTGTGCGATATCCGCTGCTTTGTGAGCATTTGCCGGCAGTACTCGGTTTTCCCAAATTTAACCAAAAAAACCCAAAACGTTTTAGCCCTCCATAGGCTATTTTATCGAGTCAAACAAAACATTTTACAATGCAATGAAACGAAGTCTTTCTTTAACTTTATGCTACGGTCACAAAGGTTTGTACGAACGATAAATTCGTACGAATCTCCCTGTTTTTCCATTGTTTTCCCGAGTTTCCGTTGTCTGAAAATCGTTTGTACGGCGTTCGTAGCAGTTCGTAATGGCATTTGTGACCGAGGCTTAAACGAAATAGAATACTTTAACGTTTCTCTCCTTGTTGTTCACACAGTGACTGTTACTTAGTAAAAATAAAATTTTTACATACCAGCTATAGAATAAATATTTCTCTCATCTTCATAATATTGAATAATCTTCAAAGAACTTAAATTTGGAAGTTTGTTTATTAAGCTTTTGTACGAATAGTTGATTCTTTTCCCACTTACGTTTGAGTGAAGCATGGAGCCTCCAAATAGAATGTATACCAACCAACACTGGCAATCCCTATGCCTAAAATCCCTCATTTGCCTCTCATCTACCATCTACCATCGACCCTCCTGAGACGCAATTTGGCTCGCATTTGAACACTTTATTTGACATGCAAACAATGAGAAACAATTAGCAGTAAGCCCTTTTACCTTTCAATTGTGAATACCACATTTACTGATCACTTACCATCCCCATTATACAACCCTAAACTTCTGTTAGATAATGTTTATTAAAAAAATCATTATCAAAGAAATAAGAAAATAAATGGAAAAATACGTTGAAACTGTTCTTTTAGTAAGAATATCTGGCAAGTAAGGAGTTAAGAATCTACCCCTAAAAATGTCTCTTTGGGTTTCTTCTTTAAAGAAATATTGACCATATTAATAGCAGTAATAGCGTCGCCAGTCTACCTTCCGTCGGCAACGTGATACTAGGGACTTTTAGATTTACACGACGAGAACGTGGACCTCTACGTGTGACATCCTTTTAAGGCAATCTGCCGGTCACTGCCAGTGCCTTTAAGACGTCACATTGCCTGAAGAGGATGTCACACGTAGAGGTCCACGATCTTGTCGTGCAAATCTAAACGTCCCTACTGTTGTCATTTGATTTCAGATGATCTCCGGGTGCGTTTGGTCGGCGGAAGATCTGAAAACGAAGGCCGTGTTGAGATTCTATACCTTGGTACTTGGGGGACAGTGTGTGATGACAACTGGGGCCAAAATGATGCCAACGTGGTTTGCAGAATGCTCGGCTACGAACGGGCGGAGAACTTCTCCTGTTGCGCTGCCTTTGGACTAGGATCTGGACCTATTGTTCTGGATGAAGTGGAATGCGAGGGTACAGAACCAAACATAGGCCATTGTCGAAGAAGTGACTACGAAACCCATGACTGCGACCACTCGGAGGATGTTGGTGTCTTATGCATCGAAAATGGTAATTGTTGTTTAAACACGTAGCAAAACAACAAACAACAGCATCAATATTTTAATAACAATAAATTATTGTTTAATTTTCGAGGGAGTTAAATCAGTTTAGTTTATAGAATATATAGAGATACAATAGATTTACAATTCTGCATTGCATTTAGAATAGAAGGCTTATAAAAGTTCCACGTATGGAAACACCGTGTACATAGTCCTTAAATGTACTATGTCCAATTTGCAGGGCAAACAAAGAGGTTAAATTCCAATGACATTTGAAAGACAATACTAATTTAGAACTTCTCTCAAAACGAATAGGCTTGGAAATGGCTTTTAGTGGGGAAATAGCGACCATGAGTTGTCGAATCGACTTAAGCGATTGCGTGTGTGTGTGTGTATTGGGTTTTTACAGACGTGTATCAATCAGATATGATTTTTTACGTCTGGAGACCGACCTTTCAACGTCACCATCCGAAAGACGTGACTCAGTTTCGAACCTGCCTCCTTGGCTGAATCAGTTTGTAACTTCCACTGTTAGCTGGATTACATGCGCACGCCACAAGAAGTTGCGATCACCTAGGTAATAGTCTGATTTTTAGATCCTTTAACCGAATGATCGTATGTTTTGTGCTGCACAAAGATTCAATCAGTTTAGTTTGGCAATTACAAATAGTGGGTTATTGATGTAGACAAATGCTCATGTACCCTTTCAATTTTCAATATTTTATGTATGTTATTACCAAAGAAAAACAGATGTCAGTCAGACACTCAATGGTGTTTGACAGTGAAGTCTAGAAGGTGAACGGTTCTCCTTGCATACTAAGGACACTGCTAATGTTTGAATTTCACAGATAGGACATACATGACATATTCATAATTCCTGCAAAGTTCTACAGAATTTAATGTTGGTTGAAAAAGGGACATAGTATCTTCCAAAAAACATATTCGGATCTTCAGCAAGAGTTTTGAAAGAAAGGGAGCATGTTGTTCAAAACGTTATGACCTTTCTTTCAGTCCACAAAAAAGTCCTTGTAAGGACTACTTATAATATACTTCCGTAAATTTGTGCATATTTCTACCTGTTTCGCAATGCAAACCTACAAAACTTGTGCATTGCAAGTAAGGTAAAATATAAGTAATTTAATATGAAGGTTTTGATTCCCTTTAATTCAGGGCCCTAGTGTACTCTAGCGACACTAAGGCGCCACTGAACTACTTCGTCTTTTGTTTTGGTTATCTCATCCCCACTCCATTGACTCTACATGTACATTAAAGGGATCTGGTAACTTTGTCTCAGATTCTGAAACAAAATTCTGGATTTAGCTCATGATGCAATGATAATTAAAAACCTTTAGGTCAGTCAGGAGCCCCATGACTTTTACAAGCCGATCGCCTGTCTGATTATCAAGATATTTATGATTGGAATTACAAATTTTGAAAACCGTTCGCCTGACGGTTTTCATAACACTACAGTCTATTGGGGAAAACGAATTTGTTAAAACCGGTCACTCAAAGATTTTTACTTTTTTGAGGAACTTCTTGATCATTTTGAAGCGCAATTTTTTTAGGGCTTCAATATTACACCATATCACAGACACTGATAACACGTAGGGCCGTGTATCTCAGATTTAACATTGTTAAACGATCCCTTTAAACTGGGGAAATAATTTTGCAAACGTTTTCACGCGCTTTAAATGCAATGTTAGATGCAAAATTCGCGAAAATGGCCGTAAAAAAGCCACCACAATATACAGATGTTTACCTTCAATTTAATTCAAGTTCGGTTCACCTGTTCATCAATCGATAGGCTGTTGTAATGGAAACTATTGCACGCTTTTTTAATGAAAACAAAGTTAGTCTAGTCACATTTGCTCTACGGTTAGGACACGGCGGCCGTAGGCTCCCGAAATCGAAAGACAACTGCGACGGCCGCAGAGGATCTGCTATGGCCACAGGGTCACCCTAGGGAGTATCTCTATTTTTCACAGGCTGTAGGGGTCGCCGTGGGATTATAGCGCGGAGTTATACATTTTTGTTATTCCCAGGTTCCAAGCTACGAAAGCTTGCAAAGAGGTCACACAAACAAAAAAATATGATTATTTTCTGCTTTATTTACTATTTATAAAGGGAAAAAAAATCTTCAAGACAACTCCAAGGTTCTATTAATAATACGCTGTCCTGATAAAAAAAAAATTGATTTTTATAATTACTATCACCCTATTAACAGCCCTACCGGATTCCATGTGCGCATGCGCTGGTTTCCTTTGGGAGTGCGCATGCGCATGTTTCCTTCGCGAGCTAAATCTGGGCTCGCTATAGCGCTAGGGTAAGAAAAAATAAGACGCCACCAGCCCAGCCCAGCCTAAGCACTTAGCATTTTTTCACCGGGTCTCCTAATGTAATGATCACGCCATCTTTGGGTGGCAGCATGCGCGTATGCAGGGGAAGGAGGGGGGGGGGGGGAGGGGGGGGGAGGGGGTGGTTAAACCCCCTTTGAGTTTTTTGTATGTATATGTTTTATGTATGTTTTTTTAGAACCCCCCCCCCCCCCAGCCCCCCCCCCCCCCCCGCTTATTCAGCGGCTGGCTGAGTCGTTGCGATTTTTTGGGACTCCAAAAAAAAAGAAAAGTGTACGCTTAACCCCCCCCCCCCCCCCCCCCCCCCCCCGCTTATTTAGCGGCTGGCTGAGTCGTTGCGAAATTTTGGGCCCGATTTTAAACCCTCCCCCCCCCCCCCCCCTTTAAAAAATCATGCGTACGCCACTAGGTGGCAGCAAGTAACAAGTTGGTGTGGTGGAGATCAAAATTAAATAGGCCATATTGTAGACTACCCTAACATTTGTTAATGCAACCGTTTGTGAACAATGTGACTGTGGGAATGCTGCGGCAGCCCTATAATTGCTATTGGACGTAGATATTGTAGACCCCACGGCCGCGGCGGCAAACGAAGCACACGTAACCGCGTTTCACCATTCATTTGATAATGATATAGGAGTGAGTTGTATAGTGATTAATTAGTGATAAACATGTAACTATAGGCCTAATTTATATTCATTCATTGAATTTACAGATGTGGAACAGGATTCCTCTACAACCATGACACCGAATGGCAGTGAAATGGGTCTCTCCCAGCCTGCCACATATGGTAAGTTAAGTTGCAAGTTACTATTAACCTTCAAAATGTTTACCTTATAGATTTGATCATTTTCTATTTAATTCTTCTAGGCTTAAGTGTATATCTTTCCATTGTCTCTTAGACAGGAGAGTCATAATGTATAAATCAGTAACACGATCGTAAATACTCCCGATAGATTACCCCAGGCAATCTTCAATAGCCTTGTGCGTCACCTAGTGATGAGTGTGGTGCTTGACAATCACGGATTGCGTAATCAGAACATAATTTGTATTGAATATATTACGAGGTCGATATTAGTATTATATTATATTATATATTATATAGGTATTGAAATTCTCCTCGAGGTGATTTAATAAACTTTTCTCCCATCTTGTCCGGTATATTATTGTCACCGGTCAGTGACAGAAACAGTGAATGTTCACATTGATACGGTCTATCATAATTGGGATTTCGTACGGTTTCCAAACCGTCCTAATCTTAGTCACGAACCTTCCTTTTATACGGTACACATTACACATTGATATGCTATTTGATTTTATGTTTGCGGCTGTCTGTCTTTTTTTAAGGTTCCAATATTATTTCTTACCCAGGTTTAATTGGATTCCTCTCCGTTGCAGTTATTGGTATCCTTTTGGGTTGTATCTTCATGACATTAATGGTGCGGAAGTACAGGTATGCCTCATAGCAAAGCACGTTACATTGGTATTGCATTTAGCTTCTTTTTTGGGACTGAAAGAGAAGGTTGAGTTCTGGAAATTGTAAACAATAATTTGTGAGATTTGAACGTTTATTTATGTCAGTTTGAAAGAATATCACAGGATGTATGTCACCTGAAAGGGGTTGCCCTTCAATAACTCTTATTTTCGAAACAATACGAGAAATGGCATAAAAGTCTCGGCCCGTATTCAATAAACTTCAAAGATTTATTAGTCAAAACTCCAGGATCTAGATCCAAAATCCACTCTTAATAGGCTACCAATACTTTTCTATCAAATAACTTCAAAGAGCCCCATATGGCTTTTTTATGCTGCGTTTAGAGTCCATGAAGTTAGCACTTGCAACGGCCGGTCAGTTCTTGTATTAAGGATACCGTTTACATATTCTCCTGCTAGCCTAAACTGAATCAAATAACTAAATCTAACCTTTTTCAGACTCATAATATACACAAAATGTTGTCTTAGCTAATATTATGCCGATAACACATAAATCCCTGTCTCCACATTTTCACTCCAAGGACCAGGAGATAATTTCTTTGCAACATTTAGTTCATAATTTACAAGTATAGTCCTGCAGGCTATATACAGGCTATGCCTATAGCTAAGCTAGCATAGCGCTGTATGCATGGCATGCATGTCAACTGATAACCTGAGCTGCATTTCGTACGTTTTATTTTCATTCCATTTGATCGAAAGCCGAAGCGACATTGCGTTCCAATCCCAAGATAGTCCTCTATTGAAACAGCCTCAGAAGTATCCTTACATTTAGGGTAGAATCATTACGTATTTCATTTGTATAAGAATACGACAAGCTAGTTAAGCACTTTCCCTTAATTAGATAAAATCTGAGAATATCAACTACCTCCTAGGGGAAAATTCTTAGCCCCCTAATGCATTTATAGAATACGCATTTTTGCTAAGACTTTTCTCTGAGCAAAAAGATAAGAGAAAGTAAAGAATTGTCATGATTAAGAAGTTTAATGAATACGGGCCCTGGAATCTTTTTAATTCTTTGTTAAAGCCGACAGATTTTAAGATTCTTTGGTTGGTAGCAAAAGGCAATACTACATTATTTTTTTAGGCCTTATTTTAATTGATGCTAGACAGTTTCTTCCACAATTTCAATGTCATTAACTTTATATTTTAGCATAAATATATAGGTAACTAGAGAAAATGCTAACTCTCTTTCACTTTTATCTTTTTGTCCCAGTTAATTGCCTTATAAAGGAAATAAGGTCTATATGTACTGTCTTGTGTAATTGGGTTTTCTACATATACAGGAGATCAGCAAATGAGGCTAGGAGTCAGCAGCAAGGGACAGTGAAACAAAACTGTTACAACGGACCACAATCTGGTGAGGAAGGTTGCTTGGAACTTAACATTGTCCCTCCCAAGCTACCAGGGGGGTAGTCACGTGATCAGGGTGAATTATACGAAACGCCACGACATGCCGACGATGAAGATACTTACGAAAATATTAAGATCTAAGAAGAAGAAAAAAAATCTAGTAGTACTACTATTGCTCTTCTTTTCTCCCTTTACCTCTCCCCTTTCCATTTCTCTACTCTTATCACTCTTCCTACCTCTCTACCCGTCTGTCTTTTATGTTTTACCTCCTTTTCTCTCTCTTTTAGTTTTCTTTCTCTGTTCTGAAAATACATTTTGAAGAACAACGTAATTCTTTGACCATGTTAATCGTTCTTTATATTTTCCATTTGCTTTGTAATTCAATTTATGTTTAATTATTTGAACCTGCAACATTTAACTTCTGTTCAATGCATCATATCTCTGATTTGATGCATTTCTTTATGTTCAATTTGAATGTATTAAATCAATATTTACTATGCTTTTATTTACTTTGTACAAAATTCTGCATTTTCGCAATTTTCTTAAAGAATAATTTAATATGGAGCATATGTGTGATTATTACGCTAGATTATTTAAATTTAATCTAAATGATGGTGGTCTTTTTTTTTTTTTTTTTTTTTTTTTACTTCCACGTTTGCTTATGCGTTCTCTTATATACAACAAAAATATATATATCTAGATTGATGTATTAAAGGTTGCATAAGAGCTCGGTATGAACGCGTTTAATAGGACATATATTCAGGATTTTCTCTAGAAACGTCCTTTCGTTAAAGATTGTGAAAGATTATCTTTAAAAAGGTAGTACTTTAGACTTAGTTTCCCATTTACTGTAGATACGTCTTGTCGTAAAGATTGTGAACGATAACGAAAAGAAATATAGGTAGTATACTCTATGATGAAACTTGTAAATACAGCAGCTCTACATGTACAAATGCTTTTTGAAATGGTGAGAAAAGATGGAACCTTGGTTAGATGTACACAATCAATCACATAGCATAACCGTCATAGGTAAGGCATACTTTGTGTTCCTTCTATTTACTTTATACTGTTACCATCAAAAACATCTTGATGTTTTGTTTCAAAGTAATCATAAAGATGTTTGTTATGTGTAATCATGATGCAATGTAATGACATAATTTTCCACTGGTATTTAACATTTCATCTAAAAGCTAATGCATTGAGTTTGACCGATACACACATATCTATCGATCTATAGGCTATATAATAATCGAGTTCGTAAATAGCTCTGGACCGCATGACCCCAAAATATCCCCAGATCTTAGACGCTGTGCATTTTAGAATAATCACCTGCCAAAGTGATGGGGGTGCTTTATGAATACCTTTTGTTTGCCTCTTGAGAAGAATACTTCCACCTGTGTATCAAATAAATGTACTGTTGGTGCATAAATAAATACTGATAACATAACTTTCATTAGCACGATCCGAGTATTCGTCTCAATGGTTTTACAATTTGGGTACGAATGACCTTTATCTGCCCATGCGCAAATCCTAATTACGAACTCGCTTATTATTATATATATATATATATATATGTACAATGTGGAAGGAAATAAGAGCATAACGGTTGCGTGCTTCAATCTAAGTTCATATTGCTGTTTAACCTCCTGTCATACAGTTGACTACTTATTCAAACCCCTTGCAAATTTAACGGGTCCCCTCCCCCTTTTTTCTTAACTAAAGAATGAAAGGTGGACTGGTTGAATGACAGCCTTTGTCGAATGCTTCCAGATGTAAGCTTTAATATATCACATTCTCAAGAAACACAAACCGCGACGAATCAATCTTTCACATACTTAACAAAATACAAAACTTTGTAAGGGTACGAATGATTTAGTTGTTGACTGTATCGGTATATCCATATATTATATACTCTGACATAATGTATTTCTTGCAAAGCCTTATTTTAATGTACACCATCTACTCAGAGACTAATTGAATGTAAGCATCATTATATATATATATATATATATATATATATATATATATATGATTAGTACTCAAGATTATTTTGATTAACCGAAAAGGATAAACGCTTTTGTTTGTGCGTGGTATATTCTTAAAAATAAGCTTTCTAGATTTAGGCATTTAGGGTGCATAAGAGCTCAGTATAATCATTTTGAATGGAGGTACGAATGATTTAGTTGTTGACTGTATAGGTATATTCCTATATTATAAACTCTGACATATGTATTTCTTGAAAAGCCTGATTTTAATATGCACCATGTACTCAGAGACTTATTGAATGTAAGCATCATTATATACAGGCTCGTACGCAGAATTTTTTCAAGGGGGGGGGGGGGGGGGGGGGAGGGGCTTTAACATTTATAAATCGGGCCGAAAATTTCGCAACGACTCAGCCAGCCGCTGAATAAGCGGGGGGGGGGGGGGGGGGGAGGGGGGAGGGGGGGGGGGGGTAAGAGGAGGACATTTTTTCTTTTTTTTTGGTCCCCAAAAATCGCAACGACTCAGCTGACCGCTGAATAAGAGGGGGGGGGGGGGGGGGGGGGGGGGGGGGGGGGGGGGGGGGGGGGGGGGGGGGGGGGGGGGGGGGGGGGGAGGGGGTATATAGAGGACACTTTTTTTTTTTTTTTTTTCCAAATTTGAAAATTTGATATTTTGCTCCGTTGGGGGGGGGTAATGTCAGCTTTTTTAGGTCAGCCAGGGGAATATATATATATATTTTTTTCAATAAATAAAATTTAAAAAAAAAAAAAAAAATCAAAAAAATCAAAAAGGGGGGGGGGTTTAAAACCCCCTAACCCCCCCCCCCCCCCCCCCCCCCTGTGTACGCGCCTGATTATATATATGATTAGTACTCAAGATTATTTTAAATAATCGAAAAGGATTAACGCTTTTGTTTGTGCGTTCTATATTCTTAAAAATAAGCATTCTAGATTTTGGCATTTAGGGTGCATAAGAGCTCAGTATAATCATTTTGAATGGAGGTACGAATGATTTAGTTGTTGACTGTATACGTATATTCATATACTCTGATGTATTTCTTGAAGAGTCTGATTTTAATATGCACAATCTACTCAGAGACTAGTTAAATGTAAGCATAAATATATATATATATATACATATATGATTAGTACTCAAGATTATGTTAATTAACCGGAAAAGGATTAACGCTTATGCTTGTACGTGATATATTCTTAAATCAAAGCTTTCTAGATTTAGGCATTTACGGTGCATAAGAGCTCAGTATATTCGTTTTAAATGGAGGATCATCAATAGTGATCTGTCAGTTTATGACAGATTCAGTGACCCATTCAAAATTCTATATCAAGTGTCTCTCCAAGTTTCTCTCCAAGTTCCTCGGAGGATATATACCAAGATTTCCATACGTCTGAGGGTGTAAGCACCATGCAACAACTTCTCATACGAGATTCAAGAGCTATTTCAATATACCAATGAGTTCCGACTGGTCCTCATTTTCAGTAATAAGAAGATGGAAATATTGAAACATGACCTGGATCTGCACATTACAAATTTCCTCTTTTTCAGATAAAGTTCATTACATTTGTTAGGTACTCTGGACTTCAAAATGTTGTAACAAGAATAATAAATAGAAAGAAATAAAGAAAGCATTCTTCCACGGCTACATGTTTTCTCTTTTCTATAAACTACTCTTCATATATATTCATGACAAGATAAAAATAAAAGGTTTTGAACTGCTGGTGCAAGTTATGATAACCGTGTAGGGTACTGGTAAGTCACAATGAAATAATTTCTGGTTTTGAATGAACTGCTTGGTTTTATGAGCTGTGATAACAAAATAAAAAATAAAACAAGATTGCAGAGTATCAGCATTTAATCATTCCAAGGTTATTACAGTTTCGGTAAAATCAAATGACATTGATGCGTAATATTCACTTTGACACATAATACAAATAATAATAAAAAAAAACAATTTATTTATTTATTTATTTATTTATTTCATTTCCAGGCAAGATGATAACATACAAAATATCACAAGGTTAACAAATGATAGAACATACTGTAAACATAATGATATTTAGCACCAGCCAATGCCTGAGGATCACCTAAAAGAATTAAAAAAATTCTGTCGAGAGGCTCTCCACATTGGCTGGTGCATACATAAAACAAAATATAAAGATAAGGTCAACATAATTTATAAATGAATGTGTAACTAAAACTAACGGTAATATACATGTAGATCAAATACTATTAGGATTATTTTAAAGAAGGATTCGAAAAAGAGCTGTTCAAACTATGCATGTATGATAAATGCAGAAAATTGTCTGTTTATACAGTCATGTGGATACGGTAATATTGGAAATTAGCAAAACTGTATAACATTATGAATTTGAGTTGATTTGATTTGAAGTTATCCAAATTATGGAAAATTATTATTGATGATTGAAAGTTATCCAAATTGGGAGACATTATTATCGATTTATAGACAAATTTAAAATACATAGTAATCAAAGGTAGAAGAATGTGATAGAACACATTGATAGAGGAAGTACATCAAATAAGAACTTAATAATAACAACATATGCATTAAGAAATTAATAAAACATATCAAAATGCAGAAAACTGTCTGTTTATACAGTCATAGTGAGAAGGATGTGATAGGACACATTGATAGAGAAAGTACATTAAATAAGAACATAATAATAACAACATACGCATTAAGAAATCAATAATACATATCAAAATGCAGAAACTGTCTATTTATACAGTCATATATGGATACGGTAATATTGGAAGTTAGCAAAACTGTATAACATTATTATTAATAATTTGATTTCATTTGAAGTTATCCAAGTTATGGAAAAATATTATTGATATGATTGGAAGTTTTACAAATTGTGGAACATTATTATTGATACATTGTATGTTTGGAATTTATCAAAATTGGGGAACATTATTATTGATTCCTATACAAATTAAAAAGACATAGTAATCAAAGTAAGAATGATGTGATAGAATACATTGATAGAGAACGTACATTAAATACGAACTTGATAATAACGACATACGCATTAAGAAATCAATAATACATATCAAAGTGTGAGTTATTCTATGATAGAGAAGAAAAGAAGAAGGGAAAAAAAAAAAAAAAAAAAAAAAAAAAAGCAAGCTAGTATGCTTCTACAAGGGGAGGCAATTCAAATAGGAACTTTCGGAGCACATTCAGAAAAGGAAGGACATTGGTACCAAGACACAAGTCTCTGTCTTCCTCAGAGAGGTGTTCCCAAAATCTGGGAAAAACATAAAAACAAGAAAATCTCAAGCTATTGCATCTTGCTAATTCATGATTGAAAACAAGTGTATGGATTCTTCTATGACTTGGGACTGGTAGCATATATTCAGGCATGTCATAAATTCTGTGTAAGCTCTTAATTACAAATGACATTGATAGGTATACAAGTATGTTATACAGAGGGGGCATGTTAAGGCGAGACAGTCGTTCCGTGTATGATAAGGAATTAGCAACTTCGTAAGGGAAACAGAATCGGGTAAAACGCCTTTGAACAGCCTCGATAGCTCTGATATGGTTCTTTTGATGAGGGAGCCATGCTGGTATGCCGTACTCAATCACAGGTCGACATAAGGAACAAAAGAGTTTTGTGAGAATAGCTGAGTTTCTAGATTTTACGGTACGTCGGATAAACCCACAGAGCATAGAACATCTGTTAATAACACATTGAATATGGTTTTTCCAACTCAGATCTCGCGAAAAAGTAAGTCCTAAATATTTATACGACTGAACTACATCTAAAGGATTTCCGTCAGTGGAGTAAACAGTAGTAATTAATTTACGGGATCTAGTTATGTGCATGACTTTGCACTTAGATGAGTTCAGGACCATGCCATTGTCAATACACCACACAAGTATATTATTCAAGTCAGTTTGCAATAAATTCGGGTCATTGTCGGTATAAATTTCCCGATACAACACTGTGTCATCAGCATATTGTGGGAGGGGGGATGAAACAGTGTCAGGTAAGTCGGCTGTAAAATAATTAAACAAGATCGGTCCAATAACGGAACCCTGTGGCACACCGGAAGGAACTTGTTTCCAATCCGATTTTACCCCTTCAAACAAGACACACTGTTGTCGATCTGAGAGAAAAGAACGTATCCAACAAAGCAATTTGCCGCAAACGCCATAATTGTGCAGTTTCTGAATAAGTTTGAAATGATTTACCTTGTCAAAAGCTTTGGACCAGTCCAAGAAAATTGCATCAACTCTTGGCGGCTTGGACTGGTCCAAAGCTTTTGCCCAATTTGAAAAGAGGGTGACGGCTTGTGTTGTACATGACCGCTTCGGGAGGAAACCGTGTTGGGAATCAGGAATGATCTTGTAACTTTGTGAATGACTTAGAAGCTTAACCACAATTAGGCGTTCAAGCATTTTACAAGGTATTGAGCAAAGCGATATAGGGCGATAATTTTCAATCCGTTTACGGTCACCGCTCTTGTGGAGCGGAGTCACGTAAGCTAGTCTCCAAGACCTGGGTACCGAACCAAGCTTCAGACTTAAATTGAAGATTTTGTTAGGATTGGAGTAATAGCAACGTCAGCAAGTTTGAGAAAGTTTGGGGATATGCCATCAGGACCAGGGGGCTTGTTAACTTTCAATCTTACTATTTCCCTAAGAACATCTCCCTCACTTATCTCAAAACCTTTCAGAGGGGTCATTCCAAAATGGGACACACACGACTCATAAACGTCATTCCCTGTTTCTGACTGTAGTGCAGAAAAATTTCCTACAAAATGATTGTTAAAAGCCTGCGCAATCATTGGTACAGATTCGACCTGTTCATCATTGTATGTAAAGGATGATACATTAGATTTCTTCCTTTGAGAGTTCACGAAAGACCAGAATCTTTTAGGATCACGAGCCGAATTCAAAGCCAAGGATTGCAGATAATCATTATAAGACTGTTTAGTAAGTCTGTTCATATCCTTGTTCAGTTTTTGAAATTTCTCCCATAATGATCTGTTATGTTTATCAGAAATCGCTTTGTGATAGGCACGTTTCTTTTTCCGGGAGAGATGGACGATGTCTGCGGTGATCCATGGCTTGCGTCGCCGACCTTTTGCCTGGACAGAGGGTACTACATCACTAACGACCGCATGCAATAGCATTGTAAAGTTATCCCATGTGGCATCAATATCATTTTCATCGACGAAGAGGTCCCAAGGAATTGATTGAATTGATCTTTGAAAGTCATGTTTGTCTGCCTTGTGGAACTGCCAAAACGAGCGAGGCAGTGATTGCGTTCTAGAACAGAGTGTTAGGTCAAACTGAACTGAATCGTGATCACTCTTTCCAATACCTGGACCGGGGCAGATGTTAGCAATTAGATCAACGTTATTGCAAAACACAAGATCTAGGATAGAATCACGTTGGTTATTTCCTCGTCTTGTTGTGAACTGTACAAGTTGGGACAGACCAAAAGAGGAAGTAATATTCAGGACTTCATCAGAAATTTTGTTGAGCGCTATTGAGTTTCCATCTGTATCAGTGGAGAGATGTAGATTGAAATCACCAGTGAGAATAAGCGCTTTAAACTTGTGAATATGAGGAGCTATCCTATTGAGTGAAGAACTCAGAGCCTCACAGAAATGTTTAGGACTGGAAGAGGGAGGTCTGTACAGAGTTCCAAACAGGATTTTTCCCTGGCTATTAGGGAGAGTGATTTGCGTCCACAACAGCTCGCAAAATTTAGAGTTTGGATCATCATGCGGTATTTCAAAATCGTCACGACGCAAGGAATCAAGAGTTTTGTTGCAACCAAAGAGAACCCCTCCTCCATTACGGTTTCTGTCTCTCCTGAATATCTGATATTCAGGAGGAAGTATTTCGGTGTCAAGTATACAATCACTTAGCCATGTTTCTGTGATGAAGAAAATGTCTATGTTGTCAGTTACAGCAAGTGTCTTCAAATCAAGAACTTTGTTCACTATACTTCGGGCATTCAGAAGGGCGCAGTGAAATTCGCGTTTAGCGTCTATACAGTTTTGCGGGCCAGGATTAGGGTGAATATCACCCGAAAGTTGTAACTGAAAAGTCGCTGAAGAATTCGGATAATAACAGATTCTTTTGCCATAGTGTCCACCAAAAGTAGTGTTTACAGTATCAAGTGGGAGCCTTGTGCTTTTGCTATGTATGTACAATGTATAGTAGCGTTCACATTCAGCACTTGCTTCACAAAGTTCCAAACACATCACACAAAAAAGCACAAAGGTGGTCAGCTTGACCAATTCCATTGTCAATGTTCTAGGTTCTTTGTGTCCTAAGAATGAACGGATGAGCGAACCTTTTTAGATACTCCACACTACAAGACTATATAGAACATGGCTACACTCACTGTCTCCAAGGAAATATTTGCACACAAGCTCACCTAGAAAATCGTTAAAACTAGGCCAAAAAGTCACCAAAAGTCACCAAAAGTTGTCCTGTTTGATCCTTGACCATATAAAAACACTTGGTCAACAACTCAAAATCACAGCACTTCCAAATGTACACACAAAACATGAGAAAGAAGGAGAGCAAATTTTCAAGTGTAGTGCAGTGGGGTTTTTTTATGGCAGAGCAGAGAATCAATTCTCTGCGCATATCAATTTATATTCACATCTAAAAGGTGCTCTCTATTAAAGTTCTAAATTATTTATTGATTCCTTTTGCGTCGTTCAAGAGAATTCACCAACCTTGAATATATTAGAAAAAGACTATTCAATATTAGAATATCTTTGCCTGGAGGATATTTCTTTAAAAAATAAATTTGTATTCGTTCTTTGGCGTGACGCACCCTCTATTAACGGAGCTATGTCTCATTTGCATGCCCCCCAAAAATGAAAAGGTTAAATTCCAACAGCATTTGAAAGACATTAACAATTTAGATCTTCCCTCAAAAGAAAAGGGCTTGAAAATGGCCTTTAGTGTCGAATCGACTTAAGTGATTGCAATCACCTAAGTAATTGTCCGATTTCAGACCTTTTTACCGAATGATCGTACGTTTTATGCTGTACAAAGATTCAGTCAATTTAATTTTGGCCATTACACGTAGTGGGTTATCGATGTAGACAAATGCTTATGTAACTGTACAGGTCATTGTATGTATGTTATTTCCAAGGAAACAAAGATGTCAGTCTGTCACTCAATAGTGTCTGATAGTGAAGTCTAGAAGGTTAACGGGTTTCCTTGCATAATTTGAATACTAGGACACTGCTTATGTTTAAATTTTACATATAGGACATACATGACATATTCATAATTCCTGCAAAGTTCTACAGAATTTGGCTGCAAAAGGGCCACAATACCTTTAAGGAAATGAATTGAAAGGAAGCTGGGCTATATTATGGAGTTAACCGTTACAGAATATAACAAACCTCAAATGTTGAAAATGAGATATTTACCGCATGCCATTTTCAGCAAAAATATCTTGAACTGAAATTATATTGCGTGTAAAGAACTCCTCATCAAAAATATTTCTTTTTTTCAATAAGAAATTGTTATTGTTAAAATAGTATAAACCCAATACACACACACACACACTGCAAAAGGGTTACCTGACCTGGGCCTCGTCTTACAAAGAGTTGCGATCGATCAAAATCAATCGCAGTTCCTCCAATCAATCGCAAGTTTGCAGTCTCCTATGTCTTATGTATATAGTTCATATCGATTGATATCAACTCTTTGTAAGACGGGACTCTGGTATGAGGGGCTATCTCGAAAACATCAATAGAGGGCAGCTGTCGTAACTTGTGGATAATTGGAATATGGCGCTGAATATGGAAAGTTGTTTTTTAAAGCTGAATCTTTGGTCCATTTCTCGCCTCACTCACACCGCCAAAAGCTTCCAAATTGAGCTGACTGCCTGCTCAACAAAGAATACGTCCGACGTGTATCAAAATCATAGGTGCAGTGTACAGTATACTTCGTGCAGGGTGCGTGTCATGGATTTACACGAAATAACACCCTGCAGGTTAAATAATTATTTTACGCTCTTTAACAAAGACTTAACGCTTTGTAGCAAAAATATATGATCGTACTTGAAGGTACATCAACCGCAAGATTGATCCCAGTTTTCTTCATTTTGGCCTTAGAAATTGAAGGTATGTTGTGATATGCGCTAGTATTATTGTAGTATTATAATAATCAAGGAAGGTTCTGTATACTCTGTACAAATTTATGTGTAATTTGATTCTCGGATAAGAATGTGTTCAGATTGCCCGTTTCTTGGCATTGGTACTCGGTCATAAGCCGTGGAAGTTGAGTGTGGAAAGCATGTTTTATGTTAACACTTATCAACAAAGTGTAAGTAGATGATGAAACTTGCTGTAATTATTTCCCATGCGTTTTAGGAACCTGCTTTAACGAATCTTAAGTGTTAATTAATT
This sequence comes from Strongylocentrotus purpuratus, assembly GCF_000002235.5. Taxonomy (NCBI): domain Eukaryota; kingdom Metazoa; phylum Echinodermata; class Echinoidea; order Camarodonta; family Strongylocentrotidae; genus Strongylocentrotus; species Strongylocentrotus purpuratus. The sequence goes on from NW_022145598.1 coordinate 26,530,848, forward strand.
GGCAGTTTATCTTTAATATTGGGACTATATTACCTTCGTCTAGGATAGGATTTGATTACAATTGATTGTGTTGCAAAACCAACACAAAACCTAGCTTGGCCAGTTTCGCCATAATACTCGTAAAAGTGCGCTAGTGGGAAAGTTTACACATACTAGTGTAGTATTTAGATATATGTAGATGCCTCATTAATGTATGTAGAGGACAAAGGCAGCCAGTTTAGCCTTTACTTAAATTAACAATGCCTTTACTCCTATGTGTTAATAGAATGTGCACATAACATGTTATGAGTTCAATATTATCTTTATATTTCACTTTTTTTGTCTTATATCAAATTGATATCAAGAATATTTTCAGTCATTCATTAAATGCAAATAACAATTTACTGGTGCCATTAACTTTCTTTTTGGGAGTCGTTAATAATAAACGAAAGAGGGAGAGAGATATTGTACAGGACAAATTCAAACTGATTGTAAACTTGCCTAATACCCCAATGTGGGTGACATGAGAAAAAAATTGTCATTGTCATTGGTTGCTCGCTGATGATTGCCATGCATGATGTGTATGGGGCTAGCGTGTCAAAAAATGTGCGCACACGGGATGTCCAGCGGAGTGATATTATCCAAGAATGTGGGTGATTCGCCACAGGCGAAGCCTTGTATCAGTCGCTTGCATTAATTTAGAAATAAGACTAAAGACACCCTGTATGTAAAGGATTATTGTATTATTGAATTTGTTCCAAAGAAAGATAACATATTTAATTTTTACAAGGAAAAACAAAGAATCATTTCTTATTAAAAAAAAACAGTTGTGTCATAGGGATTCCTGTATTGCATGGAGACTTAGATTTTACTCTTTGTTTATCTTTTTTTTTAATACAGGAATCATGCACAGTTGTAGAATACTCACCACTGCCAAGATGCTTGTAATCACCAAGTTTGGACCTAGTTTTAAGGGACATTGAAGGAAGCTTTATACCAAGTGAACGCCCTCTTTGTGGTAATTTAGACAACGTGTCAAAGTTTTAAACGATCTTTGATATGACAGTGTGGTTCAAAATTAAGCGCGTAAATTTCATAGCTCGCTGGCAAACGTTGAACCTATGAGAAGCTGAAAACAGGTAACATGCAATTCAAAACAAGAGCACCAAGCTGCTGTCAAAGGTTAACGGCAAACTGCGCATGTTCGTATACTCGATTCAAATAAACATATTTTTTTTCTTCTTTAAGACGGTGTCCTTAAAAAAATCAACAATGCTTTTTTAAATATTATAAAATAGCTTTTACCTTGTAACACACAATAACAAGGAAAAAACCCGCACGACATTTTAGATGCTCGAAAATCTGGTATATCGGGATTGGCTTCAATTGTCTTAACAAGATGAGGAAACCTGACGTATTCAGAATGATTGGTTTGCTTCTTTGTATGCAAGTGATGGCATCCGCATATGCTGTTGGTGAGTTACAACTCGCATTGTTGGTGTGTTAAGTATGGTACAAAGCATATAAATCCTACAATTCTTAAAGGGGCATGTTCCCCGTATTCCAGAGGGCGTTCAAAATACGTACCCGCTGGCGGACGGTGCTAGCTGCCTATTGACATCAACAGAATACGGTTCTTACGCAGATGGCATGTTCCGAATGCCCGGACAATGCCGATTATCGCATACATGTGCCGAAGTAATACCAATCGCAGTTCGGCTCTAAGATTCGGCTGCTGTTTCCGCCCACTTTCGTGACGTCGCGATCGGCAGCAATCAGCTGGCTTGGCGAAGGCAGGCCAGGCCGCGCGTACTTTGATTGACAGCTGTATGCACATTAGAAGTCGACCTTCGGAACCAAGATGGCGATGAATAGAGCAGCGATAACTACACTGGCGGGAACATGCCCCTTTAAAGTAATCACCCGAAAAAATCAAACTGTTTTGGACTGATGCGAAATTCATACCATTGCGAAGGGGAAGCCTTACTGATGAAATATAACAACTTCCCTCTTTAAAATATGTTTGGGGCCCGCAGTAATCATCTCTCAAAAATATAAATTTTGTGATCCAGATTTTCTGCCTTCGGCAGTCCTCCGTGATGTCACATGCGAGACACAGCTAGCCACAAAATTGCATTTTTACGCCTTTCCATGATATATATATAGATTGATTTTTCAGAAAATTATTCGTGTTTTTAAAGAGAAAATCTTTCCATCCATATATAATTTGTCCATAATCATCAGTTGTCGTGAATTTTCTTCCGGTGACTACTTTAAAGGGACTTGGTAACCGTGACATTGTCCAGATGAGAGAAAATGGTGCTAAGGTAGTGACTTCAATGCTAGATGTACAATTAAAGATAATCTTAAAGCTTGAGTGAAAACAGACCATTATTAACGATAAATTGGGAAAAAATCTTTCGATCGACTCCTTAATTTTCCCAACTATATTATTCCAATTTAATTATATTCTAAGTGAATGTAAATCGTCACAAAGCAAATATTTGGCTCTATATACCGTTCCAGACATTTAAGTGTTAAAAGATTTTTTAAAGTCTGTCTTATGTCTTATTTTCATAAAAAAACGGTTAGGAAAATTCAAAAATGATGGGGAGAATTTACTGTTAGAGGGTGTTGCACAGTGATGCCTTCAAAGAAAACCATAAATATCTTTGTGGTTTGAGATTTTTTTCTTCAGGATTTGTTTACATGTAAGTGGGTTAGTACAGTAGAAAGAATATATTAAGTAACATTTCATCCATAAATGACGCAGTTATTTCATCAACCTTCAACAATGTTACCGAGTCACTTTAAGGGGGACTGCGGAGAATAGGTACATATATTTTCATGTGTATTATTATTCGGTGCGAATGTACACTTCTAGTAATTTTCTCTTATTTTGTTGCAACATACCCAGGATAACAAATCACCGTTATGTTTAACCTTTTCTTTCAAAGCCATGTGTTGTTCTTGTTTTTTAATCAGATGACGATCAAGCCTATTACTTTTTGTTTAAGTTAAATGCATTTGTATTTATAAGAGAGGGCGAAGCAGCTAGAATAATACATTTGTATTATGTTTAAAAAAATCTAACCTAAATTTATCAATTATTACGGTTAGCAAGTGAAATATATGATAAAGAGAAATTATCAGCGATTGAGAGAAATAAAACTATTGCTACTACTATATATTTTTTTCATTTCAAATGAACTGTTTTTCGTCCTCCCCGGATTTATGGGATAAAAATTTTGCAATAAATTATGTTCTAATACTAAATCACATACATAAGACTTACTCGAGACCGACGACCAACCGAACGAACTATATAGTACCAATCTAGTCAATAATCGGGGTCCTCTTTTTTGTGTGTGGGGGAGGGACTGTGAGTTTCAACTGTTATTAATGCCTAAAATGTCTAGTCTTTTGGCAAATCGTGTCCCAGTGGGTTTAAAAATGGAATTTTTGCAGCCCGTTTGGATACCTGGTGAAATTCCATCATCTGCATATCTATCGAACCGGGCATAATGAAGGACTAAATTAAATAACTGTTCTGAGTAATATTGATATATTAGTTATTGAATGGTTCTTCCATGTATGCTGTTCGTCATAGATTTAAAAGGAAAAATAAAAAAATAACTGTCTTGTGTGCTTAAGTATTAAGATTGGCACAAAGTTCTGATTGTATGATCAGGATTTTCATTGCAAAAACACTACCTCCTCGCCTTAAAATGAGATGCCTAACTTGTACACTATTATCTTTGTTGCTGGTAAAATAAAAAGCAAATACTATCATGTTTTCCTAGTTGTATCAAGAGTTTAATGATGATTATAACATATTATGAAATATTTTTAGATAAACCTCCACCTCCTCCTCATCCGAGCCCCTCCCCCGCCCCTATTTCCAGACCACGCTCTCTCTCTCTCTCTCACTTTCTTTATTTATCTGTCTATCTCTCTATCTGACCCCTATTTCTCACATTTTTGTCTCTACCATCCATCTATCTATTTCAAATCTCCTGATTATATCGTTCCAACTTTAGTTCTGGCTCTCATTCCATCCTCCCTCCTCTCTCCCTTTCTTTTTCTCCGGCTGCTATTAAACCATTCTTGTCTCTCCCTTTCTCTTTTATTACCCTCTTTATATTACTTCCCTTCCTCTTCGTCCTCCCCCTCTCCCTCTCTACCCTGTGTTCTATCTCAAACTGTTGCCCCTCTCGTCCTTTTCTCTCTGTCTCTGTCTGTCTCTTTCTCTTTTTCCCAATTGCACCTATTTCCTTTTTTCTCTTCCCGTCTACCTTTCTTCTTTCCCTTTTATTCTATTTTTCTCCAAATAATTCCCATTTCCATTTTCTCACCTCTCTTACCGGGGTTCACCCCCTCCATATACATTATTTTTTATTCAGTCATTAATAACTCATTAATCCAGACGTTATGTTATGTGCAGTGGACATTGCTCTATTTGTCCATAGAAGCCCATGGGAGGTGTTGTTGAAAGTCTACAAAACTGGTATTGTTTGAATGTCTATAAAACTGTATTCATTAAAACATCAGATCTAGAAGCATGCGGAATACTTTACAAAAACTCCCAGCTAGCAAGCTGGCGTCGGGCCGATGTCGGGAGTCATCGGCAATATCGCGTTCGGCAAACTGATGTCGGGTCGAAATAAGACCAATGTCAGAAAGTAGTAAGTATTAAGAAAGTTAGAAAACAGTAAGCCGATGTTCAGCCGACGTCCATTATCCGACCAATTTATGACATCACAAAGTTGATATTTTGCTGACATCACGCCAATGTCATGAAGTGGTTGTGATCAAGTATGTTGGTAAATGGTAACAAAATTGATGATGGACCGACGTCATACAATACGACCAATTTATGACATCACAAAGCTGACATTGGGCCGACATTACGTTAATGCCAGAAAGTGGTTGGAATCAAGTAGGTCGGTAAACGGTCAGAACAATGACGTTGGTACGACGTCATCAATCCGACCAAATTATGACGTCACAAAGCTGACGTTGGGTTGACCAAAAAGGTCAAGCGTTTTTCCTTTACGAACAAGTTTCTCGATCTCAATTTTGAACAAAACTCGCACTCAAACAAGTTATGGAACCAAGTGAATAAAATTTGACTTACATAAACGGAACTAATTCTTTTACCAGCGTCAAAGTCTCAGCCAAACTCTGGATCCCTAGGTTACACGAGCCAGTCACTGATTGACTTAGAAATAGATAGTATATATATATATATATATATATATATACAGTATAGCAACAGACAGTGTAATCGATTACATATAATATATCTCGCCACTTAAAAAAGGAACGGAGGAAATATGCCTATTACAAAATATTATACTTATCTACCATGTCACAAACATTAAACAAGTAAATAAAGAAACACATTTTAATAAACAAAATATGTATTTTATGTATATTGTCAACGATGAAAAAATTAGAAATATAGAAGTGTGAAGCTAGTAAGTATTTATAAAGGTTTGTTCAAACTTAGACTGAAAGGCATTTTTGGAGTGTATGTTTTTAAAATGAGATCCAAAAGCCTTCCATAGTTTAGTCACTTTATAAATTACAGAGTTACATTGCTTTAAATTTAAACGGAAGTATGGCAAGATAATATTGCGTTTATTTCGTTTATTAAATAAATGTTTTAACATGCTATTGCAAAAGTAATTGTCTAAAATTGCAGGAAGTAGTGCATTGACGTGTTCAAACATAACAAGTACCAATTTGATTTAAAATCATCAAAAAGTTTTTAGGTCCTTAATTCTTTAAACAGCGACGTGATGTTGGAAAAAAAATGTGAATTAAAGAAAATATATAAACTTTTCAAATTATTTGAACTGGTTCCTGACCAAACAAGACTACAATATGGCAAAATAAAGGCGTTATATCATGAATAATTGTTTGCAATGTATAACTGAACGGAGCTTACACAATATGCCGATATACACACTTATTTTTCAATGAATATTGTTACATGTTCTGTCCAATTTAGTCTTTCATCGATAATGACCCCAAGGAAGTTTATCTATTTTAAGTGATGTTTTCATAGTTTTAGGTACTTTGGGCTGATCGTAATATCATATATTTTGTTTTATACGTATTAAGTTGTAACCTTTTAGCCTTCAGGCAAACGGAAACATGTAAAAGTTAATTATTAGCTATATCTATCTTTATTTGTTTTGGCACTTAATGGTTGTACAGTCTTCTGCATATGATACTTTCAAGAATTTAGGAAAAACGTAAGCAAGAGAGATATTGGACGGTAATTTGCGATAAGGTGTTTATTACCTTTGTTTATATACTGAAATAACTTTAGCAATTTTAAAATGGACAGGCACAATGCCTGTTGGAATTGACAGTATAGAAATAACGGAAAGGAAATAAGGTATTGCATGCATTATTTTTTTTAGTGAATTTAGCATTTATGCCATGATGACCATTATTTTTTATTTTACGAGCAATATATATAATTTCAGTTTCATTAGTGGGAAGTAAGATCATATAAATAAAATCATATTTAAAGACCGGTTACCGCGATAACCTTGGAAATGTTTGCTACATTTTTTATTTTTTATTTATTTAGAAAATCCAATACTTGAAAAATAAGAATTAAAAATGTTAGCAATTTCACTTTTATCATTTGTGTTGACTTTCAAGATAATGGATGTAATTATTGCGTATATTTTTCTTATTTTTCTTTACTATATAATTTATGCATAAGATATTGTTTTGCGTGTACGTATAATATTATTCAACATATTTCTATATTTGCTATACATAAGTTAATTTCTATGTGAGGGTTCATGAATAAATTTACAAATTACACAATACAATACAATAACAAGTTTACAATAGCTTTCTTTATGATGTGTTTAAATTTGCATATACCTGATATTTATTTCGATTGTCCCTTACACCATATTAAAAAACAACTTCCCTAATTTAGTTTAATACATCCTTCTCTGTCTAATGCTAGTTGTCTTGGAAACGGTTTTTCACGTCGGCTTCACATCGGCGTTTCGGTTCCTCAGCCAGTTAACAGTTGACTGGACCGGGCTAGCTCTCTGGTACCTTGGGTATCTGGGCTTGAAGGGTGGGTTACTGTACGAGGGGTTCTAGGACAATTAACCGCTGGGCAATAACCCCCCGGAAAATAACCTCCGGAAGACTACCCGCAAGGACATTTACCCCCCGGAAAATTACCCCCGGAGAATAACCCCCCGAGGACAACTACCCCTTAAGGACAATTACCCCCCGGAAAATTACCCCCCGGAGAATCCCCCCGGGGACAATTAACCCCAAGGAAAAATACCCCCGTGGACACCTACCCCCGAGGACAATTACCCCCGAGGACAATTATTCCCGAGGACAACTACCCTTCCCCTCCCCGTGGACAACTACTCCCGAGGACAATTCCCCCCAGGGGATAATTACCCCACGGAAAATGAACCCCGGATAATTACCCCCCCCCCCCCCCAGGTTAACTATTACCTGAGGAAAATTACCCTCGGGGACAACTACCCATGAAGACAGCTACCCCCGTGGACAATCAGGATTCAATAGCAAAAGACGATCTGACACATTGAGAGATGGCTACGAGCCCAAAAGATCCCATGCATAAACCCTTATTCGTTCAAATAATTAGCACGTTGTCTTCCTCATTACTACACATTTCCCTTTATTTATAATTTATGCTACGCAAGTGCGGTTGCTGATTTCCACGAAGGATAACGTTTGAGGTAATTGTCCAGTGCTTTTCAAAATGCATAGAAATACATTTCTCTGGAGCAGCGTTATTTCAACTTTTTATAAGATATAAGATAAATATATACATACTGTATATATATTTTTTCGGGCGCCTTGATGTAAAAATATTGTCGGCGAGCGATGAAGAAAGACAATTTATCCTCTTTAAATTTTTATTTTCTCAAATAATTACATACCCTAACCGTTTCTGATATTTGTTTTTCACAAAATCAACGTTTTCCAAATGTAAACTAACATTCTCTTGCGGCACGCCGGTTGAAAAACGCTGCGCTGGAGTTACAGCATTAAATGAGACGAATTACCAGAGAGCGGATATTTATTTTCTTTTGACATGGCACTGACATCAAACTTGAGGGCAATTTCTATTTCAAAATAATTTACCGTACAAGAAAACATATACTTCAGCCTGACAACAGAAATATATAGATAACGTGAAGAAAACCTTAATTTTGGATCATGGATGAGGGCCCATTACATACATATAAAGACAAATACACGATCAGCTGATTACAAAAGTTACAGAGGATGCATAACTGAAATCTTACATCCTAATTTCTTTGTTGTGCCATTGTTGATGAGAGAGGCTGTAACGCGTACTCATCTGCGCGCAATGTATTGTTAAATGTCTAAGAAATGTAATTTTGTTTTTTACTCGGTGGCAAAGCTACGGGGGAATTGGGCAACCTCCCCCTCCTCCCCCACATCGAATTGAATAATTCGAAAAGACTGAAATGAACTTCATAAGAGAATGAAAGGTTATGACATTTTTAGTAAATAGCAGTTTGGAGAGAAGCTCGCATTATACGTCAAAGTGTTACAAATTCCTTGGGGGTGATTGTCATTGGGAATTAGTTGTCCTCGGAGGTAATAATAATAATAATAATAATAATAATAATAATAATAATAATAATAATAATAATAATAATAATAATAATAATGATAATAATAATAATAATAATAATAATAATAATAGGTAATTGTCCTCGGGGGTAGTGGTCCTCGGGGGTAATTGTCCTCGGGGGTATTTAAAATGTCCTCGGTTGTAATTGTCCTCAGGGGGTAATTGTCCTTGGGGGTAATTGTCCTCAGGGGGGTAATTTTCTGAGGGGTGATTGCCCAGTGGGTAATTCTCCTGATTCGTGTACGAGGGGCTATCTCGAAAACGTTTATACAGTACAGGGCAACTGTCGTAACCTTCGGAAAATTAGAGTGGGGCGCTGAATCTGGAAAATTGTGTCTTTTCAAAACTGAAATTTTGGTCCATTTCTCACTCACATCAAAATGCTGCCAAAATTGAGCTGACTGCCTGTTAAAAAAATGAACACTTTCGGCGTGTATCAAAATCATATGTGCAGTGACGAAAACCTCGTGCAGGATGCGCTTTAAAATTAGGCACGGAAATTTGCATAGCTAGCTCTTACCTAGTGACATGTAGTAACAAGGAAATAACCCGCACGTACTTTAGAAACTCGAAATCTGGTATATCGGGATTGGCTTCAATCAAACGTAACAAGATGAAGGAACCTAATGTGTCTAGGATGATTGGTTTGCTTCTTTTTATGCATGTGACTGCATCCGCAAATGCTGTTGGTGAGTTACAATTCTCAATTCATATGTTTGGTTTCTAAAATACGATACAAAGCTCACCAATCTTACAATTCTTAAGGGAGATTACAGAGCATTGGTACATGGTTTGCCCATGCGTGTTTTTATTATGTGCGAATGTACACTGCTCGTAACTTCCTCATATTTTGTTGCAACATATCCAGGATACCAGATTCCTGTTGAGTACATTCTTATGGTTTACTTCTAATTCCTTTTCTTTCAAACCATGTGTTGTTCTTGTTTTTAATTGGATGAAGATCAACTCTTTAACTTTTTGTTTAACTCCAACGCATTTCATATGTAGGAGAAGGCGAGGCAAAATATGACATTATTCTTTTTTAAATATTATGTTTAAAAAAGATATCGAACAAATATTCATCATTGATAACGGTTAGCAAGTGAAATATGATAAAGAAAAAGGATCAGCAATTGAGAAAAATGAAACGATTGCTATTGAAATCAATAATTTCGTTTCAACTCAACTGTTTTGTATCCTTCCCAGATTTATGGGGTAGAAAAAAATCCCCGGGGGTCTCAGTCAAATATAATTACTGTAAGCATGCGTGACCCCAACAACGGGAACAAAGAGGTGTTTTTTAAAGATTTGACGCGGTCCGCGCGAGGTCCCGCATAAAGAGGTTCAAAAACGTTCATTTTTGGCCATTTTCAAGAAAAAGGGTACTTTCAAAATGATGCAAAATCCTGCTGCACGCGCCGATATACGCGTTTAGGGGTATTTTACTAGCCCTCAGGGCCAGACCAGGGGAAAAGGGGGTAATAATTCTTCTCGTTTGCTTCCGTCGTGTTTTTTCATTGTAGGGCGCTTTAGCAACGCGACGGAAGGCAAAGAGGGCGGGAGAATTTACTCAACCGAATTTAAATAATGTATGTAGTTAAGATTCTGTCTATTGAAATACTATTATTCTTATCGGGTGAATGAAATAGTTTGTATTGAGGCACTTCACAAAGACTTATTCATTACATTTGGTTACATCACGAAAATAGTCAATTGTACGGCGATACAACCCTTCCGCCAGGTTTAGGAAACGAACGCTATTATGGTTGAGAACTGTCGTGAAAATCAACAAGACTGAGAAAATTCTGGGTCGCACATGCGCAGATTGATTATTTTTGCTCGGTTACCCTCGTCTTTGCCTTCCGTCATGTTTGCAAAAGCACTCTATATACAGGTTACAAATAAAGACGGTAGCATAGTACAGACGATCTCGGTTGAGTGATTTCTTATGTTCTCTTTGCCTTCTGTCGCGTTGCTAAAGCGCCCTAGTAGTGAGGACGACGGCCGCAAGTTATCTAGCGCAAGTTGGTTTGAAACGATCTTTAGATCTTCAGTAGCCAAGATGGATGCCCACGGTACAAACTCAGTCCCACCAAGTCTCACGCCTATAGCCGGTCCTTTATATTTTGTTTTGCATAGTAGAATAGTAACTGTTCACTGTACATTGTGTACTTTGTGTAAACACTACATGTTTTTTTTATATAAAATAGATCAAATTTGAAATGTAATTCTTTTTTCTTCTTCAAAGAAAGGACTTATGATGGCTGTGCATTAATTAAACCCATTTGGAAGTATACAGGATGATCTAATTGCTTCTCTATTTAAGTAGATTTTTACATCGTGAATTTTACATCGGAAGCGCAATTTTTATTTACATTGTCAATAGCTAAAACGTTAATCCCTATCGCACTTCAAATGCTCAAGGGGTTACAATTTTACAATAATTGTTTAGGAGTACACTTTTTGAAAATACCCGTTTAGGGTGTGAATTCGGGAAAAAACCACGCGAAACCCTCATTTATTTGGCTTCAGAAAACTTGTTGTCACGCATGATTACAGTATTTCTACGTGACCGAGACCCCAAGGAGAAAATCTTTACATAGATTATGATACCAAATTCAGTGAGGTTCTACAATTTTTCTTTTATAGGGGGACGGGGGGGGGGGTACTCTAGCTGTTAGTAATGCCTAAAGTGCCTAGTTCCCATTGCCATTTTGGAGAGGGAAGGGGGGGGGGGCTAAAATATGTCGATAATACCCAAATCTTTTTTGTTTATATAAAAAGTTTTACATATAATTGCAAAATGGTATCGGTACGGCCAGCTAAATAAAAATCTTCCAGATTAGGAAATAGAGCAGTTTTCATGCACATAATGAGTCCCATTGACTATTGTTTGCGAATTATCATAGACTCTGTGTAATAGATTGAGATAATCGGATACCGACAAGTTTGACATGTTGAAACATACGTTAATGTTTAAAATTTAATTACACTTTTAAATGATATTTTGTGAATGGCAAAATACTTTTGGACCATTTCATTCGTTTAAGGTGGAAATGTATTTTCACTGGGATTAGACAAAGATTAATAATGGCAATCGGAGTTAAATAGTTGTTTCGGTCCAGGAATTTGCATAATTTGACTATTGAATGATTATTCCGTGTATGCTATTCATAAGATAGTTGAGAAAAATAATGACTTGTGTGCTATGTTATTAATAAATTGGCACAAAGTTTGCATTGTAGAATCTCGATTTTTCGGGTTTGCAACCCCTAACATTTTCCCTACCGCCCGCAAAGCAAATGATTCCCAAAATTAATCTATATATCCTCTACTTTATATGTTCGGCACCTATACAGGAACATGCATAGCATTATTTCTGTTCTTAAAATCTGATTAGTATGTTGTTTTTAATGATGACCCATATTATGATGACTCAAATATATATTTGCTGCCGGTAAAAAAAGAGCAAATACTATCATGTTTTCCTATAATGGTATCAAGAGATCCAACAGCAATTTTTTAAAAATATTTTGAGTAGAACCTCAACCCCTCCCTCGCCCATGCCTCCCTCTCCAGCCCACGTTCTCTTTCTTTCTCTCTCTCTACCACGGTCTCTCTCTCTCTCTCTCTCTCTTTCGTTTTTCTTTCTCGATCTGTTTATCTTTCTCGATCTGTTTATCTCTCTCCATCTGACCCCATTCTCCCACATTTTTCATCCCTTTCTCTCTTTCAAGTTCCCTGTTCTTCTCATTCCAACTATAGTTCTGTCTCTCAGTCCATCCTTTTTTCCCCTCCCCCTTCTCCCTCTCTCTATCTTCCTCTCCGGTTGCTAACCATTCCTGTCTCAAACTATTGTCCCTCTTCTCTCTGTCTCTGTCTCTTTCTCTCTTTTGGGTACTTGAAAAAGTGGAAGGGGGGCACAGTGCCCCCTGCCCCCCCCCCGTAGCGCAGCCTATGGTACCTGAGCTTAGGGTGGGTCACTGTTAAAGGGGATATCTGACCTGGTATAAGGGGTTATCTCTAAAACGTCTATACAGGGCAGCTGTCTTAACCTTCGGAAGATTAAAAAGTGGCGCTGAATTTTTTATATTTTTTAAAATGAATCTTTGGTCCTTTTCTCGCCTCTGTCACTCACACAGAAAAGATGCAAAATAGGTGAAGTGAAGAATACCTCGTGCAGGGTGCGGTTCAAAATAATGCACCTAAATTTTGCGTAGCCCGCTGACAAACCGCTGAACCAATAAAAAGATGAGAACACGAATCGCTTGATTCAAAACGAAAGCACCATGCTGCGGTCAAAGGTTATCGGGAAGCTGCCCATACTTATAGACTGGATTGAAATTAATCTTCCTGTTTTGTTTAAAGGCGATATCCTTAAAACATCACCAATGTTTTTTTTATTATAACATTAGCTGTTACCTTGTGACATACAATAACAAGGAAATAACCTACCTGTACTTTTAGACACTCGAAAATCTGGTATATCGGTATTGACTTCAATTAATGCTAACAAGATGAAGGAACCCGATGTGTTTAGAATGATTGGTTTGCTCCTTTCTATGCAAGTGATGGCATCCGCATATGCTGTTGGTGAGTTAAAACTAATATTTTTGGTTTGTAAAGTATGGTATAAAGCTTATCAATCTTACAATTCTTAAGGGGAATACAGAGAATTGGAACATGGTGTGCCCATGTGTTTTATTATTAATGGCGAATGCACACTGCAAGTAACTTCCTCATAATTTGTTGCACCATATATCCAGGATACAAGATCACCGTTTAGTACATTCTTATAGCTAACTGTTTCATTTAAAAAAAATGTTCTTGTTTTTAATCTGATGAAGATCAAGCCTTTAATGTTATGTTTAATTTCAATGCATTTGTAATTATAAGGGAGGGCGAGGTAGAATGAGACATATTATGTTTTTTTCTTTTAGAGGGGGGGGGGGGGGCTGGCAAATCGCCGAACCCTTAAAAAGTTTAAAACACGAATCATGTGATTCAAAACAAAAGCACCACGCTGTGGTCAAAGGTTATCGGCAAGCTGCGCATACTCATAGACTGGATTGAAATTAATCTTCCTGTTTTGTTTCAAGGCCATATCCTTAAAACACCAATATGTTTAAAAAAAATAAAATTAGCTCTTTCCTTGTGACACACAATAACAAGGAAATAACCCGCACGTACTTTTAGATAATCGAAAATCTGGTGTATCGGTATTGGCTTCACTTAATGCTAACAAGATGAAGGAACCCGATGTGTTTAGAATGATTGGTTTGCTCATTTCTATGCAAGTGATGGCATCCGCATATGCTGTTGGTGAGTTAAAACTAATATTTTTGGTTTGTAAAGTATGGTATAAAGCTTACTAATCTTACTATTCTTAATGGAAGTACAGAGCATTGGTACATGGTTTGCCCATGTGTATTATTATTAGGGGCGAATGTACACTACTAGTAACTTCCTCATATTTTGTTACAAAATAGCCAGGATACAAGATCACCGTTGAGTACAATCTTATTGTTTTCTTCTAACCTTTTTCTTTAAAAACAAATCTTGTTCTTGTTTTCAATCGGATGAAGATCAAGCCTATATTTTTATTATATAATTTAAATGCATAGGGCGAGGCAGAATGAGACACATTATGTTCTTTTGTCAAATCAAGCAATATTACATGCATAATTACGGTTAGCAATTAAGTGAATATGAAAAAAATTATAATGATTAGCAATTGAGAGAAATGAAACCTATTGCTATTAAAATAATTATTTACGTTTCACCTGAACTGTTTTTCATCCTCCCAAGATTGATGGGGTAGAAAATCATGCCAAAAATTATGTTGAAAAAAGAAATGCTAAGTCGACAAACAGAACACACTATGTAAATACCTAATATACATTTATTTGTACTCGGGGTAGGGGGGGGGGAACGTTAAGCCATTATTTATGCCGGAAGTGTCTAGTCCTCATTGCAAAAATCGTGTTCCAATGGGTTCAATATTTCGCATGCCTCTCCCCTCCAGCTCCCGCTCTTTTTCTCTCCCCCAAGTTGTTCATTCTCTCTATCTATCTATCTCTCTCTCTTTCTTTCTTTCGCTCTCTCCTTTCTCTTTCTCGATCTGTTTATCTCTCTTCATCAATAGTTCTGTCTCTCAGTCCATCCTTTCTCTCCCCCCCCTCCCTCTCTCTCACGCTCCGAACCATTTCAGTCTCTTACTTCCTCTTTCATTCGCCTCGTTACTTCCCTTCCTCTTCGCCCTCCCTCCCTCTAATCTCCATGTCCCCCTGTGTTCTATCTGTCTGTTTGTCTCTGCCTCTCTCTTTCTCTTTTCCCCACTTCCTCTATTTCCTCATTTTCTTCTCTCCGTCTACCTTTCTTCTTTCCCTTTGTTTTGTTTTGAATCTTTGGTCCATTTCTCGCCTCTCTCACTTACATATTAAAAAGCTGCACAAGTTGTGCAGACTGCCTGCAAAAAAAGAAAATCAAGTACGGTGTGTATAAAAAGCATAGGGGAAGTAAAACAAAAAGTCGTGCAGGGTGCGGTTCAAAAAATTGCACCTAAATTTGGCATAGCCCGCTGACAAACCGCTGAACCAATCAAAAGATGAGAATACGAATCATGTGATTCAGAAAAAATGCACCATACTGCGGTCAAAGGTTATTGGCAAACTGCGCATACTCATAGAATGGATTGCAATTAATATTCCTGTTTGTTTTAAGGCTGTATCCTTAAAACATCACCGATGTTTTTTTTTAATTATAAAATTAGCTCTTACCTTGTGACACACAATAACAAGGAAATAGCCAGTACAGAATTCTGGATACTTGAGTATCTAGTATTTCGGAATTGGCTTCATCAAAAGGGATACTTGAGTTATGTTGCAGAGGGCGCTACACAAATTTTGAAGGAATATACAATTTAAATGACAAAATCATCTTTGTTTGATCAAAATCGATTCAGAAATACCCATAAATATAACCATTTCTAATATTTGTGTTGCCCCACAAATATTCGGTAATTTTGAACCAGCCGTTGAAAAACGAGATGGCGCCTTATACGTTTTATTTCAGCCAATGCCAATATTGGCTTTTTGTTGGCTTTTTCGTGTTTGTTATAATAGACACAACCAGCCGGCCCGTTGCTTGTTATTTATAATTAATTAATTCAATAACGGTCACTAACTAAACGTGGAGCTGAATAGGTAAATGTATGATCGTATTCAATCTAAATTCACACATTTTTGGGTAAAAAATTACCTTCATAGTAATTTTAGGTCCAAAAAGGAACTAGTATTTAGTACTGTCATAAATAAGAATAAGAGCAATAACCATGCACTTTGAAGGCATTTGCGGTATTAAACAAGAACTTAACTATCCCTTTAATCCTAACAAGATGAAGGAACCTGATGAATTCAGAATTATTGGTTTGCTTCTGTTTATGCATGTGATTATGCTGTTGGTGAGTTACAACTAATATTTTTTGTTTGTAAATTACGGTACAAAGCTTATTTTACAATTCTTTTCAATCTATATCATTCATCCTAAACGTACGATGTTAAGCTGGAAAGTGACACTACTGGATACTATACGTGACACCGCCAAGCCAATACTAAACCAACCCACCGATTCTTGGCCATTTGAGGCTTTGCCATTTTTAGTTCGGGCCTTTTTTTCGGTCTGGTGTATGTTCAGTTAGTGTGACTGTGGTGTTTAAATTATAATCATTTCAATGACATGCTAATGTTCATGTTTATTGTTTAATACATACAGAACCTCTGAGGACCCGTTTGTTTGGTGGAAGTGGATCCTTTGAAGGGAGAGTTGAGGTTTACTACCAAGGTGCATGGGGTACAGTGTGTGACGATGGCTGGGATTTAGATGACGCACATGTAGTTTGCCACACAATGGGATATTCAAATGCTTCGGCTTTTTACCGAAGGGCAACCTTTGGCCAAGGCACAGGGGCAATTATCCTGGATGAATTGAATTGCACGGGATCTGAGTCAAACATCGCCTTCTGTCAGCACAACGGTTACTTATCTCACGACTGTGGGCATAGTGAAGATGCCGGGGTCACGTGTGACGGCATTGGTAACTGTATACATTTCTTTTTCGAGGCTGTATGTTTTTGTGTGTGGGGGTGCTATTAATTTTGAATGAAAATTTTTATTCTGTATACTCTTATAAAGACTCTAGGCTTATAATTAGTCAAAAATGCAGGATAGAAATTCGCTATTAAAGATATTATGTCCCTTTTGCAGCCAACATCAAATTCTCTAGAACTTTGCAGGAATTAGGAATATGTCATGGTCATGTTTGTTCTATCTGTGAAATTTAAACGTTAGCAGTGTCCTAGTATTCAAATTATGCAAGGAAACCCGTTTACCTGATGACTGACATTTGTTTTCCTTTTGTAATAACATACATAAAATGAGCTATAACAGGTACAATAATCCACTACTTGTAATGGGCAAATCTAGACTGATTGAATCTTTTTGCAGCACAAAACGGACGACTATTCGGTACAAGGTTCTGAAAATCAGACTATTACTTAGGTGACTGCAATCACGTATGTCGATTCGACAACTAATGGTCTTTTATTTTCCCACGAAAAGCCATTTTCAAACCCTTTCGTTTTGAGTTCTCAAAAGAGTGTTGTCTTTCAAATGCCCTTTTCATTTCTTTGACCTACAAATGGGACATAGTACCTTTAAAGTGCCACTCTAACCAAAACGGGCTAACAAATATAAAAAGAGACATATAGAGTAATTTTCGACGGAGATTCCGAACAAGACAACGATTTTTCTTAGAAATCATCAATAGTTCTGGAATGTAGCTTTAAAAATTGACGTCTCAGAATGCTCAAAAAAGCCCAGTTTCGGAGCTGTCTTGCGTAATAGCATATGACGTCACTGCAGAAGACCGTAGACTCTCTGCCCACTCGTTTGATAGTTTGTGTTCTAAAGGAAACTGACGCCAGGCTGACAAGAACGCGCACGCAAAACAATGAAAGGACTGTGGTATGAGTCTAAGCAAAATTCGTCTGATTGCGACTTATCGGTGAAAGGGAGGGTGATTAAGGCTATGATATTCATTGACAAAAAGAGAAATTATCCGGAAAAAAAATATGTACTTGATATTCCCAGAATGTTTCTGGCCATTTCGTCATTCCTAATTATGAATTACAATGAGATTGTAAGATCCTTGGACAAATACCAGGACATTCCCGCAATGACGTCAAATGCGTCATCAACCCACGCGTCCGTATTAACATTTTTCGAGGGGCGTAGCCTAACAAGTGTGAGATCTGTGAAAAAATGATGATTATTATCATTGTTTGGTTAATATAGAAATTTCCTAAAAAATTGGAGGCTGGAATATTAATAATTAGTGGTGTATTCAAATCTTGAAATGCTATGTTAGTTGGGTTAGAGTGGCCCTTTAAATGCTGTGAATTATAGTATACAAATATACACTGTCTTGAGACTTAGGTTCTGGATGAAAGTAGTGGCAAGAGGTGACTCAAATACAATTATGGCATATGGTACTATTGGAGTCACAGAGGCCTATAGTTATAACCAGTACTTCGACAAAAAGGCAGGGTATATTTGTTTATATCCTGCATCAATATTGTTTTCCTCCAAAACAGTGAAAAATTAACGTTAATCTTTCAAATCCTGAACATATTCACACTATTGAACGAATAAAAACATTTCTTTAAACAGAAATTGAAAATTTTAGCATTTTGCAATTTTCAATAAAAATTAAAAGTTATCAAAAAAGATTTCAAGTCCCCAAAAAGGAACCTATATGGGCGACTAAACCTATAACATATATATAATCTGAAATAAATGAATTATAACAGCTACATGATGAAGGACAAAAAAAGAACAGACATAACATGAAATACGTTAAGTGTAAATGTGTATATTATGTAAGTGTATGTCTTTTGGGAAATGATTCATTTCAATTCTTGTTTATGTATGTGCATGTGCAAGTCTGTGTGCGAGTGCTTGTTAAATTGTGACTTGTGTTCTAATTTAACAGTTGTTGGGAGACTATTCCATAGGTCAGAGTAGGGGCGGCGCTATGTTATTTTGTTAGGAGGGGCGAATGGGCGCGCCAGCGCCATCATCGCGCTTGCGTGACGCAGGGGATGTGCACCCCCCCCCCCCTCAGAAGTTGAAGATTTGTTTGAAATTGATGCATAATGGCACGATTTGGTGCATACTTTTTGCCAAATTAAAAAGCTCAAAGGAAAATCCAACCAAAATAGACAACATCTCTAAAAGAAAGCAGAAGAATCAGAGCAGCAAACTGATGAAAGTTTCAAATAAATCCAACTACATATAAGAAAGCTATGATTATTTTTTGAAAGTTGCAATCACTATATGTATGGGCACTTCAAATTGGCTGAAGCGGTAATGTCAATGTAATGTAGTGCCGGTCTGCTTTCCCTATCTATTCCAACATATAAAATGATTAAAATTTAAATGTCAAAAAATAATTGCTCAGGAGGGTCTATTCTTTCTAGAGGACCTATGATAATATGCTACCTATCATATATTTAGAGTAGTGCCCCAGAGGAGCAAGAACTTACGAGAAAAACAGAAATTAATGATAATTTTGTATATGGCAAATGGGAGAGTTATCCATGTCCTACGTCAAAATCCACTGACCGAACTACCAATTTCAGATTTCAAACATTCATAACTTCTTTACTCTATTGGTCCAATTAATTTCAATCTTTTACCATTCTGTTTCTGTTACTTTTTTGCTTTCATACAAATAAACTTATTACAAGGGTTGGATTGCCCTTTAACTAACAAGAACAAGCTCTAATCATATGTAGGCTAGCTTATATATCTGAAATGATTGGAAATGCTAATTACAGCATCACGAACATGCACTACTTTTTTTTTTTCTTCTGTCAAAAGGAACTCAAACGTTCTTGGGTCATTGTTGATCTCAAGTGGGCCTATGTTTTCAGCAATCAAAGCTTACTAAATGAACGCTCAGCAGAAACACTAGTAAGCGCGAAGGTCACCATAATTTTCAGAAAGGTTGTTATAGATTAATATGTCATTTCCATTGAACAATCAGCCATGAGGTTTAGGAGATACAAGGGATTAATTTGATTTTTTTGTCAGTTGGTGAAAGTTTCTTTGTCGTCAACCAATGTTTGAACTGCCGGTAATATGAATGTAATAATGACGCTTCTATATCTGGATTAGGATGAATTTCATAGATCCTCGCTAGTGTTTCAAGGTACATCCACGTGTTCGGTTTGTCATGAAATAAGCTATATGTCAAAAGTCATCAATTACATTGGCGGGCAAAGAACTGTATTCACTCACTCATTAGGCCTATTATAACTGCTAATAAGCTGATCGCCTGATTCGGCTTGCTTTTTCTCTCTCTTTCTTTATTTTCTCTATCTTTAATTTTTCTTTTTCCTCTCCCCACTCTTACTTACGTCATTTATATTCATATTTTATAGTTCTCTTCCTCCTTGCCTTCCTCCTTCCTTTTCCCCTTCCTTTTCTTTTCTTCTCCTTCTCTTCCTTTCCTTTTCCTTCGGTTTCAGTTTCAGTTTTATTTTTTCATTTCTAGCAGAACAGTTATTTTGACAAGAAATTAGATATACAATTCAACATTCAATAATATAATACATTTTACCTGGTTTAAGGTTGTGAAATAGAAAGTATACATTAATATCCAGTATAATGGTTTTTACAAAGTTTTTTGTAAGATAAATCGGTGGAAATGGAGGGATACATTGAAAAGCGGAGCTTGTAGAATGTGGATCCCACAAAATAATGACAAACATGTAAATGTTTATGTTGACTTGAAAAAAATATAAACATAGATTACCAATTAGTGGCAGAATAATAATACAATTATAAATCCGTATTTTTGAAAACCTGTTACGATAAAGTATAGTGAGCACTGGAAAGGTCAAAAGAGACAATGACGACTGACAGATAGGACATAAATAATAACAATTACAAAAGAATATATAAGACAACGGGAAAAAAGCAAGGAAAGAGAGAAAAAGAAGAATAGAATATATTGCTACATAATTATGTGAAGAGTAAAGGAAAAAAAGGAAAGAGCTGGAGAAGAGAAGAAAGGAGAGAGAGCCGGAGAGAGAGAGCACACGATGTGCATAATGCAGGGGTAGTGACCATAGTTATAGTTAGATACATACAGAGCGTAACAAAAGACGTGGCGGGAAGAAACGGAAGGCAAGAAATGATTTGACAATGCACTGATATTAATTTGGAAGTATAAAAAAGAATTCCGATTTCCTCTTAAATGAATTCAGAGAGGGGCAAGTTGAATGTCAATATGAATAGAGTTCCCAAATGTGGGGGCTGTATAAATAAACGTGTTTTGAGCTAGAAGGGTTCTCAGCAAAGGTAAATGAAAGTCATTACAATTCCGAGTTGGGTATTTATGAAAGGATTTCTTTAGGGTGAACATATCATTAAGAACGAAAGAAAGCATGTTGTTATTATAAGAATACATAAACTGGCCTAACTGAAAGAGATAAAGATCTTTAACTTTCGATATTTTATTTGTAAAGAAAAGAGGATCCGTATGAGAGCGAAAATAAGAAAGACAAATGCTCCGAAGAGCTTTCTTGTGTAATAATAAGATTCTGTTTAACAAAGTTAGGTGTGTCTTGCCACACCCCAGGGGTCCATAATTTAGATATGGTAAGACCAGAGAGGAATAAAGCATAGGTAAGGAAGATAAAGGGAGATGAGTTTTTAATCTATTCATGACACCAATATTACGAGAAATAGTTTTACAGAATGATGTTGTCAATATGGTACTTCCAGGACAGTTTATTGTCGACTGTATACGCCCAAAAATTTAGTGTAATAAAACACTCTCCAACGGGACGTCATCGAATACAATGTTGCTTGGCAGTGAGTCAATAGTATTACTGAGCAACATATAATCAGTTTTTTTTTTTAGATTAAGTGAAAGTTTGTTTGCTCTATTTGCTCTATCCATTGTAGAATCTTTGATAGTTCAGAATTAACCGTTCGCATAAGAGTGTATGGATTGTTGTGGGAAAAGAACAGACTCGTGTCTTCAGCGAAAAGTATAAACGATAACATTTGAGATGACCTGCAGAAATCATTTATATATAAAATAAATAAAAGTGGATCTAGGAGGCTTCCCTGTGGAACACCACAGCTAACATTACATAAATCTGATGAACAATCGTTTAAAAAGACACATTGCTCTCTTTTAGAAAGATAGTTCCTGAACCACATGAACCATATGAGAGGATATGTCAACAGCATGACTCATACTTTCTCCAGGAAAGATAATAAAGCATGAATGGTACTATGCTTTTCCCTAAAACCAAATTGAAAATTGGAGAAAATATTATGATCTTTTAGGAAGGCAACTGTTCTAATATATATGATATATTCTCCAAGATCTTAGAGAAAGAAGATAACGAGGGGATAGGTCGATAGTTGTTTACATCTAGTTTGTCCCCTTTTTTAAATAAAGAGTCGGGAATTTGCCCATGTAGCAAAGACAAATTAAATATATGAACCAGGGGATCTACTATAAATGGAATTTGGGCTTCAAGGATAAAATTACTGATGTCATCGTAGCTAGAATTGTTCTTGTTGTCTAGGGTTGAAACGATATCTATATTTTCCTTCTCATTTTTCCTCTTCCTCTTCCTTTATTTGAAAATGATAGAGGGCGACAGTCCCCCTGCCCCCCCCCCCCCCCTCCCCTGTGGCGCCGCCCCTGGGCCAAGGCATTGGTGTCGGATTGATTTATGCGCAATTAGCAATTTGGGGTAAATCAAATGAAAGTTCTGAGAGTTTTGTGTCGGATCAGAATGGATTGTGTTGTTTATAACAAACAGGTTGTGGAATGCTGGAGGCAGAAGGATTATTGGAGTATTTGAACATAAAGATTGCTACCTGCAAAGTATTGATTTAAAAAACTGTTATGTTTTCAGCTTCTAAAAAAAGGGTTCTGAATTTGCAGGAAATTGAGATCCGGTACAAGTGCACATAGCCCTTTTTGCAAAAAAATGAATGGGATTTAATTTGTCTTCGCATAAATTGCCGAAACAATATTAAAATAAGTATAATATAGTACCATTGTATTAAACAATAAAAACAATATCTTGTGAATACAAAACCTTTTTCATTCCCTTCACCTTAAAATATAGATTTTTTTTAATAGTTTAAGTGGTCATTCCATGTTAGTCATTCATCAATAATCACTCCGGTAAATCTAAAGTCACGCTTCTGTTATAAGGGCAAGTTATCAATCAGTTATTTAATTGTCATATCTGTAGTTCGGTTCGCATTTAAATTGTTCAAGTAAATTAAATGAGTTTTGTTTATATTAAGAGATACATAATTGCACTTAAACCATGCGGACACTTTAGGTAACTCCAGAGTAACAGTATTTATTAGTGTTTTAATGTTATTATGTACATGTAATTAACAAATAATTTGTGTCGTCAGCAAAGAGAATAAATGACAAAACAGATGATGCGTTTATTATATCGTTTACGTACACAAGAAAAATAAGTGGTCCTAAAATGGAGCCTTGAGGGACACCACTCCTGATCGGTAAAAAAAACTAGTAGTGCAGCGGCTTATCAAGAAAATTGTGCACTTTTTAAGAAAAGCATGAAACTTCTAGCATAGTTAGCTTTCACCATAAGATTCATTTTCAGATGTGGAGGGAAGTGAGATTTGACCTCTGATGACCTTGAGAGGTCAAATCCAAAATGGCCGCCACTCCGCATGGTCTAATGTACAAACACGCTTAGCTTTTGAACCATATAGTATAGAAACACATTCAAGGTGTCATTTCCAACTAAATCGGGGATGCCAATTCATTTAGTAATACTTTTGAGATCGCCAGAATTCAGGGTTTTGCATTAAGGTCAAGGTCAAGGTCAAAATTGAGTTTTGAATGTTTACAACAACAACAAAATCTCATTTATTTGTCATTTGTTCGCCCCTGTGTTCTCAAATTTCTTTAAGAGTGGTTCCCCTGCAGACCATAAGATTCATTTTCAGATGTGGAGGGAAGTCAGATTTGACCTCTGATGACCCTGAGAGGTCAAATCCAAAATGACCGCCAGTCCCGCCTATTCTAATAGTGGATACGTCGCCGGACAGTCGATCGCAAGGTCCGCGGTTCGAGTCCCGCCGCTGCACTAATGTCCTTTGGCAAGACATTGATCTACATTTGCCTCACTCCACCCAGGTGAAGTAAATGGGTACCTGGTACGAATTTATTCCTTGAAACGCAGCGCGCGTAACAGCTGCACTGCTAAAGCCAGGGTAATTATGCTGCATTATTGAAGAGCGCTTAGAGACTTCTGACAAAGCAAGTGTTAGGCGCTATATAAGCACTGTAATTATTTATTTATTTAACTTTTGAACCAAATAGTCTATAAAAACGATTGAGGTGTCATTTTTAACTAAATTGGGGATGCCAATTCATTTGGTAATACTTTTGAGATCATTTGAACTCAGGGATTTGCAATAAGGTCAAGGTCAAGGTCAAATTAGGCCCAAAAAGTGATTTTTTAATTTTTTTTTTTTAAACTTTGCCTGTATTTTGACACTAAAGGAGTCATTATTTACAAAAAATAAATAAAACGGACACATGTACCACCACTTCGACTACCCAGGGCAACATTTCATAGAGCTGCTTAACGGCCGATTATGTGCTTACGTACGAGTTTCTACTTCATAGCGCTGCTAACCGTATAAGCACACGAAAATGCATACTAACATTACGGTGCTTACTGCAGGAAAATGAATCTTGTAACAATGCAAATCCATTGTGAACGCGCAAGGTGGACACCTTGTTTTCTTGATAACATTGGGGACCTAATCGCTAACCGGCTTGAGCAAATTTGTCTGCTACAGTTAGCACGAAAATTTGCTTACCGGTAAGCAGCTTTATGAACTTGGGCCCAGAAGACAAAATAAAGCTATTCCAAATACGAACCGGCTCATTACCACAGCTATAGGTATCCACATAAATTTAGCACTGCATGTCCACAAAATCAAAATCTAACAGTCTCCAAAACATTGATCGTTCACTGACCTCACTTGGCATGCACAGGAGTTAACTAAAAGCATCATTCACCTCTGAGCAAGACTTCCAAGTTTTCTTTCCTCTGCCAGCGAATGCAGAAACAGTGCCACACCCGGTGAACGCATGAAAGACTGGGAGAGTCATACACTATGTCAGACTCATGGTGGCAACCATTTCGTGAACAGCTATGTACCGAAAGCTTGATCCAATACCGAAAGCGATCCACAGCTCATCAGGAGCTGCCTTGCTGAATGAAGCCACGGCCAGTACAACCACATCAGTATCAACGGTACGTATGGTTACCTTTTTGCACCCTTTTTGCACAGTATCTGCCACATGCAGAAGTAGACGAGTGTCAGCCTCCTCGTACGAGCATGGGGCAAGGCCTGCCAAGTGTGACTCAGCAGGAGAACAGAGAACTCCACTTCCATCTGTTGCGTATAGTTCCTTGTCGTGTGGTAGAGGAAGATTAACGGCTTCGCGTGACAGGAAAGCAAATAATTCAGTTTTGTTCTCATCGACTCGGAGGAAGTCCTTTCAGTTTTTTTGCAGCACAGTAGAAGGAGCCACCCTTTTCCTGGTGCCCTTTCCCCTTTTCTGTCTTGTTAAGGCTTTCAGGCTAGCAGGTAAGTATACATCCCAGACAAGGTCAATGCGGATGCTTTTCTCTAGTTAAGCAAAGATCTATGGGGCAAACACTCTTTCTTCATACTCTTGAATGTTCTTGATGTGCCATGATTGAGCATTTGAACCACAGCTGCACTATCAAGAATTATTGCTTGGGCCACATGTGCACTATTGTTTTCGAGCCGATTTGATTCCAGGCAGCGAAGTAGATCTACTTGAACTCCAAACCGCATTTTTCCTCCAGTTGACAGAGCTGGCGGGGCTACCTGGTTTTCATGGGAGAAGAAATTGTCCATGTCTCCATCCCGTGTCTGACACGAGATGTAAAGCCTCGAAAAGAGACCACAGTCACTCTTAAGTGCTGCGAGCTGTGCCTTCTGTTTTGACATAACCTTGGCCGGCTGCCGACTGAAAAGTGGCAACTTGTTCTTAGGAAGTGTTTGTGTAATAGGTGTTGTACACTGCTCTAGCCTTTCTGTCACAAACTTTGTGTACTGCTCCTCATAGAGGGTCTCAATCCTGCTCACCGTTTTAGCCACTTGGGTGTCCATAATGTCGCTTGTGTCAATGACTAGTAGGTCTTGTCTTTGTTCTAGAAATGGATTCCCCATCTCTTCCAGTACTTTCACAAGTGCCGTAACATCCCTCAG
Source organism: Strongylocentrotus purpuratus (assembly GCF_000002235.5). Lineage (NCBI taxonomy): Eukaryota > Metazoa > Echinodermata > Echinoidea > Camarodonta > Strongylocentrotidae > Strongylocentrotus > Strongylocentrotus purpuratus. Next base: position 26,556,915 of record NW_022145598.1, read on the forward strand.
GAATGCTGCCTGCACTTCAGGTTGCTGGTCATGGTGATGTTGTCCAGTGTAAGCAGAACCATTATTTTGCTCTATGGCCTGTTCCTCAAACTCTGTAGTGATCCTGGCACTTTCTGGCCCTGCTACCATCCAGCGTCGGAGTGATCCTGGATTGCCTGTAAGTCCAATAGCTCCTCCATAACCTTTCACTGTTGCGTTGTTCTGCTCATGACACTGGTCAATTGCCATGGCAGAAAATTTGTTACTAGTTTTGTGCACTACAAAATTTCCAGACATGAATTCTGGGTGTTTTAAAGCGATAATTGTCACGTCACGGATGTGTACGGAAAGCCATCTTGATTAGTGCGTGTGATCTAGGGCGAACATCCAGGGCATAATCTGCGTCACGGATTCAACGTACAGCTTGAAGTTACCTTCACGAAGAGACCTGATGTACCGCAGCAACAGAAGCTCTAATGACAGGGTCTTAAGCCAGAAGTCAAAGTGAACACAGGCCTTTGCTCGCCGTACGCACCACTCCTCAAAAAGCGGACTATCTGGTTAAATGGCATCAGTATCATCGAATGTGCATTCGTCAATGTAAGCTTGTTGGAGGAGAGTAAACAGGCTCGCAGCTGTGATCTGGTGGGCATTGCGGGTCTTGGTGACATGGCTGGCATGAATGAAGGAATTTGCTGTCCCGGAACTTGCAATGTCGGCCTGTACCAGGGTGTTTGTCCAGCCACTGTCTTCCAACCAGTCTCCCATCAACTTCAACATGGCCATCTCGATGTGTAGACCACCAAACATAATCACAAAGTGATACTCTCCGTGAGTGTCTGGCCAGGTCCACTGAATTTCCTTGGCAAGAGCATACAGGGGTTGGTCAGTGGCAAGGACAGGAATTTAACCTGGGTTCAAGTGATGAACTGCTACCTTGGTGCTAGTTAGTGAAATAAACTAACTGAAAGAGTTTAAGATGGGGGACTATGCAGGGGAACCATTCTTAAAGGGATAGCTGAGTTCTGTTGCAGAGGGCGCTACACAAAATATTTTTTTGTGAGATAATGAAAAACTGAGTGTCAAATCTGAAAGAACATAATATTTAAATGGCAAAATCATCTTTGTTTGATCAAAATCGGTTAAGAGACGGCTGAAATATAATATACAAATGATGCACAGGTTTGAGTGCGTCGGTAGGGATTGTGTGCACAAGGTACCTTGAATGGTTTGAACCCACGAGGCGCAGCCGAGTGGGTTTTAGACCAAATTCAAAGGTACCGCGTGCACACAATTCCACCGACCCACGAATTAAACCTGTGCATCATCTGTTTTATAAGATGGCGCCCAAAAAATTGTCAAAAATACAAAATTGTGTTATTTTACAGATTTACCGGATGCATGGCCAAATCATGCTTTCCGGTAATTACCGGAAAGCATGATTTGGCCATAGCCATGCTTTCCGGTAATTACCGGAAAGCATGATTTTTTTAAAAATTTGCATAAATTAGCTTAATTTTTAAATTTGCATAATTTTTAAATTTTAGTGCAATGGATGATAAAAAATGTAATGTAATTACCGCAAAGCATGATTTTTTTAGAAATTTGCATAAATTTTCATAATTTTTAAATTTTAGTGCAATGGATGAAAAAAAAATGTAATGACTTACCTTAAACATGAAACTTGTGAAGTCAAGTATGAAAAATCAATGCTAACAACAAAAATGATGAACGCTGAACAGGAAAAATGATGAACGCTGAACAGGAAAAAATGATGAACGCTGAACAGGAAAACTGATGAACGCTGAACGTATTTACACTGTCTGTATTACAGTCTAGTTATTGTGAATGTGTACTACACAGTCACTAAAGCTAAAGTTGTGACTGGTGGCACGCATATTGTTCTCTGATGACAGAGACAATGAGAGTGGAGCACGAGGTTGCGGAGTTTGTGCTAATGCCAATGGCATGAGAGGGGTAGTAGGAGGAGGTGGTGCTAGTGACACGGTAGTAGTAGTAGAAGGAGGTGGTGCTTGTGCTACGGTTGATGTAGCAGGAGCATAGGACATCTGTTTTCCAATTTCACTGCTCATCTCCCGTTTTCGGCCATCACTAGTCTTGCTGTAGATCTTGATGGAACTTTCGCTGCGATGCCCACTCACAGCCATGATGTCCCTTGACTGAAAACCAGCTTTGTCGAGTGACGTGACACACGTTGCACGCAGGCAGTGATTAGTGTAGACTTTACTACAACCGGCAGCGGTGGAGATTTTCTTCATCTTGTTTGAGAGTGTATTGACACCAACCGGGCTGTTGCAGTACCATGGCTCATTTCCATCGTGCGGTTGACTAGCTTTTGGTTTTTGCCAAAACCATTCACAAGATGGATGCAGTTTTGAAACATAAATCTCAAATGACTTCACAGGGCATCGGTCACTGCCTGGAATTTCGTACATATATCCTCCGGTCGTTTCATCGTCATTCTCTCTGTGGTTTTTTGTGAGCTGGTCATGTTTAGTTACATACCGCAGTCCATCTTCATCGGTGAAGATCGTAAAATCAGACACTTTGAAGTTACGTACATTCTCACGACCTCTATTGCAAAAGAAAGTCATTAAATCTAGAAACACTTTGTTTTGCAAGCCTTTTGGGGAGGTGCAATCCAACTCTGAAGAGGTCTGGATCTTGTTCATGTCAAGCACAGAAATTGAGGCTTTATGTGTGGTGCTTCCCAGCCCCTCTCGCTTCAGTTTCACCAACACAGCCTTAAACATACGTGTGCTCACTGGAAATTGCAATTTGCTACAGATATCCAAAGCATTACGGTTATCCAAAAAGTGGCGTTGTATGCCATAGCGAAGGTATTGAAGAGACTTCTTCGTATATAACTCACCGTCAGTCTTACGGACACTGGCATAGAATGATGATTAAAGTTTGTCCAATTCTGGCGTTGAAATCTCTCCTAAATTGACTTCTTTTATCTGCGCAAACTTTTCCAACTTAGAGAATCCGTACTTTATTGATCTTTTCGTGCTGGCCGCATCGGAATCACCCAACAATTTAGCTAATTCTTCCTCCGACAGAAGCTGGAAAGTCAAATCGCCGCCGAGATTCGCCATCTTGAGCCGCAGATATCAGCTGGCTATCAGCTGACGTTCGAAATGTCAACAATCTAGACATCGGTGCTCTCGATTCCGATATCGCATATATCGTGTTGATATCGCGTGCATCCAGAAATGGAAAGAAATTCATATAGGAATAGATGACACTACATTTAAAACAGAGCAATTATTGAACCACATTTTAATTTTGATTAAATATATGATTCTCCACAGTAGAGAGAAGGGAAACCCTCCAAAAGCAAAAGAAATAGAATATAGATTGTTGGAAAATAGAAATGAAGAGAAAAAACTTTCAATGGAAAGAGACACACTTTCAATTCATTTAAGGAAATGGGAAGCTTTGGAAAGTTTAGAATAAATGTTTTCATTTTTTTTTTCTTTTTTTTTTCTCTCTCAATATACAACTTCCTGACCCTCCCAATAAACAGAACACTAAAAAGTAACCTCTTTTGGGAGTGTATTTTAAGTGATTTTAAAGTATAGTGCCTTTTGAACTAGATTTAAACGTTATCGACACGTGCCTTCCTTTAAACAAAAAAGGTACTCCTGTTCACGTTTTCATCTAACCTAAAAACCACCAGTTTATCTCGCGACTGGAGTAACGTGATTCCACTTACCTCTGTAAATCAAGTGTTTATGTCCAAATAACCACTTGACCAAGCAACGAGTTTTTTGTCCGTTATCCGATGGTGGCGATAAATACGTAATTATTTGGTCTTGTATGCACCTTTATCGATTGGTTTCACAGGTTATCCAAGGTTGATGGTAATAATCACGTTACTTACACCGGCTAATCATCTTATTGTTCTGTCCGTGAATCTCTGGTTATATTAAATTAGTAATTCTGAGGTGTCTTACACACCTCTTTAAATGGTTTCAAAGTTACCATAAATTTCTTGGTGATGATCACGTAGTTAAAACTGATTACTAATCTAAGCTGTGAATCCGTGATATTTAGGTGTGAAAAATTAGTAATTATCAGGTGTCTTAAAACACCTATTTAAATGGTAGTCAAAGTTGCCAACAGTTCCACGGTGATGATCTAGTGACTCAAACGGAATATTAATCTAAGCTGGGCATACGTGACTTTTACGTGGGAAAAATTAGTTATCGTTAGGTGTCTTAAAAGACCTATTTAAATGGTAGTCAAAGTTGCCAGCAGTTCTGCGGTGATGATCTCGTGACTCAAACGGAATATTAATCTAAGCTGGGCATACGTGACTTTTAGGTGTGAAAAATTAGTCATTATTAGGTGTCTTAAAACACCTATTTAAATGGTAGTCAAAGTTGCCAACAGTTCCACGGTGATGATCTAGTGACTCAAACGGAATATTAATCTAAGCTGGGCATACGTGACTTTTAGGTGTGAAAAATTAGTCATTATTAGGTGTCTTAAAACACCTATTTAAATGGTAGTCAACGTTGCCAGCAGTTCCGTGGTGATGATCTCGTGACTCAAACGGAATATTAATCTAAGCTGGGCATACGTGACTTTTAGGTGTGAAAAATTAGTCATTATTAGGTGTCTTAAAACACCTATTTAAATGGTAGTCAACGTTGCTAGCAGTTCCGCGGTGATGATCTCGTGACTCAAACGGATTATTAATATAAGCTGGGTATTCCGTGTTTTCCAGGTGTGAAAATGAGTTATTCTTGGGTGTCTTGATGGTTTCACAGTTACCATTTAAGTTCCGTGGTGATAATCCCGTGACTGTTGGCATATTTCTATGTTCACCAGTTGATAACTGACTGTTGGCATATTTTCATTGCACCAGTTGATAACTGGAGTGTGCATATTTCCAGTTGCACCAGTTGATGACTGAGTGTTGGCATATTTCGAGTTGAACCAGCTGACACCAATTAATTTGCATATTGAATATGGGGTGCGTGCAGATCTATGTTTTTTAAACAATTTATCTGAATTTACAGCATATTTCTTATTTACTGTTGATTTAGTTATATGCAATTCATTTCGAAAATACTACAAATATAAATTACCAGTTATTAGGACATTTCGCTACTTCGTATAAATTACATTTAGTTAAACATGAATAAGGGAAACAATAACTATGACCTAAAATAATTTCAATAAAGTACAAGTATACAATTTTTTTTCTCGATTAATTCAATTATGTAAGTCTACTTATTACCAATGCATTTACATTGGAAATACAGAGTATTGAAGTACTGTTGCTGTTCAACTGGTTGGAAGTTTTACCAAATGGTTTTAATGGCTCAGCTAGACCAGTTGAATTATAACTGGCCTGGATCAACTGGATCATTTAGCCCATTTCAATTTCCAGGGTTACCAGTTATATGGTTCATCAACTGGACCAGTTGCAACTAGCTTTCTCTTCTGGGATGTTTGCACCCACCCCCCCCCAAACCCTCTCTAATCCCAAACTGCTTCCGGCGCGCCTGGACGTAATTATGTAAGATCCAAGACACGATGTTCAGAAACGGGATGAGAACGTCAATATGTTGGTTCATTTATTGTGTAACATTTGCGTAATTATTGGGTTAAACGCGGGTTACAGTAACATACTTCCTCTTCGACGTAAATTTTACGTCGAAGTAAATGATTCATCTCAAGTCAGCCTCGTAATATTCACGTGAATTTCACGCAGATATTTTGACTAAAACTATCACTAACGCTTCACGTGTTTCTGTGACGCGATAATTTCGTTTATGAAGATGTAATTTCATAACCAAACAAACACGGGAGTGTTAGGTTTACAAACCATGGTCTCCAAGGTAGGGATAATCACGTGATTATAATGGTGATTATAATGGTGATATTGCAGTGACAATTGCGTGATTTAGTGCACGTGTGTTTTAAGTTACCTAGTGCAATAAACGTATTAACACATTTACGTAAATGTCAGGTGTTTGAAGAACGTAACTCTCCTCAAGTCGATACCTTGATATTGACGTGATTTTCACGTGATTTTGTTTATTGGGAGCTCCCTCTCTTCTCTTTTTTTTTATTTATTTTTTTTAATTTTATTTTTTGCTCGTTCTATGATAGCGTGTGTTTTGTATACTGTTGTACATGTTATGTGTTTAAATATTGTGTGGGGTGGGGGGGGGTAGTAGGTGTTTTGTAGCTTTTTACCCTTTTTTAGATATATAATTTTTTTTTTTTTGTCTCCAAAGGAAAATGAAGAGGTGTAACTTTTGTATGTAAATGTAAAAGATCATTGGTAAATTTATAAAGACCTATGTTAAATTATTTTGTTATTTTGTATCCAATGTATTATGTTATAAATGTACAATTTTCTTTGAGAGAAACGAATAAAAACCTATGAAAACAAAAAAATCCAGTAAAATTAATTAAACGGTAATTGACCAATCAGATTGCAGGGATTCTTCCACCCATCTTATAACGATTTCTAATACTTTTGTACCACCACAAATATTAGATATTTTAAAAAATTTGAAAAAACCGTTGAAAAAAAACAACGAAATAATGCCTTTTACGTCGTATTTCAGCCAATGCCGATGTTGGCTCTTTTGTTGGCATTTTCGTGTTGCTTATATAACCCACTATTTAATAGCCGGCTCATCCGTTCATGTATTGTTATTTTGAATTAAATAAATAATTAACGGTCACCGTGTTTTTTTTTAAGTGGAGCTGAATTGGTATGATCGTATTGGCTAAATTTCACACATTTTGGGGTCTAAAATTACCTTCATATCAATTTTAGGTTCTAAAAGGGCACTATAAATAATTTTATAATTTTTTTTTGGTAAACATTAAAAAATTGCTATTTTTAGTCAATTTTGACCTTGACCTTGACCTTAATTCAAAACCTTGAGTTCCGGCGATCTCAAAAGTATTACCAAATGAATTGGCATCCCCAATTTCTTTTCGGTAACGTTATTTTTTAGAGATCGTACATTTAGGACACCTTTTTCGTTGTTTATTTTCATAACAGTCCCATACGTTGACATCTGCGTATTTCAACGAGTCGGTCGCATTTCATGCATCCACACCTAATTTAAATCTCACTCAGATTTCATGATCTAAATTCATGACATATACTTTCAGTGATTATTTTAAATAAATTGTGTCTATTGTAGACTAATAATGTTTTTAATTGTGTTTTTACTGATATTTATTGAATTAAATGGAAATTACGAAATAATCTGTCATTGATAACAGATTTGCCGTGTAGGTTAAGGCTCTTTTGGCGTAAGAAAAAGATGAGATACGCGTTAAGGCCCTTTTGAAATTCATAATTATCTTCATAAATAAATCGAATTTCAACAAGTGAAGCACATCATTTTGAAGAGAATGTTGAAATCTACAAGGTGATGTTAACAACTCAATAACCCCCTATTCGGGTTAAGGCCCTTTTGGCATAAGGCCGACGTTATAATCATTTCAATGACATGCTAATGTGAATGTTTATCGTTTAATATATACAGAACCTCTGAGGACCCGTTTGGTTGGTGGAAGTGGATCCTTTGAAGGGAGAGTTGAGGTTCGCTACCAAGGTGCATGGGGTACAGTGTGTGACGATGGCTGGGATTTAGATGATGCACATGTAGTTTGCCACACATTGGGATATTCACGTGCGTCTGGGTATTACTACAACGCCAACTTTGGCCAAGGCACGGGGGAAATTATTATGGATGATGTGAATTGCACTGGATCTGAGTCAAACATCGCTTTCTGTCAACACAGAGGTTACTTATCTCACAACTGTGGGCATAGTGAAGATGCCGGGGTCATGTGTGACGACATTGGTAACTGAATAACTTTCTTTTTCAAGGGTGTATGTGTGTGCGTGCGTGTGTGTGTGTGTTTATGCGTGTGTGTGCGTGCGTGTGTGTGTTTATGCGTGTGTGTTTATGCGTGTGTGTGTGTGTGCGTTTGTGTTTCCAGGCAAACGTGGACGTTCATTATAATACACACCTTCAAACCGTGGACACTCGCCAAATGCGGACGTCCTCGGTGAAAAAAAACTGAAGCAAAGGGATTAGATAGTGTTTGGTGTGTCCGAATTAAATTATCGCATCGATCCAAGGAAGTCCGCGGTATCCTGTGCTAAATCATACATAAAGTGTGTAAAGGATCTGCCGTGTGTCATATTTCACCGCCTGACACGATAGAGGAGACCCTAAAGCCCTCTAGTGGTTCTTCGAGGCCAGTCCGCGGTCGGGCATCTTTCGCGCGCCCCAGGTTTTTCGCGGCAATTTCGGTAGCTAGTACAGTGGCCGTGCAGTATGCGCGTGGACGTGGCCACGTCCACGCGCATACATGCAGATCACGATTGGAAAAGCTAGCTGCACTGAACAACTGACAACAACAGAGAGAGGTGAGTAAGTATTTTATGCATGTACTTGTTTTAATTACATTAACTTGGACGAGATCACAACCCAGGGTTGACGGCAGGCCATAGGCTTATTTACTAAAAACAAATAATTAGACTAGTCTATAGACCTCTATAACGGCCCAACGGCAACGTGGTACTCCTACGTAGCATCCATGCATTTTAGACCAGGACCGATTAGGCCTATGCATGACTAGATCTAGATCATGAGTATGGACAAAGAAAATGACGTCCCATTTGCATGGAGTATTCATTTTTTCCGGAATTGAAGAGGCTCTTTTCATCCTAAATGTATGCGACAGCTCCCGTATTGTATACTGTTGCATGGAATTTGAAGATCTGTTGTGGTTGTTTGTTTTTGATCATGAGAGTTACATTCTTTTGCACATGGTTGTGATGGAAAACGGGTTTTTATGTAGTGCAGTAGACATTACTGGACAACGGGGTTACAACTTGTTCTAGGGTGAGTTCTTTAATTATGGTGTAGCATGATGGTCATGACGATCAGTAGGCCTAACTTTCAACGGAGCTAGATCTAAATCTAGGTCTAGATCTAGGCTAATTCCGAAACAAGTTTAATTTAACTTCCAAAAAGGGCCTAGACTCTAGATCTACTCCCTAGCTCTAGAGTTTAGACTAGATCTAGAACTAGTCTAGAGATAGTAGAGTCTAGACATCTATGATCTAGATCTAGATGTAGGTAATAAATATAATCAGCGTTTGTGTTTACAGGCAAACGTGGACGTTCATTAGATATAGATTCTAGATCTAGATCTAGATCTAGTCTAGATTCTAGATCTAGAACTAGATCTACACACCTTCAAACCGTGGAATGCACCTCCCAAATGCGGACGTCCTCGTTGAAAAAAAAGGCGTAGGCCTAGACCTAGATTCTAGTAGAATATACTGCTTGGCGGCGCTATTAAATTATCGCAGCGATCGAGGAGGTCCGTGATATTCTGTGCTAAATCGAACTCAAAGTGTGAGGCTTAATCCAACTTAATAATTAGACCCTAGCAATTATATAAAAGTCATATTGCACGCTAAGAAATCGATATCTAGCGCAGCGTACGCGTATCTAGCTAGATATAGATCTAAAGCGGGGAGCGGAGTATTATTAGAAAACAATTTTTTGTTAACTTTTGCCTTGGAGTTAGGCCTAGCTGTTTTGACTTATGGATTCTATAATGAAGCCATGAATTTCAGCTGTCTGATGTATGGATTTTATTTTTACTCAAGGCAAGTGGAATCCCGTGGACTTTTTGGTAAGCCTGCAAGGCCGCAGGGTCTTATCTTTCCATTTTCTAGAACCAACATGAACATAATATACTCTAGATATAACTCTCGTAGACTCTAAACTTTTGTTTGTTTTGATTTTCATGTGTCGGTATTTTATAAAACAAATAACGCACTTGACCCTGTTGTGCGTAATGTAAATGCAGTGTACGCTCGGTTTTTCCAGATGGTGCGCCCTGTGAACTCGCCGCAAGCAGCTCGTTGCACAGAGGCGGCACCAATCTAAAGAAACCTCGCGTGTACTGTAAGGCTGTGAATAACCGTGTAATGAGGTACTCGAGTACACTTCCAGGCTTACAGTCAAATAGTCGGACGCCGTGTTTTCTTTTATAATAAAAATTATTTAAAAAAAAAAATTACCACCATACTATGGTAGAAGACTAGAAGTATACCGAAAACTCAACTTATTTTACCTTGAGTTCCAGTTGAAGGCGCTGATTCAATAATAATAATTGTAAACAATGCTGTTTTTAAAACCAAAGATGACTTGACCTCCGAGTCCAAACAGAAATCCGGACATTTGGTCCCAGTTTCTGAGTGGTGAGTTGACAGTGATTGAGCTGGAAACATTTTTACCCACGATACCATGCTAGCGCTAGCTCCCGGGCACGGGTAAGCGTCGGCCTGGACAGTGCAAATGTCATGTCGTATTCAGATATATTGTGTAAAAATGTCTCTCGATCATTTAAGAATGTCAAATTCAGTTCTCAACACGAGAGGTACATGTAAATGTAACTTGACTTATGCTCAGTCAGAAATGTCAACCCCTTATAACACGTTTAATAGGTAACACGTCTATGGAGAGCATAATTGTTGTGTGAACCCTTCAGTAGCACCCTTTATTTTTCCTCGGCCATGACATTTTTAATTTCACCTTCAAATTTTTTTTGGAAAAATTTGCCAAGTTCAAATTCAGAATAGAACTTGTTGTTGGTTTAAAATGGTTTACCCTGACCTTCACATTTGAGGATCTCAATATTTTGAGCACCAGAGCTCTAGCTCTCCTTAACAACATTTCAGGACCTCGATTTACATACTGAGCTCTTTAGTACTACTTGAAATACAGATGTGCAAAGATAGAGCTCCTTGTTCAGCACCTTAGTAAACTAAGGAGAGAGATCAACAGAGCTCCTGATTTTTTTAGAAATGAAGGCCTGTAAAAAAAATCACTGTTCGATTTCCCCTGTGTTACCAAATGCTCACTAAATTTTCAACAATTTATTATATCTTGTCTATTTCAGGATTTGATAGCACTCTGACAGGGAATAATTAGCCTTTTGACCCCCCCCCCCCCCCCCCCTGACTGGGAAAGTTTGCCAGAGATCGGGAAATTTGCCCCTTAGAGCGGACAGGCCTGGTACACCCCTGAGCATGTTTATAGGATACTGAATGGTAAATAGGCCTAATGGGTAGGCACAGCAAAGAGAACAGAAGAGCATACCTAAAGAGAAGAAAGGTAAAAATCAGAGAAGTGAAATTAGCTCAGGAAGATAATCACACAAGTCACATTCAAGTTGATAGCCCGGCAACAAGAAGCCATATTGTTACTGAAGATAACAGCCATTCTAACAGTCACAGCCATACCCTCTCATCATCATCGTCGTCTCTATTTCCTACATGGACATCAGCATCACTTCCATCAACTCGTGGACAGATTTGTGTGAATACTGCAAAATCAATTTGCACCAGTAAAGCCTCTTCAACAACAGCTGCAATTTTGCGAGGTGAAATCCCTAAAAAAGTATCAAATGACATTTTGATGACAAAGTGGAATGAACACAGATTGCTGTATAAACAATTGACTCTTGTCAAGAGAAGATTAAACGTGATAGAATATGGAAAAAGAGGTCAGATGCTTAATCAGATGGGAGTCGATATGAAAAGATGAACAACAATAATTTAAGGTGTGTATTTTGGAATTTACTGACCATTCACATTAGTGGACAAATTCTCAAATGCTATAAATATTGCTTAAAAATGTGTCGCCTGTCAGCTGATCATCCATACTGTATTAGCACGAAGACTGAGGAATATGACACTTAACAAATAAGTGATCATTTATTAATATCTTGTTGTCATCTTCCACATTTTTTCTACTTTTTGAGTGGGGATAATATCATGCGGTACAAACATTTCCTGGTCTTCACTAGTGGTATCTAAAATGTGATAAGACTGGCAAGATACTGAAGTACACTGAGCTTTGTTAAGCCAGGATTATACTCAGGCGTTTTTTACGCCAGTGGGAGACGCCGCTGAGGCTTTCACGAAGGCTTTGGTGACTTCAGCGTCTCCGAAAAAAATGCCAGCGACACAGACGCCGCGGAAAGCGAGAAAATTCAAAATGTTGAACTTTTTCTTTCTCCACCGCGACAGACAGAGTGTTTGAGGTCACATGATCTTGTGCACATTTCATAAAAGAGTTTGGTGAAAATCCCCAAAGCCAGCGAATTTGAGTTGCTTTGTGTTTTGAGTGGGGCTAAACATAGGCAGTGGAATGAAAATATGTGTTTATTTCATTTTAAGGCAGCTCCATAAGCTATGGTTAGTTGCACATATATCCTTACAAGTGGCAAAGAAGAAAATCTGCCAATTAAAGCCCCATGGTAATACTAATTAGTAATATTATCAGGTTTTATCAAGTCAATGAACAAGTATAATTTCTATTAATATTTAAGCTGCATGTTTTGACGTTCCTACAAATGTATCTGAGGCTGCTTTTAAGCCGATCTTGAAATTGCAACTAAATGAGTGCGAAGACTGAGGAGAGACGCTTACAAATGCTTTAGTGATCATGTGTAATACATGTAGATAGAACATAGCTAGTATCTTGTTGTCATCTTCTATCTTAAAATTTCAGTTGCCTTTTGAGTGTGGCTACTATCAGGTCATGCGGAATGAACTTTCCCTGACCTTCAGAGCTGATCTTGAAGGGGCATATTAGAAATGAGTGCGAAGATTGTGGCAAGCTAGAGACCAAGCGCAACTTTATAGATCATGTATCAGAATAGAAAGTAATCATAAAATAGTGAGTGTCTTGTTGTCATCTTCGATCTTTGAATTTGAGTTGCTTTGTATTTTGAGTGGGGCTAAACATAGGCAGTGGAATGAAAATATGTGTTTATTACATTTTAAGGTGGCTCCATCAGCTATGGTTACTTTTGCACAGAATTCCTAACACGTGGCAGTGGATGTGTGTTGATAAGAAAAGAAAATCTGCCAATTAAAGCTCATGATAATATTTACTAATTTGTCAAATAATCATTAGGTTTTATCAAATCACTGAAAAAGTATGTGTACCATACTCCATTTTTTTAAAACTAATTTTTAAGCTGCATATATATGTTTTGACGTTCCTACAAATGCATCAAAGCTGATTTTGAAATTGCAATTAAATAAGTGCGAAAACTGGAGTGAGACGCTTACAAATGCTTTATTGATCACATACAAGTAATAGATAGAATATAATTATGTGATATTAAGTATCTTGTTGTCATCTTTTATCTTAAAATTTCAGTTGCCTTTTGAGTGTGGCTACTATCAGGTCATGCGGAATGAACTTTCCCTGACCTTCAGAGCTGATCTTGAAGGGGCATATTAGAAATGAGTGCGAAGATTGTGGCAAGCTAGAGACCAAGCGCAACTTTATAGATCATGTATCAGAATAGAAAGTAATCATAAAATAGTGAGTGTCTTGTTGTCATCTTCGATCGTTGAATTTGAGTTGCTTTGTATTTTGAGTGGGGCTAAACATAGGCAGTGGAATGAAAATATGTGTTTATTTCATTTTAAGGCAGCTCCATAAGCTATGGTTAGTTGCACATAATATATCCTTACAAGTGGCAAAGAAGAAAATCTGCCAATTAAAGCCCCATGGTAATACTAATTAGTAATATTATCAGGTTTTATCAAGTCAATGAAAAAGTATAATTTATATTAATATTTATAAGCTGCATGTTTTGACGTTCCTACAAATGTATCTGAGGCTGCTTTTAAGCCGATCTTGAAATTGCAACTAAATGAGTGCGAAGACTGAGGAGAGACGCTTACAAATGCTTTAGTGATCATGTGTAATACATGTAGATAGAACATAATTATGTGTTCTAGTATCTTGTTGTCATCTTCTATCTTAAAATTTCAGTTGCCTTTTGAGTGTGGCTACTATCAGGTCATGCGGAATGAACTTTCCATGACCTTCAGAGCTGATCTTGAAGGGGCATATTAGAAATGAGTGCGAAGATTGTGGCAAGCTAGAGACCAAGCGCAACTTTATAGATCATGTATCAGAATAGAAAGTAATCATAAAATAGTGAGTGTCTTGTTGTCATCTTCGATCGTTGAATTTGAGTTGCTTTGTATTTTGAGTGGGGCTAAACATAGGCAGTGGAATGAAAATATGTGTTTATTTCATTTTAAGGCAGCTCCATAAGCTATGGTTAGTTGCACATAATATATCCTTACAAGTGGCAAAGAAGAAAATCTGCCAATTAAAGCCCCATGGTAATACTAATTAGTAATATTATCAGGTTTTATCAAGTCAATGAAAAAGTATAATTTATATTAATATTTATAAGCTGCATGTTTTGACGTTCCTACAAATGTATCTGAGGCTGCTTTTAAGCCGATCTTGAAATTGCAACTAAATGAGTGCGAAGACTGAGGAGAGACGCTTACAAATGCTTTAGTGATCATGTGTAATACATGTAGATAGAACATAGCTAGTATCTTGTTGTCATCTTCTATCTTAAAATTGCAGTTGCCTTTTGAGTGTGGCTACTATCAGGTCATGCGGAATGAACTTTCCCTGACCTTCAGAGCTGATCTTGAAGGGGCATATTAGAAATGAGTGCGAAGATTGTGGCAAGCTAGAGACCAAGCGCAACTTTATAGATCATGTATCAGAATAGAAAGTAATCATAAAATAGTGAGTGTCTTGTTGTCATCTTCGATCGTTGAATTTGAGTTGCTTTGTATTTTGAGTGGGGCTAAACATAGGCAGTGGAATGAAAATATGTGTTTATTTCATTTTAAGGCAGCTCCATAAGCTATGGTTAGTTGCACATAATATATCCTTACAAGTGGCAAAGAAGAAAATCTGCCAATTAAAGCCCCATGGTAATACTAATTAGTAATATTATCAGGTTTTATCAAGTCAATGAAAAAGTATAATTTATATTAATATTTATAAGCTGCATGTTTTGACGTTCCTACAAATGTATCTGAGGCTGCTTTTAAGCCGATCTTGAAATTGCAACTAAATGAGTGCGAAGACTGAGGAGAGACGCTTACAAATGCTTTAGTGATCATGTGTAATACATGTAGATAGAACATAGCTAGTATCTTGTTGTCATCTTCTATCTTAAAATTTCAGTTGCCTTTTGAGTGTGGCTACTATCAGGTCATGCGGAATGAACTTTCCATGACCTTCAGAGCTGATCTTGAAGGGGCATATTAGAAATGAGTGCGAAGATTGTGGCAAGCTAGAGACCAAGCGCAACTTTATAGATCATGTATCAGAATAGAAAGTAATCATAAAATAGTGAGTGTCTTGTTGTCATCTTCGATCGTTGAATTTGAGTTGCTTTGTATTTTGAGTGGGGCTAAACATAGGCAGTGGAATGAAAATATGTGTTTATTTCATTTTAAGGCAGCTCCATAAGCTATGGTTAGTTGCACATAATATATCCTTACAAGTGGCAAAGAAGAAAATCTGCCAATTAAAGCCCCATGGTAATACTAATTAGTAATATTATCAGGTTTTATCAAGTCAATGAAAAAGTATAATTTATATTAATATTTATAAGCTGCATGTTTTGACGTTCCTACAAATGTATCTGAGGCTGCTTTTAAGCCGATCTTGAAATTGCAACTAAATGAGTGCGAAGACTGAGGAGAGACGCTTTATCAAATGCTTTAGTGATCATGTGTAATACATGTAGATAGAACATAATTATGTGTTCTAGTATCTTGTTGTCATCTTCTATCTTAAAATTTCAGTTGCCTTTTGAGTGTGGCTACTATCAGGTCATGCGGAATGAACTTTCCCTGACCTTCAGAGCTGATCTTGAAGGGGCATATTAGAAATGAGTGCGAAGATTGTGGCAAGCTAGAGACCAAGCGCAACTTTATAGATCATGTATCAGAATAGAAAGTAATCATAAAATAGTGAGTGTCTTGTTGTCATCTTCGATCTTTGAATTTGAGTTGCTTTGTATTTTGAGTGGGGCTAAACATAGGCAGTGGAATGAAAATATGTGTTTATTTCATTTTAAGGCAGCTCCATAAGCTATGGTTACTTTTGCACAGAATTCCTAACACGTGGCAGTGGATGTGTGTATTGATAAGAAAAGAAAATCTGCCAATTAAAGCTCATGATAATATTTACTTATTTGTCAAATAATCATTAGGTTTTATCAAATCACTGAAAAAGTATGTGTACCATACTCCATTTTTTTAAAACTAATTTTTAAGCTGCATATATATGTTTTGACGTTCCTACAAATGCATCAAAGCTGATTTTGAAATTGCAATTAAATAAGTGCGAAAACTGGAGTGAGACGCTTACAAATGCTTTATTGATCACATACAAGTAATAGATAGAATATAATTATGTGATATTAAGTATCTTGTTGTCATCTTTTATCTTAAAATTTCAGTTGCCTTTTGAGTGTGGCTACTATCAGGTCATGCGGAATGAACTTTCCCTGACCTTCAGAGCTGATCTTGAAGGGGCATATTAGAAATGAGTGCGAAGATTGTGGCAAGCTAGAGACCAAGCGCAACTTTATAGATCATGTATCAGAATAGAAAGTAATCATAAAATAGTGAGTGTCTTGTTGTCATCTTCGATCGTTGAATTTGAGTTGCTTTGTATTTTGAGTGGGGCTAAACATAGGCAGTGGAATGAAAATATGTGTTTATTTCATTTTAAGGCAGCTCCATAAGCTATGGTTAGTTGCACATAATATATCCTTACAAGTGGCAAAGAAGAAAATCTGCCAATTAAAGCCCCATGGTAATACTAATTAGTAATATTATCAGGTTTTATCAAGTCAATGAAAAAGTATAATTTATATTAATATTTATAAGCTGCATGTTTTGACGTTCCTACAAATGTATCTGAGGCTGCTTTTAAGCCGATCTTGAAATTGCAACTAAATGAGTGCGAAGACTGAGGAGAGACGCTTACAAATGCTTTAGTGATCATGTGTAATACATGTAGATAGAACATAGCTAGTATCTTGTTGTCATCTTCTATCTTAAAATTTCAGTTGCCTTTTGAGTGTGGCTACTATCAGGTCATGCGGAATGAACTTTCCCTGACCTTCAGAGCTGATCTTGAAGGGGCATATTAGAAATGAGTGCGAAGATTGTGGCAAGCTAGAGACCAAGCGCAACTTTATAGATCATGTATCAGAATAGAAAGTAATCATAAAATAGTGAGTGTCTTGTTGTCATCTTCGATCGTTGAATTTGAGTTGCTTTGTATTTTGAGTGGGGCTAAACATAGGCAGTGGAATGAAAATATGTGTTTATTTCATTTTAAGGCAGCTCCATAAGCTATGGTTAGTTGCACATAATATATCCTTACAAGTGGCAAAGAAGAAAATCTGCCAATTAAAGCCCCATGGTAATACTAATTAGTAATATTATCAGGTTTTATCAAGTCAATGAAAAAGTATAATTTATATTAATATTTATAAGCTGCATGTTTTGACGTTCCTACAAATGTATCTGAGGCTGCTTTTAAGCCGATCTTGAAATTGCAACTAAATGAGTGCGAAGACTGAGGAGAGACGCTTACAAATGCTTTAGTGATCATGTGTAATACATGTAGATAGAACATAATTATGTGTTCTAGTATCTTGTTGTCATCTTCTATCTTAAAATTTCAGTTGCCTTTTGAGTGTGGCTACTATCAGGTCATGCGGAATGAACTTTCCCTGACCTTCAGAGCTGATCTTGAAGGGGCATATTAGAAATGAGTGCGAAGATTGTGGCAAGCTAGAGACCAAGCGCAACTTTATAGATCATGTATCAGAATAGAAAGTAATCATAAAATAGTGAGTGTCTTGTTGTCATCTTCGATCTTTGAATTTGAGTTGCTTTGTATTTTGAGTGGGGCTAAACATAGGCAGTGGAATGAAAATATGTGTTTATTTCATTTTAAGGCAGCTCCATAAGCTATGGTTACTTTTGCACAGAATTCCTAACACGTGGCAGTGGATGTGTGTATTGATAAGAAAAGAAAATCTGCCAATTAAATAAGCTCATGATAATATTTACTTATTTGTCAAATAATCATTAGGTTTTATCAAATCACTGAAAAAGTATGTGTACCATACTCCATTTTTTTAAAACTAATTTTTAAGCTGCATATATATGTTTTGACGTTCCTACAAATGCATCAAAGCTGATTTTGAAATTGCAATTAAATAAGTGCGAAAACTGGAGTGAGACGCTTACAAATGCTTTATTGATCACATACAAGTAATAGATAGAATATAATTATGTGATATTAAGTATCTTGTTGTCATCTTTTATCTTAAAATTTCAGTTGCCTTTTGAGTGTGGCTACTATCAGGTCATGCGGAATGAACTTTCCCTGACCTTCAGAGCTGATCTTGAAGGGGCATATTAGAAATGAGTGCGAAGATTGTGGCAAGCTAGAGACCAAGCGCAACTTTATAGATCATGTATCAGAATAGAAAGTAATCATAAAATAGTGAGTGTCTTGTTGTCATCTTCGATCTTTGAATTTGAGTTGCTTTGTATTTTGAGTGGGGCTAAACATAGGCAGTGGAATGAAAATATGTGTTTATTACATTTTAAGGTGGCTCCATCAGCTATGGTTACTTTTGCACCGAATTCCTAACACGTGGCAGTGGATGTGTGTTGATAAGAAAAGAAAATCTGCCAATTAAAGCTCATGATAATATTTACTAATTTGTCAAATAATCATTAGGTTTTATCAAATCACTGAAAAAGTATGTGTACCATACTCCATTTTTTTAAAACTAATTTTTAAGCTGCATATATATGTTTTGACGTTCCTACAAATGCATCAAAGCTGATTTTGAAATTGCAATTAAATAAGTGCGAAAACTGGAGTGAGACGCTTACAAATGCTTTATTGATCACATACAAGTAATAGATAGAATATAATTATGTGATATTAAGTATCTTGTTGTCATCTTTTATCTTAAAATTTCAGTTGCCTTTTGAGTGTGGCTACTATCAGGTCATGCGGAATGAACTTTCCCTGACCTTCAGAGCTGATCTTGAAGGGGCATATTAGAAATGAGTGCGAAGATTGTGGCAAGCTAGAGACCAAGCGCAACTTTATAGATCATGTATCAGAATAGAAAGTAATCATAAAATAGTGAGTGTCTTGTTGTCATCTTCGATCGTTGAATTTGAGTTGCTTTGTATTTTGAGTGGGGCTAAACATAGGCAGTGGAATGAAAATATGTGTTTATTTCATTTTAAGGCAGCTCCATAAGCTATGGTTAGTTGCACATAATATATCCTTACAAGTGGCAAAGAAGAAAATCTGCCAATTAAAGCCCCATGGTAATACTAATTAGTAATATTATCAGGTTTTATCAAGTCAATGAAAAAGTATAATTTATATTAATATTTATAAGCTGCATGTTTTGACGTTCCTACAAATGTATCTGAGGCTGCTTTTAAGCCGATCTTGAAATTGCAACTAAATAAGTGCGAAGACTGAGGAGAGACGCTTACAAATGCTTTAGTGATCATGTGTAATACATGTAGATAGAACATAGCTAGTATCTTGTTGTCATCTTCTATCTTAAAATTTCAGTTGCCTTTTGAGTGTGGCTACTATCAGGTCATGCGGAATGAACTTTCCCTGACCTTCAGAGCTGATCTTGAAGGGGCATATTAGAAATGAGTGCGAAGATTGTGGCAAGCTAGAGACCAAGCGCAACTTTATAGATCATGTATCAGAATAGAAAGTAATCATAAAATAGTGAGTGTCTTGTTGTCATCTTCGATCGTTGAATTTGAGTTGCTTTGTATTTTGAGTGGGGCTAAACATAGGCAGTGGAATGAAAATATGTGTTTATTTCATTTTAAGGCAGCTCCATAAGCTATGGTTAGTTGCACATAATATATCCTTACAAGTGGCAAAGAAGAAAATCTGCCAATTAAAGCCCCATGGTAATACTAATTAGTAATATTATCAGGTTTTATCAAGTCAATGAAAAAGTATAATTTATATTAATATTTATAAGCTGCATGTTTTGACGTTCCTACAAATGTATCTGAGGCTGCTTTTAAGCCGATCTTGAAATTGCAACTAAATGAGTGCGAAGACTGAGGAGAGACGCTTACAAATGCTTTAGTGATCATGTGTAATACATGTAGATAGAACATAGCTAGTATCTTGTTGTCATCTTCTATCTTAAAATTTCAGTTGCCTTTTGAGTGTGGCTACTATCAGGTCATGCGGAATGAACTTTCCCTGACCTTCAGAGCTGATCTTGAAGGGGCATATTAGAAATGAGTGCGAAGATTGTGGCAAGCTAGAGACCAAGCGCAACTTTATAGATCATGTATCAGAATAGAAAGTAATCATAAAATAGTGAGTGTCTTGTTGTCATCTTCGATCGTTGAATTTGAGTTGCTTTATATTTTGAGTGGGGCTAAACATAGGCAGTGGAATGAAAATATGTGTTTATTTCATTTTAAGGCAGCTCCATAAGCTATGGTTAGTTGCACATAATATATCCTTACAAGTGGCAAAGAAGAAAATCTGCCAATTAAAGCCCCATGGTAATACTAATTAGTAATATTATCAGGTTTTATCAAGTCAATGAAAAAGTATAATTTATATTAATATTTATAAGCTGCATGTTTTGACGTTCCTACAAATGTATCTGAGGCTGCTTTTAAGCCGATCTTGAAATTGCAACTAAATGAGTGCGAAGACTGAGGAGAGACGCTTACAAATGCTTTAGTGATCATGTGTAATACATGTAGATAGAACATAATTATGTGTTCTAGTATCTTGTTGTCATCTTCTATCTTAAAATTTCAGTTGCCTTTTGAGTGTGGCTACTATCAGGTCATGCGGAATGAACTTTCCCTGACCTTCAGAGCTGATCTTGAAGGGGCATATTAGAAATGAGTGCGAAGATTGTGGCAAGCTAGAGACCAAGCGCAACTTTATAGATCATGTATCAGAATAGAAAGTAATCATAAAATAGTGAGTGTCTTGTTGTCATCTTCGATCTTTGAATTTGAGTTGCTTTGTATTTTGAGTGGGGCTAAACATAGGCAGTGGAATGAAAATATGTGTTTATTTCATTTTAAGGCAGCTCCATAAGCTATGGTTACTTTTGCACAGAATTCCTAACACGTGGCAGTGGATGTGTGTATTGATAAGAAAAGAAAATCTGCCAATTAAATAAGCTCATGATAATATTTACTTATTTGTCAAATAATCATTAGGTTTTATCAAATCACTGAAAAAGTATGTGTACCATACTCCATTTTTTTAAAACTAATTTTTAAGCTGCATATATATGTTTTGACGTTCCTACAAATGCATCAAAGCTGATTTTGAAATTGCAATTAAATAAGTGCGAAAACTGGAGTGAGACGCTTACAAATGCTTTATTGATCACATACAAGTAATAGATAGAATATAATTATGTGATATTAAGTATCTTGTTGTCATCTTTTATCTTAAAATTTCAGTTGCCTTTTGAGTGTGGCTACTATCAGGTCATGCGGAATGAACTTTCCCTGACCTTCAGAGCTGATCTTGAAGGGGCATATTAGAAATGAGTGCGAAGATTGTGGCAAGCTAGAGACCAAGCGCAACTTTATAGATCATGTATCAGAATAGAAAGTAATCATAAAATAGTGAGTGTCTTGTTGTCATCTTCGATCTTTGAATTTGAGTTGCTTTGTATTTTGAGTGGGGCTAAACATAGGCAGTGGAATGAAAATATGTGTTTATTACATTTTAAGGTGGCTCCATCAGCTATGGTTACTTTTGCACCGAATTCCTAACACGTGGCAGTGGATGTGTGTTGATAAGAAAAGAAAATCTGCCAATTAAAGCTCATGATAATATTTACTAATTTGTCAAATAATCATTAGGTTTTATCAAATCACTGAAAAAGTATGTGTACCATACTCCATTTTTTTAAAACTAATTTTTAAGCTGCATATATATGTTTTGACGTTCCTACAAATGCATCAAAGCTGATTTTGAAATTGCAATTAAATAAGTGCGAAAACTGGAGTGAGACGCTTACAAATGCTTTATTGATCACATACAAGTAATAGATAGAATATAATTATGTGATATTAAGTATCTTGTTGTCATCTTTTATCTTAAAATTTCAGTTGCCTTTTGAGTGTGGCTACTATCAGGTCATGCGGAATGAACTTTCCCTGACCTTCAGAGCTGATCTTGAAGGGGCATATTAGAAATGAGTGCGAAGATTGTGGCAAGCTAGAGACCAAGCGCAACTTTATAGATCATGTATCAGAATAGAAAGTAATCATAAAATAGTGAGTGTCTTGTTGTCATCTTCGATCGTTGAATTTGAGTTGCTTTGTATTTTGAGTGGGGCTAAACATAGGCAGTGGAATGAAAATATGTGTTTATTTCATTTTAAGGCAGCTCCATAAGCTATGGTTAGTTGCACATAATATATCCTTACAAGTGGCAAAGAAGAAAATCTGCCAATTAAAGCCCCATGGTAATACTAATTAGTAATATTATCAGGTTTTATCAAGTCAATGAAAAAGTATAATTTATATTAATATTTATAAGCTGCATGTTTTGACGTTCCTACAAATGTATCTGAGGCTGCTTTTAAGCCGATCTTGAAATTGCAACTAAATAAGTGCGAAGACTGAGGAGAGACGCTTACAAATGCTTTAGTGATCATGTGTAATACATGTAGATAGAACATAGCTAGTATCTTGTTGTCATCTTCTATCTTAAAATTTCAGTTGCCTTTTGAGTGTGGCTACTATCAGGTCATGCGGAATGAACTTTCCCTGACCTTCAGAGCTGATCTTGAAGGGGCATATTAGAAATGAGTGCGAAGATTGTGGCAAGCTAGAGACCAAGCGCAACTTTATAGATCATGTATCAGAATAGAAAGTAATCATAAAATAGTGAGTGTCTTGTTGTCATCTTCGATCGTTGAATTTGAGTTGCTTTGTATTTTGAGTGGGGCTAAACATAGGCAGTGGAATGAAAATATGTGTTTATTTCATTTTAAGGCAGCTCCATAAGCTATGGTTAGTTGCACATAATATATCCTTACAAGTGGCAAAGAAGAAAATCTGCCAATTAAAGCCCCATGGTAATACTAATTAGTAATATTATCAGGTTTTATCAAGTCAATGAAAAAGTATAATTTATATTAATATTTATAAGCTGCATGTTTTGACGTTCCTACAAATGTATCTGAGGCTGCTTTTAAGCCGATCTTGAAATTGCAACTAAATGAGTGCGAAGACTGAGGAGAGACGCTTACAAATGCTTTAGTGATCATGTGTAATACATGTAGATAGAACATAATTATGTGTTCTAGTATCTTGTTGTCATCTTCTATCTTAAAATTTCAGTTGCCTTTTGAGTGTGGCTACTATCAGGTCATGCGGAATGAACTTTCCCTGACCTTCAGAGCTGATCTTGAAGGGGCATATTAGAAATGAGTGCGAAGATTGTGGCAAGCTAGAGACCAAGCGCAACTTTATAGATCATGTATCAGAATAGAAAGTAATCATAAAATAGTGAGTGTCTTGTTGTCATCTTCGATCTTTGAATTTGAGTTGCTTTGTATTTTGAGTGGGGCTAAACATAGGCAGTGGAATGAAAATATGTGTTTATTTCATTTTAAGGCAGCTCCATAAGCTATGGTTACTTTTGCACAGAATTCCTAACACGTGGCAGTGGATGTGTGTATTGATAAGAAAAGAAAATCTGCCAATTAAATAAGCTCATGATAATATTTACTTATTTGTCAAATAATCATTAGGTTTTATCAAATCACTGAAAAAGTATGTGTACCATACTCCATTTTTTTAAAACTAATTTTTAAGCTGCATATATATGTTTTGACGTTCCTACAAATGCATCAAAGCTGATTTTGAAATTGCAATTAAATAAGTGCGAAAACTGGAGTGAGACGCTTACAAATGCTTTATTGATCACATACAAGTAATAGATAGAATATAATTATGTGATATTAAGTATCTTGTTGTCATCTTTTATCTTAAAATTTCAGTTGCCTTTTGAGTGTGGCTACTATCAGGTCATGCGGAATGAACTTTCCCTGACCTTCAGAGCTGATCTTGAAGGGGCATATTAGAAATGAGTGCGAAGATTGTGGCAAGCTAGAGACCAAGCGCAACTTTATAGATCATGTATCAGAATAGAAAGTAATCATAAAATAGTGAGTGTCTTGTTGTCATCTTCGATCTTTGAATTTGAGTTGCTTTGTATTTTGAGTGGGGCTAAACATAGGCAGTGGAATGAAAATATGTGTTTATTACATTTTAAGGTGGCTCCATCAGCTATGGTTACTTTTGCACCGAATTCCTAACACGTGGCAGTGGATGTGTGTTGATAAGAAAAGAAAATCTGCCAATTAAAGCTCATGATAATATTTACTAATTTGTCAAATAATCATTAGGTTTTATCAAATCACTGAAAAAGTATGTGTACCATACTCCATTTTTTTAAAACTAATTTTTAAGCTGCATATATATGTTTTGACGTTCCTACAAATGCATCAAAGCTGATTTTGAAATTGCAATTAAATAAGTGCGAAAACTGGAGTGAGACGCTTACAAATGCTTTATTGATCACATACAAGTAATAGATAGAATATAATTATGTGATATTAAGTATCTTGTTGTCATCTTCTATCTTAAAATTTCAGTTGCCTTTTGAGTGTGGCTACTATCAGGTCATGCGGAATGAACTTTCCCTGACCTTCAGAGCTGATCTTGAAGGGGCATATTAGAAATGAGTGCGAAGATTGTGGCAAGCTAGAGACCAAGCGCAACTTTATAGATCATGTATCAGAATAGAAAGTAATCATAAAATAGTGAGTGTCTTGTTGTCATCTTCGATCGTTGAATTTGAGTTGCTTTGTATTTTGAGTGGGGCTAAACATAGGCAGTGGAATGAAAATATGTGTTTATTTCATTTTAAGGCAGCTCCATAAGCTATGGTTAGTTGCACATAATATATCCTTACAAGTGGCAAAGAAGAAAATCTGCCAATTAAAGCCCCATGGTAATACTAATTAGTAATATTATCAGGTTTTATCAAGTCAATGAAAAAGTATAATTTATATTAATATTTATAAGCTGCATGTTTTGACGTTCCTACAAATGTATCTGAGGCTGCTTTTAAGCCGATCTTGAAATTGCAACTAAATGAGTGCGAAGACTGAGGAGAGACGCTTACAAATGCTTTAGTGATCATGTGTAATACATGTAGATAGAACATAGCTAGTATCTTGTTGTCATCTTCTATCTTAAAATTTCAGTTGCCTTTTGAGTGTGGCTACTATCAGGTCATGTGGAATGAACTTTCCCTGACCTTCAGAGCTGATCTTGAAGGGGCATATTAGAAATGAGTGCGAAGATTGTGGCAAGCTAGAGACCAAGCGCAACTTTATAGATCATGTATCAGAATAGAAAGTAATCATAAAATAGTGAGTGTCTTGTTGTCATCTTCGATCGTTGAATTTGAGTTGCTTTGTATTTTGAGTGGGGCTAAACATAGGCAGTGGAATGAAAATATGTGTTCATTTCATTTTAAGGCAGCTCCATAAGCTATGGTTAGTTGCACATAATATATCCTTACAAGTGGCAAAGAAGAAAATCTGCCAATTAAAGCCCCATGGTAATACTAATTAGTAATATTATCAGGTTTTATCAAGTCAATGAAAAAGTATAATTTATATTAATATTTATAAGCTGCATGTTTTGACGTTCCTACAAATGTATCTGAGGCTGCTTTTAAGCCGATCTTGAAATTGCAACTAAATGAGTGCGAAGACTGAGGAGAGACGCTTACAAATGCTTTAGTGATCATGTGTAATACATGTAGATAGAACATAATTATGTGTTCTAGTATCTTGTTGTCATCTTCTATCTTAAAATTTCAGTTGCCTTTTGAGTGTGGCTACTATCAGGTCATGCGGAATGAACTTTCCCTGACCTTCAGAGCTGATCTTGAAGGGGCATATTAGAAATGAGTGCGAAGATTGTGGCAAGCTAG
Organism: Strongylocentrotus purpuratus; assembly: GCF_000002235.5. Lineage (NCBI taxonomy): Eukaryota > Metazoa > Echinodermata > Echinoidea > Camarodonta > Strongylocentrotidae > Strongylocentrotus > Strongylocentrotus purpuratus. The sequence goes on from NW_022145598.1 coordinate 26,582,945, forward strand.
AGACCAAGCGCAACTTTATAGATCATGTATCAGAATAGAAAGTAATCATAAAATAGTGAGTGTCTTGTTGTCATCTTCGATCTTTGAATTTGAGTTGCTTTGTATTTTGAGTGGGGCTAAACATAGGCAGTGGAATGAAAATATGTGTTTATTTCATTTTAAGGCAGCTCCATAAGCTATGGTTACTTTTGCACAGAATTCCTAACACGTGGCAGTGGATGTGTGTATTGATAAGAAAAGAAAATCTGCCAATTAAATAAGCTCATGATAATATTTACTTATTTGTCAAATAATCATTAGGTTTTATCAAATCACTGAAAAAGTATGTGTACCATACTCCATTTTTTTAAAACTAATTTTTAAGCTGCATATATATGTTTTGACGTTCCTACAAATGCATCAAAGCTGATTTTGAAATTGCAATTAAATAAGTGCGAAAACTGGAGTGAGACGCTTACAAATGCTTTATTGATCACATACAAGTAATAGATAGAATATAATTATGTGATATTAAGTATCTTGTTGTCATCTTTTATCTTAAAATTTCAGTTGCCTTTTGAGTGTGGCTACTATCAGGTCATGCGGAATGAACTTTCCCTGACCTTCAGAGCTGATCTTGAAGGGGCATATTAGAAATGAGTGCGAAGATTGTGGCAAGCTAGAGACCAAGCGCAACTTTATAGATCATGTATCAGAATAGAAAGTAATCATAAAATAGTGAGTGTCTTGTTGTCATCTTCGATCTTTGAATTTGAGTTGCTTTGTATTTTGAGTGGGGCTAAACATAGGCAGTGGAATGAAAATATGTGTTTATTACATTTTAAGGTGGCTCCATCAGCTATGGTTACTTTTGCACCGAATTCCTAACACGTGGCAGTGGATGTGTGTTGATAAGAAAAGAAAATCTGCCAATTAAAGCTCATGATAATATTTACTAATTTGTCAAATAATCATTAGGTTTTATCAAATCACTGAAAAAGTATGTGTACCATACTCCATTTTTTTAAAACTAATTTTTAAGCTGCATATATATGTTTTGACGTTCCTACAAATGCATCAAAGCTGATTTTGAAATTGCAATTAAATAAGTGCGAAAACTGGAGTGAGACGCTTACAAATGCTTTATTGATCACATACAAGTAATAGATAGAATATAATTATGTGATATTAAGTATCTTGTTGTCATCTTCTATCTTAAAATTTCAGTTGCCTTTTGAGTGTGGCTACTATCAGGTCATGCGGAATGAACTTTCCCTGACCTTCAGAGCTGATCTTGAAGGGGCATATTAGAAATGAGTGCGAAGATTGTGGCAAGCTAGAGACCAAGCGCAACTTTATAGATCATGTATCAGAATAGAAAGTAATCATAAAATAGTGAGTGTCTTGTTGTCATCTTCGATCGTTGAATTTGAGTTGCTTTGTATTTTGAGTGGGGCTAAACATAGGCAGTGGAATGAAAATATGTGTTTATTTCATTTTAAGGCAGCTCCATAAGCTATGGTTAGTTGCACATAATATATCCTTACAAGTGGCAAAGAAGAAAATCTGCCAATTAAAGCCCCATGGTAATACTAATTAGTAATATTATCAGGTTTTATCAAGTCAATGAAAAAGTATAATTTATATTAATATTTATAAGCTGCATGTTTTGACGTTCCTACAAATGTATCTGAGGCTGCTTTTAAGCCGATCTTGAAATTGCAACTAAATGAGTGCGAAGACTGAGGAGAGACGCTTACAAATGCTTTAGTGATCATGTGTAATACATGTAGATAGAACATAGCTAGTATCTTGTTGTCATCTTCTATCTTAAAATTTCAGTTGCCTTTTGAGTGTGGCTACTATCAGGTCATGCGGAATGAACTTTCCCTGACCTTCAGAGCTGATCTTGAAGGGGCATATTAGAAATGAGTGCGAAGATTGTGGCAAGCTAGAGACCAAGCGCAACTTTATAGATCATGTATCAGAATAGAAAGTAATCATAAAATAGTGAGTGTCTTGTTGTCATCTTCGATCGTTGAATTTGAGTTGCTTTGTATTTTGAGTGGGGCTAAACATAGGCAGTGGAATGAAAATATGTGTTTATTTCATTTTAAGGCAGCTCCATAAGCTATGGTTAGTTGCACATAATATATCCTTACAAGTGGCAAAGAAGAAAATCTGCCAATTAAAGCCCCATGGTAATACTAATTAGTAATATTATCAGGTTTTATCAAGTCAATGAAAAAGTATAATTTATATTAATATTTATAAGCTGCATGTTTTGACGTTCCTACAAATGTATCTGAGGCTGCTTTTAAGCCGATCTTGAAATTGCAACTAAATGAGTGCGAAGACTGAGGAGAGACGCTTACAAATGCTTTAGTGATCATGTGTAATACATGTAGATAGAACATAATTATGTGTTCTAGTATCTTGTTGTCATCTTCTATCTTAAAATTTCAGTTGCCTTTTGAGTGTGGCTACTATCAGGTCATGCGGAATGAACTTTCCCTGACCTTCAGAGCTGATCTTGAAGGGGCATATTAGAAATGAGTGCGAAGATTGTGGCAAGCTAGAGACCAAGCGCAACTTTATAGATCATGTATCAGAATAGAAAGTAATCATAAAATAGTGAGTGTCTTGTTGTCATCTTCGATCTTTGAATTTGAGTTGCTTTGTATTTTGAGTGGGGCTAAACATAGGCAGTGGAATGAAAATATGTGTTTATTTCATTTTAAGGCAGCTCCATAAGCTATGGTTACTTTTGCACAGAATTCCTAACACGTGGCAGTGGATGTGTGTATTGATAAGAAAAGAAAATCTGCCAATTAAATAAGCTCATGATAATATTTACTTATTTGTCAAATAATCATTAGGTTTTATCAAATCACTGAAAAAGTATGTGTACCATACTCCATTTTTTTAAAACTAATTTTTAAGCTGCATATATATGTTTTGACGTTCCTACAAATGCATCAAAGCTGATTTTGAAATTGCAATTAAATAAGTGCGAAAACTGGAGTGAGACGCTTACAAATGCTTTATTGATCACATACAAGTAATAGATAGAATATAATTATGTGATATTAAGTATCTTGTTGTCATCTTTTATCTTAAAATTTCAGTTGCCTTTTGAGTGTGGCTACTATCAGGTCATGCGGAATGAACTTTCCCTGACCTTCAGAGCTGATCTTGAAGGGGCATATTAGAAATGAGTGCGAAGATTGTGGCAAGCTAGAGACCAAGCGCAACTTTATAGATCATGTATCAGAATAGAAAGTAATCATAAAATAGTGAGTGTCTTGTTGTCATCTTCGATCTTTGAATTTGAGTTGCTTTGTATTTTGAGTGGGGCTAAACATAGGCAGTGGAATGAAAATATATGTTTATTACATTTTAAGGTGGCTCCATCAGCTATGGTTACTTTTGCACCGAATTCCTAACACGTGGCAGTGGATGTGTGTTGATAAGAAAAGAAAATCTGCCAATTAAAGCTCATGATAATATTTACTAATTTGTCAAATAATCATTAGGTTTTATCAAATCACTGAAAAAGTATGTGTACCATACTCCATTTTTTTAAAACTAATTTTTAAGCTGCATATATATGTTTTGACGTTCCTACAAATGCATCAAAGCTGATTTTGAAATTGCAATTAAATAAGTGCGAAAACTGGAGTGAGACGCTTACAAATGCTTTATTGATCACATACAAGTAATAGATAGAATATAATTATGTGATATTAAGTATCTTGTTGTCATCTTCTATCTTAAAATTTCAGTTGCCTTTTGAGTGTGGCTACTACATGTATCAGGTCATGCGGAATGAACTTTCCCTGACCTTCAGAGCTGATCTTGAAGGGGCATATTAGAAATGAGTGCGAAGATTGTGGCAAGCTAGAGACCAAGCGCAACTTTATAGATCATGTATCAGAATAGAAAGTAATCATAAAATAGTGAGTGTCTTGTTGTCATCTTCGATCTTTGAATTTGAGTTGCTTTGTATTTTGAGTGGGGCTAAACATAGGCAGTGGAATGAAAATATGTGTTTATTACATTTTAAGGTGGCTCCATCAGCTATGGTTACTTTTGCACAGAATTCCTTACACGTGGCAGTGGATGTGTGTATTGATTAGAAAAGAAAATCTGCCAATTAAAGCCCATGGTAAAATTTACTAATTAGTCAATTAATCATAAGCATATACATGTAATTATGTGATAGTATTAAGTATCTTGTTGTCATCTTCTATCTTAAAATTTCAGTTGCCTTTTGAGTGTGGCTAATATCAGGTCATAAGGAATGAACTTTCCCTGACCTTCAGAGCTGATCTTGAAGGACATTATCTGAAATGAGTGCAAAGAGACCCAACTTCCCAAGTGCAGCTTTATTGATCATGTATCAGAATAGAAAGTAATCATGCAATAGTGAGTGTCTTGTCAGCTATCTTTGAGTTGCTTTTTTGAGTGGGGCTAATTCCAGGTCCTGTAGAAAATCACACCATTATGATTTGTTGTTAAATGAGAATTAAACAGATTTTCTGTTTTCCAAATATTATATTTAAATTTAAATTTAAAGTGTCAAAAGTGCCACCTATTTCACAGTATTAGGGATCCTTAAGGTGTGTTTCTAGATCCTACCTTGAGCATCAATGCACTGGCAGTCAGATGACTAGGAAGCTTCCTTATGTGAACATTGTGTAACGTTTATAGTCAAATGGAGACTTTAGGCTAACTTTATTAGGCTTACCAGTTGATCACCGCTATGTATACCGGTAATGTTTTGCATATCAACTTGGGACTTAGGAGCCAACTGTGATCAGGTCCTCAGTTTGCTAGGACCAGATGATAAGAACACGTTCATATGTGTAAATTGTGTAAACTAAAGTTTGCAAGTCAAATACTTTAGGCCAATGTTTGCTCTGTTTCCAGGTAAACTTATATGCCATGATAGGCCAATGTGTAATGTTTTGCATATCAATTATTGACTTATGGGCAATTATAATCAGGTCCACAGTTGGCTTGGGTCAGATGACCAGGAAGCATCCTCACGTGTAAATTGTGTAAACTGAAGTTTGTAGGTCAAATGGGGACTTTTGGCCAACTTTACTTGGCTCATCAGTTGATCAGGGCATGATGACTCGTCAAAGGACCGCTATGTATAATGCAGGGCTTTTCAACCTGCGGCCCTCGGGACCATTTTGTGCAGCCCGCGAGACCTTCATGACAAAATAGTTTTAAAGCTATCAATCAATAATATGCAAATTTCATGTTCATTAAATCGACATCCATGTATTTTTGGTATTTGCAATACTACTCGTATGCATGCCCCCTTTTTATGACAGAAAATGGCAAAAAATACATTTGGCTTGAAAATAAGTTGCACAAAGATATTTCCCCTTGAACCTGGTTCACACGATTGCAGCCCGCGGTTGTTGAAAAGCCCTGGTATAATGTTTTGCATATCAACTTGGGCCTTACTAGCCAACTGTGATGAGGTCCTCAGTTTGCTAGGACCAGATGATGAGGAAGCATCAACATGTGTTAATTGTGTACTAAAGTTTGCAGGTCAAATGGGGACTTGGCCAACCAACTTTGCTAGGTTCCCCAGTAGAGTTATTATTATATAGGCCATGATTGGCAAATCATACTGTTTTGCATATCAAGTGGTGACTTATGGGCAATTTTAATCAGGTCCTCAGTTGGCTTGGGTCAGATGACCAGGAAGCATCCTCACGTGTACATTGTGTAAACTGAAGTTTGCATGTCAAATGGAGACTTTTGACCAACTTTACTGTTGCTAAGCAAAACATTAAATACAAATATATTACTTAGTGGTCCTTTGACGAGTCATCATGGTCCTGATGAACTGGTGAGCTGAGTAAAGTTGGCCTAAAGTTCCCATTTTACCTGTAAACTTTAGTTTACACAATGTACACATTAGTGCCCTGCGGGGCAAGACTTTCTTCTACCCCGACCCGGCACTACCCCAGTTTCATCAGCCCCGACCCGTAATTTTTCACCCTACCCAGAAAGTTTTTTTCTTGGACCAGACCGGACTGGACCGGGCATTTTTGCAGGGGTGTGATTTCTCTGGTTTTCTGGATTTTGAAATTTGATTTTTGTTTTTGTGGATTTTGTTGGTGTTGATTTTTTAATTTCTTTCTCTTAAAAGTGTTTAAAGCCTCTCCAAATGTCTAGTAAAATCCATAAAAGGGGTGGGGTTACCCCTTTCCTGGACCCCGGCGGTGAGGATGCTCGCTTCGCTCTATATTTGGATCTTCCTGGATTTTTTTCCAACCCTCAATCACACCCCTGATTTTTGTCACGGCCCGTAAACGTATGTCTATTTTGAAAATTATGCGTAAAATCACAATTTACATTCTGTAATAGGCAGTTTTTATTCTGAAATAAGCATATTCAACAAAAAAATAAATTACAACAATTTCAACGGAATACATCCATTGTGAAATGCTGATGGTTTTTATTTAGTTTTGGGGTGGTTATATTGAGTTTGGACTAATTTTGTTTAAAAATCAAAATTTACCCGAATGCAAATTCAACCCGCCCATGGACTGCCCCGAAAATGTTTGCCCCGACCCGGACAGGACTGTAAATTTGACTAAAAATCCTTACCCGACTTGGGTTTTGGTCCAGGTCGGTCCGGGGACATTCGGGGTTTCTGGGTGTTTCGTATGGCTCTAGTACACGATGCTTCCTCAACATCTGGTCCTAGCCAACTGAGGTTCTCATCACCCCAGAATCCACAGTGATATTTATTTTCTATTTTCTTGTTGCAGATACTTCCTGTAACTTGTTCGAAATCATGGTAAGTTTGTTTTTGTATTCATTGAACATTTGTTTGAAAATAATTACCATATGAATTGAAAAACAATTTGCAGGGACATGCTATAACTCAAGTCTGCTATGTACAATCATGGGGTGAGGCTACATGCTCTTGAGATGCATTCCTTAAGGGAGCATTTATGATAAATGGGATTTTGTACACTGCTTGTTTTGAAATTAAAGGCCAAAAGTGATTTCTGCATAATTTTGTCAATCATTTGTGACTCGACACAGTCAAATGAGGTGGATGTCGGCATAATTTAATCATTTTGAATTATAACAACATGTTATTTTGATTTAATGTGTTTATATCATGTGAAATGAATATATGCCAAATTTGACTTGCATCTCCAATTCCTTTCCCGAGAATTACAACTTTTCTTTCATTTTTCTATTCATCGGAGTCGACACCAATTAATTACAAGGGTGCTGAATTCTGCACCATCTGTTGTAATCCTTGACCATTAAAAGATGTACGCTTTTAAAAATGATCGTTTAGGTATTTAAAAGTGTTAAAGCGACTACGACGTGAAAATGTCAATTAGCCTCATCCCCAGTGTGCTTTTACCAAAATGTGGATTTTCTTCATTTTCCAGGGGGGGTTGTCATGTTTGTGCTTTTTTTTCTTCATAGATTTTTGAATTTCATCACATTTTGAGTGTAATCAGTGGATAAACCCAAGATAGAAATATGAAGATATTGTCAAATGCCCCTTTAACTCTCAAGAGCACATAACTTTGAATTTCCAATTCAAGGCATTCCAGAAAAGCAATCTGAAATTTATCATAACTCTGGAAAGGAATGTAATAAATTAATGATTTTGGTATCAAAATGATCCTAGACTTGTGGAGAATGCATTACAGGTATTAACAAAATCTGAAGTTGGTCAACGCACATCATCATCAGCCTCATTTACCCGCGTTGGGTCACATTTATTATTCTAGAAAATATTTTTGAATAACATGCTCCCTTAAAGATAAAGTTGAGTTCTGGTCATGTGATTGCATTGTGAAAGAAACGGTGTGGAATCTATCAGAAAAGGTTGATCATCTAGTATATAAGTATTCGTGTGTATTGCAAGGTTCTGGAATCATCAAAATGATGAGACATTTGGCCAAAGCTTGGCAAAGTTACAATCACTGTACACAGAATGATGTATATGGGACTACACGAGCACATGGCGAAAAAAACCTACCCCCCGATTTTTACGTATTTTATGTCATATTTAGAATATGAAGGCATTTGAAGAGCCATGCTTTTCAGGGAACATGTTTAATCTGATGTTCTTCCACAATGATAACGCTCACAAATTATATTTTACCTCTTCCCAGAACTCAACCTTCTCTTTAAGGAAATGCTCTACCCTATTGGTCATTCAGTCACAAACAAAATATGATAAGCATGGTCTAGTGTGAAGGTTTAATGACAACTAAGTGTGTATTCCTTTTGTTTACACCAATCCGGCCAAGCCATTATTACTGTGGTGTCCCCGCTGTCAAACTGCTGTGTCCCGAGAGAGGGGGTTCATATCCTTTCATGGGATTGATGCATACATAATACAACACAATTGATCTATTGCAATGTGCAATCACGTATTAATTTGCAGAATCAAAATGTACCGTGCTGATTCAGTTGTGGTTCCGTCAACAGAGGGCCAAATACAGTAAACGCTCGACGGGTTGGTGTATAGAATGCATAACATGCACTTCAAACATCTGCTTTATTATTTTTAATTATAGGTATTGAAATGTATAGAGCATTTCATGACTGACCAACATTTTAATGCTCTTCACTTTAATTATTTTAAGAACCATATGACTTGCAAAAGTATAACTGTAATATTTAAATTTGTTGTCACCGCCCTTTAAATCTTTCACAGAAAGTTTCACTGAAACTATAAGTACTGTTAGGCTTTGACGAACGACCATATGCTTTGGGTAGTTTAGTCCGTTACCTTAAGCTTTCTGTTTATTTGATAAACTTATACTGACTGGTGATGAAACATTGCCATTTTGATCTCCTGCTGTATTACTGAGAAATTGCTTTCAAAAAGCTGATTAAATATGATTCAGTTTCATTAGAGTTCTGCTGTCCCATCACTTTGGATGTTACTAAATACTGTACTAACCCCATTATAGTCCCACCTAAATTTACACTGGAATGAACTTGAATTTAGAGGGTGGGATCAAAATCCCATTTTGATCCTAACAAAAAAAAACACAAGCATCAAAATGTCAGCCTTTTCTGACGTAAATGAATTCCAGATATTTTCAAGTGTCAAATGAGGTGTGTGATTAACAAAGATCTGCAAATGAACTGAAGCATAATCACAAGAGAAACTACCAAAACAGTAATAATAGCAAAAACTGCTTGTAACTAGAATTGTCTTCCAGCAAAGAGCTTCTAAGGTGGGATTATAATTGAACATGGGTCTACTCAGGTCAGTATGGCAATAGTCCATAGAATAGATGAAGTCCAGGCAATATCAGCATTACATCTGTGAGAAATTTCTGAAACTTTTGCATGTTGAAAGTACATGTAGGTGTACATGTAGATCATATCGAAGATCTCTATCTTGGTTGCAGTTAATCTTGACTTGAATCAATACCTCATCAAATCATTGACTTGCATGTATTATACAGGAACGATCAAGAAGGCGGGTTTCCCCAGAGCAAGTGGCAAAGAAGTGGTGTCAAATATCACAGGATCAGTCAGGGTTTCAGAAGAAATACATCAACCAATACATTGGTATTTTTTTATCACTGGCATTGTCCCTTTAATGCCATTTTCATCTTCATCTATATTTTGGTTTGTTAATTTCCTAAAACTTCATATATGTTTTGGTTTGGTTCCAAAACTTCGTTATTTTGGTTTGTTTCCTAATTTCTTCGTGTTTTTTGGAAGTTCTCTGAATCTTCATTGATGCGTTGTTTTTTTAGGCAAAAAAAAAAGAGGTTCGTCTCAAGTTCCACAGGTTCAAAACCCAAAGCGCTATGCATTTTTGTTTGTTTTTTGGTTTAGTCTAAAAAAGTTATGCGGGAGTGTCGTGGTCGAGTGGTTTAAGGCGCTTGACTGGAGATGCACTAATATCCTTTGGCAAGATATTAACCTGCACTTGCTACTCTCCACCCAGGTGTTAAATGGGTACCCAGCAGTAGGATGCGGCCGTCATTGTTTGTCAAACAGTTTTTTGAGCATCAAGTAACGCCTGGCTGGAATGCTCCCCAGGGAGTGGAGATCGTGCACAGTGTGTGCGGGCAAGCACTGAATCCTATGACCGGGCTAATAGTATATTTGTAAAGCGCTTAGAGACATTTGTATTTAAGCGCTATATAAAAGCTTAATATTATTATTATTATGCGCTCGTGGAAATTCCTTTTTTTATTGCATTTTTAGCCCACTTTTTTTTCTATTTTTTTGCTGCTTTGTGGCCATATTTTTATTTTTGCATATCAACTGGGGACTTAAGAGCCAACTGTGATCAGGTCCTCAGTTTGCTAGGACCAGATGATAAAGACGCAGTCATATGTGTAAATTGTGTAAACTAAAGTTTGCAAGTCAAATAGAGACTTTAGGCCAAGGTTTGCTCTGTTTCCAGGTAAACTTATATGCCATGATAGGCCAATGTGTAATGTTTTGCATATCAATTATTGACTTATGGGCAATTTTAATCAGGTCCACAGTTGGCTTGGGTCAGATCATGGACCTATTACGGATGGACATTCAACGTGATTCTTTCTTTGATCCAATGATAGTCACCGCCTTCTGATTATGTGCATCTTAATGAGAACATTCGGCTGTTTTAACAATAACGACTGCGTAAGCATTTTCGGGCATTGACAAAGGAGCAGTTTCCCTCTCTTGGGTTTTGTTTGGATGGTGTGCTCTGTAAGAGTATGTCTTCAATAAAACATCCCCAATGGGGAGCAGCAAAGTTGAAAAGCAGACGATTTTGGTGATATGAAATGTATTATTACTGATTCGCACACTTTCGCACACACCCATGACCCTATAAAACAATTAGAAGGCTATGATCTTTATAAGCCCCGTGTGTTATAATTCTGGAATATTATGAGGAAATTGGGGAAAACGGATTTTAAATCACAAACAATCCAAACAAACCTATCTGGTAATATCAACATGTTTTTCAAAAATAGAACACAGTATATGGAATAACAATTTCCGATTATAGGCCAGAACTGCACATCGATTTTCCATGATTTAGGCGAGTTATTATCTTCTGCGCATGTAGATTAACATGTGTAAAATCACTATCTTGATTCTGTCCCGGCTTTTTGGCGGCGACCATGATGAGATCAAAGTGAAGAAACATTTACGGAATGTTATTGAGACGACATTGACGTAGACAATCACAATGAATTTGTTAAGAAAACGATGAATGTCCATCCGTAATAGGTCCATGGTCAGATGACCAGGATCGACGCATCCTCATGTGTACATTGTGTAAACTGAAGTTTGTAGGTCAAATGGGGACTTTTGGCCAACTTTACTTAGATCTGTGTTTTGGTTTGTTTCCTTATATCAATGCTTTGGTTTGTTTACTGACATCCATGTTTTGGTTTGTTTCCTTATATCCATAATTTGTTTCCTTATTTCCATAGTTTGTTTCCTTATATCCATAGTTTGTTTCCTTACATCCATGTTTTAGTTTGTTTACTGACATCCATGTTTTGGTTTGTTTACTGACATCCATGTTTTGGTTTGTTTCCTTATTTCCATAGTTTGTTTCCTTATATCCATAGTTTGTTTCCTTACATCCATGTTTTAGTTTGTTTACTGACATCCATGTTTTGGTTTGTTTACTGACATCCATGTTTTGGTTTGTTTCCTTATTTCCATAGTTTGTTTCCTTATATCCATAGTTTGTTTCCTTACATCCATGTTTTGGTTTGTTTACTGACATCCATGTTTTGGTTTGTTTACTGACATCCATGTTTTGGTTTGTTTCCTTATATCAATGTTTTGGTTTGTTTCCTTACATCCATGTTTTGGTTTGTCCCCCAACACAGACGTGAAGGTTTGCTCCCTTAAATTGATGTTTTAGTTTTGGTTTGTTTTCTTACATTGTTTTGGTTTGTTTCCTGACACATGTATAAGTTTTGCTTCCTTTCATCGATGTGTTGGTTTGTTTCCACCGTCCATGTTTTGGTTTGCTTCCTTACATCTATGTTTAGGTTTGTCCCCTAATGTATACGTTAAGGGTTGTTTTACAATCAGGGTACATCTTTCGGGGGCTAATTCACCCCGAGCCCCCGTGTATTTTTTTCGCTGTTGCTGAAGTCCACAATGTGATCCATAAAAATAATATATGGACTTCCTCAAAAATGGTATTACCATTATGCCAACTTATAGGCCACCAGTAGCACTACCTACAGGTACAAAGATCTGTTTGACATCTTTGATAAATAACAAAAATATGTACCTACTGGTATGTGCATGAATGTTAATATTTGTGTGAATAAAACTCTGTCAAAATCAACATTTAGGTATCACCTACTAGTCCATAATAGAAACTGAAGCACGGTAGTTAATAACTAAAAAACATGAATATATTTGGTTATTTGGTAATGTGCTCCATTGATTTGAAATTTTGTGACGCATTCCGTCAAAAAATGTCCTCTCCGAAATCACTTCAATTAAACTCCAAAATTAAATGAACAAAATGGTTAATGACATTTTGTTTATAAACTCTTATCCAAGTTATATACATTTATGTTAAGCCGCTAGACAAAGTGTTTGAAGAATGTCCTATGCCAACCGTGCTCTTAGAGTGTGCAAGTTGCTGACGTGTCCAGCTTGGCATACCAAAATGCGGTCGGCATAGATGACATTTTGCCCTCTGTAGACCGTGCCCCTTGCCCCATGGGGTCAAGGGGCTATGCGTATGCCAAATACTGTAAAAGGATTTAATTTCATAGGTTGTTTTTTTTTCGCGAATTTAGAAAAAGCAGGATTTGGCGAGAGTTTTAAATTTGCGAATACAGAAAATTTACTGTTAGTTTTAATGTAAATTTTGCGAGGGATTTAATTTCGCGAATTTTATACCCTCACAAAATTAAATCCTTTTACAGTATGAGCTCTGTAGTTTTGCAATTTTTATGCTAGAGGTGGTTATACAAAGAGTCTTCAGAAGGAGGAGAAGATCGAGAAGACTAAACACCCTTCATAGCATAAGATCAGGGTGCAAAATAAGGAGTCTGAAGGGCACACCATTTTAAGGCAGTTATTAAAGGGCGCATCAATTTAGAAGGCAAAAATATTAAAAGTATAGCAAAACAATATGGTAACTTCTGGGGCAACTGGTAGTGGCACCGACGGCAATTGCCTTTGATGCCTTCGGTTATTTTGCACCCTGCATAAGATCTATGCCGGGTTTCACCCAGGCAAAATAAGGAAGTGTTATTACCTGAATAACTCATATCTGCTCTGCCCCAATCTACCTTTGGATTAAATAAGGATTTCATGTGTTGTCTTCTGCACAGGTTATGGTCTCTTTGCAACCAGAGATTTCTCCAAAGGCGATTTCTTATTGGAATATAGAGGGGTACACAGACCTGATACAGCTGCTGAAACAGATGATGTTGATAACACCTATGTGTTTGAGTACAGACATAATGGGAAAGATATGCTGTAAGTTTTTAAACTAATTTAAAGTAATCTTGTTATTATTATATAGCCAGTTGTTGATTCAACACAATTTCAGCATTGGGAGCTGCCAAGAAGCCAATCTCAACAATCAATGATTTGCATTAAAATGTGTAGCTAATTAGGCAAATATCAACAATCAATGGTTTGCATCAAAATGTGTAGGCAAATGTGGATATATTACACATGAATTTAATGAGTGTGACTCTCCACTTTTGAATAATTGAAAGTTATTTTTCAATGCAAGGAGTAGCAGTTAGAAATCACCAGTGAAATGGAATTCTACATCCTCACAATTTGTTATTGATTATGAAGAACATCACAAATTCACTTGCATAGTGCATATAACTAACCATTGGTTAATTAATGGTTCAAGTTTCGGGTCAAGCAACTGTTTGAATTATGGTATACCATCTAGGTTTTGTGTTGCGATCGGTCAGTGGTTCAAAACCAAGATAGCGTGACCAAATTGACCAGCAATGACACCTTTTGTAATGTGCACTACAACATTGAATAACAAGAAATACTAAGGTCGACTTGTAAAATTTTTGTTGTTTTTTTGTTGACAGAACAACACTTTGTATGAGTTTTTCTTGTATTCAAGAGTAGTAAAACATAATAACCTGTGGTCCAGTGTTTTTACACAGTTTGGGTTTACTTAACTCACAAATGCTACATGTAAATCGAAATCAACTGGTATTAAACAAGGTTTCATTGTGTTTACCTGCTGATTAATGTTCTAAATAAGAGCATGTTAGAATCTGTGAATACCCCTTCAAATAATTTTAAGAAAATCTATCAAAATTTACTTTCTTTCCTTATGTTTTGGTCAAAAGGATCGACGCCACATGCCCTAACTCCTGCCTTGCTCGATATATCAACGACTGCCACAAAAGACCCAACTCCATTATGAAGAAGTTCTCTCTCTCAGGAATGATACATCTCTGCTTGTATACTTTATCCAATATCAAAATTGGAGAAGAAATCAGGTACGACTATGGGATGCTGGATATGCCATGGCGACAGGTACCGGTATGTACCATTTCTTTCTAATTTGTATCTTATACTTAGACACATAGGCTATCCTTCATCTAATTCATCTTCATCTGTACGTAGCGACAGGTTTATACCATTAATTAGAATGGTCCTTATAATAATTGGGCAGTGTTATTATTAATGTCATGTTTAAGGATATTCCCTGAGTTGGACCACCTCTTAATGACATACATGTAGTAGATATGCCCAAGAAAACCTCATTTCCAAAATGTCAGTTATGCATTAGTGTGTGCATTACATTGCTCCATATCCTACAGCGTGTTTTCTCTCGGGTCCAAGAGAAACTCAAACATGGTGATGTTCTGTCGCTATAGAATTGTCAAAATTCTAATTGTCTATATAACTCTAAAAGTCTTGTTTTAGCTCATCCGGCCCAAAGGGCCCGATGAGCTTATGCCATGGCGTGGCGTCCGTCGTCCGTTCGTCCGTCCGTCTACAGTTTTCAAAATGCTTCTTCTTCGTTATTTTTCAACCGATTTTGATTCTGATTGTTTCATATGATAGGGCTAGGACGGGAATTTAAAAATTCGACACAGAATCGTCAAATTCATTATCTATGCTAATTTATGCAAATTGATTCGAAATCACAAAAAATGCTTCTTCTCCTTCATTTCTCGACCGATTTTGATTTGGTTTGCTTTATCTGGTAGAGCTAACTTTGGTACACTAAATTTCTACACAGAATTTTGAAATTGTTCTCCATTAATTAATTATGGTAATTTATGCAAATTTATTCCAAAAATAACAAAAATTGCTTCTCCCTCATTTCTTGACCGATTTTGATTTGGTTTGCCTTATTTGGTAGAGCTAAATTTGGAACACTAAAATTATACACAGAATTTTGAAATTGTTCTCCATTAATTAATTATGGTAATTTATGCAAATTTATTCCAAAAATAACAAAATTGCTTCTCCTTCATATTTCGACCGATTTTGATTTGGTTTGCTTTATATCGTAGAGCTAACTTTGGTACACTAAACTTCTACACAGAATTTTGAAATTGTTCTCCATTAATATTTATGGTAATTTATGCAAATTTATTCCAAAAATAACAAAAATTGCTTCTTCTCCCTCATTTCTTGACCGATTTTGATTTGGTTTGCCAAATTTATTCCAAAAATAATTTAAAAATCACAAACCCTTCCAGGGCATCAAATTTTTATTTTTTGACCAGTTCAAAAGTGTACCACATAAAATTTATGATATTTGTTGTTGCGAGATGCGGATGAGCGCTACATCATTGACGTTCTGGTTATTGAATTTGCAACGTAATTAGCCAAAAATAATCTATAAACTTTCACCTGACCCTCCCTGCAAGATATGTGATCAAAGCCCAAATGTCATGAAAAAGGGGAAAATGCGATGTACAATGTGAATTGTGAAACCTTTTTATAAAAACAAAATCTGTTGACACAAAAACCCTGATAGCACAAAGTAAATATCTGGCCGAACCATGTATTTTGTATGCAATTTTAAGTGGATAACACAAAATCCTTATAACACAAACAAATATTGTGGTCCTACTGATTTTGTGTTAAAGAGGTTCCGCTCCGAGGTTCAGCTGTATCATGTTTACATGTCCTACCTTTGTATGATGCTGAATTATATTTCTTGGATTCTTGATATCTTGTAGTAATGCTTTATTATCCCCTCGCCGACAAAGTCGGAGGGGATATAGTAACGCTGCTGTCCGTCCGTCCTTCCTATTAACAATTTTGGTTTCCAATCGATAACTTCAATCCTCTCTCTCTCACATGGTGCAACCGCAAGCCTACTGTATAACTTCAGTAATGTTGACAGAATTTAATGAAATTTGATATCAAGGTACATGATATTAAAATACAGGCTAAGTTCGATTTCGGCCAAGCAGATACTTCAAGTGCATTACAGATATCAGAAGTAGGTGCACTTTATAATAGTGGTGGGCTATACAGGGGTCAAAATCCTTAAGGTTTCTGCTCATTTAGAGGCATATCATACCAAGCATTTCGACACCTTCTTTACAAATCGGTTAAAAAATGAGAAGGTGCAAGCCAAAAACGACTTGCGAGGCCAAGGTGGGATAGGAGAGTACGTTAATTGACCCCGGGCTCAAGTAAATTCTATTTCTGCTCATTTTGATAATTTAAAAATCAATTTAAGATCTTTAGATGCCCTGTCTCATAGATTAGTGGTAAATAAAGGTACCTTGACAGTTAAAAATAAATGTCATGTTTTAGCTCGATTTTGTGTAAAAGAGATTCCACTGTACGACAAAAAATCAGTTTAAATATGTTAAAGGGGGGTGCCAACGTTCAAAGTGTGCAAAACATTATGCAAAGATCATGAAAGTACAATTTTTGGGGAAAGGAAAGAAGTCATAAGTTCCATATCTGACCTCAAATTTGACCAAAAGTGCTGCTCAATAGTTAACAGGAAAGCTACGCAATTTATTGGTCAGAATTACCACAACTTGGTCAAAATTGTGGTCATTCTTACCTACCGTTAGTTTGTAGATTCTTCATCTTGATATTTTTATGTAAGTTTTTTTTTTTTTATTGTGACCAAAAGTGCCAAAATCTGCCTTTTGTCGCACTTTTTGGTTTAAAAAAAAAATAAAACTTTTATTATCCCCTCGCCGACGAAGTCGGAGGGGATATAGTAACGCTGCCGTCCGTCCTTCCTTCCATGCGTGCGTCCGTCCGTGCGTGCGTCCGTTCGTAACAAATTTGGTTTCCGATCGATAACTTCAGTAATGTTTGACAAATTTTAATGGAATTTGATATGAAGGTACATGATATCAAAATACAGGCTAAGTTCGATTTCGGAGTATGTACCTAGGTCAAAGGTCATAGCTCATTAAATATGCAAATCTGGTTTCCATTCGATAACTTGAGTAATGTTTGACGAATTTTAATGAAATTTGATATGAAGGTTCATGGTATTAAAACAAAGTCTAAGTTCGATTTCGGAGTATGTAGGTCAAAGGTCATAGCTCATTAAATATGCAAATCTGGTTTCCATTCGATAACTTGAGTAATGTTTGACGGATTTTAATGAAATTTGATATGAAGGTACATGGTATCAAAATACATGTACAGCCTAATTTCGATTTCTGAGTATGTAGGTCAAAGGTGAAAGGTCATAGCTCATTAAATATGCAAAAACACCTACCGGTAATTATATATGTGAAAATCCTTGCCTAGAAATATAATAATATAGTCCAATGGAGGTAACTTGTTCTGACGTATATAGGCCATTTGTACCCTGCGAGGGATGCTACGCTTTGCGTTGACTTGTTTAAAAATGAATCTCATCTTACTACAGAATCAAAGTTTTATGTCTTTGATTGAGTTTGGAATTACACACCATGGATAGTGGCAATTGGCCATTGTAGTGGCATTCAAATTTAGCGATTTGTTAATATTACCAATTGATGTTCGAAAATGCATTTAAAAAAATTGTGAATTGTCTTGCTCGCGAAATTGAAATGCATGCAAAACTTTTGCATATTATGGCTAATTCTTAATTTCTAAACTCATGAATTGTTTCCGTTTCCGATAATTTCAGGTGGGAGTTCTGGATGCTGCACCATCTGGCTCAAATGTTCACTGGACCGGTGATGACGACACTCCTGTCGCATCTGAACCATCTGGAGATGACAACACTCCTGTCGCATCTGAACCATCTGGAGATGACAACACTCCTGTCGCATCTGAACCATCTGGAGATGACGACACTCCTGTCGCATCTGAACCATCTGGAGATGACGACACTCCTGTCGCATCTGAACCATCTGGAGATGACAACACTCCTGTCGCATCTGAACCATCTGGAGATGACAACACTCCTGTCGCATCTGAACCATCTGGAGATGACGACACTCCTGTCGCATCTGAACCATCTGGAGATGACGACACTCCTGTCGCATCTGAACCATCTGGAGATGACGACACTCCTGTCGCATCTGAACCATCTGGAGATGACGACACTCCTGTCGCATCTGAACCATCTGGAGATGACGACACTCCTATCGCATCTGAACCATCTGGAGATGGCGACACTCCTGTCGCATCTGAACCATCTGGAGATGACGTCACTCCTGTCGCATCTGAACCATCTGGAGATGACAACACTCCTGTCGCATCTGAACCATCTGGAGATGACGACACTCCTGTCGCATCTGAACCATCTGGAGATGACGACACTCCTGTCGCATCTGAACCATCTGGAGATGACGACACTCCTGTCGCATCTGAACCATCTGGAGATGATTCCGATAGTGATTATGAAGCCGAATCTGATCCAGAAGGTAGTAGCAGTGATGAGGCTGATTTCATTCCATTTCGGTTTGTACGTGGACGTCAAAGTAACTCTGTGGCAGTTTCTGTCAGTGATAATAAGGAGAGTGAAGCCATGCCTGTTGACCATTCAGTACCTAATACCTCACCTGCCCATGCCTCTGCAAGTGTTCAAAGTGCAAAAGTCTCAAGCTCCAGTTGCAGTATTAATGTGATGACCACTTCAAACAACAACTGTAGAAAGTGGGACAAACCTCAGTACTGTAAATTTTGTAGTCAACCACAAAAGAAACTGCCGAGGCATCTGCTTACACCACAACATGTCAACGAGACTGAGGTTCAGCAATGGATTGCAACTAAAGACATGAAAGAAAAGGCAAACTTGCTAGCTAAAATGAGAAATTACGGAAACTATCGTCACAATGTCAAAGTCCTTCAAGAAAATAAAGGTACCTTGATTGTTGCATACAGACCGAAATATGATGTGGATCCAGAAGAATATTTGCCATGTAGTCATTGTTATGCTTTCTATTCCAAGGATGATTTGTACAGGCATGTTCATAGATGTAAATTGCGACCAGATGTTGAGGATGAGGATGAGACCTGTGAACCACCCAAGAAGAAAAAAAGAACCTTACATGTTCAAACTGGTAGAATGATGCTTCCAGGCCCATCAGGAGTAAGCCCAAAGGTGCACATGATATTATCAATGGGAGTCGATGATGATATATTGAGAGTTGTGAAATCAGATAGATTAATGCAGCAAGTAGCAGAGAGGCTGACATTGAAGCATGGGCATGACAAAGACCAGTATTCATATATACGGCAAAAATTGCGTGAACTTGCACGACTGGTTCGTGAGTACAGAAAATTGAATGATCACCCATCGGCTTCATTAGTAGATTTGATTTGTCCTACCAAATTTAATGAGGTCATAGCTGCAACTAGGAAGGCTGCAGGATTTAATGAGGATACACATTTGTACACAACACCTAGCCTGGCACTGAAAGTCGGATATACACTGGTGACGGCTGCCAAAGTCCTTATGGGAAATGCTCTGTTGCAAGCAGATGCTGGTTTGGAAAAGAAATGCAAACAGTTCATCAAATCATATACTCTCAAGTGGGAAGCAGAAGTAAGCACACATGCACTGCGTACATTAAAAGTAAACAAGAGAAATACATCAAGGCTGCTTCCTTTGACAACAGATGTTGTTGCACTGTCCAATTATGTGAGAAAAGAAACAAAAGAGGGAAAACAGAAGCTGAACAGCTGCAGTAGTGATGAGACCCTTGACAGATGGAAACAGTTGGCTGAGGTTACCCTGACCCAGGTGTGTGTTTTCAACAGGAAGCGTCCGGGAGAAGTTTCAAAGATGCCCCTCAGTGATTACAAGTGTATCACAAAAGGAGAAGGTGGAATATTTGGTGAAGGCCTAACCAAATGGGAAAAGGCGTTGTGCAATGTGGTATGGAGGGTGGAGATTAATGGGAAATGCAATAACACTGTACCCGTTTTGCTAACAGATGACATGAAAGGCAGCATTGACTTGTTGATGGAGAAAAGGTCACAAGTAGTCAATGATGGAAATCCCTACTTGTTTGCAAACCCCGATGGAAGAGGCCACTTGAGAGCAACTGATACAGTGCGAAATCATGCCCAAAAGTGTGGAGCAAAGTATCCAGATCAGCTTAGATTGACAAAACTCAGGAAGCACATTGCTATCAGCTCTCAGATCATGAATTTGAAGGATAATGAAGTGGACATTTTAGCCACCTTCATGGGCCATGACATAAGAACCCACAGAGCCTACTACCGCCTGCCAGATGCGTCACTGCAAGTAGCAAAGATTTCTAAAGTACTCTTCAGCATGGAGAAGGGAGACCTAAAGGCAATGGCAGGAAAGACGTTGGATGATGTTCGTGTAGATGCAGATGAAGGTATGACTATTTTTTATGTTTTGTGCTAGATAGAATGGCTGAGAATATGCCATACCATTTTCATTTCCTTCTACTTTTATCTGAAGTGATATCTGATTGGTTAGTGAGATCATAACGGTTTCTAGTTTGAGATTACATTAGGCCAGAAAACTTTTATGTTACATCTCAATCATTCATTTCACTCTCATACAACACAGTTTTTATATTGTATAATTTCCTTAGTTTTGTATGCTTGCTATATCCTTCAGTTTGTGAAGTTCCATGCTTTTGGTAAGCAAACTGGGATGTCTTCATTAGTACCTCCAGTTTTAATAAGAATTGATCCGAGATACAATATATGGGAAGCTGCCAACATTTCAAATACTTGAATATGTGATTTGATTTTTGTGTCGCCTTACTGAACGTTCATGGTGGCACATACTAATCCAAATTATCTATGTCCGTCTTTCCATTAACCGATTCGGTTAACGTTTTCGGTTAACCCTTCTAAAAATGCTCCGCAGGCTAAACGCTATGCTTGATTTACTCCAAAACTTGGTAGGATGATCCGCAGGTTAAACGCTATGCCCGATTTACTTCTAACTTGGTAGGGTGATAGAGTGAGGTGCCACAATATCATGTGTTGCTTTGAGCTGTATTATTTGCATATTCATGAATTTCAATTAGCTTATTTGCAATGCAATTTAGGTTAACCTTAAAAAAAATGCTCTGCAGGCTAAACGCTATACCTGATTCATTTGAAACCTGGTAGGGTGACAGACTGAGGTGCCAAGATGTTGTGTGATGCTTTTCATTGCATTATTTGCATAATCATGACATTTAATGAGCTAATTTGCATATTTTGATATATTTTGGATACTCATGTGTTTTAAAAAAATGATGACACTTGCAGAATTGTCTCTCTAAATACACTTTGTATTGAAGAGTAGTTGTGGTACCAGCTGTGCTGTTTACATGAAAAGCAAAACAGGGATGACTATCCACAGCTGTCTGCTATGAACTTACCCTTGCAAAGATTATAATGTACATGTATGTTATTTTTCACCTGCTCTTGTTAAATCTGTGTTTGTTTTTTGTTTTTCAGAATGCAACATAGATCCAGATGTTGATGATGATCCTGACAACGAAGTGAACAGGCCCGATGATGCTGTTTTGATGGATGAGATGTCAGACAAAGAAAATGAAGGTGTGAATGAATTACTTTGTTATATCCTTTGTTAGGCCTCCGTTACGAAGTAGCCGGAGGCATTATGTTTTCGGGTTGTCCGTCCGTCCGTCCGTCCGTCCCGTTCTCGTGATCGCGTTATCTGAAGAACCGATTGATGGATTCCTGCCAAACTTTGGTCATGTATGTATCTTGCAGAGCCGATGGACTGATAAGATTTTGGGGTCACAAGGTCAAAGGTCAAAGGTCACAGGGCTCATTATGTATGAAAAACAGCTCGTGATCGCGTTATCTCAAGAACCGATTGATGGATTCCTGCCAAACTTAGGTCATGTATGTATCTTGCAGAGCCAATGAACTGAGTAGATTTATGGGTCATGAGGTCAAAGGTCAAATGTCATGGGCTCATTATGTATGCAAAAACAGCTTTATCATTAGAACTGACAGATGGATTACTATTTAATTCAGGACATCTTGCAGAGCCAATGAACTGAGTAGATTTTAGGGTCATGAGGTCAAAGATCAAAGGGTCATATATGTATATGAGAAATTGCTTGTAATCACGATATTCTGAGAACCTGTTAATGGATTACAATGAAATTCGAATTTGAAAAATTTCTTCTGTTTTGGTTTGTAAACTTGCTCTATGACGGAGGCATCATTTTCGAATGCGCGCAGTCGAAGTTCCATCTAGTTTATCCTTACTTTGATTATTCCAGATGCCCTCAACAGGTGATTATCCTTGTGTCACTATTTGAATTTTAGCATTCGCTTAGTTTGAATTCTGGCTAAATGGCACTCCTAATGCAGACAGCTTTAAATGAAGAACTAGCTAAAAGTAATGTAAATTGTAACTTTAAAAAAAAAATCAAAATATAACCATTCCACTCTTCTCTCAGCTACCATCTTCTGCATTTGGTTAAGTTTTTTAAAATCTGTCATTGAACCTGAAACATTAATTGTGTTTCCCTACTTATTTGTCTAATTCACTATTAAAGGTATGAGCATGCCGCAGCAAAGCAGAAAGAAGAGTGACCAAGTTGCAAACAAGGAAAGTGACCGTGGTGCCAGCAGAAAGAAAAGGAGTATCAGACAATCTTGGACAGCTGAAGAAAAACAAGCAATACACAGACACTTTAAAGAAGAACTACGCTCACGCCAACTGCCCGGTAAAGAAAAAATAATGAAGTACTGCAAGATGGATGCAGACCTGAAGGGTCGTACTAAAAGGTGGACAACAGTCAAAGATTTCATTAGAAACCAAATTAGAAAGACAAATCCACTGGATTTTTAGTGAATTTTCAACCTGTTATGAGTGAAATTAATCATGTTCATCACACTCCGCAATTTTGGATGAAATCTTTTCAGGTACTGACATGCGTAAAATGTGGTTGCTTCTTATTCATATAACCCACTTACTGGTTTCCTTGATGAAGGGCTGTGCTTTGGAAGAGGTGCACCTTTATATAGGTTAACAGTTAACTCCATGGCCAGGAAGCATACTGTGTGTAAAGCAGTGTATGGTTCTGCAAGTCAAATGGGAACTTAATAGGAAAAACTTAATTACCTGCCCAGTTGGTCAGGGCCAGGGAGTAGACTTGTGTCTAACAGTATGTATACTGTATAGAAGATTGTAAGGCAAATGGGAACTTTTGTGCTAAAGTTGTTTGATAAGCCCCAGTTTGCCAGGTTAACGTTTTGCAGTTTAAATGATGACTTACAGGTCAATTTTATCAGCTCCCATATCACCAGATGGTCAACGTCAGTGAGCATCACATGTGTAACAATGTGCATAAAGGTTTACAGGTCAAACTCCAACTTTGCTCACTTCCCCTAGATTAGGTTCATGGTTGATAGGACTCGTGATAGGACTAGATGTATAATGTTTTCCATATCAACTGGGAATTAAGAGCCAACTGTGATCAGGTCCTCAGTTGGCTTAGACCATGACAAGGAAGCATCCACATGTGTACTATGTAAAATAAAGTTTGCAGGTCAAATAGGGACTTTAGGCCAACTTTGCTTGGCTCCCCAGTTAAATAGGCCAGTATGTAATGTTTTGCAATCAACTAGTGACTTATGGGCAATTTTGATCAGGTCCTCAGTTGGCTTGGGTCCGATTACCAGGAAGCATCCGCATGTGTACATTGTGTGAAAGTTAAGTTTGTAGGTCAAATGGGCACTTTTGGTCAACTTTACTTGGCTCACCAGTTGATCAGGGCCATGATGACTCGTCAAAGGACCGCTATGTATAATGTTTGGATTTAAGAGCCAACTGTGATGATCGAGGTCCTCAGTTGGCTAGTTCCAGCTGATGAGGAAGCATCCACATTGTGTAAACTAAAGTTTGCACGTCAAATGGGGACTTATGGCTAACTTGACTCGTCAAAGGCCCGCTACTTGCAAAATTTAGATTTTTAAGTACATTGCAGATCAAATGGGACATAGCTACCACCTTTGATCCTCAATTAGTCAAGGCCAGGTGAAGTCCCATGAAATTGAAAATTGTGTAAAAAGTAACATGTCTAATTTTGATTTATGAGACAACTTGGTTAGCAGTTGGGTTTTGACTGTTGGTCAATTACCATGGACCTTTGGCCTTTATTAGACTTTATAATATCTCACCACTCTTGTCCAATTTCATCTAAGTTTGGACCCTTTTTTTCAAAAAAATCATCAAAAAGTAGACCATTTGCCCCTTTTGTGAAATTAATCAGGTCCTCGCACTCAGCTATTGGGTAGGGCCAGATAACCATTAAAGCATAATCATGTGTTCAATGTGTTTCTATTAAGTTATGTCTGCAGATCAAATGGGACTTTGTACCATCTATGATCAGATCCCCAGTTAGTCAAGGCCAAATTGTGAATAAAGTTTTACAGATCAAATGTGGACTCAAAGCTTGCCAGCTTCGATAATTTTCCAGTTGCAGTCAATTATCAGGGAGCATTGACCAATGTGTAACAGTTTGTATAAAGATTTGCAGGGTAAGTGGGGTATATTTTCTGCGACAAACTATGATCAGCTTCTGAGCCAAGAACATTGTTTATTTAAGGATGCACTCAGCAACATGCTTTATGCAGTATAGTTCATCTCGTATGTAACTCAAAAACTATTGATGGGAAGTGTATAAGGTATACATTTTCTGGCTGAAAATGACCTGTTAAATCCATTGAACACATACAATTTGGACAACAATTTATCATTTTTTTACCCATTTTTTTCGACCACCATAAATAAAATATCCTTGCAACAAAAAATTATTTTCCTAGTGTCCAAAATATAACTCACAATGTACCAAAAATATAATAACCAAGTTTGAACTTATGAGTTGTGGGCTATAAAAAAGTTCTAGGGCCTAATTACAAAAAAACGTTACTAGATTTTAGTAGGTACAATGTATTCTGTATGAAATCTTAAATCAGAAATGTTTTATTTTTGAGTCCTGAGGGTTCAAAACTCATATAAACTATTAAAAATGAAATGGCTGAAATTATGATTTTATGCAGAAACATGGATTTTCAGTTGCATTTTCAATCTCATCTTGAAAACCCCAAGATCCTGTGTCTCGATCCTGACTTTGGTATACGGTTGCCGACAATATGCTGCATCCGATGGTACATTAGACATTTTTTCCAATTGAATTTATATGGATTTGAGAGTAAACGTCCACATGGTCTCACCATCTGTTTACATTGCTTGCTGTTTCCATGGGCGTTGTGTCACGTAGATAGATTGCGCGGATATTGCACATCGTGTTGCAATGTGACGGGACACGTAGCATGCATCGCATAAACGGACACTGTCATTTTGCGTTAAAAAAGGTTTCATCTGTAGTTTTGTTAGATTTTAAACCTGAAAAGGGTCCACAAAACAGTTTTTGATGGTTCAATGTTTATATTAGCATCACAGAATTTACTGACATGATGGAACAGAGTTTGAAGATAGCAATAAAAAAAAAATCATTTAAGGGTATGGCAAACTTTGACGTTGCTGGGTGCATCCTTAAGTTGTAGGTAATTACATGTTTTAAGATGTTAAAAGTTGTGTAGATCAAATGGGGACTTTGCAGGCCAACCTTGATTATTACCTCCCGGCTGGTCGTCCTAGGAATTGAATAGCCCATGTATAAAGGTTTTCAGCTTAAACGGGGACATATGATGCTCACTTGTGTTGACCCAGCTGGGGAGATAATAAGAGTTAGCCCCAAAGTCCCTTTGCAAACATGAGATGCTCCATTGCATTCTCCAATCTGTGATCTGATCAAACTTGTTAAGGTACTATGCCCATTCAGTTTGATATCTCCTCATTTGGCTGGGATCAGAAGCATCTTCGTTCCTGTACTGTGTAGAGTAGCAACTCATTTACACAAATTGGTGGGGTTTTTGATTTAGGTTTGTGGTTATCAGGATAGAATGAAATTTACAAGAACACCTTGGAAATTGAATTCCTCTTTGTATTATTTGGAACTTTGTGTTAAGAAAAGGGTTTGCAAGAACGAGTTGCCACTGTATGAGGTAATTTGTTGGTCAAACAGCGACTTATGGGTCAGCTTTGATAAGCCACAGGTTGGTCACCTCCAATCTTGCATATACCATTGAGTGTATTCAATTTTTCATCCAGTGTTTGTTTTGAACAGTTTTATAGTTTTAAAATACATGTACACAATCTATATAAAGTTCCTGAAATGGAATATGCATCAAGAGTGTTTTGTTCATATATGAAGAATGTGACATATTAAACAAATTTACCCTTGGTTCAGTTTGTTGTTATGA